>NC_044571.1:103500440-104122440 GCF_901933205.1 Camarhynchus parvulus
CTCTTAACTCATAGTTCCAGGACATTTCTTAGCTTAATGGTAGTTTCTAATACTTACAACTTCAGGCAGCCAAAAGTCAGTAGCTGAATGGGCTCTGCTGCAGGTAGACACTCATTACAGCTTCCTTTTGTGACCTGCCTGGGTGCTGTTCTTATTCTGTAAGCCATTTCATTACATTAGAGGTAAAAAATAATTTTAAAATAGGAGAAGTTGTCCTTAGTGTGTGCAATGACAGATCATGCACTTAAAGGAGCGTTTGGGTCTTGTCATTATTTTATTTGGGAAATTAACAAAAATTAATGTCTGTGATATATATTTTCACCATAAACAGACTAGAAATGTATTTTTCTTTTTTTTTTTTGTTCTTTTTATGCTCCTACTCCTTGTATTTCAAATTTTGCTGCTGTCAGATATACTGCATTGCCACAGACTTAGTTAATGGTACTGGGTAGCATTATCTACTGTGGAATTACTGACTTCTTGTTAGCATTTCCAACTAGGAAATGACCTGTCACTGGGCTGATGCAAGTAGTTATTGCTCTGTGTTGTCATTCTAAGCCCTATTGTACCATTTAGGTGCACCCTTCTGGTTTGTCTGACCATTTCTTGACAAATAAAGACAAAAACTGTGATCTAATGCAGTGGCAATAGGCTTTGTGGGATAGTCAGTAACAATCCTCCGTGTCATGCATGACAGATGACTTTGGTTGCCATAGTGATAGCAGCACCATTTGTCTCTAAAAGGTGGCAGCTCTTTTCCCCCAAGCCCTTTAAATGTTTGATTGAAAGACTCTGACACAACTATTTGATATTGATCAGTGAGTGACTGAATGCCCATTGCCAGCAATGGCATTGTATCATTCACCAGAATGTGCCTTAACGAACAGACTCAGGCACTTTCATTTTTCCCAACCTCCTTATCAGTTTTACTTCTTTTTTTTTTCCCTCTTTTTTTTTTTTTTTTTTTTTTTTGTTTTATTTTTGTTCCCTTTAATAATAAATGACCATAGCTTTAGTAACTCAGCAGAACTATGGTGCTACACTTTTCTTGTTTTAAGAGTACTGATGGGGGCTGGCCAATAGGGTCATCCTGTGATGGTTGAAATAATCCTTCAAGAAGACAAAAATATTTCTTTGTGGTACCTCACATTGTGCACTGCTTCCCCTCTGTCCCATGTCTCTTGTTCAAGGGTACCACCTGTTGACATTCTTGGAAAAGGTTTTTAACCCTTGTTGCAGTCTTTTTGCCCTATCCTCTGCAAGAAAATATTTCATTCCCACTCAGATTTCTCTTCGCCAACAAATGTGTCTCTTTTCCAGTACCTCCCAGGACAATGATTAATCTGTCAAAAATGCTCAGTTGAGATTCCAGCAAGTGAAAGAGACAGGATCTGTTGTGCAGCATTCCTCAGGAGTTTACAAGGATTCTGTTGGACTGAAAATGTACCTTCTCCTAAATATTTCCATTTCTTTCTAGATCATCCTTCAGCAGCTGTTTCTGTGGTTGGTGATACCAGTCCACCATAGGATCCAAGGTTTTCCCACTGCATGGGATTTCTTTCTTCTCAAGCATTTCAAAGCAAAGCTATTATTTTTTTTTCAAAGGGTCTGAGAAACCCAGTGGCTTGGGTTTGATGGGGTCTGCCACCTACTTCTTTTTGTGAGTAATTTAGTGGAGATGTATAGTTCATATAAGATGGTAGTTTATGTTACAAAATAGTGAAAGGAAACTCATCTAGCTAAGGAGAAATATTGTCTGAAAACTTAAGGATGATACTTAAGAAACAAATCACAATTTTCTTTTCTTTAACCGTAACAAGTCCTGTTCTTTCATTGATGAGACACTTCATACCACAGAATTTTATACCCACCCCACCTTTTATTCCCACATGGCTGAAATTGTAGGGTTGATTTATATTAGGAGGTGGGGTTTTGTCCTTGTTTGATCTGGAGATCATTCCTGGCTTGCTGCAGGAAATCTTATAGAGGTTTTCATCAGTGTTTATAGCTGCAACATCAGTGGAACCTTTATTCACTTCTTCTTAAGTGTGTCCTAAGCTCTTCACAAGCAGTTTCCAGGGGCTGAATTGCCCATGATAAAACATGAGGAATAATAGAGGCACTGGGCAGCTGAAGCTTGGAGTGAGTGGTGTTTACTTGGATCTGTGGCATCTTCTGCCTGAGCTGATCTGAGCTTTTTCTGCTATTGTCATAGGAAAAGAGGAGAACAACACACAGCACTACTTAATGCATTTCAAAATATGATAATCATTTACAGAAAACTGCTACAGAACTTCCTTTTAAATAGTAACAGGGATTCATAAAGGTGTTCTTTAGTTGTTACTGGGTTATTTTGCTGTTTTTCCCCCTTGGCCTTTGCAAACTAAAAAAACTGCACATGGTTACTTTCTTGAGTCTTTTAGATGGATTTGTTTTGTTGTTTTTGTTTTCAGAAAGTTTGTTATTTATAATACATGACACAGAGGAGTTCATGCCGCTTTCTGGCCTTGAAGTACTACTGAATAATAATGTTTAATAAAAGAGGTTGTCTAGACTCCTTTTCTCTGTCCTTGGTGAAATCTCTCTCACAAGTGTTCACGATTTCTCTTTTCAGTGACTCATTACAGTTTTTAGAATTGGTATGAGTAGAATAAGCTTGGTCACCCCGCTCAAAAGTTGTAAAGAACTGTCAGGGTTCTATGAACAGTCTGATATTTACTGCTTTTAATAAGTTTGTGGCTACTCTCTTGTCCCTCTTTTTTTCTTTTTTTTTTTTCCCCTCAAAAACTCAAAATAGAAGAAAAAAACTGACTTTGGACCTTCTGTTGGTATAAACTTTTTAAAGCTTAAAGTTTAAAGATTTTTCAATTTTCATGTCTGGAGACATAGACAGATATTTACAATATCATTTGTCTAGTAAGGGAATTTAAGCTTGCTAAGAAATCTTGAAGTGATTTCATGATTTGTACATTTTAAAAAGAATTTAAACTCCCAATTTAATTGTGAGTAATATTAAGTGAGCAGTCTTCAAGGTGGCCTGCTTTTAAAACTTTAGAAAATGTCAACTCAAAGTACAAAATTTAGTTTTGCTTTTGTTTTGTTTTGTCAGGTACAGAGAGAATGGTTTCTTAAAAACTCACTTTTCTATCTAACATGAATGTATGGCATTATTGTGTTTATAAGGTATGTTCTTTATAGCACCCTCATGGGGCTGGGACACATTACCATTTCTGCTGAAAAGGGGAGCAGGAATCAGTCTGAAAAGGCTGCTGGTTTCATTATATTAGAATTAACAAGTGAACCAGGTAAGGGCATAGAAATGCAAGGACAGAGAGAGTCATGGTAGACTTAAAATGTGATCCTTTTGTTCAGAAATAAAATAGATATAAATGGTTTTGACCTGATTGGGTTCTTTTAATTTTTTTTAAAGATTTCTAGTTAAATTCATGATCTCAGCAGTCACAGGAGACTTACTCTAATTTTGTCCAATAGACCAATATGGACACAGCTTTAGGTATTTGTGAAGTGTCTAGATTGGAAATCTGGCTTGGAAAGCTGGCACTTTTGCAACTCAGACTAGTGCCACATGTGATAACAGAATCATTTAGGTTGGGAAAGATGTCCAAGATAGAATTCAACCTTTTCTCTATCACCACCGTGTCAACCAGACTATGGCACCAAGTGCCACATCCAATTGTTTCTTGAACCCTTCCAGGAATGGTGATTCCAACACCTCCCTGGGCAGCCTGTCACAAACTTTGAAAACTGTCTCCATGAAGAAATCCTTTCCAATGTCCAGCTTGACCTTCCCTTGGCACAATTAGAGACCATTTCCCTTTGTCCTGTCACTGGTTACCTGGGAGCAGAGCCTGCCCCCTCACCTGGCTCCACCCTCCTCTCAGGGAGATGAAGAGAATAAAGTCACCCCAAGCCTCCTTTTCTCCAGACTCAGCATCCTCAGCTGCTGCTCTCTCATCAGACTTGTGCTCCAGACCCTTCCCCAGCTCTTTTCCTCCAGGTCTTTCTTGCAGTGAGGCACCCAAAACTGGGCACAGGATTTGAGGTGTGATCTCACCAGTGGCCAACATAGCAGGATTTTCCCTTCCCTGGTCTTGGTGCCACGTTATTGCTGATACAGGCCAGGTGCCAATGGCCACCTTGGCACAGACTGGCTCACGCTCAGCCTGGCTGAGCATCTGTTAGTGTCCCTATATGATTAGAATACCTTTTCCTTCTTTAAAAACAATATTTATATTTACTTTTGGTGCTGCTTCTAATTTGATATCAACAACATCTGGTGGTGATAACTTTTTGAGAAAACAATGAGATAAGAAATAAGAGGTTCCCAGAGCTTAGATGAACAAAAAGATGTCTTGGCATCATTTGCATGGCATTCCTGTTTCAGATTTATCTTGCATATATGTGTCACATTTTCTAAATGTCAGACTGAAAAGATCACAGAAGAAATACTATAATTTCTTTTACTTCTAATTTCCACTCAGTGATTTCCAGAACTTTAAAAACATTATCATGTGTGGTCTGTGGCCTTGCACTAAAGGATTGAATACAAACTCAGAAAAAGAATGGGCTTAATATTCTGCTGTTTTAGCTTCAATATAATATGAAATACTTAATTTCTGGAAGACTAAGTGTTTGACTTGTTCTACAGTTTTGGTGAGGTTTTTTTTTGTATAGTTTTGTACTTATTTCAGAAGTAAAATGTGCTTTGTAAGTGATCCTTTATGGGTTTGTTTGGGGATTTTTAATATGCTTTTGGTTTCATTGTACTAATCTGAAAACATACATTTCTGTGAACAAAGAGCTACAAGAAGATGTAAGGGATGAACTGCTTAATTCTGTAATGTGTTTAGTTTCCTCATTCATTTTCCCACTTGAGGCTTTTTTTTTTAGGAAATAAATAGCTAATAAAAATGTCATCTGAATTGTTTCCCTAATGATCCAGGCTTATAAACCTAATCTAATAAACAGTTTAGTGTGTTTATAATTCCTAAGTTATTTAATTAATCTGGCCATGTAATATAATTGCAGTTCAGAACGGTGATTTCTAGGAAATTAAGGCAATATGGGACTGGTTCATTCCATCAGATAGATGAAATATTTTCTAACACTGCAGTGTTTGGTAAGTATCATCATAATTCTGGATTCAAAAAGAGCCCTTACAGTAAATTTTCTCACAAGAAAGAGGGATCTATTACAGTTTCTATCTTCAATGGAAAGTTTCAAAACTAATAAAACAAAAAAAGAGAATATTTAATTTCATGGCTGATCATAATATAGTGATTTACCCCAACCACCCCCACTACCTCTCAGGAAGGAATTAATTTATTATTTTTATGGGGTTTTTTTTTAACTTTTAAATTATTTGCATTAAGATATGTCTCAGCATGAGGAAATACTGTGCAACATAGGCCATTTCTTCACTTAATCATCTTAAAATAGCTAAATGTGTTAGATAATCCTTTTTATTTGAAAAAAAACCCCTAGAAAACAACTCTTAATCATTAGCACATCAGTGAAGATTCCACTGGTTCCAGTTAGTCTTTGAGTCATCACATCATACCACCATTTTAACAGAAAAGATGAACAGAATTAAAATAGTCAACTTGTCTCCTGTATGCACTGCCTGTGAATCTTCAGCCAAGTGGCCAAGTGGCTTGGCAAATGATTCAAAACCATAAGTGGAATAAAATTAATGGGGAGCATTGGATATCCTTCCTATCCGTCCAGTTTCAGGTGAAGATCTAGTGTGGGTTGCCTGGGTAGATCTTTGTTGGTAGAGAGCTGGGGAAGTTGAGCTTGTGCGCAAACCTTGCACCCTACCCACTTCCAGAAGTCACCTAGCTGTGGTTTCCATCACTGCTCTGGCCATCAAAACCATCTTTCTATACAAATCTTGTCATATATTTTTAAAGGACTAGCCTAAAACTGGATTTTAAACTGTTGATTCCCTTCTTTGCAAGGCAACCAAAATGTCGAGTGGATTTGTAGTCTCATGGGAAAAAATGGCTTTGTTGAACAAGAGGCTGATAAAGGGCAGACAAACAGGGATTTGTCTCACAGCACTTCAACCCCTGATAATAAGTAATCAACACAATGTACACAAATTTGCATCACGAAATGCCGCTGCTGTGACTGAATTCTTGTACTTGCTTTGCTAAAATTATGCATTTGGAAGTCTTTTACAGATCATCCAGAAATAAATGTTCACTCCAGATGAAATCCAAGGTCTCATTTCCAGGAGTTATGGAAATCCATATATTTTATTTTACATGGGCTGAACTAGGAACAAAATACCCTGGTTTTCTCAACAAAATGAGAAACCAAAATACAGGTATAAGATCTTAGGTTTTACTTGGAGATTGTAATTCTATTTTTTTAATGTTTGTTTCCTTTTCATAATACTTTAATGTTAGTAATTTTTTTAAGATATTGTATTGCAAGCATTTGATATCATAATTTTTATCAGAAAATACTCCTCAGTGGATGAAGAAATGACTGAGGAAGCTCTAACAAAATTTCTCTTTTTCCCCAGTAAGCAGGTCTATTCTGTTATTTGAAAGAGCATTTATGCATATTTTCTGCATCCAATTTACTATCAACAGAGGGCTACAGATGCTGATTATGACAATATTAAGCTTAAAGTAGGAATGCTTTTCTGTGGATGCCCAGCACCTCCAGTCTTTGTGTTCTCATTACTGGTGGGCAGTTCTTTATTTCTTGCACATGTAAGATTTTATATAGCCTTTACATGGGTGATAAAACCCATGAAACTGTTTTAATCCACCTTTTTTTGATACATCTTTCTTCATTTGTTAAGTGTCTTGTTTTGTTTCATGGTCTTTCTTGATTAAAGTCAACTACCTGTTCCTCCCAGGAATTATCTATTTTAGGCTGGCTTTTCCATAATAAAAAGTGGAGGATTATTCAGCTGTTGATATTACCTTGGTTTCTACATATCAGTGTTATCAATTCTTTGAGGTGGCAGACAATGTTTATGGATGATCATATCTACATGGGAAGATGTTCTGCTTCTCAGACTTTTTTGCCCTTCTGATCCTTTTCTTACATGGAAAAAAGGCTGCTGTAAACCTGCACTTGATATAAGGATATTTTTATTATAGACTTATCAGAAGTTTACAGACCTGATTCCTCTACATTGAAACAGGCTAATTAAGCCTGTGCCAAAGTAACTTGTTTCGGTGTTCAAGTCCTGTAACTTAATTTTTCTCAGAATTAAGATATAGAAGAATCCCAGCTTTAGCCTTAATGGGAAGGGAGGAGTCACTGTGACATCAATTTCAAACTGATTTTGTATGGAATTTCTATGAGTTATTTTTCATCTTGTTTTGCAAGATTGCAATTGGATTTGGTTTTTAACTACTCTGTTATATTACAATGGTATTGAGAATACATTACTGAGCCTTTGAAGTGAAATATTCTAATTATCCAGCACTTGAATAGCTGAATTCAAACATCCCCAGGGATCTGGTGCTCTGCCTGCCCCACTCCACTTTAAATAGATCTGAACTCTTACAAGATTCAAAAACTGGGTGTTCTCTTCTCTATGGCTGCTTCACAAAGCCTTTGTAAGAGGGAGTTCCTGCTTGTGAACATTTCGTTAAAGACTTGAACTGAACAAAGTGCTGTGAAGATCCATTGGTGTGTATAAACACTGCAGAAGTGGTTGTTTAGGAAGACAACACAAACTGCATGAACTGAACAAATTTCAGGTCAAGATGGATACATGTGGGGGAAATGGAAGCAGAAATAATGAGAAACGGGGTTTTAGTAAATGTTCTTAATGTAAACTGACAACAATCTCTCATTTTCACTCTCCAAACAACAAGTTTTCTTTGTATGCACACCATTCACATAAAGTTAGCTAAACACCACATTTTGCAAACACTGGTGGTTCTAGGCACTCTGTTCCTTTGGTCAGATTAGGAGCCTGACCCAAAGACTGATTTCTTTATGCATTGGACTGGATCAAAGTTGTTCATGTTCTTTCTCTCCAGTATGTAGACTGCTTCTTCTGGGTATGGCTAGAGCATTACTCAGCATTACCAGGTTTTGGACGGGATTTCTTTGTGCTGTTTTCTTTATCACGATTAGTGCCTCTCTGCTGGAAGCTTTAGTCACCTATGGAGAAAGGACAGCTCAATATGAAGTGTAATGTCAGCTCTGGATGTGACTGCCAACACCTGATGCCAAGAAATTGAAAACTTTAAGACACTTTGTCCACTAGCTATTCCTGATAACCAAGGAAACTAAAAAAAATAAGTAGTTGACTTCTAGGAACTTAGAGTTCTGGAACAAGTGCAGTCTGCAAAAAAGTGCTTCATAGTTTTGTGTATTTAGGTTGGTTGTTAATAAATTCTTTGGGTTTTTCCTTTGTTATGCAGTTTCTATGCTTCCTACTACTTTTTATTATTCCACTTTGGTTGATAATTGATAAAGAAATCAAGGCAAAGTGAGGAAAAAGGTCTCGCTGGCATGTAAAGAATTTGATGTAAGAATAATAATTTCACAGAATGCCAGAGTGGGTCAGGTTGGAGGGGACAGCAATGGGTCATCTTGTCCAGCCTCCCTGCTCAAGCAGGGTCATCCCAGAGCACGTGGCACAGGACTGCTTCTGTTCTAGAATATCTCCAGTGAGGAAGACTCCTCATCCTCTCTGGACAATCTGTTCCAGTCATTCTGTTAGTGCACTGTGAAGATTTTCCCTCATGCTCAGGTGGAACTTCCTGTGCATCCATTTCTCCCATTGCCTCTTGTCCTCTTGTGTGGCACCACCAAGAAGAGCCTGGACATTTCTTGGCACACTCCTTGTTCAGCATTTGAACAGCCAGACTGTGCTGGAGGGAAATGAGGATGGGGGGTGGGCTGGGCAGCCTGTTGTTGTGTCCCCAGGATGAGGTGAGAGATGAGAATCTGACTCCAAGCTCTCAGAAGGTTGATTTCTTATATTATGATATTATATTAAAAGAAAGTTATATATTAAAACTATACTAAAGAATAGAAGAAAGGATATATCAGAAGGCTAAACAAGAATGAATGATAAAAGCTCGTGACTGACCAGAGAGTCTGACACAGCTGGACTGGGATTGGTCATTAAGTGAAAACAATTCACATGGAACCAATCAAAGATGCACCTGTTGGTAAGCAACCTGCAGACCACATTCTAAGCAATCAGATAATTATTATTTACATTTCTTTTCTGAGGCTTCTCAGCTTCTTAGGAGAAAAATCCTGGCGAAGGGATTTTTCATAAAATATCATGGTGACGGCCTGTGGCTCTGCTCTTGGAAGTGCCACGTGCAGCACAAGCTTCTTCTCCAAGCTGCTGAGGAGTATTCCTGCAGAATGCAGCTCCCTGTGAGTTTTCAGATTCCAGAGGCCAGATGAGGAAAAATAGTGGCTCTTCTAACTCGTAAAACATTTTCACCAGTGCTTCAGCCGCACTGGGGTTGTGGTTAATCTCATTGCCTAACATTCTACTGTGTTTT
The DNA here is from genome assembly GCF_901933205.1 of Camarhynchus parvulus. Lineage (NCBI taxonomy): Eukaryota > Metazoa > Chordata > Aves > Passeriformes > Thraupidae > Camarhynchus > Camarhynchus parvulus. The sequence goes on from NC_044571.1 coordinate 103,509,968, forward strand.
CAGAAGTGCTTTCATCAGAAACCAGGGAACATAGTGCTGCATGCAAGGATGTATGCAGGATATCTGTATCTGTTCCTTTGGGACACTGCTACCATTTTTATTTTCCTTTTAGCCATTTGGGAGACTTGCACCAGCGTAAGTGAGCTTAGTTTGCTCTGAAAGGTTGCGTCCACGTTTAGATCTGCCCTGTCAAAAAGTTGTGCTAAAGTATGGATGGGTGTGTGTCCTCCACAAAAGTGCAAGTATGCAACTGGGAAGTTGTTCCCAAAAGTTCTGATTTATGTAAAAGAATACTTTGTCTCTTACTGAATAAGATCTATTAAATGCTGCTCATAGCAAACTTATATTAGGGGTAATTTTATCTCAGTTTCAGATATTAATTCAACCCAAACCTTCAGTATTTCCTCATAATACTCTGTGTACTCGGCGCTCAACCACAAGAGGAAGTAAGTTTATCCTGGACAAGCCCCTGACAACTGCAGTGAATTGTAAAACAAGCCTTTTCAGGTTCACATACTGGCTGTTTTTCATGTGCAGTTGTTTTGCAAAGGCAGCTTTGATGAGAAGCGCTTGCAGTTTGCTCCTCCTGTGTCACATTCCGTAATGATAAATGTGTTTTGAACAAAACAATATTGGGTCTATAAAAAAGAAATTATTCATGTGTAAATGGTAGTGGAAGCCCTGCCAAGGGAATAATGAGACTCTAGGAGTGTACTTATTGATATTCAAAGAAGGGAAAAAGATGAAGGCAGCGGTGTCAGCTTAATTTCCTTTTTTGTTCAAACCTTGAATATGGTGTATTCTCTGTAGCTTGCAGAGAACATGCACAGATTCACAGATTTATTCCATAGGAGTCCCTTATATAGGTCCAGTTCTGGGCTCCTCACTAGAAGAGAGACATGGAGATCCTGGATCAAGTCTAGTGGAGGACTATGAACATGATTAAGGGGCTGGAGAAACTCAGTTAAAGGGAGCCTCAAGAAAAGGTGACTGAGAGGGTATTTAATGCCTGCTAGTATCTGAAGGGAGGTGCCAAGAGGCTGGAGCCAGGCTCTGCTCAGTGGTGCCCAGCAACAGGAGAATAAGAAGCAATGGGTAAAAACTGGAACATGGAAAGGTCCACCTGAAAATGAGGAAGAAGTTTATTTTGAGGGTGATAGGACATTGGAACAGATTGCCCAGAGAGGGTGTGGAGCCTCCTTCTCTGAAGATATTCAAAAGCCATCTGAACACAATTCTGAGTAGCAAATTCTAGAATGCTTGAGCAAGAGTTCCAGGGCTCACTTCCCACCTTAAAAATTCTGTGGTTGGTTCTGTGATTTTTTTGCTTGAGGGAAATAGATTTTCTTTGAGTAAATTTGATTCCTATGGCATAAGACTCATCACTAATTATATTTTAGTTTGGTATAGTCATGCAGCAGATGAATTGTTGGGATGAACAATAAGAAAACTTTGTATGGGTAATAAACTTGAGGGTAATTTGTGGACAAACTGCTTTTGTGAGCCTAGGAGGAAAAACATACAGGCAGATGAGGAAATAAGTCTCATCTTTATACCAGTTTTTTTTTTATTTTAATGGATCCAGTCTTTCATTACTGTCTTCTCTGCCTTGCCAATTTTTTTGATCAAGCTGTGAGTTGGAGGATTTTTTTTGTTTGTTTGGTTGTTTTTTTTTTAATGTAGGGGAGAGGGAAAAGACTCACAGCTGTTTTTATACATGCCCAGTGGTATGTACAGCATTCTGTACATTAATGTGATCACAAAACCATCCAGGTATCAAATACCTTTTACAGAATAGATTGCTTATTAGCCATTTACTTCATTATTCTAAGCAAATTATTGTATCCATGAACAAGATTTTGTCTAGGTAGAGAATCAGTTTGTGGGGTTTTGTTTGGGGAGTTATGTTCTGTATTTATTGGAGGGTGATACTTATTACAGCAGGAGATACCTTCCTCCCTTCAGTATTTTGCAGAGTGATTGTATTTCAGATGTATTGCCTCTTTTATTTTTATTTTTTTTTCTTCACTTTGTCAGCTACAGACTTATAAAAATGGCTTCGCATCTTTGGTTTATAACTTCCAAGACTTCGGATGAAATTATTTTTTCTTAAAAACCCATAACCTCAAAAAAATAAATATACTGGTGTGTTGTTTGTAAATAAAGATTTTACAGCTGTATATAGCAATCACTTAGTTTGCTATATGTTTTAGAGGTTGTTTGTTTGCTTGGTTGTTTTGTTTGTGTTTTGTTTGGTATTTGTTTGTTGGTGGGTTTTTTTAAAGTTTTTTCCTGTTGATTGAGGAGGACAGCTAAAGCACAAATCTATTCCAAATGCCCAAAACTCTTTTTGATCTCTTGGTTAGTTTCCTGACAAATGATATTGCAGTCTGGATCGAAGCTCCAAAGAAAAAGCCCATCAAATATAATGGCAAGGCTCAATTGTGCCTTATACTGGCTGCCATGGAAACTTTCCTATGATAAGATGTCAGATGTCAGAGAAGCAAGGTGGAGAAAATAGCTTGACTAAGCCAGAAGCAAAAACCCAGGCTCAGGAGGAGTGCATTGAGAAGAGCTGAGTGCTTAGTCAAGAATTTAAGTGGTTGGTTTCAGATTAGCAAATCAAGTAGTAGGTGTGATAACTGAAGACGTGAAATCTTATTAGTGTCCTGAAGCTGTGGCTGTGGAGTTGTCACTTTGTGATTGAGAACCGTTTCAGGTTGATCCATGGGTGGTGTGCAGCACAATTCCTCCCATGGGGAGGAATTAACACCAGTTAATCAAACTTTTTCTCGAGTTTAGTTTTCCCAGAACACAGACTTTTTCAAGAATTGGTCTGCAGAACACTAGTATGCTTGTGAACATTTCACACTGGAGGATAGTTATTTTATAATAATCTTCATCTCTTTTTCTCCTTTATTCTATAAATTTGAAATTATACAAAGTGATTTTTAGCGGTCTCCATCATATTCAGAGTCATATCATTAACTTTACTTAATGTTCATTGAAAGAAGTTCTTAAAGGAAGGGTTAGAAAAGGACTCCAGTAGACTTTGATAGAAAATTTGTGCTTGCATTTATTCTCTGACAATCTGGTATTCCCTTCCTTCATCTATTGAAATTATTAATCATGAAATGGCTCCTAATATCTGAATAGTCATGGGAGTGGAAGATTATGAAACTACATCACATGTCTCTTCTTCTGTAATTCACACTGCTCTGTTTCTTGGACTCTGTGTTGACTTCTTTACAATTGGCATCAGCACTGGTTTTAGCACTTGACCACAGTAGTATTTAAAAACTTTGGTTTTTTTTCAAAAATTATATGATGGAACAACTTTTTAAATGCTTTAAAGATTATCGACATGCTAAAAGAATTAGGAAAAAATTGTATATGGATAGGGTGAAGACAAGTAAAAATGTGCTCATGTGATTATTCTCACAAAATGAAAACAGCTTCTCCTTGTATGATGTTGTCTCTCTCTTCAGTACAAGTATTTATTGTTCCCTGCCTTGCCAAAACAAACCTAACAGATTAGAAGACAAACTAATTTACCAGAACATGACATATATCTTCCTTCCCAATTTACATACTAAAGTAACAAGGGTAGACTTCACAATGTGTATTTATATATTTCTACTCCTTTGATTACTGCCTTCTTGCACTTTCTAAATCTGATATCAAGGTGAAAGATTTTGAGTTGCCAACACTGTACATTCAAATCTTAACAGAAAGCTGTTGTATTGAAGCTAGAGTAAATTTTGAAGATAATGGAAATTTATCATCCAAACTGTAAGATCTGGCTAAAATGATCAAAGGAATCACATTTTTGGGCACACAGGTATTCAAAGCACATGAGAAGTCGAACACAGTATACTGAAATCCTCTATGCATTAGCCAAATTACTCATTCCCTTCCATGATAAAGAGCTCTAACCCTACAAATACATCATCAAGCCTCAAGCCATCAACACACCATGTTTATTTGCATCTCTTTCCCACTGGTGATGCTTTTCTTTTGTTTTAATGAAACTGGTTGCCTGGCAGTGCAAAATAACAGGTGTGTGTCTATCATTATGATAATAATTTTTTCTTATAATTATTTTTTTCCTTGCAGTGCTGCTGGCAGGTCATTTAAGTTGCAAAATTAGTACTTCTATGGGAATATTTCAATTAAAATGCACACTGCTATCAAATTATTTCCTTTGAAACTCTTGAATATAGTAGCTCTTTTCTTAAGAGTTTACATTCATAAATGAAAGGTAATTCCCCATGGCTGCATTATCTCCTCTTTAGATGTACTGTTATGTTCCAGAAACAGTAGCCTGAACAATTTGTATCAAATGCTTTTTTATGGCATGAAGGAAGCATTAAAAGTGTGGTATAAATCAGAGGTAAACCTGTTTTGCATGAAGCCTACTTGCCTTCATGTGCTCTTTTATAATGACTTTGAGGGGAAGGGGGGAGATAAGATAGACTTCCACAGTGGGGTTCACCCAGCTCACTAATGCAATTTGAATTGTGTATCGACACATTAATGTTAAGGTCACAAAGCTAATGACTTTTAAAACTATATTGTAAAATTTGCCTCAGCAACCTCATAAAAAGCAGGAGTTAATTAAGTACCTTTGATTTGTGGTAACACTAACCTGATTTCTTCAGCATCAAAGCACAAAGTCCAGAATTGTAGCTGGAATGCTGCTTTGATTTTTGTTCTCCTGACAATATTTCTCACACCTATTTTAATGGGCCAAAGCAAACTCCTTCTCAGAGAAACAGCACCTATCCTCCTAGAAGTTTCAGTGCTGTAGGCAACCCTCAGAGCTTTCACTGGAGCTCTGAACATAGAGCACTTTGGCATCATTAAATTGATAAATTCTTGCAGTTTGCGCTGTGTAAAAAATAAAGCCAAGGTTTTATAACTGCAAAACTACTTTTTCTTAAAATTTTTAGAATTCTAGTTACACTGAACTGGGATCTTCACAACAGGAAATGTGGGTAGAGTTAAAGATTTTACTGTTATTCCAATGAACTGTAACAATACCAATAGTCCAAAATGAATGAAGAGTGTGCAAAAGCCCCACCAATTATATGTTAAAAAAATCATACAAAAAATTCATACCCAGTACCTCCCCTTTAATTCTGATGTTCTTATCACTCTTTTAATGTTTCCCTCGTCTTTAAAGGTGATACCACAATCCCTCCTGGGCAAAATCAGGAAGAGGGAAGTTAAAATGATTTCTCCATGCAACATTTTGATGTTTCCATTAAGATGACAAGGGTGGTTCTCAAGGTAAAAATGGCAGTGTAAATAATGATGTCAACACTTTCCTCCTCCTGAACTTTGTGTTTCCTCCTGCCAACTCCTTCTGCTGCAGCATTCCCAGAGCTGAGCTCAGACAGGGTGGGCAATGGTGGCACCTGAGAACCCATGGCTGATTGGCACAGGGTAAATTATAAGGAGATCTTGATATTAATACCTTATGTACTATTTTTTTATATGTCCACACAAATGTATTTTTGGTGGTATGTAAATAACTAGATGGACAATTGAAGCGAATACTGAATGTATATTCTGTCTTGTAGCAGAGGAAGATGCAACTATCCAAGGGTGAATTATCAGGAAGTTTGGGAACTCTTCTACCTTTAAGTAAATAAAGCATTTCACTTACTAAGTACTTCCTCATATTCCTCCTGCTAGGTTTTATCCAGTCCTGTTCAAGGCCTCTGAGTTTTATACTTCTTGGATTCATTTTTGCACTAGAAATACCTCAATTAGAAGTAATTCAGAAACTAGAAAAAATATATGCAAAACTTCTCTTTAAAAAAAAAAAAGGAAACTTTTCCCAGGAAATAACAGTATTTTTAAGGACTTGGGTGAAATCCTGTTACTTTTCTTTTTTATAGTTTCATTTTAAATTAATGAGTTACTGGATGAATAAGCATTAAACAGTCTGGAAACAAAAATAATAGATATTTATAAACAGATTTTAGTTTTCTTTTAGATTTATATCATCTGTATTCCATCATGCTTTAGTCATGGATCTGCTAATGTAGATAAGGACTTCATAAGGAGTTATGTCCATAATAAAAAGCATATTAATATATTGTACCTACTCAGCAAGCTGCCTTAATTTTTTTCTCTCCTCTTTTTTCTATTGCTGTACCAATTCCATTTAAATGGTGGCAAAGCTAAGCTCAAGAGTATGATTAAATTCTTCTTGGAATGTCATTAGTTCAACTGTGATGTCTTTAATTTCTGGAAATAGTTAGAGAATATGGTAAATATTCTGTTAATTATATTCTTTTTTATACACATATCGTAATATATCTGTATAAGAAAAGAATTTAAGATGTGCCAAAAATAAAACAAAGAGGTACAGACAAATATAACCACAGATAGGCTATTCTGAGTAATTTGTTGTGCTGGTTTTGACTGGATAGCACTCATGTTCTTCACAGCAGTTTGCATGGGGCTGTGTTTTGGATTTGTGCTGGAAACTGCCAGTACTTCCAGAGATGTTGTTGGGATCACTGAGTAGTGCTTGCAGATAGTGACTGCCTCAGACTGCCCCACCAGTGAGTGAGCTGGCAGCGCACATGGAGCTGGGAGGAGACACAGCTCAACTGTCCAAAGGGATATTCCATAACGTATGTCACCATGCTCAGCATATAAATTTGAGGGAAGAAGGAGGGGAATATTTGGAGTGATGGCATTTGTCTCCCCAAATCACCAGTATGTGTGATAGGGCCCTGCTCTCCTGGGAATGGCTGAACAACTGTCCAACCATGGGAAGCAGTAAATGAATTCCCTGTTTTGCTTTGTTAGCACACATGGCTTTTGCTTTCCCCATTAAATTGTCTTTGTGTCAGCCCACAGGTTTTCTCACTTTTACCCCTCTGATTCCAAACACAGGGAAAAATTGAGTGCCTGTGTGGTGCTTAATTGCCAGCTGGGGTTAAAGCATGACAGTCATGAATATACTTCACATTTCACAGCAGCAGTTTGTAGCTAATTATTGTCCTTCTTACAGTATCCTTAAATCCAAGAGAAATCCAAGTTGGATTTGGTTTCAGCAAGCAGTTCTAGCAGGGTCGTGATAGTTTCAGTGGCAGGAAAGGACAAGGTCATCTCTAGGAATGTGTCTGGTATCTACATATGATTTTAGGCTCCAACCAGTACTTCTGCCTGCAAACCAGAACAGGACTATCACTGCCTCTTAATACCCTAACTGATGAACTCTGCAGCTTGCAGGGATTTTGTTTTTAATTATTTATTTTACTTGGCACCTCAACTACCTATCCATGCAGGGGCAGGTTTAAGGCAATTGATGGTGCCAAATTGCCCAGTGGATGAGAGCTGAACTCTGAAAACAAAGGGTAGTGAAATAATTGATTATGGGATACAGAGGAAAATTCTCTCCAGAGATGTTATTGACAGACATCTGTCCCATGTGACTGAAGTGCACTCTGCAGTGCTTTGCTCTTAGTAGTCCAAAAAAAAGACCAGTGCCATTTAGAAAGAATTAGAAACATTCACTTGTGCTCAAGGTAAGAGTACTGATATTTGGCAGTAAAGTTAATCGAGGAAGAATGAAGAAATTTTTTGCCTGGATGCACCAATTCACATAGGTGCAAAAATAATAAATTTTGCAGTTTGTGGTGGGTTAATGCTTTAAATTCCTGCACATTTATCAACAGTCACAACATCAGTCCTCTCTAGCAACCTGAAAACCAGCTACATCAATCAGTGCAATTAATCCTGTTTCAAAACCTGCAGCTCTTATCCAAGGCTTGTTTTATTTATATTTTCATTTTAATTTTACCTCCTTTCCTCATTCATCTTCTCTCATTCGGCTGCCAAGGGACTTTCAGATCATGGGATCAGATTCTGCTTAGCCTGAAGGGCTGCCTCTAGATTTCAGCTGTTTGATATTTGGATTCCCAGTACCAGGTATGTAGCTATATCCATCTGGCCCAATTGTTCTGTGTTTTATGCATGATTGTAGGGTATTCATATTTTGGGTTTTCTGAGGGGTTTTTTTAACTCTTTGTTGGCATTTTCTGTCCTCTAGCTTCCAATTTCTTGTAGAAGACTTCAAAAAATTGCCTCTGCTTCCCCAGGTTGTATGGAGGTGATTCCTGGTGGCTTCTTTTAGTCATGATTACTAAATCAATATTTTGCTCTAATACAAGCAAGCTACCCTTTTCTTGCTGTTTTACATCTCTAACTGCAGTTTGAGAATTTACTAGGGAATGAAGGAGTGCAAAATCCAAAATGGAAAAATTCAGCCGCGTTCCAGAGCACCACTAGAGAGAATGTTGTTTTATTCTCAAGAGAATGAGGTTACAATTTCTTGTCAGTTCTAAAGCTGCCAGGTTTGGATTTGGTTGAGATTCCCAGAAAGGATGATACAGAACCATAATCTCATTCTGGGTAAAAAAAGAAATACTTTGCATAAGTTTTTGGAGCTAAGAAGTTAGTTCATTGTTAGTTCATTGAATGATTTAGCAATATAAAGCTGGGATTAACTAAAATTGTCAAGCTTCATGAATTATACAAACTAACTCTATGCAGTATTTTATATGGTTGTAAAAATACAAATGACTTCTTATCTCTTATCCATCCCTGTGTTCAACGTTGCAGTGTTTTCCTTAGTCTTAGGGTCAATAGTTCCTGTATTTCTCAATCAAAAATGGTGTTTTCTATTAAACATTTTCAAGAATTACCAGCTAAGCAGTTTTGGGTTTTTTTCCATTATAGAAGAATTAGTGTGAGTAAGAAAATAGGAAATGGTCTTGATTTTGATGCTTAGATATACTTTCCCTTTCATGCACCTGTGGAGAGCTTTGAGTGAATTTGAGAGAAGTGGTCAATGTTGTTAATTAAAAGCCTCTTAAGGACACATGTTAATAAAATAAATTATTGCTGAATTGGTGGAATGAAGAACTCAGATAAAATTGAACAAAAAAGTGCCATCAGAAACTATCACAAAAATCAAAGGAAAAAAGTGATTCATTCACTGGAATGGAGAGGATCTGAATATAGTCTCTTTGGAATCATAGAAAATTTGTCTAAGCTCACAGACTGTGTTCATACATTTCATTTTTTAAGTGACAGCTTTTTTATACTTTTCAGTTTTTGGTTGCTCTAAGCTGCTTAGGAATCTTAAATAGGTAAGAGAATATATATGTTTAGATTCATCCTGACTATGCCCTTTCAAATAAACTCTAACTGTTATTTTGGGTCATATTCTGCCAGACCAGATTCTACCTTGGTGTAGAACAGAAAAATGAAGAGGTTGTAGCTTCTTCCCCTTCCCAAGTAAAGCAATTTGACAAGACCACCACAGCTCCTGTCATTACTCTATACAATGAGCAGCATGCTGTATAATTTCATCATACTGTTATTAATATCAATATTGTACAGTCTCAAGAAATCATATTATCAGAAAAATCTCAGCTCTTCCCTTCAACACTTGCATCATTTAAGCTGATGCATGTAATAAGGAAGATGGAAAAAAAAATTTCAATATACCAACTGTCAGTGAAAGGTGGAAGGTAATAAACCATCCTGGTCTAAATGTAGCAATAGATCAGAAAAACTATCTAATCATAACAGCTGCTGAAGATCTTAAAATGTTGGATTTTTTTTTAACATAGCCCAAGGTTTGCTCTAAATGTACATATGAATATATCTAAGAAAAAAAATATCTATAGGAAATGGTACTCATTTTGACCTCAACAATCCATAATGCAGAACTTCTCTGTGTTGCATTCAGGAACTCCATGACATTTCAGTAAGAGTTTTGGATGACTGAGAAACTCTGCCCTAAGTCTTCAATACAACTTCACTTTGTGAAGCGTCAAATAATGGCTCCTTTTCCTTTTCCTTTTCCTTTTCCTTTTCCTTTTCCTTTTCCTTTTCCTTTTCCTTTTCCTTTTCCTTTTCCTTTTCCTTTTCCTTTTCCTTTTCCTTTTCCTTTTCCTTTTCCTTTTCCTTTTCCTTTTCCTTTTTTTCCTCTTTTTCTCTTTTTCTTTTTTTTTTCTGTGAGTAAAGGAATGAGGTTTAAAGAATATAGGAAAAAGACTTCTTAAGTTATGTGCTATATGGGCTTGTATATAATTGTTGATAGCTCCAGGAGCTGCTGTTACACAGAACTGACTGAGCAATCATTGTGACACACTTTGTATTCCATGTAGCTGCAGCACAAGAACTCCAGTGGAGTCAGCAGGGTGTGAGAGCAGGCAGTTCCTGCACTAAAATATATGTACTATGATATTTGCAGGTCTGGGAACTGCATGGGTGAGCCTATGGCTGATAAACCCGGGCAGAATGGAGGCTCTAAAGAACAAATGGATTTTTCTGCCCATCTGTGCTCCCAGAGAAAAGCAATTTTGAGGAACAGTACATTGCAAGAGTACTGAGGTGGAGAACTGTCTTTATGGAGCTGCTCTGGAGCTGGACAAGCACACGGCCCCATGAGCCACAAGGGTTTCCTCTGGTGTGCACTTCTGAGAGGATTTGATTTCAAGGGCAAAACTGCCATGCAGGAGCCAGAGTTTGACATTCAAATACTTGGAAAGAATATGTACTTCAGTGGAGTGGGGATACTTAAAATACAACTTCCCCTTGTCGGCACCAAATGTAGGATCTGATACGTAGGAACATGGTGAGATAATTGATTAGATTACCGGGTTAAATCCTGGTGTCAAAATAACTAATCTTCATGAAATTTAAATAAATGTGCCCTTGTTCAACTACTGAAACCATAATGATCAGCTTTTTTTAATATCTAAGAGGCAGAAATATGTCTTTCTTGGCTATTCATTGCTATAAATTCTTCCACCATTTTCAATGTTAGAAGTATCATTTGGTCCATTTTTGTTTCTGAATATTTTCTGTGTAGAATAAGCGCATAATCTCATGATTTTTTTCTTCTCACTCTTTAGTATCCTATACACAACATTTGTACTATAAAAAGGTATGGTTGGCATAGTCCTGTTGAAAACATGAAGATCTAAAATTAATCCTGATGTTGAAATTTCATTCAGAAGTTGCTGTTATATTTCTCATGAAGATGACTTTCAGTATTTTTTTTCCAGAGATAAAATTTAAGTATGAATGTATGTATTTGGATAAACAGATACTTACAATGAGGTATTTTTTATTAACTATTAAATATCTTTTGGGAATGTGAACTTTCACATTTTGCATTTATTGGAGAAAATGCATTGAAAATAACAGCAAAGAATACATTCTTACTTCTTTTGAATTTATAATTAAAACATAGTGTCTGAATTTTTTTGTAGACTTCTGAGTGTACTACATTTATTTGAAAGCTGTTTTTCTCCTCAATATTACTTTTTTTGATGGTTGAAATAAATTACAAAATTTTCTGTGAGAACAGAGGTGATGGATGGCACAATTTCTAAATATCTTGGACAAAACTCAAGACTCTTAAAAGAGGACAAAAGTAGTTTCTTCTAGATCAGGAATGAAATATGAGAATATATATGTGGTATATGCCTGAATCACAGCATTTATGGCACATTATAAAAAATGGACACAAGCACAAAAATGTTTGCTTCAATAGACATCAAGAAAAAAATTTAGAATATCACACAACCCCAAAATCCCACCAGCTGCAACAACAAACACAACAAAGGCCATCACTCAATGGAGAAGTGATTGCAATTAATTTGGGATTCTTAGGAAAAGAACTTATAGGTCTGTATATTTAAGCTTGCCATTAATGATTTTCTTAGCTCACTGATTTGTTTTTTTATAATTTCCTCACAGTTATGACTGAACTTTTCTGGAGTTGTTTTGGCTTTTTTGCTTCCCCTTTTATTTGTTTATCCTTAGACTCATGCAGCCATTGAATCTTATATGTAACTATGTTTGTCTCTACAAGGATAATATATATGTGGGCTACTATAAGAGCCTAACTGGTATATTTTCTGATACTTGTTTCTGGATTTTGGAACTCTGCTTATAGAGCTCTTAGCTACATCTTCAGCCAAGCAAAGTATAAGGCAGGGTAGTTTTTCAGAACTGTGGGAATACCCTTCTGCTGCTGCTTTATTGGAACTTTATTGGAATATACTTTATTTTACAGAAGGTTTTATTGACTTTTTGGTTTAATGGAAAGACTGAAGACATCAAGAAACAAAATTCATTATTTAAACAAAACTTTTAAAACCATTTTGGAATAGTCTGCTATGATAATGGAATAGAAAAATGAAAGAACTTAAAGAGTTAAAGAAAACAGGGATAAGGACAAAGACAAAAAAGTTTAAATTCCATTGAAATTTTCATGGCCATATATCATATTTCAGAAGGTTTTCAAGAACTGTAGAGTAGCATTCTGAAAATTACATTAAAAATTATGACTTTATGAGAAGAAAAATCCCTACAAAAGTCTGCTTATGTACTGAAGCAAAAGTCCTTGAAAATATCTATTAATGGGTATTTGGGGACTATGATTTTTCAGCAGATGGGTTACCCAGCTAAAAACAACTCAAAGATATCCCAGCATTTCCGAGAGATTCCGTTTCTTGAGTCTGGATCTGCTGTTCTGGTGCTCTCTAACATTAAAAACTGGTTTAGCAATCACTTTTATTAAAATGGTAAGATAAAATCAAGAAAAATTTCTATCACATCTGTTAAGGGCTTTTATATATCTTTTCTCTTCCTTTCCCATCGCTAGTTCACCAAGATATGAACAGTGATAAAAGCACATGCACTATGCAGCAGTTGTGTTTCAGATCTCTCAATGCTGATAAGAGTCCAATAATGGGGTCCTAGGCCTAGAGGTGGAATGTAGAATCAGTGCTGTAGAATGGGGAAAGCAAAGGGTCCATATGAACTTTAGAAACCTTTTTCTGTACAAGCAGAGCACTACAACCTTCTGCATGAGAGATTCCTTCCTCTAATGTGCTGTGAACGGACTTCTGGTGCCACGTCCCACAGGAAGCTATCCATCTTCCTAAGGCTGCAGCTGAAAAGCAGCATTCCCAGGCACAGCATGTTCTCAGCCTTATTTGTCCTCTGAACACAGAGGAAATTAACTGTAAACCAAGAATTGCGGAAAAGAATAAAAAATACATCCATAAGATATAGTAGTCAGAGTTGCTAGTCATGAGAGGTCTGGGTTTTTTACCTGAGGCATGTGGAGCTACAGAATTCTTATGGATACAGAAAACACTTCAATCTGTGTTTCTTTTTTTTCTACCAGACACTGGCTAGAAGTACTTCTGCCCTTGGGAATGCATCTCGCAATAGGAAGACATAGTTGATTTTGGTACTTTCTATATTGCAGAACCCTCTGATATGTTTAATTTTGCAACTGGGTTATCCTGTCTAAGGCTTGTGCCCCCAAATAAAATGTAGAATAATGCCATTCATGTCAGCTTGATGTCTTTCCAAATGTCTGTGTGTCTGCCTGCAGCAGCTGGCTCAAGCACTAAACTCAAGCCCACATCATTTTTCTGAACACTTCAATTTTTTTCCTCTAATGCAGGAACAGTTAAATAACAATCACTGTATTTAACCTTAGCTGTGGCTTTTGCAAAACTTTCATTAAAATTCGAGTTTAGGTTAATTCTATAAAAAATGTTCAGACACATTGAATCAAGGGAAAAGGGCTGTTTGATGAAATACCTGGCTGGAACGTAGCTCTGTTTTTCTTTAGCTTAGAAATTGTAACATGAAAGCAGAGTGTTAACTATAATTTCTTTAGTTTAGAAATTGTAACCTGAAAGCACAGTGTTAACTATATTTGCTACCTTGCAATCAATTCATATAAACCCTTCCTGTCCTCTGAGTCTGCGATAAAAGTGTGTGCATGAGATATGAAAGTGAAATTTGAGTTAGCTTTCCTCAATTTAGTGAGCCTGCAACACACTAATTTTATTAATAAAGGACCGAAGTTTAATTTCCCTTTGCATCTCTAAGATGTAAAGGGCATTAGTTTTTAATTGAGGAAAGTCTGTAATGAATTAATTATTCCAGTATTAAGTTGTTCATTACAATTATTTTCAAGTGTCTTTCCAGTTGAGTATATTTTTTGAGTGGCTTGATTTTGTATATCTCTGTTCTTTATCTTTTTTGGTGATATAAAAACTACATTTTCCCTTTTTGATCCTTTTTTTTTTTTTAGAATATTCTCTATGGCCCAATTGAATTCTCAGCACCCCCTCTCTTTAGAAGAATATGTCAGCTCTCAAGTGTCCAGTAGTCCTTTTTATCTGATGTGGACTCTTTAAAACCCACAAGCATGTCCAGGATATCAGATTAGCTTTAAAATGCTGCCATTCATCTGCTCAGTTTAATGCATTCTCAGTCGGGAGTTGCTGTGCTGGCTAAAGGCTATGCCACGCTGCAGCTCAGAAAATGAGAAAAGAAAGGCAGCCAGGCTCGGGCTAACTATACCATTAACTTTCCTTCAGCCTGCAATACATCAGCAGAGCATCAGACCTAATCATGTGGTTTGGTTTTTTTGATTTTTTTTTTTTTATTTTTATAGCTGCTCTACCACAGCAAATAACGATCAGAGGTATTTATTCAGAAAGGAACGCTGTTTAGTCCTCTGGAAATTTGCTGTTCTCTTAAACAAGATATGCAGTGACTGCCCATTAATTGTGCCATGTATTTTTCTCTCTCCTTTACAAAAAACAAACTGTGCTTTGCATGCTCAAGGAAAAGGGAGAGGGGAAGTCTTTACCTGTAAAAAACAAGATAATGTACTTGACTAATCCCAGAGAATATCTAACATAAATGGTGTTATGTTGCTTTTCCTGCCAGTGGATATTGTGGAATCATGTATATTGATTAACTAGTGATGCAAACCATCTCTTTTCTGTGTCCTATTGACTGGGTCTGTGTTGCACTTGCTAATACCTAATTGGGTCTCAGGGCAGTAAAGCTTGCATTTAATTTATAGACAGTTTTCTTTCATTCCACATTGGAAAAATCAGATTTTAAGTACCATGGGAGCACAAGATTCAAAGCTAGTCACCTGTAAATCTTGAAGAAAAAAGTTGGCTTGAGGCAGGATGTCTGCAAAATATTTAACTACTAGAAGGAGGCAGAAAGTGGGAGAAACACCAGTTCACTGGGGAATTTTTTTGTGTGTGAATTATGAAAGACGTTGGGTAAATTCAGCAAAAATGACAACAGTGAGCTGCAAATGAATTTCAGCCAGAACATGCATTTTAATGGATTATCTGTTTAACCAAAGCATATACTATCTGCAAAATAGATATTAGCTGTCAGAGGTTGAAATTTGTATTTTAGTTTAGAATACCACTCTTCAATTTATTTCAGAAAGTAGAAAGCCAACTGGCTTATTTTGAGCAAAGTGTAAGGACTTTCCATTTTATTTTGTGAGAATAAATGTGTGAATAACTATCACATCATCATTTGTATAAAACATATCAAGAAGCAATATTTTTATTTCTTGCTTTTCAAAAGTACATCTATAAATCATCTGCCTCTGTAAAGAAATACTTGAAAGGTTGTATAAAATTTGGTATGTGGCCAGATGTTTCATGTTTCACTGTATTGCAGGTGTTAAATGACAACACTTGAGGCATGCTCCCTCATCTTCTCAACAAAAATAAGAACAAAGAACAAAACCCAAAAACCTGTGGCCACCAGCCTGTGGTGGTGTTCACAGGGGTCCCAGGATGAGGGAAGAGATGAGAATCTTGACTCCATGTTTCAGAAGGCTGATTTATTATTTTATGATATATATTATATTAAAAGAAAATTATATATTAAAACTACACTAAAGAATAGAAGAAAGGATTTCACCAAAAAGCTAGCAAAGAAAGGAATGGAAAAGAATGAATAATCAAATCTTGTGATTGTTCGCAGCCTCGACATAGCTGGCTGTCATTGGTCATCAAGTAAAAATAATTCACATGCTGGGTAAACAATTCTCCAAATCACATTCCAAAGCCGCAAAACATGGAGAAGATGAAGCTTCCCAGCTTCCCAGGACAAAAGATCCTGGCAAAAGGATTTTTCAGAAAATATGTCTGTGACACCAGCCAGCTCAGGGAGGGTTGTTCCCTAGGCAATTCCCATGCCAGGGAAGTGGGACACAGGAATTCCCAGACATGCAAGAAAAGCTGCTGAGCAACTTCACAAGAATGTTAAGGACCAGCCAACCTCCAGCGCTGCTGCTTCGTGGTTTGAAAGCTGCAGG
This sequence comes from Camarhynchus parvulus, assembly GCF_901933205.1. NCBI lineage: Eukaryota > Metazoa > Chordata > Aves > Passeriformes > Thraupidae > Camarhynchus > Camarhynchus parvulus. Next base: position 103,526,184 of record NC_044571.1, read on the forward strand.
TGGCTGCTGGGGCACTGTCCTGCTGCTGCTGGCCAACCTGGCCACAGCTACCAAAAGGACTACAGGAATATCCTGCATTCCTTTTTTTCTGACTGGGTGGCAGAAAGCCACATCATGGATTCCCTCGGGGCTCTCATGAGGATCAGTACTCAGTGCTAACAGGGAACATGGACAAAAAAAATTACAGAGCTGCCAGAGTTATACACCAACTCCCCATGCTTCTTCCATAACTCTTTTGCTTTTTCTGCATCTTTGGTGCAAGAAGAAAAGCAAGGAACTTATCTGACTCAGTTTCAGTCATGATACCATGTAAGAAACAAGCAAGCTTACCCAAGTAATTGTATTACAGTCTTGGTGCTAAAAAGCATATGGAGGTGAAACAGATTTTGAGTCTTTTTTGAGGTAATAGAGTTGGTTTTTTACCATCATTCTAATAAGTACAACTGATCCCTCTGTTCCTTAATACAATTAGAAAAAATCTTATATTTTTGAGGGTTTTCTGTTGGCTGTCCCTGTGTCCAGGTCTCTCTTGTGTTGTGTGTCTGTTGTCCCCATCATGCAACTATTTCTCTCAGTGTCAGAAGTACACACATACCTATGGCTCATTTTCTCCTAGCAAAGGCACTCCCACGAGCACAGCTAGAGAAAAATGACACACTGCTGGCAGAAAAACATTTACCCTGGCCCCATTCTCCCTGAATGTTTAGTGACATGCTGACACTGCAGGCCTTCCTCCTCTCTTGGATCTTGACTTCTTTTGGTTATGGTTCCAGCGTGGCACAGCATGTGAGCATGCCTGGACTCTGCTGCACAACATATCTACAAATAATTTGGGGCTAATAATTTCAGACCAGGTACATTCTGTTGCCACCTTTTGACTTTCCCCTTCACACCTTTTTTTTCTGTGCTGATAAAACAAGCTTAATGAGACTTTATATCTTCCCACCACTAATTAGTTAGAATAAGTTCATCTTCATTTCAGTACTGTAAACTTGATAGTATTTCTCATCCTTCCATTTTTGTGTGTCAGCGTGTGTTGTAAGGAAATTGGTGAGGAGCTGGGAAGGGTCAAATGTCAAATGTTTAAAAGATGATGATGTGAGAAAGCTGCAGAAAAGTGCCAGACTTCAAAAATTGAGTAGAGGTGTTGGACTGATAGTGAATGTCTAGAATGCTGGCATAGAATTTACAGTGGCAGATCATGAAACAGATCTGTCCCATTTTTGTTCTTCCTCACAGTCAGAAACAAGGCATGATTCAAGCAGAAAGAGTACAAAGAGCTGTACAGCCAAATTCCTTCACTTTTTCCTTGATGTCTTTTCAGAACTGGGAGCTATGCAATTATGGATGCAAAATAGTTTCCAACTAAACAACTTCTGCAAAAACCTTATCATTCTTTGTTTGAACTGTTTGGCTCAGCCCTGCCCAATCCCCAGTAATACACCTATCTAAGGCTATTTATCAAAGATCTAGAAACACTTGTAAGCTGTTCCCAAGGACAGGTAGGAAATGAGATTGGCACAGGGGAATATGGACAGCATTACATTTTGTGCCATACTGAAGTGCAGGTATCTTCCATCTGTGTGCTTTTCTTGTGATAGCCACTGTCCTGGGGATCTTTTTTATCTCTCTGCTGAGTAACTGCTCATCTTGTTCTCAGCTGGGGGCTCTCAGTGCTCTGGAAACAATAAATACCTGCTTTTCTGTGTACTCCCACCGAGCTGTTTCTGTGAGGTTGCTCGTGGTGGCCAATGCCATTTGGGGGCTTGGCCTTTAATCACTTGCCTTAATCTGTTCTCTGTGTGCCTGGAGCACATGCTGAGCTGAAGGGGGCTTATGTTGGAGGCTCAAGAAATATAATGTCGGCAAAAAATGAGAAACAAAACCCACGTCTGTATTTGTTGCATTCGCTGTATAAAGTCCATTTCCCAAATCTCTTTAGAACTTTTTGTTTTCGAAGAGATTCTTCTTCCAAACTGAGCTCTTTCTAACTTCATTGCATTCACTTTTTAAGTTACGAAAACTTCTATATGTAAGAAAAAACATAGATATGAATTTAGAGCTCTCCAGGTTTTTAAACAGTTAGCTCTTTATTTTACTAAACTCTGCTTAAAGAAAAAAAAGTTTTATTCATGAAGATCACTTCTGTATTATGATACATCTCAAATAAATATTGAATATTTAATATAAGCTCAGTATAGTATGTAATTCGTGCTGGAATTCTTTTCCTAAAAGCAATTAGGCAGTTATTAGAGAGCTTAGAAAAGAAAACGAAGTATCAAGTTCATATTTGATAGCTTGCTCAAAGTAGTGTTTTGCTCAGCTTAATAAGAAAACACTGTTATGTCTTTATTTCCTCCATACAGCCTCTGGTAAAAATGTGTTTTAAAAATATTGGCTGAGAGGATCTTGAGGAAAGAATTCTTTTGTACTTTACATATGTGCAAATATATCTTTTACTACACGTAGGAATGCACAGTTGGGAAGAAATCTCACTTCATTCCCACAACAGAATAGGTGCATCATTTCTGTGTGGTTCATGATTTGTCAGAATAACCTTGTGACTTGTTTACATTGAGAGGTTTGTTGCAGAAGAGATTCCTGAAGGGTTGCACTGGCTTGCACTGTTATCTTCTAATGGCACTGGAGTCAGGACTGATATGCAGGCTATCTGATCAGCCAGGCTAGCAGGGAATAAAAGGTATTGATTTGAAGAGATGCTTGAGGGAGTGACATTGGCCATGCAATGACATATCTTTAATAAGAAGGCTTATGACTTGCCCCTAAAAAGCTTAACCATATCCCTGTGTTACTTGGGTATTATTGTTCAAAATAAGTTTAGGGATTTTCTGACTAGCTTGAAGTGCCTTGGATGAAAATTGTGTTCAGGTACAATCATAGTCAATGTGCTTAACGAGTGTTTCTCGTTGATAAAGATCTCTTGTCTTCTTTAGCAGCTTAATGCAGTACTAAAGATTCCACTGAAGTCTGGCTGTCCCAAATCTGGGATTTTTCACCCTGGGTTCTTTCTCATCTACGTCTGTCTTGCCATTGCTAACAGGGACAAAAATCTAAAATTTCAAAGGGAGAAAATGCACCTGTAAATCCACTCTACAAGACACATTAGGAGCTTAGTGATCCTGAGAGAGAGAGAGGCTTGCTAACTTCACAGTCCTTAAACATGGCCATTACACCTGCAATAGTGAGTAAATTTAGAAAGTGCTGAGAAATTGGATCGTAAGAGGTATAATTCCTGCTCCACAGCCATGTCAGCTTGGGAGCACTGCCTTGTGTTGCATAAAGCCTAATCACTGCTGGAGATGAAGTTTAGAGCATTAGAATTCCTGGAATCAGCACTGATAAAAGCACGTGCCTCTTTACCAGGCACATGCACTGCTCATGAGAAGCACTTTCAATCTTTAATTTAAATTCCATGGGGCCAAAAAGTTCCTTAAAGATGGTTAAATTTCCTCTTGGGGAATCTATGCTGTGAAAATCTCACATAGCACTGAAATTGCTGTCTGATATGTGGTTCTGTCTTCAGTGTATTTCCTGTGTTTTATCAGGGCAGGAATAGCATATTATGGGAGAGCGGAACTGTATCTACTTGGGTGCTTCATTCCATTCCTCTGGAAAGCTTCAGTCATTTTCAGGCCCTGCTTTCAAACCACAGATTCAATGAAATTATTGAGATGGGTTCTTCTGACTAATGCTGAGTGCAGCAAAAGTTCTGTTATTGTAGTTAACTTTGTACAAAGAAGGAATAGCTCACTAAATTTAAAAAAAAAGGAAGAAAAAATAAACTGTGTTTTATTTCAGTAGGTGTATTGTTTGAGACAAATGCCTTTTTAGCCGCTTTTGAAAGCTCCTAATGCAATCAACCTGTTAACTGCTAGGCCACAATACATTTTTCATTTAGTAAATATTTTCCCAAGCCAAGGGAACTATAAATTATAAATAAGCCTTTAATGAAAATACATGAATAGGTAATACCAGCTACAATCTCCTATTATTAGCAGCACGAGATATTGCCTGACGTTATATTTAAATTATGCAGATCAGAATAATTTGGTATATATCAAGGGATAAATTATATTGTTCTGTGCCATCTTAATTATATCTTTTGACATAAAATAAGCTATCTGAGTGCTTTGCTAATTAATCTTGTCACTCTTGACCCAGAAACCTACTCTGTGTGGGTTGTTTCAAATTGCTGCAGTTAAAAATGCTAAATATATAATTTAATTGATATTGATATTAGAAAGAGTTCAAATCTATCCTGCTGTCAAGGAAAGTTTGAAAGCTGGTTGTTTCTACAGCATCATGCAAGTGAGAGATGTGCAGAATTTATTTATTTCCTAAATAAGGTTTTTTATTCTATTGCACTTATTGCTTTCTGTTGCAGTGACTCGTCATTCTTTTTCTCCTATCAGTGCCCAAGATGATCAGGTGGTTTTGCCTGTTGCAAGCTTTTGTTTATGCCAATATCTCATACATCTAAAACAAATTGAACTTCTTATATCACTTTCCTTAAAAAATACATCATTTATAGGTACGATCTCCTTAAAGATGTGGTACTTTTGCTAATGAAGAAGCTAAAAGACATGCATTTGAGACATAGAACAAAAGCTGTCTTTTTTCTCCAGCTCAATATACAAAATAAATGGGAAACGCTGTTCAGGTTTACGCCCTCATTATGCTTAAGCCCTCATTATGCTGTCAATAGATCTAACAATTTTTAACACCTTAGTTGTATATAATAAACAGATTGCCATTTAATGGGTTACATATTCAGGGCTTCCTTATCTAGGAGTTATACCCCCAGGCCCCCTGGATATAAAGCAGACCCTTGTTTCTTTTCTGACCTTAAAGCAGAGACTATGCTTATTTTTTCACCGGGGTCACCACATTTTCCAGTGTTAAAATGATTCATATATTCATTCTTGCAATATATAAATGGACTTTTAAATGTAAATGCACTCTTAGAAATTACTTCCTTGCCAGACAAGGAGAGTTTAGGACACCTCAGACAGGTTTCAGGGAAGATGATGATTCAAGACACTTAGATGTGTCTCCCCTTGGTTCACAGTAATCCTTCTCTGTGCTACACTTCAAAGCAGACAGCTCCCAAAACATGAAGTACACGACAGCACAACATCTTTCTGGTGAATATCTTTGTTCTTCTCCCCTGTCAAAGTTCAAAACTGTGGGTTTTTTTGGTATTTTTTTGTTTTTTGGGGTTTTTTTTTGCCTATGCTACCAAGGTACATCTACCTTAAAATTAGCTTGCTTTTGATGTAAGTTATATTGACCCTTTTATAGCTGATTATAAAACCTAGTAAAGAGCTTAGACCATTATGGATCTGTTTTAGTTCTATTGCTCTTTCTCCCCTTACCAGGGGTACTGACACCTCCATGTGTTTGAGTGAGAAACACTTTCAGATGCAAAGACAAGGAAACTATTCCAGGTGTCCATGAGACAGCTGTTGTAGTGACATTTATTTGGCCATTAGCACATATGGTCACCTAAAATCAATGCTGTAGAGGTTTTCTCATGCTCCTATTTATCCATCAGTATTTTGGGTTGTTTTTTTTCTGAGAAACTCCATTTGGGGTATGACAGAAGGGAGGAATCCTGTCAAACACAGGGATGTTATAGGAAACACAGACTGGGAGACTCCTAGATGGCTTGGAAGGGATTTGAAGCAGTACAAATGCAGGCTACATTCTTTTGAGAAATGTTCCCAGTTCACCATTCTCTTCTGTTGGAATTAACATCAGATAAATGCCCAGATCAGAAAGATTAGTGTATCATAGCACTGAAGCTTTCAAAAGAAGATCCGGAGTTTCCAGAATGAAGGTTTTTACTGGTTAAAGCAGTTACATTCAACTTGTCTTAGTCCCTCAGGACATTTGCCAGGTGCTCTCCCAGCTGTGAGATGCCTCTGCCTTGGAAAAGAGAGCACACAGGCACAGGATTTATGGAAAGAAAAGTAACAATCATCCAAGCATGAGAGAGACAAAAATGAAGGGGAATTTGGGTTGCATCAGTCATTAATGTTCCTGCTTGAGTTTGGTCTTGCTTTCCTATAGACAACTGTGTTAATAATCCATGCCTTGACTAGAAAAAGCTGTAAACAGCTGATATGGAAAATCTGGATTCTAGCACAGGTTCTGATGCTTTCCGTGAATTTCTTTGCCAAAGGCAGCCAAAAGAAACAGTTTACTAAAGTCAGGAAATGCCTGCTAAAGTAAGTTCATTAGTTTCTTCATATTTATGTTAAAATTGCATAATATTTTATAAATTCCATTGAAAGAGATCCTAATATTTTATTCAAAAACCTTTAAGCCAAACCAGGTTCTCACAGCAGATAAAAGCCTATGTAGCCCAGCCATGTAAATTTTATTTATCATAATGAACTCAATAATAATATTGTTTACACTTCTACATTCAATTAAATTTCATTGCATGGTAAAATATTCTTATAAAAAAATTAAAACATCACAATCAATGCAATATTAAATTTCTCTTAATAGATAAATAGTGATTCCCTGTATTTAAGTGGTCAAAAACATTGTGTTGGCTATAGTCAGAGTTTATTTCAAGTCAATAATAACCACTTTTAATAACTGCATGCAGCAGTTTCAAACAATATCTTCTATTATTCTATTATTCTGAGGGAATATTTTTTTAATGTTGAAAAATGCATAGTCCTGAAAATGTGCTGGTAAAATCAAAATTCTATATATAATGAAATTAAATGAAGCTCAGTCAGGAGATTTTGATGAGTGACATGCTTAATGGGTGAGGCCAATAGCTTCAGAAATGCTGGTTTGCAAATGAACAATATTTATTCAGTTTATTATTCCTTTGGAGACTAATTTCACTTAAAGCTAATATATAGATTTATTTTTCATTGGTTAATAATTTTGAAGAAAGTAACTGTAATTATAAGGTTTACACAGTCTGCTAAGTGTTGATTCTTTCCTTTTTTCTCCAAATATATTTTTATCTTCTACTGGGGTTTGTTGGACGTGCTTCACCACAAAGTAGGATTTGCACTGCAGATGCTTCAGTTGATCCATTATATATATATATATATTCATGATTGAATAAACATTTATCCAAGAAAAACCATTTCACTATGCACATTTATTTATTTCTCTCAAAAAAAGAACAATCACCCACAGTAATCATGTTCACTAATTCACTAATTACCCCTTCAAAAAACAAAAACAAAAAACCAAAACAAACAAAAAACCAAAACCAAAAACAAAATAACATGCAAGAGGATGCAACATACATTTTTTTATTAGTACCAAAAAGATGGAATTGGAGAGATTCTTTAAATGTCCAACTATAATGTCCTTGGCATAGAAATTGTTAGCCAGGAGACATATTTTATTTCTTCCCAGAACAACTCAAAATATATTCCACATCAAGTAAAAGAAAGAGTTCTTTTCACTGAAGTGTCAACGTTAAACTGACATTAGAGTCAAGAGGTGCTAAGGATGTTGTGGGAACTAGAAGAGAGGTCAGAACTGAGTCAGCCTTTGCCTTCCTTCCTGCTCCTGAGAATATGTGGAGGAATGGAAAATCTAATGCTTAAAATAAAACCAAGTGATAGGATATTGCCCTTAAGGCTTCCTTCAGAAACTGTCACATATTAAGGGCATATTGATAGTCTGTCCTGGAAACCAGGTCATCCACATTCCTCATGGGCCAAAATTTCTTAATTATTCTGTCTGAACACACTTATTAGGAACTGTGGGCATCCTCATAATTAAGTACTTTATTGTTTAAACTAGTTTTAAGTGTGCAAATGCATCTTGTTTTTACAGTTCTCCATACCAATTTAGATTTTCTTAGCTAAAAAAACATGATTACTAAGTTACCAATTGGAAGAGAGCAGGCAGATAAAATATTCCTTGGTGCAAATTGTGTCTAAGCTAATTTACTAGCATTAGAATGCTCAAAAAATATGTTCTGTCAATTGGTTCAAGGTCCTCAATGTTTTTAATTCTTGAAGGAAAAAAATATCCCTAAGTCTTCAATTTAAAAACAAAAAAAAATAGAACAAACCCCAAACTTGTAAACAAGGCAAAACTTCATTTTATTTTAAGGATATGATCTGATCTGTTCTTAAACCCTTAAGAAAAATCATTCTTTTAGCAAAAATTTATTTTTTCTTTGTTGCTGTTTCTTTAATTAATGATATGATGGATGCTGTCCAATGATATATTAGGTTTGATTTGATAATTTTTTGTATCATGATGTAGTATTTCAGTGCCCAAAGTATCATTTTTCTACCATCAATATCATGGTCAGGTTCTTTCTTAGCGTATAAACTCAATAGGTAGAATGTGCATCATATAGAGCTGTTATTTATCTTAAATGTTTATTATTTTTATCTGTCACTTCCAGGTTCTCCATCACAGTTTTCTCCCTCAATCACATAAATGCTCTTTATTCTCAATATAATTTCTATATCATTATTTTTTTTCTCCCCCATGTTTTCTCCAAAGATGAGAGTAAACTTTCAAAGTCAAGCCATCTTACCCAGTTCTCTCATAACTCTGGTTATGACATGAATCAAACATAAGTCTAGATCCATGGTATTTGATTTTTCAGTAGATGAGTCAGTATCATCCATCTCTGCTTTGTGACCATATTATTTTAAAATATATATGTCAAAACTTCTTAAAAGGTATGAAGTATCAGCTCTGTCTTCCTTTGTGGTTGTAGTGGTTCTGCTTGCAAAACCATGACAGCTATACATCAGATTCTCACAAATCAGGATGGGCATTGGAAAGGACTCTCTTCCAGACACAAGGTAAAGTCTGAAGTAGAATTCAGAGTTTTGGAAGGGTTTTTTCCTTAACTAAAACAGAAGTTAATGGGTGCGCTTAGTGATAATAAGAAATGCTAATGTTATTTCCAGCTTTTCTTGTGCTCTATTATTAAAAATATTCAAAGTGGTAAAACCAGGACTTGTTAAACTTAATGTTTATCTCATGATAAATTTAAGCATGTTCAAATTTTCCATTAATGAAGATAGTTGCATTTTCAGAATCTTTAGAAGGAAAACAACTCACCTGTAATATCAATCAAACAAGTAACCATCAAACAAATCAAATATCATACTTGCATTATTAAGAAAGTACCTAAGTTAATGTTGTAAAAATAAGTTGGTTTAACATCCATGGATGATGCAGTAGATGTTATTCTTAGTTGATTTCACTGAAAAATATGTTTCCCCAAAAAGGTTTTCTTGATCAAGTATTTTTTCCAGTAGTTTAAGTTTTACCGACCTTTTTAAAATCAAACATCCTGGTTCTAGATATATCTAGATACCTAGATATTTAAAAATATCTGATCTATCTAGATACATAGATATATCTAGGTTCTAGGTACATCAGATTTTTTAAGCATCTAAAAATATCAAATTTTTTTCTGGAACCAATGTATGGGCAAGAGGAGAAGAGACAACAACATACGTGGCACGGGACTGAAACTTAAAATGGTATTCTGTATATCATGTGCTGTTTTTTCATTTCTATAATCTTTATTTATTGACATGATCCATATTAATTCTGGTGAAGTGGTATAAGTGTCCTCTACCTGAACATTTCTATTAACTTTAAAATACTTATGTAGCCTTGAGAATGTTAAAATTTATGATAAAATGTAGTGAAATGTCAGTAACTTAGATTTCTATAATTATATGGAAATATCCAAGAGATTCACAGAGTTAAGGATCGCATTCATCATTAGAACAGAATTAGTTTTAGAAAAATACACATTTTTAATAGAGGTTTCTTTATAAATTCTCTGCAGCTTGATCATCCTTTCAATAGATAACCTAATAAATATTGTATTAAACAATTTCTTGTCCTTTTAAGCATCCTTAAAATTTCCTAATTTTGTATAAAATTTTAATCTACATTCATCCCAATAGACTTTAAGTAAAAGTTTCACTATTTAATCTGAAAAAGCTAATTCACATTAGTAGCATGTTAATCTGTATGCTTAACATTTGTCTTTGGTAATAATTGTTGTTGAGTTTTATAAAACACTAATTAAATATCTTGCTAAAATACATAAAGAACATAATAGGCATTTAATGGAAGCTTTTAAAACTGAAGTAGGAATCACTTTAGATTATAAGTAACTATAGGCTTAAAAAGCCATCATTATATATCTATTAAGACCATTTAACTTAAGTGTTCCATAATTAGGGAAGAGCCAGAATTTTAATTGCACATTTGCAAACTGCTACCTAGGACTTCTGGAAATAGCTCTCCTTTTATCCTAGAAGAATTTGCACTCTCTGCAGGCTTTATTAAGAATGTTTTTTTTAATTTGTAAATAATATCCATCTAGACTATTGTCAATATTATGGGATAGAAATTAGAAGTCATCTGATATATAATTAGTTCCTTAAAGTTATCTCTAATATTTGAAAACAAATTTATAAGATTAAATTCAGCTTGCAAAGTGTAAAGTTTTAATCTCTCTATGAACCGTTTCAGCCAAAGTATTGACAAGGGAAAGCAGAGTACTTTTACCTCTGGGTGACTGACTGAAAACAGGCAAGAACAATGACTTTGACCAAATTGAGTTCTTTTCACCTAAATTTCTCTTTTAGGTAACTGGCCAAACATAAAAATATTATTGGTTCTTGGTTCTTCTCTACTCATTGGACATCCCAAAAAACTTTTAATAATGGAGAAAATGAAGGGTGTTGAGTTTCCAGATACACCCCAGTGTGGAAACAGGGTTCCTCAGGAAAGCAACTTTGCCCAAGTCCCTTCTGTTTCATTCTTAATTCAGTTCTCAGATCTCACTATTATAACAGTTGACACTCAGAATTTTAAATGTTCTTCCATAGTTCAATGAAGAGATTTTTCACCTAAAATTTTTATAGAAAAAGAAAAAGAAAAAGAAAAAGAAAAAGAAAAAAAAAAGAAAAAAAGAAAAAGAAAAAAAAAGAAAAAGAAAAAGAAAAAGAAAAAGAAAAAGAAAAAGAAAAAGAAAAAGAAAAAAGAAACTATCTTGGATTATTTCTTTACTTACATGCAAACACAAAACAGGTCTCCCAAAGCAAAGGAAATACATAGAAAGACCACTGGTTTCTCATTTATTTTCAAAGTACGGTTTAAGGGCATTAGTGATACATCAGTTTGCATTTTCCAGGATGGGCGTGGGGATTCAGAAAGAGAAAACCTTGGAGTGAGATAGTCTCCCATTTGAATAGCTAAGTGATCTGCCTCTGTTTAAACTATTTTGAATTTCCCACTGTTTTTGATGCTCATATTTTCTCTTTAATATGTGCGCAAACAAAAACAAATTATTTGCATTTGAGTAGTAAAGTGTTAGAAATGGAAAAATGGCAGGAATGGTTAAACTTCATCTCACACCCATAACTGCTCCCCATTTCATTGAATCTGTTTCCTTTTCATTACCCTCAGCTCAAGGCTGACAAAATTGCTTTCTTTCTGTTTAGTTTTGTTATGCTTTGTTCTTAAGTCTTGCATCAAATAGAAGTGTTAGTCTCTATGGGCCCCCAAGAGAGAATTAAATGAAGTGACAAACAGTCTTGAAGGCAATTTTCTATTAAAATCCAGTCCTTGTTCTCTTTTGTAATTCTTCCTGCTTGAATTTAAAGGTTTTTCCCCTCAAATACATTTAGCCTGAGAGCAATTTTATAGAGCATGCAATTATTGTACTTGCGTAACTGTATGCTTTTCTAGTCTGAAGTTCATCTAATATCCCATGGCTGGGAGAAATCACAGAAAGCACTTTCTTTAAAAAAAAAAAACTTATTCTTTGTTATGAATTAATACATTTTTCGAGAAATGTAACTACCCTGTAAACTGATTGCATTTCCATCACTTCTGAGCTGTTTTTCTTTAGGTAAGAGCTGTGGTCAAGCTGTTCTCCATGTTTGCTCTTGATGGTCAGTTCCCTCTTTCAGTTCAGCCATAGACAGACAGAAAATAGTCCCAAATAAAATTCAGAAAATAGCAGAAAATAGTCCCAAATAAAATTCTTCTGATGTATCTTAGTTCACCTATTTTGCAAAAAAAAATTTGTTTTTAATTTATTTATTTATCTTGGGTTTGAAGAGAGACATTAAATAGTATAAGGAAATAGAAAATGAGAGGGATTTGTATGAAGACAAGATGGCATAATAGTTAACTCCTAAGGCTAAAAGAGGAAAAAAAAGTAATAGGAGAGGAATAAACATTTGCAAAATCAGCTGTTACTAGGAGAAGGGGAACATAAAAGCAGAAGAAGGAACAATAAGGAGAAAATAGGAAATAAAAAAAGGAGTAATTAATGAAGTCCATGTTAAAAAAGAAAAAACTGTTGAAGAACACAGTTGAAGGTTTAGTCAGCTAACTACACTGGAACACATTTAACAGCAAGCCTAGCAAAAAAGGCAGACAGAGAATACTAAATCCTCCAAATTGAAATAAAATTATCAGTTAACATTTGTATTTTGGCCCAGGCATACTTTGCCCTGGGAAGCACAAGGGAATTGCTGTTATCTAGTAGAGATGCTGGCATTATGCTCTCATGCGGAGCCATGTATTGCTATGAAATAGCAACTCTGAAGTCCTGATTTTTTTCTCCTTAAAACATTAGAAGGTCTGTGCCTGCTAGAGATGGTATTCAAAAGGAAAATGCTTACAACTGCTCAGACCTGTTTTGTGAAAAGGTCTGAGTCTGATTTACTTTTTCATGAGTGCACAGAACAATTTAGAATTTTTTTCTCAGATATCTCAATTCTGTATTTCAAGTCTGTTTCCTCAGTAACCGAGTTCTTGGGATTGATTTGAGTAACAACCCTAGGGAAAAAAAACCCTTTGTTTTCTGTATTCTATATTTAGTTCCTGATTGCTTGATATTTTAAGCATATAAATATTTATGTTTCTGCAATATCTCAGTGGCACTGGAGTGTTCCAACTTCATTAATCAGCAAAATATGGAGGCAGGATCCTGCTTCTTGTGTAACTGTACCAAAGCTTTAAGGTACATTAAAGACTGTGATTTTTACTTGCTAAAATCACCAATAATACCCTGGTTGTGCAAATATACAAGAATTTAGTGCTGGACAAAATAACAGTATAATACTGGCAGCCCCAAGTGAACAGCTACAGAAATCAAGAGGTGCAGACAGCCTCAAAATCATGACACCAAAAGCTGTTGTTATGGAAACTGAGTTTCCCAGGACACATCTGCAGATCTTAAAATATTACAGCTTATAGGTAGAAGTTTGCAGCTGCTCTCTACTTATAGTATAAGAACTTACTAGCAGCTTTTCAGCCATCTGTGGGTCAGAAATGGCTTTCCTCTGAGAGTCCAGAAGTATTTTCCCCAAAAGTTTTCAGCTTTGCTACCTTCTTCCAGACATTTTTGCTGAACAGAAGCATCAGTTTTGAACAGAATTCTGACATGCAGCAAGGAAGTGCTGACTTGCTACTTCCATAATAAACCCTGATGTCTATGACAATTTATTTTAACACTGTAAGTCATCAACTGTGACATGTTCCTAAAGCTCCATAATTTTCTTTTACATGAGATGGATACTATACTCTATTAAACTATTTGAATTAATTTAGCTCATAATTTGTCAACGAGATGCATTTTTTATTCTCTCTCAAATGGAAAGCTTAGGAAATGACAGAGACAGCAGCAGACCATATGCAGCGATTTCTTTTTCCTGGAGAAGATTTGACAGTCAATATTTATTCTCTTTAATTTCAATGCCTCAGTTCAGCTGGGTGTTTTGGTTTGGTTTAGTTTATTGGGTTTTCTTCCCTCTTCAAAATGTCACAATTCCTCTAGAAATAAAACCTGCATTCAAGTTTTTATTCAAGCCTAGAATGGATGGTAATATCTGCTCTTGGAATACATGATTATTCATTATTCTTCAAGCATTAGCTGATCTTTATGTGTTGTGTTAGAGTAAAGACATAATAAATAGTATATGAGAAAAAATGCCCTGAGGTGAAATCTCAGCTTCATTGAAAATCAATGGCAAAGCTCTTATTCCCCATCAGTTGGACAAAAACTTTTCTGTCCATGTGAGAATTGAAAGTTAATTTAATTTCTCTACTTGTGAGAACTTGTATTATGTGATTATTTTATTTGGGTTTAATTCTCAGTTATTTCTTCAGGCAAAGCTCCAATTGAAATTTCTTGTCTCTTGCAATCAGTGGGAATTTTTCCTAAGGAGAACATTTTGTCAGAGCTGTGCAATTTGTTCTTTTTCAATGGTTATCTTTTGTCCATGTTATTATTTGTCTTATGGAAGAATAAGGGAAATAGGCAGCTTTTTGGAACTGAGTAAAGTGAAAAAGAAAAAACCAGAAAAAAGAAGCAATGATTAAATGGGGTTGATCAAGGTTAAATTTATGTTGTGAATATGGATACAGGACTGCCTGACTTGCATAAAGGTTTTGTCACTTCTTATTACGTTTTTAAAGTCTGATAAGTTAGTATAGAAAAAAGGGTTGAAGAAGTTGGCCCTAGAGCCTGTCTGTTGCTCATGTCTCTGTGCTATGGAACTTTCTGGAAGGCATCTAGTCTTGCTTTGAATGCTTAACATGGAAAGAGTCTGTTCTTTGGTACCTGCTGGAGTAACTGAATTGCTCTCATTATTTTTGTATCTACTTTCAGGTATTATTTTGCTTTTACCTGCTAGAGGAAAAATCCACCCACTTAGGTTTTTCAATATATAAATATATAATATTTAAATAAAAATAATATAATATATTTATTAAAAAATACTTGTAGACTAAAAGCAAAGCATCTTCTACATATATATTGAGCTAAGGTTTGTAGCTACTGACAAGTTTTAAAAATCTAAGTCACTTTTACGCGACTACTTTTGAATTCTGAGCACTCTACTGATGCATTTTATATTATTTCCATCAGAAAACGTTGCTGTATTTCAGTAATAGACTCAATATGATTTGGATAATAAACCCCATTCCCTAAGGATGCATCCATTTTAAGGCCTCTGATTACTTTATCTGAATCATCACAAAGAAAGGTACAGTTGTGTTATTGAAAAATTGCTTAGAAACTCAACAAAATATGCTTGCTAATGGTCTGTTGCAGGCTGGCTACCAGAGAAAGCCACAGAGAAAAAATTGCAATAGAATTTATACCCATATTACTATTACATTGAAATGTGCTTTCTTTTATCCTTCATCTCAGAAAGGAGTTCATATTTGTGCTATTGATTTAATAAATACAACAAAACTGCAAATCTAATAAAGTACTCAAAAGTTTCCAAGTCATTTAGCAATGTAGATACTCTTAAAAATTATATTTTTTCCATGTCTTTTCTATTTTTCTCCTATGGTTCATCTCTTGGTCATCTTTGCAGCCCACATGAGAGGAATAAATCATACAGACTTTGAAATGCAAAGATTTTATAGCTGCTGCAAATAAACATAAAATGTTTTTATCTCTGGATTTTTAAATGTCTCAGCCATTTAAAAGCATCAGTACTGTACTTTTTAAATATTAATTTAAAGGTAAAGTCTAATTGGCATCACTTCTCCTCCCATGTAAAAATTAAAAAGGCTGATATTAATGTTAAAAAACAAATCCACCCCTTTTTAAAAATCTTAAGACAGGCGAGATGCTGAAGAATGGGAGGGTTGAGAAAGAAATGGTTTTAGTTCTATGTTGCATAGTAGTTTCTTTTACTATTTCTTTGATTCTGGCGTGGAGAGCTGCATCTGGAAAGGTGCCATGTGTCCCAAAGGTTAGCTGCAGGTGCTAAAAGAAATTGTGAAAGTTATTTCACTCTTTGTACTATGTTAGAAATAACAGGCGGGGAAAAAAGCCTCCAGAAGTGAATGGAAATAAAAAAGTTCCCTGTCTTCTGCATATATTTTTCAGCACAAAATTATGTAAATCTTCAATGTTTTAAAAGCTTTTGGTTTTATGAAAAAATATTGAGAAGGCTCTTGAAAAGAATCTTTGTCTGAAAAACACCCAAATATGCTATTATTTACTATAAAGTGAAGGGAGTTTAAAACAGAATTTATAACTAAAACACGGCGATATTTCCAAATTACATATTGGTAGGAAGATGTAAACACTATAAATAAAATTAACATGTGGTATACATACAGCTGTATAATGCAACTTGCACAGCTAAAAACAGCCATTCTCATATGACAGAGATCCAGGTTTTCAGAGCTAATCCATGTCCCGTGAGTGATCTTGGGTTGTGTGGTCATTTTCTGCTAGGTTTTTTTCACTCTTGATGGTAAAGCTCCAGCACCTGCTGATGGTACCTCCAGTGCCAACTCTAATATCTGTCACTTATAGCCACTATTAACTGGCCTTAAAATAAAATTTAAAAAATAGGACAACAAATACCAGCTGGGGAACGCTGGTATTTATTATCTATGGATGCTGAGTTTCCATATATAATATGTTCTTTGTTTGTGCAAATAAAAGATACATAGTTGGTTTTATTGGATATGTTGAACAAAAGCCCAAATAATTACCTGTGCCAATAAATGCAGGACAATATTATTGCATTTTATTTAGCATCAATATTTTTTATATTAATAAGATCAGTATTATCAGTACTCCTATAAAATTAGGAAATTTGCCTCTCATCACAAGTATTTTAAAGCTAATTTTAATACTGGAGGCACAGTACAGATTAAAAGCTTTGTATTTTGGCTGCTATACACTAATACATCAATGGAAAATATTTATGAACTTTTTTTCAATAGAATGGCTGAACTCCATGCCAAAAACAGCTAATGAAGGGAAAAGGGAATAAGACAAACTAAATAAATGATATGGCTGGTGTTTGATTAAAAAAAAAAAGACGCTGTATATTTAATGACTCAGATTCAAGTCTTTAAAGTCAGTTTTGCTTATAACTTTTATATTATGTAAATGACATGAAATGCTTGAAGAAATTTCACTTATATACCTGTTTGAAAATTCTATTGTATTACTGAATTATTGCTGGTTTCTACAGGGTTTTTATACCCCTATTCTTCTATCCATTTCATTGTAAAAACCTACGTTTCATATGAATTAAATGAAACATTTCCAGTTCCTATGGGTTTTCTATTTCCATTCTTTACTTGACACCAGATGGCTTCAAGAAGTCATTCCTTTTTTTATTTTTTTCTTCCTATGGTAAAACACTAGAAAAGGAAAAGGAGACATTCTTGATCTGATTCACTGTGAAAATGAGGGGCAAATCATAACATGACAATAAAGAAGAGGGAATCCAGGTGCAAGCCAGACAGTTTGCAGAGTTCCTGGCTGTTGTACAGGAAAGTGCAGCAGAGAAAACCGAGGTCCAGGTCCATGATTTCTAAGGCTTGTGAGGCAGGTGGAGGAAAACATGAGTCTCCAGTTAAATTAGCTTCCAAAACACACCAGTGTTGCAGTTTAGAAGGGCAAGACTTTAGTAGTTTTAGCAAACCAGGTTGTACCTTAACTCCTGGTATCTAAGAAATGTAACCAGGTTGAAGAGACAGGCTAAGTACAAAGCCCAGAGAAGCCTTTTTTTCCCATGAGGTTTCTAACAAATTTACTTCCTTAACTACTGCACAGATGTCTGTTTCAGTATGGTACAAAAGTTTGCTAAAAATGCCTTTCACAAACCTGAATGTAATAAGGACTGAAGTGCATTTTATAGACCAAGTGCTTGACCTTTGCTGGAATATAGAGCCGTGTTCACTAAATTATTATACAATAGCTTATAATTTTAAAAATACAATATCTAAAAGAATATTCTTTCTTTTTGGCCAGGTTAAAAAACCAGCTGATTTTTATTCTACTGGGAATACTCAGGACTTGATAAAAATTTTCATATCTCGGAGTCAGTCCAGTGGGAATATTTCTGACATTTCTTCAGAAAAATTCTAAACCCTGTTCCTCACCCTCACTCACTCATAAGTGACCGCTGAAATGCATAAGCCATTTGTGGTGCCTCAGATATTGTTCCCAGGATCAAAAGGCCACTTCTGGCTGTGAAATTCTGGAGATTGAAATGTTGTTGTGTATTTCAGGACACAAGGTTATGCTTCACTAAAACTTCATCCTGGAAGTGAATATTCAGAACTTGAAAGAAAAGCAAGTGGTATATTGAGAAAAGTGACCTAGGTTATCCTATATCACTACTATTAAATTTTTAATTCCCACAGAAATGGCTCCTCCTGTTCTTGACTTCACTTCCCTGTTTTAGCATGACCATATTAATTTAATAAGCAGGTTGCACTGCAAAAATAAAGTGCATATGAACTGCCTGTTATCTTTCTCTCACTTTTAAAATACATCTCTCACGTATTCTCAATGAATTCAGCAGAAGACATGACTCGCTGATGAAACTGACAGCACAGATTGCCCTTGCTTATTGATTTCACATATGTGTCCCTGCTACTCTTAGCATTTGCATTCAGGGTCAAAATTATGTCATATCCTTTCATTGGGATATTTTTCACAGTTGTTTTTCTTCCTGACAGTCAGTTCTCAACCTCTAATCATCACGGTATTTAATTAAGGCGTATTATTAGTAATGTTGTGAAAGAGCACTGCAATAAATTATTTTAGAAATAAACTTCAAATAAAATAATTCTTTATTGTCAAAAAGCCCTTCTAAATGCAAGTACAGTGATGTTGCATGAGCATGTTGTGAATATCTTTTGTCAAGCTACAAAATCTGAAACATTCAGGGTAGCTCAATATTGAGAATTTGCATTAGAATTCGAGTTTTTCCAAACCCCAACTGGTTCTCTCTTGCTCATGTGCCCTCACCCTGCCCTGCTCTCACATGCACAGTCACGTGTATATTTACACACCTTCACAATCAAAGAGCAAACGTTCTTGGGCAATGTACTTTACCTAAATGCAGGTGGGATAGCAAAGCCGTTCACATTTTTAAAGTATTGAAGAATGGTAATAAATCCATTGATGTTCTTTACTTCATGGCCTCAGATGTTGCAGTATTTTGCTAATGTGGTTGCTTTTGATCTTTTTTTTTTTTTAATTTCTGAAGTTTGAGTTGTTCTTTGGGGTGTAAAAGTAGAGAATTAAAAACAGAATTCAGCCTTGTGTCTATGAAACAAGAGATACAATGATTTCGTTCGTGCTCTGGGATGTGACTAGGCTTTCAAATAACTCTTGCATTCACCTGTTCTCTCTGTGGGCCTCCTAATCAGCAAAATCCTGACCACATTTTATTATCTTTTTCTATAGATGATGCCCTCATTCCTCCTTTTCTTTGCTCTTGTGCCATCCTGCCTAGATTAAAGTTTCAGAAAGCTCCAATCTAGATAAATTTTTAAAGCAATTAATGTACCAGATAATTTAAATACTTACACACTTAAATAGTTGAAATATGAAGTTAATTAAAAGTGATTACTTCTTTTCTGCTAATGTCTTATCACACAAACCTACCCTGACAGTTTTGATAAATCTATTTCCTGCCAACAGTGTCAGATTGACATGGAAACATGGCTGCTGTAAATAGTGAAATGTTAATTTCTCTAAATATAAAATAATAGGTGTTTTCATTAAACTAGAGTTACAAAAATGAAAAAAGTGCCTACTCTTTGTACATCAGCAGAGTTAGCACATAATTTGCACACAGTGATCACAATGTGCTTATAAATAGTATAACACTGAGCCTCTTGGAAATATACAGGTAAGGCCAGGAGGATTAGAATTCAATGGCCAGGAATATTAGAAATTCAGGTTTTCTGCCTAGTAAATGCAGTAATTTCTGAAACTTGGATTTTCTTTTCTTCACAAATATATAGGATTGCTCTTTTCTTCCTTTGCTAACTCAAACACTTGTTAAGCACTCATTCAACTTGTTCCTGAATAGGTATTTGAAAATACCTAATTTGAAATATTTGATTAATAGGTATATAGCAAAATCATACAAAAGGCTTCCTTTTAGTAACTTTAAGAACAGTAGAGAAGCATACAAATTCAGGCAATTCTAACTGTTCACACAGTAAACTGAAAATATTATCAGGTAGAATAAGGCTCACAAAGTAAAGGAGAAAGTATAACTAAACTTTTTACATACAAAATTGATATTAAGACTTCCTGTTCATATAAATAAAAGCAAATATAGAGAAAAAATTTAGGAAATAACCATAAAAAAAGAAGACAATATTCATTCAAAGACTTTCTCCCATGTCAGGCATATGGGTTGTGTTAATCTTCACAGCTGCAGTTGAATTAGAGTGGTGTCTGCTTACCCCAAAAAAAAACTCTGCTCCAAGAAGCCAAGTTAATATAATTATTCCTTCAAGAATAAAACATTTTACAAAGCCGAAGAAATCTCTAAATTAATGATTTAGGGCAGAGGAGTCCATGCTTGGTATGAGAGATCTCAGAAGGGGAGGCACAGGATGCAGCACCAAGGGGTAACAGGCACAGAGGGGTTGGGAGCCAGGGAACACACAGCTGTGGGTGTCCATCCAACAAGGAATGACCAGAGAAGGAGTTACAGAGCTGGAGCTGGGACAAGCTAGCTTTAGGGGATTAAGAGAACAAAAATAAAGTGCTTAACATAACTAAAAACCCCCCACACTGGATGGATTGGGCGCAATTAAGATTGGATGTTACAGGGAGCTGTAGACCGCAGAAGATCATGGTGATACCAAGCAAAAGAAGATGCATAAAAAAACACCCAAAAAACAAAAACAAAACTACAAAATAAATCGTCTTTCTCACCCTGGCATATGAAGGCATTAACTTCAACACCATGTTTCTCCCAGGAGAAGTCTCCAGATGCTGCCATTTCACCACACCCTTCCATAAACTGAATCCAGAACTTTTTGGGACACAGGGAGGCAGCGTAAGTGTAAAGAAGTGGCAGGTGCCAGGAGGTTTTTGTACAGTACTTTTAAATATATTATTGTGGTATTTTGTTTCTTATGTCTTTTATTGTGTAATACTAAGTGCACAAAAAATGTGAATTCTGTGATTAGATTGTCAAGATAGCAATAATACTCACACCAAATCCTCAGCTTTACATTTCATTTTTGCCTAGAACAAGACTTTCAGCATAAGAGATGGTATGTTATCAGTTTTCCAGACACAAATTAATGAAAACCGTCACACTGGAAACATATTTCCAGGGAAAAAATGGGGTTTCCACATCTTCAGTGTTATCAGATCACAATAATGTACCTTTTCAGAAGACAGTTTTATCAAAACTAAACATAAGTTATTTGGTCCATTAGAGAGGTGATTCCAGAAAATGAAAAATAATTCAAAAAATAATAAACAGGATATCCATAGACTGTATTCTAATAAGAAGAATTGTATAAAATCATTAATAATCTTACTAAACAAATCTTACTAAAAATAATAAAAAATTAATGAATAAGAAATTAGATGGAAAAAATATTTCCCACAATATTTTCTCTAGATCTCCCTGGTGTAGAAGTAAATGCAGATAAAGGAGAAGCATATGGAAGCTCATGTGTTTTTTGAAAAAAAATTATTATTCATCGCACTTTCATCATTTTGGCATATTCAATAATTATCTTATTGGTCAACAAGGTTTTATTGAGGCTTTTTGTGTGTTTGTTTCCTTCAGAGAAATCTTTTCAAGTTACTCCTTGATGCTTAGAAAACAGATGGTATTTAATAAGTAGACTCTAATTGCAATCAAGAGTGAATGATGAACAAATTTAAAATTAGATTAAGTTTGCAGAAGTATCCTGCTATCTTGTTTTGCAAAAGATTATATTTCTTTTTTAAATCCTAGCACTAATCAATGATGGTTGGATATGTTTGCTATAAAGTTTTACATTACTCTTGAATTTTCCTCAGCTGAAAACAGCACATTTAGAAAGAATAATTGAGAAAGAAGGTTAATCTAAAAATTGTGAATCTCCTTTAAGTGCAGGTTTCATGTGGCTATAAAATTGCATATGGAATTTAAAGGCATTGTCCTGAATTACTGTCATGATAGTAGCAGTTGATACAGGCTCATCTCTTCCTAGACTAATAAAGGAGAGGAGAGAATCTGAGTTCACACATTCAATCTAAAAAGGAGCTGCTGACAAAATTAATAGGGATGATGTCCAAGCTAGTTGTCACACAGAAACAAATTTACTGTTTGTAGGAAAACTTTGTAGGTCATACTTTTTTTTACCAGCTACAATGGGTTGCTCAGTTTCCAGAAAATGTCACAAAAATGTCAGTTGAGCTAGAGAATCCTCTGCTCTGTTACCTAGGCTATCTTCTGTCCAGAGCTGTTTCATTTCATTATTTCTAAATCATCTGTGATGGATGTTCATACCCAGTCTGCGTAGCCTCTGAATATTTATAGCAGTGACAATTCTGTGATTTCATGCTAGAATCTAATTATTTGACTGTCTGTTTTGATAGTTTATTGACTGTTTTATTCCGCTAAACTGAAATCCTTTTTTTTTAAATGCACTTCTGGGTTGTTTTTTTTTTTAATTATTATTCTTAACTCCACTCAAAGCAGTACAGAAAAATCATCTGTAACTGTAAGAATCAGCAAAGGGAAAGAGAAAATTGAGCAAGTGCTTCTTGTTTCTTATGATAGATAAAGGGAGGATTGGGGAGCAGAACAATTTTAAAGAAATTTAATAGAAATAAAGTGAGACAGGAAATGGAGGCAAAGTATATGTGAAATCTTGGTAAACAGATAGACCAAGGGTAGGATTACACATTAGAAACACCGATCGAATGAAATCTGAGTAAATGTGAATGGAGAGGCTCAGACTGTTAAAATGTATGCTTTGGTATCCCTTTTTGATGAAACATCTTGCTATGTAAGTCCTAAAATCACTGTAAGAAAAGAATTCTCTTATCAAACAGATGAATGTATTTGAATTATATGTCTGAGGAGTTATTCTGGTTTTAAAGAGTGGGATGCAGAACTGAGTGGGAAAACACATTAATTAAGCTGCCTTGCCTGGAAAGTCACTGCTGCCAGATTTTCTTGCTGGGGAACCTGGATCACATCCACTCAGGGCTCCCAGGGTTTAAATTTAGATTTAGCCTGGTTTACCCTCCCCATGAGAAGGGGCAGCACTACCAAGACTTCTGGTGAACTGACCTGAGAAACAATGCAAAGCACCAAACCTCCAGGCAGCAGCAACCCTTCTAGATGTCAAATGGTAAGTTTAGATGTCTAATTAAATTTTCATAAAGGAAATGGTGGAATTAAATACAAGAGGAAGTTAACTAAATACGGAAGAATTGAGGAGGAATATCTCTGAGATCAACTTTGTCCTGCTCTGTACTCTGATTCCAGAGACAAGGAAGGAAGCTGTTTTACACATATTGGAAACATGAGAAATACTGGGTAGTAATAAAGTAGAAATAATAATTAAATAGGGCTGTTCACTAGTGCTTACTGTTGTTATCAAGAAAATAATTACTTTTGAAAATCCTCATGTCATAAACCGTCTTCAATTTTAAAGCAGCTGGTATTTTTTTTGTGAAATTTTCACCCATGTTTTTAAAATCTGCACCTTAAAAAGAAATCTAATTTAGAAACATCTCAAAGACCCCAGCTACACTAAAGTAAGGAGCAAGGAACTCAGCCTTTTGTGTTTTAGAGTCTCCTTTATTTTGCAGATGCGGATACAGGAGTGACTTTGAAGACAGCTGGAACTGAGGCTGGAATGAAGACAGAGAAATAAGTTTTTCCCGTGGCACCCATTGGCCATTGCTTCTCTCTGATTTGAGGTCAGGTAGGGACTTTTCTGCAGTCAAAGTACCTGTCAAGAAGATCTACACTTCACACAGCATGAGGGAAGAGCTGGCCAGCATACTGATGTAAATCTATTGTACAGCACCTTTCATGTGCCTGTGAAATAGAAATCTTCCTTTGTTCTGGTCCTGACATTTTTCCAAGTGTTTTGCAACACTTTTGGGAGGGACAGAATTTATGAGCTCTCCTAACTTCCAGAATTGTTTGGAAATTTCTATACTAAAGGCAGGAGAGGGTTACTCTTTTTAAAAGACAAGACTGCTCAAAGCACTTGTAAAAAGTCCATCCCCTGCCTTCTTGTTGGCCTCCTTCAGGTACTGGAAGGTATTCTAAGATCTCCCCTGAGCCTCCTCTCCTCCAGGCTGAGCAACTGCAGCTCTCCTAGTCTGTCTTCATAGGATTATTTATTATTTAAAGTAACAATTTACATTAAATTGTTAATAGACCACTCCAATCTAGACTGACAACTTTGTGAATAGAGCTACAGAATATACTGTGGCACTAGAACAAAGGAACAGGGAAGTGCATCAACAGTCATGTGGGAGATGCTGGCAGTTTAGATGAAAAAAATTAGCATGAAGACAGTACCTCAATTAAAAACTGCAGAAATGCTTGCTTTTGATAAGAAGTGGGAGTTCTTATAACTCTCGGTGCATTAGTTTCTGCCCTGATACATGGAAGAAGCAAATGTGATAACAGGGGCTTTCTCAGAGGAGGTGATTCACAGTCCAAGCAGTACAGGCACAGTTCTTCAAAATACTACAGATAGGATTCTCCTAACCAATTCCTGCTCTGTTTGGATGCTCAATCTGTCTTTAACATGGAATAAATGTGCATACCTGAAGCACTCTCCCCTTTGGGTCAGCTGTTGATAGGAATCGGCTTTGGAAAAACCTGTTCTAAAACACCTTTAAAAAAATTCCAAAGTTGAAAACCACAATTTTGTGTTGGGTTGAAATTCATCAGCATACCAAGAAAAATTGCAGAAGGAATTTTTCAGTAAACTACATACTGCAGTAACAAGTATGCATCCTGCTCATAAAATCTTGCAATTTCCATTACATGGATCTATTTATTTTTTATTGGTTTGGAAACCACTCTTCTAGAGAAGGTCTCTAACATTGGGCTGTATTAATGTGTGCCTCTCAATTGCCATCAGTGATGCTGACAATGCACAGCTTCATCTTTCTTTGATTTTTCTGAAAAACCATATTTAGAATTAAGGTCTCAGCTTCCATTAGACTTATACCAGAATAATGATCAGAATTCAAGACAATAACAGTATCAAAAGCATTGAAACCAGTAGTTTCTCATGTTTGAGCTGCTCATAGACACATTTAGTCCCATGTTCGATTCTGCAGCCTCCAGATTGTGATTCCATGGGTGTTCAATTGGAATGTTAAGCTGAGGTTTCTGCACATCACCAGCAATGGAGCTGCAATGGAAGATATTTCTGGGTATTCTCAATTACAAGTTATTGGCCAAAGAATTCTACCTTTGCTACTAAAGATGACTATGCAGGGCTCTCTTGAGACCAAGCTCAGCCTCATCTTGCTGGAGC
The DNA here is from genome assembly GCF_901933205.1 of Camarhynchus parvulus. Lineage (NCBI taxonomy): Eukaryota > Metazoa > Chordata > Aves > Passeriformes > Thraupidae > Camarhynchus > Camarhynchus parvulus. The sequence continues at coordinate 103,551,525 of NC_044571.1, forward strand.
TTTTTTTGCTAGCTGGCCTAGTTCCCACTTGGGGAGCTCTGTCCTCATCTGAGGGTTTGGAGTCTTATTCTTGAGACATCTCCCAGGCATTCAAAGGTTTTGTCTGGTTTTGTATGAAGCTTGGGGGCAAGGGACTTTTTTAGTCAGATTACATGGTTTACAGTCATGTATTGTTCAGAAAGGCTTTGTAAGAAACCCAGTATGACTGATTGTGCAAAGCATGAGTGCTTTTTGGTCTAAAATTTTCACAATGTAAACACAGTGTCAAACAAGGACAAAACTCTCAGCCTTGATATTTCATAAATATTTTATAGCTTCAGCATCAGTAAATGAGAAGAACAACCTATGCAAATGAAGCAAACACACGCAAAGTCAGTTGGTTTAGAAGTTCACTGATATCTTTATGTGCAGATACAGAGTCTGATTAGGCTGCAGGAAGAGGTGCTCAGACACATTTAGCACTTTTTTGTTTGGAATTGCATTTCAAAAGTAGATATCTTGTGAGGGGAAAAGAAGGAGCAAGCACTGATCTCTTCTCTGTTGTGACCAGTGACAGCACCCTACAGAATGGCCTGAAGTTGTGTCAGGAGATGTTTAGTTTGGATATTGGAAAAAAATATTCCACCTAGAGGGTGGTCAGGCACTGGAACAGGCTCCCCCAGGGCAGTGGTGAGAGCACCTGACAGGTCCCAGTGGTATGGACAACACTCTCAGGGACATGGTGGGATTCTTGGAGTGTCCTGTGCCCGGGTCAGGAGTTGGACTCAATCCCTGTGAGTCACTTCCAATTTAGGATATTCTGTGATTCTGTGAATATATGCTTATATGCAACTCTAAATCCCCATTCAGCACATAGTCGCCTTTCTGCCTGAGTCATGGCCTGTTGCACTGTGTACCTTACTGGATGAATTTCAGTTGGCCAGGGATTACTCATGCTAAATAGCTCTGAGAATATGAGTCAGAGTCCTGGAACGTTTATAAGGCAACAGAAAAGTTTAAAGTACAGGACAATAAAATAAGTCTGTTTGCTAGACTATCTCTCTATTATTTTATTCAGATATAATGCTAGTAGACTTCTGTAGAATATTCCCAATAGCATAGAGCTGAAGTTAGATACAATTCTTGAAAACTTATTTTTCGCACCTGAAATAATAGCAAACTAGCCATAACTAAGCCACCTTCAACTTGAGTTAAATTGCATGGAGAAAAACGATAACTTTTCAACTTTTTTTTCTTATTACAAGGTGAAGCTAGGATAACTGAAGTATATTTTCTTTTTCATTGTACCTTGCAGTAACAACTACTAATCGTGTATTTTTGTGCACACGTGCATAACTTTTCCCTCAAAACTCACAAACAGATTTTCAAAAACTGCTCACTTCTACATAACTCAGGGATGATTTCCTCTACTGACAAAGTTACTGACTGAAACCTCAGATTCAGCGCTACATGGGAGATTTAGCCCGTGATCGTGACAATCCATTTCAGCCTAAGACTCCCCAGCTTGTCTGGCACTGATATGCCATCGCTGTACTGTGTGTGCCTCAGCATCTTTGAGCTGCCTGACTCTGTAACACCAGCTCAGAAACTGCACTGCGCACATTTAGGGTATTATGCTTTAAAGACTTTAGCTGTTGGTGGATTTCTGTAAAATGCTGATAGGGACAACATTGATACCTTCTTATACTGTTAGAAAGGGCTGAGATGGCACATTTAAACCCAAAATACAACTCAGCTGGAATCTAGGATCATTCTTTTTATTGCACCCCAGTTTTATATTTCATTCCACTCTTTCCTTTTCTTTTTCAAGTCTATGGGACCTGGTTGGTTTGTCCTCAGAGCCCACCTCTTACTCCTTGGTATTGTAGATTAGATGAAATTTGGAGCTTCTGGTACAATTTTCTTATAAGAAACTACAGTTGGAAATCATATACCAGAGCATCTAATTAGAATAATTTCAGGAGTGTTAAAGCCAGCCAAGTATTTCAGTTCTACTGAGTGAGAGCAAAATTCATTTTCCTATATCTATTACTAAGTGGGTATAATGGTTTCTTGTGCTGTTCAAGCTTGGTCACTTGACAGGCTTAATAGTCTGTTGGAAGCAGCTGGGTGTCATTCCAAACCCTCTTCCAAAGACTGAATAATAATGTAGAAACACAAAGAGGGACTGTTGGATGTTGGATACTGGATCGCCTAATGCCTTTCTGTAAAAGAATATTTCATTTCAGCTGAGAAAGCAATTTATACTCAGAAATCATGTTTAGGTGTTACTTGGTGTGTGCTCAAGATTATTTAGCTGTACCCACCATAAAAATTCACTAGTGGAGTCGGAAGCTCTATATTCATGGCAACAGCATTGTAGATTGCCTTGCTTTGCAGATTTCTTTATTTATTTTCCCTTCTGTTTGCTATCATTTCCCATCTCTTTTCCTCAGTCTCCTTAAATAAGCTATCAGCAGGTAGCAGGGCCATGTGGGAAGCACAGCCTGCTTACAAATTACATCTCATCCTGCGTAGATGCATTCCTTCCACACCACACAGCACACAGAATAAGACCTTTCTATTTACCTTGGGGACCAGCAACTTCTGCTGAGAGAGCAAGTGTAAGGAAATGAAAGGATTCAAATACTTTGTAGGAATGCCTCGTGCCCAGTTTGAAGCCAGGAAATCTTTGATGTTTTAGGCATGAAAAATCTCTCTGGCCATCGCAGCGCAGCGCCCATCTAATTTTGGGAGATGCGACTCAGGCTAAATGAATTCTCTACCTTTCAAAACTGCTAACCCAGACTCCTGAGCAGACAAGGGTGAGGGCATGGGGCCTGCCTTGCAGGGAGAAGGCTGTAAAGGAGGGAGGATCCCATAAAAATCCTCCTGGTATGTCCTGCTGAGGGATGTGGGAACAGGGTCCAGGGCCACCAGGGTGTTGCAGGATGGGATGGGGTCAAGGCTGTGTTGATGCCACAGAGCTGGTGGTACCCCAAGAAGTTGTCTCCTTGCCTGCCCATCCCCTGCAGACACCCTTTCAAGAGCTCCTGAAGCCTGGAACCTTTTTGCTACAGAGTCTTCGTGGCACCCTGGAGTTAAACTGCTGTCAAAAAGGAGACAGGGAGGCTGGAACAAAGTCAAAACAGCTCAGGAATGACCCATCTGTCATTTTTACCCAGGCAAGGCACTGAACCCTAAACCTTAACTTTTCCAAATAATTAGTCCATATCTGAGATATTTTTGCATATCATGGGACTCCTGTGTCTCCTATTGTCTGAGTGTGTGGCATCAGTCACTTCAATTTTTTGCACCCATTTCTTGGATAATGTTTCAGTTTTCTAGCAAAGCTTTTCTAAGCATGTTGTTTTCTTGACAAGTTATTTATCTATTTTCTGATAGAGATTTCTGCCTCTTTTTTGGCCTTCATGGAATCAACAAAGAATTGGAAATATTCATGAGACTTCATCTCCTTGACAAGCATTTATTCTCTTCAGATGAGTGGCTCACTGTCCTGTATCCAAAAGAAGTCTCATTTCTCTGACAAAAACTAAGTCTTCAAATATATCTGGAATTTATACTGTAATCTATGGTACTACTCATTTTTTGTTGTCATAGCAAGAATTATTTGAGAAAAGGTTTGTTAGGGTTTTTTCCCCCTCAAGGCATTATAATCCCTATGACATTGCTCTTTTCAAGCAAAAATGTTAAAGGAAGAGAATTCAATATTAACCCATTTATTTTCTCAAAAGAGATGACTTATGATGGCAGAGTATCTTTTATTAGACTTCAAGAAAAAACAAAACAAATAAATTTGAAAGAGGTTTTTTTTTTCATCAATGACTACATATTTGGAGAAAATTTTCATATATAATCTGTCTGGGTCATTTTTTTCCCTTCTCCAACACTGTTGTCTACACACATACCTAAAAAACTACTGTAAATTATTCCAAATTCTGTAGATGCTATTAACATGATTGTGTCTTCAGACTTCTGTTAAACTAGTGTAATGTCTTTGACTTCAGCAAAAATACTATTGATATATACAGGTTAATGTATATTGGAAACAATTTTGTAACTGATGTGTAATTTTTTTAAATCCATAGTGCATTCTGAAATTTCTTTTTTTCAGAAAAATTTCCCTTTAAAAGTGTAACTTTAAGAAACAGTGGAATTTGATAGGGTATATAAAATTGATTTCCCGTGGTATGTAGATTACTAGAATCTATTATAATACTATAATATTAGTGACACCAGTATACTGTAATGCATTTTTTCTTGGTTTTTTTCCCTAGATATTGAAATATGCTTGTTTTATTTTTTGTGTTGTTTTTCTGATATTGATCAAGTTCATCACCCTATCATAGCAATAAGGAAATTTAGAACAGATTGTTAAATTGCACATAGCTATATAAATGTGGAACAAACCTACTGAGATGATGGAACTGCCTGACATTAACAGAAATTTAAATGTTGATTTGCTTTAGATTTGCAGCAGTGAAGCTGAGATTGCTCTAATTGTAACAGGGAATGTACATAAGTCAAGTGTGTGATGTATTTTGATGAATCACACTAGATCAGTCACTTTGGTGACTGATCAAGTTATGCACACAATTCCTATTCAAGAACTCCATAAAGACATAGCATGAAGCATTTATGTGGGTTTATTAGAATATTAACTCCTATGTAATGAATTAGTCATATCCACAAAACATCAGCCATGTCAAACACTGGGCAGAACGGATAATTTACATGTTTGAAGCACAGTAGACAGATCCAGGAAAACTTAAATCCTTTTGCTATATATTTTGAGCATTTAAAAAAAGCTGCATAAAGGCCCATTGCAGCTTTACTTTTTGATTTTTAACATTGCATGTTTCTGAAAGTTACACAGCAAATTGTTGGGTTTGTTTTCCTTTGGTGTTTTTTGTTGTTGGTTTTTTTTTTTTTTTGGTGGTGGTTTTGGTTTTTTACAATTGAAGCTGATTTTGTTGTGATTTAGAAGTACAAAAATCAAGGGAGTTACCTTATGCTCTTTCTCAGTGACCTATGAGTTGTGTGGAATCGTGCTGATGAATTTCAATGATATCTACTGAGAAAACTCAACCAACAAAGGTATATTTTTTGAGATCTCCTTACTGGATAAAATTTATCTGCACTCCGAAAGGGATGCCAAAAGCCCTGGAAAATTCATGTTATGCTTTTACAATGAGTTTTCCCGACCTTTCTGCTTTAGATGTGGCTGATTGCTTACATTGAATATGTAATGTTTTACCTTGATACCTCACCAATTATCTTTAGAGTATTACAGAGCACTTCATAAAGCTGTACATTACATACCAATTGTGCACTAAATGTGTAAGTAAAGGTATCAGCAGTTATGCATTCAGCTGTAGCTTATGCTCACCCATGCACTTTAGAATTCTTTTTATTAAGAGAAATTCCTAAGTCCTGCCTAACCTTGGAGAAGCATGTGTCATACTACCACCCAAACAGATCAGATTTTAGAGACAGACAGAGGCTGTTTTAGCCCAAAACTACCCTTAAATGTAAAATATAAGTCTCTGACTCTCTGTGTCTTTGTGACTGAGATGAACATCCAACTGTCAATCAGACTGGGTGGAACTCAGAAATTTCGTTCCTACTGTTGCCACAAGCAGGAAAAAGAGAGAAACTTTCACTTCCATTGTTTCAATCTACAGTAAAGTTGCAAGTCCATCATCCTCCTCTCCTATCTATCTATTTTAACAAATAGTGTTTAAACTTTTGAAGAGAGCAGGTCTAGAAATTAGAGCTCAGACAGAGACTTTACTTGTATAACGTGCACCATTCCATCCTCAAATTAAAAAATAAACAAACCAATAAAAGCAAAATGTCTTTCTGATCAGCTGAATTGCTCTCTGGATTTTTTTTATTTTCTCCATAGGGAAGAGAGGGAGACCAAAAAAAATAATTCCTAACCTAATGCTTTAACTTAATTGGGATAAATGAGTACTTGAGATAACGATTTACTAGATTGCTGCTTTAACCTGACCTACTTCCATTATCTTCTCATCTCAACAGCAAACACTTCCTTAGTAAGTTTCTCCTCAGGGATCAAATGGGCATCCCCTTTTGATGTATTGCTCAATTTAGAGCAGCCTCTGGAATATCTGAAGGTTCCTGATGAATATTTTGTTTAGAGCCACTGTGACCCAGTCTCATCCTCTCTCACACCTCATACAATTGTGGTCTGTAAAAGTCTGGAGAAATCTGTAGCGGACAGTCTCTGTGGTTTGTTTGGTCACTCTTATAAACCTTTACATTGTGACTCTTATCAACCTATCAGATAAGCTTGGGAACCTCTTGGATCCCTTCTTCCTCATCTTCTGGACCTCCTTTGGAAGGCAACTGGACCCAGGTTCACCCCAGTCTAGCTTGGTCCCTGGTCTCTCCATCAGCAAGGGGAGCACATATTCCAGACAGGGAGTCTGCTATATGCCATGTGCAATATATATTTCTACATATTTTCTATATATTTCTATTTCTATGGCCACACAAATAAGACATACAAGGCACTCACAAGAAGAGCGGCAGCATCAATTGTCTGATGTCTCTGATGCATCAGGATGGGTTTCTACTAGTAAAAGAAATATAAACGTGCACATGTGAGGAAGGTGGATTGTGGCATTCACATTCTCTGATAAAATCCCTTCGCCCAGGAGTTTTCTCCTGGGAAGCTGAGGAGCCTCAGAGAAAATGAAAACAATTCTAATCTCATTTGCTTCTCCTGGTTGTGCTCATGTGTAGAATGTGTTTGGCGATTGTTTACCCACAGGTGATTGTTTGATTTGATTCCGGTATGAGTGTTTTGACTCTCTGGCCTATTGGTGCCAAGCTGTGTCAAGACTCTGGAAAGAGTCACGAGTTTTCATTATTATCTTTTTAGATATTGAGTAATACAGAATCCTTTCCGTATTCTTTAGTATAGTATAGTATTCTTTAATATATTATAGTATTATAAAATAATAAATTAGGCTTCTGAGAACATGGAGTCAGATTCATCATTCCTCCCTGCCACAGAGATCTGTGCAAATACAGTAGTGGATCTCTCCAGCAGCAGGACTCACACTGCCCTGTCTCTGCCTCTGGCCCCTGGACTCCAGTCTGTCCCATTCCGGGCACTTGGACAAACAAAGCCCTGCAGCCACAGCCCTACTGCAGTTGCTGGTACAGCCATCACTCCCAACCCCTTCACAGCCCCCAGGACCCCCCTATTTCAATGTCTGACTGCCTGTGCTCTTGTCTCTAGAGATACACACATGTATGTATATATTTATCTCCTCAGCTCCCAGACCTCTACACCTGCTTGTCAGCTCATGTGGCTTATCCTTGCTATCCATCACACACTCGCTTGCATACCCACCCTAACTCCAGTTACTGCAGCACAGACACGTAAAGCAAACAAAAAATCCAACACTTGCATGAAGATCTTTGTCTATGCAGCATATATTATATACTTTTGTTATGTCAAAATTGTCAAGAAAAAGTTATGAAAAAGGTAGCATCCTCTGTGATGCTATTTTTCATACCTTTCAAAACTGAATTTTTCGCTTTAGTGTCATACACAATGTCATAAATGCACATGAAGGTCTTAGAATGTCAGATAATGTCACATATCTGCCACTGAAAATTAACTAGGAGACTGTAATTCAGGTAACTTCTTCATGTAAACTTCTTTGATTTTATCCCCTTGTTATGACTACTGGCAGTTTTCCATTTACCTTTACACAAAAAAGTAAGTATTCCTTAAGTGGTTTTTTGAATGTGTATGACAGTTGAACAATGTGGGTTTTATATCTATTTAATTTAAAAGCAATATTGCTCTCACATAATGATGAAGTTGTCATCTTCCGACTTGCTTTAGATTTCTCAGCTTTATTAAAAAAACATAACACATCAAAATTCTTCCTGCTTCTTCCCTACCTATCTCTCAGTAGCAAAAAGTAGTAAGTTTTCTCAAGACTCAATTCACAGCTGGACCTCCAAATGATGCTGTGGCAGTGGAAATAATTGGGAACCTTTGTTCCATTCCTCTTTGTCTGGAGGGCCAAGATATGATAATTCATGCTGTGTCTGATGTGGTACTTATTTTGCAGTGCACATATAAGCAACCGAGGGAGTAGAAAGTCTTAAAAAATCAAATTAAAAATATCTTTCTTCTTACAAAATAGGATATGAACTGACTTAGTCTTGTCTGACTGATTACTCCCATATATATGTTAGCCATATTCATTCCCCGTATGTACAATGAGGGTGGTTTAGCTCACAGTTATATAAATTTTAGCTAACTTATGGTTCTGAGTTGGATTTACTAAACATGGCTTAGTTAGGAGATTGATTTTTCAATCTAACATACCACAGTAATTATTAACACAGATAAAGTAATTGGAAAACATCTCATGGGACAGTTGATGAAGACTCAAGGATCTGTTCTGCCCTATTTATTCTTATCCTTTCAAGATACTGCATTCTTTAAGGTATGTTTTCTATACACAGGTGTTTTGTGTTTATGAGATATACAACTGTATCTTATGTATAGAGATTCACATGAAAGTTTAATCAATCCATGAAATTAGATCATTTTATAGTAAATATAGAGCAGCTAATGAATACCTGATTTTATCTGTTTTCCTACAATCCTCCCTGGTTAATCTTTCTTTGACTTACGCAAGGAAATTATTCAATTCCTCAGTAACTTTCGAGTGGAAGTAGGATAAAATAAAAATTTAAGAAGTGGTCAGACCTTAAAGCAAGGAGTTCGAACAACCCCATAGCTGAGAGAGCCATGGGCTTTGTGCTGTGGAGGAGAAGCTCTGCTGGGCATCCAGCTGGGAGCAGATGCCTTCCACTGGGTCCCATTCTTTTGTCTTTCCTGACAGGAAAAGAGCCATGGCTGTAGTTTGACCTCTGGTTTGGGCTGTACAAGACTGTCACCTGAAGGGGCAGAGCACACTTGTCATCGTGTCACAGACTCAATTTTCGAAGCTAAGACTTTAACAGGGTTCTAAAAGAAACTGGAAATTTATGTGGGTATTCAAGCAATTGGTTCACTTCAAGATTTAAGATGGAAATTAATCCATATTTCCCACAGGAGCCGTATACAGACTTGTGCAGCACTCGAGCTACTCTCAGCATCATACGCAGAACAGAGGGTTCAGTGAACCCTGACTTTGATGTGGTACAGCAATTCCATATTCCTAGCTCTTCCCTAAGGAACCAAGGTGGCTCACTGTGACCCCTACAGTGAGCCAGACTCAGCAGTTGATTATATCCTGCTCTGAAAGCACCCTATATCATTAATGAGAATACTGCAGAGTAATAATTAAGCATCTTTGTGTGTTCAGATTGCAGAAACATGACAGACTGTGCTGAGGGACCTGCTCTAAGGGAAAGTAACTCGAGTCATTAGTCTAGTCAGAGTCTGTTCCACAGCCACAGAAATGACTGGAAGAATAAGAGACAGAACATTTACTGTTTTACTGTGATATGTTCCTATTTCCAGACCTGAAAATAGCATTAAAAAAAAAATAAGTGTTAGTACATGATCAAACACTTTTCTTCCATTAAAATCACAGTTAGTCCTGTATCTAGAGCTGCATATTTGAAAGTTGACAGTACTTTATCCTTGAAAAGGAAGAATTAAGAACAGGTGCAGCATTGTGGTCTTCAGAATGTTATTTTGGAAACATGAATAATGCCATTCAGAAGGTTAGCCATCTGCTTTCTGAATATCTGTTACTGCTGCTGCTGCAGCAATGTGAAAGTGGTACACAGGATTATTTCTGCAGTGGATTTATCAGAAAGCTTGTACATCTTACGGAGAAAAGTATGTTCTATTTTCAGTCTGTTTTCAATAAGTATGGGTAGAGTATGTGGTTTGTAAATATCGTAAAAATGACTATAATTTGATGCACTTCACTTGTGTAGTTTGCATCCTATTTTACTGAGCTTTAGCAGAATATTTTGCGCAAAATGAAAGCTAAAAGGCAGTATTTTTGTGATGTAGAACAGTTTTAATGAAATGGGATTATTTGCAAAATGTAAACTGATAGAAAGGGAGTAGTTAGATCTCAAATGCTAACTACAGAGAGCATGCTTCTAGAGAATCAGCTGTGACAGGAGTACAAAATTAGCATCTGAGACTCAGGGCAAGTTCATCTGACAAAAAGGGAAACATGAGAGGGCAAGCTAGCTTCAAAAAACAGCAGAATCTGTGAGCTGGAGTCAGTATTTACAGGGGCACTGTTATACCAGATTTATTAACAAGCTTTTGAAAATGACAGAAATACCACCTTTTAATGCTGTGAATAACAAGTAAATCTATCTTTACAGGGACAAAACATTTCCATTATGGCACAGAGAATGAAACCTTCCTAGAAACTGACAGGAAACAAGGAAAACTAAATAACTACTTAGAGACATGCAGGAGGAAAATAAATTTTGGCAAGGTCAGGACAGAATTCATAGCGTGCTGTAAACATCACAACAAAAACTGCAGATGCACTGCTGGCTACCAGGCATCCAGCAATCACAGCTGCCCTAAACACATATTTACAGCACTAAAACTTCTAGAAGTATTTAGTGAGTGACAATGAGGGTCCATTTATATCAAAGGGATTCAAAACTTGCATCAAACAGAATGCAGTTAAGCACTGGAGCGATGGTAGAGGAAACAAGACCACTGTGAGTGCAGGAGATAGAAATCGGACACACAAAGCAATTTGCCTTGCTCAGCTGGAGTAGAAACACTTCAGGGGAGAAAACAGTGAAATTCTTTCTAGGTGGCTGCTGATGTGCTCTGCCAGTTTGACCAGAGATCAGCTCCCCACAAGGAGGGCTCCGTGTTGTCCCGATGAAGCAATCAGGAGCAGGGCTACATCACTTGAACTATCAGGGCCCCAATTACTGTCAGAAATACCAAATGTACTCTCTACACAGCTCCCCCTGTGAGCTGTGAAAGCAGGAGGATAGTTCTTTTCTCTGCTTGGCCTCCCTGGGTGTATCTGAAGAAGGCACTCACTACACAGGCACAGGTTTTATCTGTTGCCTCAAGGGAATCAATCAATGAGAGCTGACCAGGACATGACAGGTGTGTCCTGGACCTTCAAACAGTGTGACAGGAAAAAAGATAAATTTTATCTATGGGCCCAAAGTGGGTGATCTTCACTGTATAAAACAATGCATGGACTAATTAACCAAAACACCGTCTTTTAAATTCATGAAGGAGCTAAATTAGTTTTGATAAAAATGCAACAACCTGATCATTCCTTGTTACTGAGTTTAAGGCTGATCAACCTTTATATTCCATCAGTACAGGGTTTTGGTTTCATAATTTCTTTTGTTTGCAATTCTTTATCTCTATGGCAAATAAAAATGGCCCTGATCTCTAACACACTACAGTACCAAGAAACAAGGAGATCAGTCATGATGAAAATTAGATACTGTACTAATAAATAATTATTTACCAGATAGGAAAACTACTTTTTAGCAGTCTAAAAGAATTAGGCAAAGAAAGGAATCTATAGTGATAGGTATTTGAATTTCCCTTTTTTCAGATCAGAAAAGACCCCAACCAAGAATGCCTTAGAAATCTCACAACTCATCATCACTCCTCTCGTGTACAAAACATTGGATTGAAATTAAGGATTAGGAACACATTGTTTAATTAGGAATTAGAAAGTTGGAAAGTTGCAGATCCACTACTAAGATTCACAAATCCTATCCCTTAGCAGTATTTTCTTTCTGTAGTTCCAGGGCGGGGAGTCAAGGTTTTTTGAGTCTTAGGGCAAATAATTCATGTGTGAGGCTTCTAAACCACAGGAGATTAAACATCTACAGCAGAACTGTCTCACTGCAGGAAAACAACTCCATCTACATAAACTGGGAAAACATTTGGGCCAACTTGGGCAGCACTACAGGTCCCATGTGCGAATAGTGACCGAGCTTCTTCTTGGGCTTCACTAGAGAATTCAAGCCTCACACTATTTATAGAAAAACTAATCAAAAACCAGCTGAATTCAACACCTTTTCATTTAAATCATGGCAATTCATTTCCTTTTTATTTTTCTTTTTCCCACTTCACTCTGCCAAAAAAAAAAAATTCCATTGATTCTGGCATGCAAATAGTATTCTTTTTGCACGCCCACTGATAGTACTCACACAGCTTCTGCCTCCTGAAAAATTCAGTCGGTTTAAAGTTTAGCTCATTTCTCAATTCATTTGCATGATACAAATTGGTCATGATTACCTTGCACAGGAATTATTCATAGATTTACTGGAAACATGCCCATAATTTTCATGGTGTGTACAGAAATATAATGGGTGAAAACAGAAGAACAAATAGAATATTTAAATAAAATCTCAAATCAATCAAATCTAGACTAGGTAGACATTAAATTTAGGATGGAATTTACCAGCACAAATATCCATCTTGTGCCACCTGGATGGATTCCCTCTTCAGTCACTCTTCAACATTAACACTAATATTAATAAATATTAATACTAATATTGTAGTTCATTGTAACATAGATAGTTGGAAGAGATCAATGTGAACAACATTTTAAAAGTGGCTTTATACAAACTATATAGGTAGAATTTTCTTATGTTATTATTATCATTATTAGGAGTATTAACTATCCATATATCAGTTGCCCAGTTTCCTGAAAGGAAAGAAGTATGAACCTGGAAAAATTTTTTTAACTGAGAGGTAAAATTTGAATGCAAACACTTCAGTGATAATTGGATAAGGAACATGCTGACTTATTATGCAGAAGAGAGGACTTCATAAGGAATTGAGGTTTATAAGCAAAAGGCTAGAAGATTCAAAGGAAAGGGAGGCAAGTTGAAAAATCACGGGAAAAATTTTCAAAAATTAGTGAAAGGGAGCAAAAAAGATAGGGGGAATGGTAAACCTTATATCATACCCTTAACTTTTATTTGAAGATGTTAATTTATGGAATTTTGCCAATGTTTGTTGTTTTGTCTCTCAACTGTGTTCATGCCAAAGGGTGTTTGTATCAACACCATTACCACCTTTATGTCCTGAATCTTAAATCATGCAAAATGGTCACAGTCCATGACATTTTGTGTCCATGCAGGATCAATGAATCCTGTTAGGAGAGGAACTATGCTACTGTGAATCTTAACAGTCCTTTTAAAGTTTAATTGTATCCCAAAAGTAGAATTATAAAATTTGAGAACAACTCCTGGCCATACTCCAGGGTCAGTCTGACCATCATTAATAAAAATGATGCATCATAGGTTTTATATATATATATATATATATATGAAGGATTTCATATCTTCATCATGCATCATATTTCATAATTTCATTGTAAGTATTTTTTCTATTCCAGTTAAAGGTCTGGAAATGCAAACAAATTCAACTCCCTGAATGCGAGATAACTATCCATATTTATGATAAAATCTGTGGGTTTTGCTTTTCAGATCTTTTTCTTTCCATAGAAATTCTTAGTGGAGGCTGTATTGGTTTATGTGGCAATGTTTTGGCTGCTGGAGTAGTTTCTGTGAGAAGGCGCCAGAAGCTGCCCCCATTCCTTACTGAGCTGAGTTCACTCAGCTTCAAGTCAAGCCTGCCACCAGCCAAAGTTGAGGCCAGCAGTGACACTGGTGGCACCACTGGGATGACAAATTTAAGAGAGGGTAAGAGATGCTCCTGGCAGGAGCTGTGGCCCATGGAACATTGGGGTTTCTGGCAGGAGCTGTGCCATGTGGGAAACAGCCAGCTCCTGAAGGACTGCTCTATAGAAAGGAGGCACACTGGAGCCATTCTGGAAGAACTGCAGCCTGTGGGAAGGGCTCATGTTGCACAAGATCATTAGCAATGGTTTCCTGGGAGGGACACCCCATGCAGGAAAAGGAGAGTGGAGATTGAGCATTATAAACTGACTGTGTCCCTCAGTTCCCCATCCCACTGCACCACTCAGGAGTCAAGGGTGAATTTGAAGCTGGGAAGAAGGAAGGGAGGGCAGAAGGTGTTTTGTTCTCTGATCCTAATCTCTTACAGACAGTTGGCGATACATTAAGTTATTTTCCCCAAATCGAGTCCATTTGCCCAAGACAGTAAAATTTAAGTAATCTCCTGTCCTTATCTCAAGCCAAGAGCTTTTCACTACACATTGTCCCTGTGTCTAGTTGAGGGGAGGGAGTGATAGAATGTCTTAGCAAACACCTGGTGTCCAGCCAAGCTCAACCAACCACAGAAGCTTTAAAGTGTTACTCTGCACAGTAACACTGAAAAGTTTATTTTTGTCTTGGGTGCTCCGGAATAACTGACTATCATTCTAGAGTGATTATCTGAATTTCTGACAGAAGCGGGTTTTGAATCTCAGAACAGGAGAGAGTCTTTTTTTCCTTTCTACAAAGAAATTAAAACACAGGAAATTCGTCATTCTTAAATAAAAAATGAAAGAAATCACAGCCCAGTTTTCTCCACTCCATAAGAAAACAGCTCTGTCTACAGTTTCTTGCAAAGCTAAACATTTTGGGTGTTAGTTTCTTAGCATTTCAGTGAGTGTTATTTTTATTTTTCTTAAAATATGCTGAAAGGTAAAGGCCCAGTCCTAGGTTTCTAAAGTGCTTTAAGTTATGGGCTGGGTCTGTATTGTTGATCATGCTTGAATATACTGTACTAAGGCTTTTCACTTTCTAGCTTTCCCCTCCTGGTGAAATACAAACCCCCTTCAGCTGAATCAGCACAGCTCTCTCTGCGGCACTTTCTGCACAGGAGCTTGTCACTTGCTCATTTTAGAGTATTATCTGGTGTGTGATAAACTCACTGGGAAAAAAGCAAGGTCTGGGAAAAAAACGGTGCTCAGAAATCTCTTAAATGAGGTTTGCCTCCAGGGAAATGGTGACATGAAATTCCCCCCTGGGATCAACTGCTCACCCTCAGTTACCACCCACCATGAGGGCAATTGTCTCCTGGCTTTATTGGTGAGCAGAGTGTGTGTCAAAGCAAAGGCACAGAAATCTTCTGTGCAGTTCTTTATTAAGTGACCCCAAAAGGCACACTTTTCAAAGCTGCTGTCAAATTTCTGTCACATGCAGCTACGTATTTACTTACAGTTACCTATATCTAAGTGTAATTTGCTTTATGAATCCCTCTGCATAGAGAACTGGATAGTTAAAGGGTAGCATAGAAAAGCAACCGTGCTAGGAAAGACAAACATATACATTGTTGCATACCCATGCTTGTTTTAAAATTAGTCCATTTTTTCTGCTTCATTACACATACTTTGCTTATCAGATAATTATTCAGCTGTCTGAACGCAGCCATTCTTGTTATTAACACAGTTTAAATTGGAGTTAACCTTGTTACAGCCTATAGTCTCTTATAAAGAATGATCTTCATGTCTGTAGACTAATTGCACTGAGAAAGTTCACTGCAAAGACATAATTAATAGTCCGTAATGTTTGGGAAGGTGACATTTCCTACTTTCTTTGAACCCTCAGTTTGGTATTTGAAAGCCAGGATAAGGTACTGAATCCAGGATATTTAATCTGGAGTGGTGTCTAGTCGATAGTTAACTGAAACTGCTTCCTTTCCCCTAACAGCAATAAACCAGAAAGGACTAATTACCCCTTTTTATAGGTGCAATTTGAACTTAAAACTCTAGAGAGAGCACAAGTAGTAAACCACCATTATAGTCAATTTCACCATCTGCACCTTAAAACTGGGGCTGTAGAACAAGCAGAAGAATACACACAGCACTGAGATTCCCTACACAAATTTGGGGTTTGTTGTCAGGAATATTTTCAGCAGACAGTGATAATTCAGACGTATTTTTGGAATCCCTGTACAATCGCTTTATTTAAATGAATGCATATTCCATTTAATCCATCATTAGTACTTAATTGAAGCTCACTCATCTAAGGATGATATATTAATATTTTTGTGAATTTAATTAACCCCTCTGTATTAATACATTTTTTGCTTAAGCCTATTTGAAGTAAGAGGCTTTAGGTTATTCTTCCAGCAACAATGGCAACCATCACTTTTCTAAGCCTAGAACTTATTCCAGTATGTTTGTTTTCATCTGGTGTTTATTTATTTTTTTTTCCATGAACAGGCAGGATCTGATACCATTAATATTATTCCTCAAGCTTAATACTTTCTTATTACTTTTGTTTTACTGCTAAGTTGCAATGTTCTATATCTTTCATTATCTTCATAGTTGTTTACACAAATGAAAAATTATTAAATTTGAGGTTAATTTCTTAAGTATGTACTTTGGTAGTCTGGAGTTTTCAGAAAAAAGCAAGTTTACTGATTGGCAGCTGAAGGGCTGCCCACTTTCACCATATTACCACTCTTCCTAACCCTTTGGTGCAGATTTTCAAGCCTTGAACTCTGCATTCATTATATTCAAAATGTTTAACTCTCACTCATGGATTTGCTGTGCTTTTGACTGTTAATGTTACAAAGCCAGCTCACAAAAATTTCCAGGATTGGTGCACTCTTCCACAGCACATGGCATGATTGTGGCCCTTTGACTCCACAGATATCCTCTTGAATTGTCTTGTGTCTAGAAGAACTTTCTGTCCTGACTGTGAGCGGCTTAAAAACCAGAAAAAGTTATTTTTGGGCAGTACTTTTCCCAAGTTTGTTTGGTTTTCAGTTATTTTCTCTTCTTACATGCTTTCCTGAAATAAATGGACAATCCAGAATCTCCAAAAGAGAAAAGTCAGAGTTTGTCACCATTTTCCTTGATATAACCTCAGGCTTTTGAGGAAGAGACTTGTTTTGCTTCTGGGTGTGGTTTTGGAGGTTTTATTCAGCAAAGAATCATTGAAGTTTCAGGGAAAAAAGTATGAGCAATAGTTGAATATTTCAGAGGATAAAAAAATCCACAACCTTCAAGGAACTCAGCTTTTCTTTCTCTGGAAGTATGTGGATGACACTATTTTGTTCTATTAATTTACATAATATCAAGACTGAGAAATGCTGGACTGTGTGTTTTTCTTAGGTACAACTTGAAATGAAATTAGGTTTCAAAGAGGTTTTAGCTCCACTTGATAGCAGCCTGGAAATTGAAAGATGGGCTCTTGTTTTTTGACACACAAGCAAAAGGTTCGAAGCAATTTTGCCAAAGAGCCAAAGAATAATGTGAATTTCTTACTAGTGCAGGGTAAACTTTGGACAAGACAAAGTGTAACTTGATTTTGAGCCACTTCTGCAAAGCTTTTGGGGAAAGAGAAGACTTATTGTACTTCATGAAGTCATACATTTGCATGTGTATCTGCTGTCCATAAAGTTGGTTCAGCCATGAGTGTCCTTCATTCACATTGAAAAAAGTTTATGTAAAAAATGTATAGAGTGGTCCTAGGTAATTTAAAACCAATATTTGACAATTTTCAACTTACTTAAATCCCTCTACCATACATATGCAAGAATTAATCTCTGTTTTTTGAGATGTCTCACAGTCCTTCCTCTAATTATCATTTAAACCTGAGTAGAGCTTGTAGTAACCGGAACATACAAAAGCATATGAAAGATCTCTTAGAAATGAAAGAAAAAAAGATCTTTCATAAATTTGTTAACTGCTTGAGGAACTTATTTCAAAACTATTTTGTTAGAATAACACCTTTAGATTTCTTTCTTTCACTCACTATAATTGCTTAGTTAAACAAAATAGACACAAAAGTAGAAAATTAACCATTTTGTCTACAAAAAAAAAAAAGTTGATTCATTATCCATTGCTTGTGACTTTATAGCGATTTATAAGTTCTGACAATGTCTGGTTGGGACTGACTGCCATCTCGAAATTTGTTAGAGAACAAGTGGTCTAAAAATAAGATAGATTTGTGAACATTAAAAGAAGATGATAACAGGAAATCTTTGCAAAATTCTATGAATTAACTGAGATTGAATTGTGTAGAAATTCCTTTAGATAATGAGATAAAGACCATTCTTTTTAAATTCATCTGAAAGAAATCAAAATGTGAAACCTGAAATAACCCTATTTTTTATCTGGAGAGTGTATGAAAAATTGTCAGAAATCTTTTTTTTATTAGAGGATTTTCAAAAGACACCACAGATCTTCCCAAACCAGAAGGCAAAAGCTTTTAAAGCCAGAAAGCAAATAAACAACCAAGGAAAATGTAACTCCTTAAATCAGTATTTTTCATCAGATTTTGGCAGAGCTGGGGGCCATAAATGACAGACAACTGAAATCGTAGCACTGGATCTAACATATTGAAGATGATAAATTTTCCAGGTCCAGCAATGTTCTTTCCCTCTTTTCTGTTGCATCCCCAGACCTTCCAGTTTATTCCTAATATCTGTCCTGAGACAAAGCTGTTTGTGTTGATTTTCATTGCCTCAGAGCACTCTGCTTGCCAGTCCCGTTGGCTGATGCTGTCCACCACGACCTGGAGATGCAATGTGAGGATGTGTCAAGAGACAGGAAAATAAAATTGAGAAGCCAGATAAAGAAAGGGCAGATTGGTCAGAAACTTTACCCTGAACTCTGATTTTCTCCTCCCACACACGCACAATTTGTATACATAGAGATTCTTTTATGCATAAATTTCATGACACACAGAAGGAGGTTGAGAAGTCTGCTTGGTATAATACTTCACTTTTCTGAGTATTTATCTTGAGGGTTTGGCTCTGCAAGAGCAAATGTGAAAGGAAATTGCAGACATCTCAGCTGGAGATTGGATTTGTTGTGTGTGAGAACCTAAGATTCCCCTCTAGTCAAACACACAGATGCAATGGCATAGCCCCAAGCTGCATAATGTTCTCTGTGGTGCCCCTCATTTGTCCAGCCACCACTGGGCTGGCTCAGCAGGAAGGCTTTGCCTCTGCAAATTCATCTCCCACGCCCAGGGACAGGGGAAATGTAATGATCCTTTATAACTGTTGTTTTTGAGAACTGTCTGGTTTGGCCTGGCAGAGGTAGAGGAGGTACCTGGTTTATCTAAGATGTCTGTTGTGGTGGCAGAGGGGGGTCCTGCGACTGCTGTCACAGGGAAAACTCTCACAATTTCTCCACTGACACAGGAATGGACTAAACTATCTGGAGATGAAGAAATCAGCTGACTGATCAGAAAATAACAAATGTACTTTGAATTTTTTGGTGCCTAATGAGAGAGGCAATTGTCTCACTCTACTTTGTGCTGGTGTGGCCTCACCTTAAGTCTTGTGTGCAGTTTTGGGCACCACCATTTAAGAAAGATATAAAGATATTAGGGGCTGTCCAAAGGAAGGCCACAAAGATGGTGAAGGGTCAGGAGGGGAAACTGTATGAGGAGTAGCTGAGGGCACTTGGTCTGTTCAGCCTGGAGAAGACGAGACTGAGGGGAGACCTCACTGCAGTTACAACTTCCTCATGAGGGGAAGAGAACGGGCAGGTACCAACCTCTTTAATCCCTTGACCAGTGGCAGGACCCAAGGCAATGGCCTGAAGCTGTGTCAGGGAAGGTTTAGGTTGGATAGCAGGAAAAGATTCTTCACTGAGAGAGTGGCTGGGCACTGGAAGAGGCTCCCCAGGGAAGTGGTCACAGCATCAAACCTGACAGAGTTCAAGAATTTGGCCAACACTCTCAGGCACATAGTGGGATTCTTGTGGCTGTCCCATGCAAAGCAAGAAGTTGGACTTCCATGATCCTTGTGGTCCCTTACAACTCAGGATATTTTATTTTTTTATAATTCTAATAAGGTAGGAGCTGTTATTGAGGTTTTCCCACAGCTAACACAGGATGTCTGACTCATAATAAGAGGAAAGCCAATGCTGTAGGATTTCTTGTGGTAGAAATGAAGATGGACCCTCTGCAGGGCACAGTCAAACCCTTCAGCCAACGGCAGCACCTCAGGAAAAGTCTGTGTCAGGAAGTGCAAAACCTGACTGGCAGTGAAGAGTGAGGGGAACAGCAGGAGCCTGAGCAGGGGACCCCTGCAGCCCCTGGAAAGACCATGGTGTAGCAGAAATCATGTGAGAAGGAGCAGGACTGGCCACAATGCCATTCCTGCAGTGTAGGGACTGGGTGTAACCCATGGTGATAACAAGGTGAGGAGGGACCTGCTTGGGATGAAGCTCACCCAGGTGGTTTTCATCTTATCCCCCTCCCTGGGCTGCTGGGGTGGGGGAGATAATGGCTGGGTGGGCTTCTGGCAGGCAGCTGGGTTAAATCCATCACAGGGTGAAACACCATTCTCACTTTATCTGGGCTGAAACCAGTGTTTCACAGAGGTGAGTATAGCCTTTCTATGCAAGAGCCACATTCAGAGTCTATGCAAGAGCCACATTCACATTATTCAAATTCAGAATAATTTGTTATTATTCTTGTAATAGAAATCTGTGTTACACTGTTTCATCTGAAAGTTTTCATTTTTTTATATCAGGTCAGAAAAGAAAAGTGTATCTGTTTTTTGGTTTGAAATTTAAAAAGTAATCCAGAACAAAGGTAATCTCTTCCCAAAACCAAAACACAATAGATACATATACATAAACATAGGCCCACATAAGATAAAATAAAAATATCATAAATCACACCAAAATATGGCAGAAATATAAGCAAAATGTACAGATGGAATATGTTCTGTGGTTTTTTCAAGGAACACCATATGCACGTAATAAGAACAACCTACAGATTCTTGAGATAACCTAGTGCCATAAGAAAAGAAATTATTTGATTCTCTAATCATATCATTACATATTTATATTAAATTAAGGAATATAATTCTGTACACAGTACTTTTCATTGTGATTACACAGTTATTTACCTCATGCTTAAAAATGTTCATGCTGTACAAGAAAACCTGTTATAATCCATGGTGTTATAGGACATTTGCTAGAAATTTCTCTAAGATTCTGAGTAACACACTGAAAGATTTCTTTTTTCCATAATAATGCTCAAGCACATACAGTACAATGAAGTATTAGCTATATTAATTCTCATTTTTTGTCTGGTGGTGGAAGCATTGCTGTAGGTTTAAAGGTGTGTGAATTTTCATATCCTAGAAACAGGACATCTGGGTTTTGGGAGGGATGGTTTTGGTCAGTAATTGCCATTTTTATATAATCTAATTAATTAACAGCCTTAACTGCAATCATCCAGAAATAAATTTAAATTACACTCACATCTATGAAAATGGTTCCAAGAGGTTTCTTTCTATTTCATTCCACTGACAAACTGTCTATTTGTTTATACAACATCATAATTGGGGCCCAGTATTTAAGGTAATGTTTTTATTGCACACTCTTTTCAGTATATATGTATAATTACAGCTGTACCCAGATGCCCAAAGGTTTTGCTCAGATTCAGTTTTCTCTGTCTTGACACAGCATTTTATGGTGTTACATTTTGAAGTTGTTTTTTATCAGGTTAAGGCATTTTGTACTTTTGAATAGTTATACTTTCAAGAATCATATTTTTATGATGAAAATGTAATCCATTTATGTTTTCTGCTTTACTTCTACTACCTTCACATGATTGCTCAGATCATGTTTATGGGAAGCAGTTTTGACTTCTAAGAGTTTAAGAAATTGAGATTTTAATGTGCTACAAAATCCAGATAAAGGCAGAAGTCTGAGATTCCTCAAGTATGAATAAGGCTTTAAAGTCTCTGAAAGATTCAGAAAACAATATTGGTAAGAATAAAACAAATAAATCTGCTTTGTAGTGCAGCCATACTGAGAGGCTTAAGGTGATAGATCTATTTCTGGATGGATAAGTGAGGGCTGTGTTTCAGAATTAGTTGGTTTCCTTTAAGGCTGTCACAGCTGATCATAGCCTCAGTCACATCTTCCTCCTGTAAGGAAGAGCTTAAAAGAGTGAAGATGGAACAATTGCTCTTGGTTTTCTCACAGAAATTTAAAATATTTACAGGCATTTAAAGTGTTTACAGGATACTCTATGTGTGCAAAGAAGACTGAGTGGCACACAAGTTGAGCAGTGAGACAATGGTTCGAATGCATAATTTCCCCCATCTACTTTTCTTTTTAAATCTGTTACAGGAGAAAGTTTGCAGGGAAGTGAAAAGGAGTGTCTGTAAGTGGAAAGAGACTGTTGAAGGGAGGTAGTAAATAGCAACTACAGGGAAGACACAAACAGCTCAGCAGCTTGTTTACTTGTGTATTAACAGTGATATTGCAAACCCATGACTAAACACCCTTCCTAAATGACAACACTTCCCTCTTCCCACAGTTGTGTAGCAGGGTCCTACGTCTGGAGAGTTCCTGGAATACGCATTGTGTTTATTGTCCCAGAACTCTCTAACACAAGTAAACTCCTTAGTCAAGGATCTAATCTACAGCTATACAAACCAAAGGAAAGCACCAGGAGAAATAAAAAGCGGTATCCAATGTGCCAGATGCCTGCTGACTCAGGAAATGTATTGAGTAGTGATAATAATCCAAGGAAGCAGGCTACCAGCTGTGCTATAAAGAGATGCACAGGGAGATGGGGAACCATCAATAAACCTGAAAAGTCTTTTCCAAACTAATGTGAAGACCATCCTATCCTGACCCTTAATGACCAGTTAAAATAGTAAAGGGGCAGGTCGAAAGAAGTCATATTTCCCTGCTGTATAATTGTTGTTAGAGAGGGGAAATATCCCTCTTCCTAGGGTTTTGTTGAGGAGAGAAGCTTCTACTGATATAGCTAAATGGGTGGGGGTTATGGTTTGGTTTTCGTTTTGTTTTGTTTTTTTAGTTTTTATTAACCAATTCTTAACTGTAGTGGAATTAGCTTTTAGGTAGGAGCTCTGGAGCACAGAAATGAAGGGCAAAAAAGTCCTGTTCTCTATTGGTCTGCTTGCAGATATTTGCCATATTTCAGGATGATGCAGGGGCCCAGTCCTGCACAGAGATTTAACTTCTCCCTTCATTCTTTCACCTGGTGAACTTCCACAGCTGACAGGGAAAGGCAGATGGGAAGTCTTGTCTGCCACCTCGATACTGTTTAAATTCCAAAATCGAGGCAAGCCATTCCCCACACCTGAACTCTGCCCCAGGGCTCTGCTGACTCTTCAGTGAGGGCATTACCAGTCTAAACAGGAGACTAATTAGCCTGGACTGTGTGTTCATTTGGAATATGTGCCTTGGTATTGCAGACCCCAATGTAAATATCAGCTGAGTGTCTCAGTGCTCACCATCTGTCTTTCAGGGCTGTTCTGGTTGACTTTGTTCCCATTCAGGCACATACCTGAAGCTCACAGTCAGGTAAATATGTGTTTAATGTGTGTTGGGGAATGTCACAGTAATGAGGATTCTCAAAGGCACTGCAACAGCACCGGGTATGGTAGGAACTTCTGGATGTACAGTCCCTTTGCAGTTTCATTAGCATAATTGGAACTGGAACTTACTGTAGTGCTACTCAAATTTGGATTGATTGTATAATTGGATGATAATAGTAATGCTTAGCACTTTAGCAGTACTTTACATGGTCAGAAAGCTGTGCAAACATTAACTAAATAATCTTCACAGTGCCCCTGTGAGGTAGTAATTAGAGATGGAAAAGGCCCATTACTACATCATAAAATCCCATTCTCTTGCCAGAGCAACATACATTCAGCCAGCAGAGGACATAGAAGACACTAAACTACTGCTATGTTCAATCTCTGTTCCCCTTGTGACTTTATTTCAATCTGGGAGTTCCCTGAGACTGTAAAGGGACTTTACAAAGTTTTTAAATAGCCAAGGAACTGCAGTGCTCCTTTTTGATGAAGGCAATACAGGTTTTTACTGTCCTTCTCCTTGCCTACTTTTCAATGTCAACAGAGAGAAGTGCATTTGATGCTCCTCAAAAGGAATAGAGTAAAAGGATGAAACTGTTTAGAGATGAATTCACAGTTTCTTAGAATAGAAAGAGACAGGAAAGACTCCTGCCTCTCCAAAATAAACGTCCCTAATACTAGCTATCTGCCAACAGTTCAACACCAATGGTATAAAAGTGAGACATTTCATCAGTAACTATATAAAATCTCTTTCCATTACCAGTTGCCTTGATAGAAGCACCACTCAATGTTTATATCCTGCATTTCATCAGGTTTCCAAGGTTGCAAAGCTCTTTGAATGTAAAATACCTGCTCAAAATACAATAATCAGTGCAACAATAACCTTCACCACTCTCAGTCTTTGTCTTTTTAATGTTATTTTGTTGTTTCCCTTGACAGTTCCTGTACTTTGACTGTAATAGTGACAAAACAATTATATCCTCTGAATAAGCCCTAAAACTGTAGCCATGAAATAACTTTCAGAGTTCAAGGCCATTTTACTTGATTTGCATGAATATTCATGCATGTATATCCATGGAAAGTGCAAGTCTAAGGAGCACACATGCTCTAGTTCTGATGCTTGTGGCATTAGCAGTTAATCTGTTCAGGGAGGTGAGCCACAGAAAATAGAAGAATGGGCTGTTAGTCTGGGGCAGACCAGTTCTCTGACCAGAGTTTGTTAGCTTTACAGCTGAGCAGAAGATAAACTTCATGCAAGCTTTGGCAATTTTCTTAATAGGATGCTAATTTACTAAAAAATTCTTAATTTCTTTTTAATATGAAGAGGTTTTGATGATTTAAATTCATCTGTGTCCATAGGGTTGGTTTTTTTGTTTTGTTTTCTTTGCTTTTTTACTTCTATAGAAAAGGTGGTTTTAAGTCTAAATAAGATATGTAGTACACAGTATATAACTTTCTCTTCGAGCTTTCTACATTAAGAGATTGGTTTTTGACCAATATTAACAACTCTGAAACTCTAGGCAGCCAGCAGTAGAACTTGGATAACTAAGGCTCTTGGCTCATAATTTTCCACAAAGATGAGACTGGAAGTTGAGACAAGTAGAAGCCAGAAAATTGCAGGCACTTACCTGAGATATTGTTGTGCTGGTAAACACAAAAGCCTTAAGTACTTAGTTTTTTGGCATGTAATTTTCAAGTAATATTCATTATGGAACAGACAGAAATCATTATCTGTGAGTGGAATAGAGCTCTTATAAAAAAAAAGTTTTGGTTTTTTTTTTTTTTTCAATTATCAGACTTTTGCTGTGGTTTTGTTATCAATCTGAAATGTTACTTCCAATCTACTTTGCTGTAACAATGGAAACACATGAACTATTAAGAATCACAGGGGGAAAGACCTATTTCAGTCACACTTACTGTAATATTAGCTTTCATGTTAGCATGAAGTTCTTCTCTCCCAAACACATTTGAGACCAAGAGTTTATTTCCATCCATCAAATTTTATTGAACTAATAATAACTGCAACTATCCATTTGCAATGTTTACAGCTGTCTTGGTGTCCTAATTATTGCTGAGTAGCCTTGATTGGGATCCAGTCACATCCATGGCACAATGGTGGTTATTTTTCATTTTTAATATTAATTAGTGATTTTAGAGAACATATATTATTTTTAAAAAGGAGGAAATATCAGTGACTTGGTTGGTGAACTGAGTGCCTGCTTCTTAACATTTCCCAGTTTGTATAAATACTATAAAGATACTGAAAAAATAT
Source organism: Camarhynchus parvulus (assembly GCF_901933205.1). NCBI lineage: Eukaryota > Metazoa > Chordata > Aves > Passeriformes > Thraupidae > Camarhynchus > Camarhynchus parvulus. Next base: position 103,577,024 of record NC_044571.1, read on the forward strand.
CTAGTTACTTCAAAGTACATCAATGGCAGCAAAATATGAGTTTTACTTCTTTTAATATATCTGTCTTTCATTTAGCTACAAACAAACATAACTTGAAAAGACCATTAGATTGGATTGAAAAGACCATTTATATACTATTTTTGCATTTTTGCCCTCATTTTAGGCAGCACATTTTTTAAGTACTAAACAAAATATCTCAAAGCCTTGACTAAAGTCAGAACACCACTGTGAAAAGTGCTAGTCAAATAGAGCAAGATAAGTGGCATGGTTTGAAGAGCTTAAATTTTCAGTATTTTTAATTTTGAATGCTTAAAATACACTAGCAAAATAAAAGGATCTTGGAGAAATTAAGAAACATTTTAAATTAATTTGAAGATTTTTTGTTATCTGGTCTTGCTTATTTTAGAAAGCACACTTTGGAACTTTTTTAACACCTCAGTAAAAACCTATAAAATAACAAAATGAATTTGAGTCATGAGAACTGTCCTGCTTTAGGGCAAATTTGGGAGGAAACTTCCAAACAGGTCCCTCTAGAAAGCAGATACAAGTGGCCCTTCCCCCAACTGGTTTGGGAAAATATTTCCTTGGAGAAAAGTGGAAAAAAAACCTGTATTTAACAAGCAAAGTATTCACAAGCATAAAAAAGTAATAGTATTAAACAATAGAACCTCTTGCTGTTCTGAAGAGATGGCAAATTCAGAAAGTTCTTTTCATGGGGTGCAGCTTGGCTTGCTCAGTCTTTTATTGGTCACTCCAGTGCTGGAAATGCCATGTCCTGGACCCCAGTAGGCGAAGAAAAAGAAAAACTACAGTTCAGTACAGGGAACTTCTCTGCCTCAGCTAGCTAAAAACTAACTAAAAGCAAAGGAGACCTCCCTCCCTCTGTCCGTGCTGCAGACAACACAGTCTGTGAGAAGGAAAGCTGAAGCTCTTATTATGATGTTTTGAATACAACTGCCTCAGACATTCCATCACTTCTCCTTCTCCCCACCTTCACTCAGATCTACTTTTAAAGTTGCAAAGCTTATTTCTGAGCTAAACAAATTAATGGGATGCAATCCAGCATCATGAAGTCACCCCAGGATAAGAACTTTGGATCAGGTTCATGGCAATAGTGTGCGAGAATGAGCAATTAAGTGAAATAACAAAATGAGGTGATGTCTTAGTTCACCAAGTACTTCACTGATAGACCCTTGGGTAAAAGTCAGGCCACCAAGCTGTTGCTCTGGTGCCATGTGCATCAGACTGCCTTGGCCAAGAGTAACATTTCAGGGTGGGCCTTTGCCAATTTAGATGCCTCCTTTCTTCAGTGTATCAGAGGCATGTGAGGATAGAAATCTCCTTCTTAAACTGCTCTAGTAGAGATTAAAAGCAGAGAGAAGATAGGATGGAGTGGGTCATGACAATATTTTTGTACTAGAATAGGCAATTGCGTTTGTTTTATTGTGAGTTTTGAGATAGCTAACTTGGTAAAAATAACATGCAGGACAAACTTGGCACTGCACATCAATGGCAAATGGGCATCAGTGGCTTTCTGTGGGACTGAATTTATATGTCAGTGATGCAAGAAATAAAAACTTGAATAATTTTTTATAGATTAGAATAAAATAAACATTGTTGGAATTGGACCTTGATACAGTAGCTGATAAAGGCAACTATATTTTATAAAAGCACAAAATGGTGATGCTGTGGTCATTTCTTCTTGTTCTGAACATAAATTATCCTGTAAACTAGACTGGTCTTATTCAAAGCAATTTAAAAATAATTATTTACATTTTTTTATATTTTCAGTACAAATAATATGTTTATCATACTTGATGAATGAATTTAACTGAAGTTAAATTCTGTGTCACCCTTTAAATCAACTTATATTTAATGTAAGGTACATCTGTGTAATCTGCAATAAGAGAAGGACTAAGGACCTTGGTTTCTGATTTCTGAAAAATTCAAATACTGAAAAATTTTCTAGAATATTTTTGAGACTATTCTCTTTTCTAGAATATTTTCTCAGAGGGCTGTGTAGTAACTGAATATCCTATGAAGGATAAAACTATTCCTATGTGTAAACCTTGACTGGGAAATCAGGATAGCTGTGCATGACACCAGAAATCTGACAATCAAAACTGTTTCCTTCTGCCCTCAACATGAGTCTTTGACCCAGGTTTACTGTCTTAAGCTTTCCTCCTCTCTGTACCATGCCGCCCTGCGCTGCAGTGCTGGCAAAAATCAAATCAAGTTTGGGCCCATTAGTGAAAAGGGCTTCAGTTCTCGGAGAGCAGTAGCATCTTTAAAGAAAAAATGGTCTTGATAAGGTTTGAGAAAGTGCAGTTTATTCTTGGAGGATTCAATTCTCTCCTGTAGGAGTTAATTAATGAGGATCTGTCTTCAGTCTTGTTAAAATTTCTCTTTGGACTGTGATCTGGACTTGAGAAATAAATGAGGGGAAACAAGGAATGACTGAAGACCCAGTGACTTTCCAACATCTTTCTTGTAGCTAAGGAAAAGGTTTTATTGGTTCATCTGGATAACTGCCCTGTCTGCTGTTTGATTTTTTATTTTTTTTTGGGTTATCCAAAGGATGTCTTTTCTTCCAAAGAACAGCTCTGGAAGTGATGCCCTCTAATGAGATTTCTCTGCTTGCGCAGAGCCCAGGATCAATCCTGGTGTGGTGTAGCCTGTGCTGTGGCTTCAAAGACAAAAAAAAAACAGTGAGTGCATAAAAATAAAATAAACAAATGTTTACTACCTTAAATTTTTATATCAGTTAAATTGGAATGACAAGTGTGATGATTGTTTCTTACCGTAACCTCTGGTTTCTAAATCTTTAATCCTTCTAAGCTGAGTTCATAATAAAAAAATGCTGGTTTTAATTGAAAGTTTCTATTCCCTCAGTCTCCTGGGTCATGCCAAAGGCATGAGAGCTGATAATGCTCCTGCATGGCAAATACACAATAGCTGCATCTATGATTCTGTCACAGCATGCAGGATGTGGTGCTGCAGATAAAGTAGTTCAGTATAATGTTTTCTTCACTGTATCTCAAAAGTTACACTTGAAATCACATCTGATAAATGATTATGCTTTAGAAAAGTAAACAGTAAAAAAGGCATGTAGAATAGGAAGTGACCTGAACTGAAATTGCATTGCAAAGATGTCAGAATGCTGCAGCAGCTCAGTGATAAGTTATTTCCTGCCAGTATTTATACATTCATCTTTTTTACTTCTTAATAGAACTTCTAAAAGCTTTTGCTCTCTGACCTCCAGCTGTCAGTAGGAACCAGCAACAGTATTTCATTTTATCATTATTTTTTTTTATTATAGCAATAATTGTACAAACATATGTAGATTAAATGAGGGATTGAACATACTAAACAGCTTTTCTGAATTCCATTTTGGACACTGCTTAAGATAAATTCCCAGAGAGCTCCACAGGGGTTTCAGTCTTTCCTATGGCTTGCCAAATATATTTTCTGTTCACTCCTGACAACTAAATGCTTCAGCAAAATTCACACTTGGTTCTGTGGAGGTGGAGAAAATATTGTACATGAGTTGATGCAAGGGTTATTGGAACTAGCAGCAAAGTCGCTGCTGATATCACACATGCACAGATGTTTTAAGAAAAAAAATACCTTGAAGCAAGCACATAATTTTAGCAATTGATGTGGTGGCAAACACTGAATGCAAGATAATATTTTAAAGTATGGTTTTATAAAACCTTGCATTGACACATAATAAATCTGCGGTGGTGTGATTGTAAACAAGATTATTGCCCACACAATACACAAACATGCCTTTATGTATTTCCCAGCAGTCATCTGTGGCTTATTAGATTATTATCCTTTTTATTTTAACCCTGATGATCCCCCAGCCATTATCGTCTCTGAGTATCCTAAATTATAGGAGACAAATGAGCTCTGGGAATTACAGCCTGTCCCCCAGGCCCCTGTTGGTGCATTTGTGCAACTCTGACCCTAACCCATGGATTTCAGGGGATGAGTCTTTGGCACAGAATCCTGACTTTTCCCTTTTCAAGCTGAAAAGCACTTGCAAAAAGTGGCCATCTGGCTTTGGCATAACAGATTGAGACATTCTCTGCTCAACTAAAAGACGGTTGCCAGGTCTGACTCAGCTGTGCCACGTAATAAAAGGTCTCAGGGGTGAGCAAAAACTATATTAGAAAATTTCAAAGCTGAAATTTGGCTGCTGTTGACTTAAATCTCTACCACAGAATTGTTTGGTTATGCTTGAGCTATAAGAGATGCAAAATAAGCTCAAATAAAATAAAGACAACACTGACCAAACATCTAAGCAAAAAACCCCCCAAAAACAACAAAAAAACCCAACTATATAATTAATGTTCCTAAAACTTCTCTAAGGTCTTTGGGTCTTTGTCATATGCATGTCATGGATTTAATGGGAAGGTCAATATGGGAAAATTGGTTCTTGACATTTTTTGGACAGAAGACTAATAATGATTTTGCTTTCCACAAATGCTGCAATCAGCTGGCGCAAGAAATGGTGTGCTTTTGAATTCAACCTACATTTTAGTCTTCAGTTTGAGGGATAGGATCATGAAAATATTTCCAAGTATTAAGAAAAATGTACTTTTACTAATTTAATTCAAATTAAACTGAAGAAAGGTTGCAGATGGAACTTCCCCTGACAATCTCTTCTTATGTTCCATATAGGAATACCCTGATAACACAGGCACTGATATTATGCTTCCTTTTGGCTCCTCTTTTTGCAGTGGAATGATAAAGCACCCTGTGCTTTAAATATGTGATAGATGCCCCAAAATACAAAACTGCTTGAGATTCAAAAGCTTTCCTTATTTTTTTTTCCATCTAAATTCCGACCTTTCAAGTCAACAAATGGAATTAACCTAATGCCGACTATTCTGTGTATTCTTATTGTGGCCTTGATAGACCCACTGACAGCACTAAAAGAATTCTCCATTTAGCTTGTTCTCCCACTCTCCTGATAACTCATTAGCAAGCCCTGGCTTTGCTTAATGCCTGCAACACAAAGAGTAAACTGGTTTGCATAAATCATTTCTACCTTCAAGGGACAAGATATTTTGGCATGCTCTGAGTTTATATTTCCTTGATTTTCTGTTCAATGTATTTAGAGACCAATTTTGCAGTTTTCCCACAGGCAGATCCTGTGTCTAGTTTGGTGAAGCAAACACTGAATTTATGTGAAAGGAAGACCGTACCACTAATCAAAGTGCTTAAATATAGTCTGTCATGAAATAGAATTGCACTCATGGGATTCAACAGTGACTGGAGCAGCCTGCTCACTGATTAACGTAATAAACAGTAACGATGGCAACATCTCCAAATGGGACATCTTGCATTTCCTTCTGGATGGTATCAGCTGCTTAGAAAATGCCTACATTCCCTACTTCAATGTACGGATTTTATAAAGTTAAATAAATTTTGAACAGGTTGATACTACTCCCCATTGTGACAGAGGATGAATATAAAGTGCAATTAAAATTCTGGGGAATTATTGAAATATATAATTATTAAAAAAAAAAAAAAGATATTTAAAAATGTCTCAGTATCCTTGACCAGACAAGTTAGCTCAAGTTGAATCTGCGGACATATTTTGGTGCATCATAATTTAGTTACATTACTTTTTCTTAATGAGATGAAATTTGGCAGGTTTTTTTCATTAATTTGATTTTTTTTAGTAAAATTTCACTAAGTGAACTTGAAGAAAAGTGAATTTCTTTCCTTTCTTCTCTAATTTTCCTTACTCTGCCTCATGCTTTTATTTTGTTATCCCCCTTTCAAAATGTGATGTCTCCTTTCCTCCTTTTCCTGCTTATCTTTTCTTTTAGCATTGCTAGGCATTCTTCTCATGTATTTGGAGTAAGTTCTGCCTTTTAATAATCCTTTATGCTTAACTTGGAACTTGGCCTCTTTCTGACAATGTATTTTTATTTTCACTTTAGATGTCTCTGACAACATTTTTTTATTTTCAGTTTAGCTATCTCTGACATGTGACTGTGCCTGTCTGTTGTGTACCTCAAGTAGCTGCTCATGCACCTAGGTAAAATATTTACACAAAATTTATATGCTAGTATCTCTTATGCCATTCTAGTAAGCTTAGATTTTAATTCAGTGCAAGGCAATATAAATTGCAAACCCATTTATAATTTATAGGTGTCACAGGCTTCTAAATTGTCTATATCAACCAAATTACTTTCTGAGAGAAAAATGCACATAGAAGAACTTTTTGTGGTGATATGGGATTTCCAGATATATGATAGTTTCTGTGCAGTTCATCTTGACATCCCTCTGAGGTTTGTGGTTGTGTCTGCACTTTGTAGGCACTGACACAGTACTGAACATGTGGAGCATGGCTGGAAACAATGGATTTATTATAAATTATCTCTACAGAGTGCACCTGCATTTTTCTGTCTGAATTTTAAGGAAAACATAACAGCATCTGTCAGTTGAATAGATTATTTTCTGTCCTGTTGATGTAGGTTTTATTTAATTCAGAGTTCACGTGCTTCAACTCGTCTCCAGTCTATGATTCTATTCCTGGTGAGGACCATATGATGTAGGGATGCTGTGAGATCATAGGATGATTTGGATTGGAAAGGACCTTGAAGATCTTCAAGGAGAAAACTCCTGTCATGGGCAGTGACACCTTTCACTAGACCAGGCTGCCCAGAGCTCCATCCAACCTGGCCTTGAACACTTCCAGAAATGGGGCTTCCACAATTTCTCCAGGCAACTCCAGGGCCTCACCACTCCCACAGGAAAAGAATTCTTTCCTGAACATCTGATCTAACCCTACTTTCTGTAAATTTGTACTCATTCCTCCTTGCTCTCTCACTACAGTTTCTGATGAAAAGTCTCTCTCTGGCTTCCTTGTAGGCATCCATGGGAGGCAATGTTGCCTAGCGTAGTTTGGATCAGTGAAAAGTTTCACTGAGATATTTGCAATCATTTCATTTAAATGGTACCAGCACTTCATAAAAGCTCAAGAACTGAGGAAACAAGTTTGAAAGAGAGGAGCCCTGAGCGATGTGTTATAAAAGATTGCATATAAATTCCTCCTGTAATCAAATGTACTGAGGTCCATGCAGCACCACAATGACAGCACTACTGCTGTAAATGAAAGTAGTAAAGCAGTCATAGGATCTCGTGGGGAAAAGAAATGAAAATGGTCTATGCTTTCAGCAGGAGAATCTTAGTCAGGAACAGAGTCTAGAGAAATGCCACAGGCAAGTCAGTTATATGTCCTCCCAAGAATTATGGCTGTTTGTCCCCCAGGGCTGGTAAATTCCTCCACTTTCAGCATCGCAGTCTGAGTCAAGTGCTGCAGATTTGGGGAGCTGTGCAGCCTTTGTCTTGCTGCTACAAATGTTAGTTTTGTTCTTGGGTATTTTATCTCAAGGTTGAAGGGGGTGTAAGTACATTAGCAGTTAGCACTCTGAAAGGTGAGTGGAGTTATTTCTATGAAAATAAATAAAGGAAAAAATCTAAGCAACTCCGAGGCCAATAAAAATAAAGAATGCGCTATGCTGCCCCATCAGATACCCTTTTTTTTGTTAGCTAAATATCAAGTTTATGCTTTACTGTTTCTAGTTGGTTTTGCTTCCTCCCAGTCCATCAAGAATTCTGCTGACAAAAGGAAGGACATTTTTCTTTCTTTCCCACACATATAAGCCTTGAAGGGAGCATAAAGAAATTTCCAAATAATTTCTTAACAATACCTTGTACAACATTAAAAACGATAACACGTTAATTTCCCTGATGAGTAATGTGAAACCTTTGCCTGTCTCCTACCCCAAAAATTACCAGCTTGTTAAAAAGAGAACTGGAGATTTATGGTTCAAATGCCTCTTGTTTCATTCTCCTGGGCATCAGCCTGCACAAGGAAAGCTGTATTGATCACTACAGTGATCTATCCGTCTTTTTGAATAGACAACAGCTTGAACTAAAGCGGACAAATTCCTTTCAGCCATCAAAACGAAACTTTTTAAATTGAATCTCAGCTTTTAAAAGGACTATAAGTAGCCTGAATATCTAAAATACTTAAATACTTAAAAAAAAAAGCTTAGTAAGGGAAGTTAGAGAAGTGAAAGGGAAAAGAGGATTATCCCAAAAAATATTCAGTTTTTCTTTTTTTTTTCTTTTTTTCTTCTTCTTCTTCTTTTCTTCTTCTTTTTTCTTCTTTTTTTTCTTTTTCTTTTTTTTTTCTTTTTCTTTTCTTTTTCTTCTTTTTCTTCTTTTCTTCTTTTTCTTTTTTTCTTCTTTTTTTCTTTTTTTTTTTTTTTTCTTCTTTTTCTTCTTTTTCTTCTTTTTTTCTTTTTTTTTTTTTTCATTTGAGCTGCACAGCCTACATTCAAGATTTCCAGAACTGAGCACATTTACAGAGACCTGCATGCAAAAAGAAAGCAGTGAGTGCTCCTGGCACACACTGCACACTGTGTGTAAAGGATCTCACCCTGCAGCAACTGACAGTGGCTGAAACACTTCCAGTATTTAGACCATGATGATGTACCAGCTCAACTACTCAGAGGATGAAACCATAAGAAGATCATGGTGTCCACTAGAGAAGATTAGGTAAGAAATATCTACTTTTTTAAGATTTCTATAATCATGTATTTTTATAGGCAACTTCTTACAGAACAGATTATTCTTATTTCAGAATAACGGTCTTATTCTTGTTGAAAGCAATCAGAAGAGGAAAGGCTGAGAGATTTGGGATTGTTCAGCCTGGAATAGAGAAGGCTTTGGGGTGACCTAATTATGGCCTTCCAGAACCTGAAGGGAGCCCACAGGAAGGACAGAGAGAGACTGTTTACAAGGGCCTGGAGTGACAGAACAGGGTGGAATGGCTTCAAAATGAAGGAGAGTAGGTTTAGATCAGATGTCAGGAAGAAATTCTTCCCTGTGAAGATGGTGAGGCACTGGAACAGGTTTCCTTGAGAAGTTGGTGATGCCACATCCCTGGAAATGTTTCAGGCCAGACTGGATGGGGCTCTGAGCAACCTGGTCCCTCCCCATGGCAGCAAGGTTGCAATGAGGGAATTTTTAAGGTCCCTCCTAGCCCAGCCCATTCTGTGATCCTAGGAAACCTCCTCTAGCTGATCCTACCCCCTGCAGAACAGCTTCTCCATGAAGTTGTAGAGAGGGGCTGCTCCAGGAAGGGGAGAGTGCTGTTAGTAGGAGGAAGAGGCTTCTGCAGTTGGAGAAATTGTTAGATGATGGGGAGGATCTTTCCTGTCTTCCAAGCCTCATGAGATATTTTGGAAATGCAGAAGAGACCTGCATGAGCTTGTTTAAATTTTCCCTCAGCTATAGTTCATACACACCTATTTTACACCATGCAGAGCATCACAGGGATCTTTAAAATGCAGGACCCAAAGTTCTTACAGTTAAATGGATACAAAAGGCACGGCATTTGTTTATGTTACAGGCTAGAACAGCCTTGGATCAAAGAATTTCCACTGAGAAAGTTTGAAAAACTTTTATATTATCTTATGTTCTGTTATATATAAATCAGACTACACTCTAGCAAAATTTTAAACTATTAAAAAATTTATTTCCCTCAAATTACTCAAAAAATTACCTCTCTCAAATGCAATAAAAGCTGTGTTGTCCCACTCTCACTGTTCCCCATATGCCAAACAAAAGGTAATGTACTTTTTTCAGACATTTCCCTTAATCAGCAAAAAGCTGGGGATAAAAGCTCTCTCTGATTATTAGCCTTAAATCTTAATCTCCTTTAAGTTGTCAGGTCCTTGCCATTACTTTTGAATGTTTAAATATAGATTAATAAAGAGAAGACATGTCTAGCCACTGCAATCATGTAGCTATTAGGAGAGCAAATATCTTAAGAGCTCAAGCTGAAGCGAACCCCAAGAGAGACAAGGTTGAAATTCAAAAGAATGCAGTTTTCAATTTAGGTGAAAACAAGGTGGATTATGAATTGTTTGTCACTACCACCTCAGTGTTTATTTTGCTGAAGATTTGTAGTGGTAATTAAATGTTGACTTTCAAATAGTGCTAAGTATCCATGGAAATAAATAGAGCCTGTCTTTATAGACATAGAGATGAAATGAAGGCATTTGTGGAGTGAGGATTTGTGTTTATTTATTAATTTAGCTTGTAGTACTGTGGGAATATCTGTCTTCATTTAAAATATTTGTTTATTTGCAAGTCTTGTATTTTCATTTTTGTTTCCCTCGTGGGAATAAATCAGACTTTCAGGTTTTTAAAAGAACTCACAAAACTTCAATGGATCTTTTGCATTGCAGTGTCTTCATTAAATACTTTGGGCAGATTTTAGTTCTGAAATAGTTTTAGACTGAAATTACCAAGGCATTTGTAAATTTTAGGCTGAGGTCTGCAAAATTATCTGTGACTCTGAAGTCCACAAGTTTTCAGGACATTTTTCTGTCAGGATAGCTCTCTTTTAATTGAAGAATAGCCATTTTTTTCCTCTGTTGTTCAATGCTTTTCTGCCCTCCAGTCCTCTTCCCCATGCTTTGACCATCATGGTAATAGGCACAGTCCTTGGATAGTTGCATGCCCAGTACAGTGGTATAGGATAGGAATTTTCCTTTGACTGGATTATTGACACTTAAGTTGATTTTTCATTAAAATGTTGTTCCAGTCTTAACTGGATAAAGTTTGGTTTGCTCAGAAAGCAGGGCAAATTTCCACTTTCTCCTAAAACCAAACCACATAGAATTACAACAAGAAAAGCCAAAAACCCTGGAAGAAGTGATAACTTATGTTCAGACCTGAATTCTGTGCCTATTTTGTGTCACTGTTAGTGCCTCCAATTGTGTGCAGAGTACTCCTAGGAGAAAAACCATTCTCTTCCTCAAATTAGAAAAGGAAGAAAAAATGAGCAGCTGATTTATTTTTCTGGCTCCCATCTGAATGTAAAGCTTCCTGGGCTTGTTTGAGACCATTTAGATATGATTGTTGTCCTGCTTTCTTTCTATTTCTCATAATGAATATACATCTAGGAGTGTTTCCAGATTTCAGGATAATCTCCTGGTTTGTTAACTGATTTCTTTCTATCTTGTTTTAAAGCTACATTGGCAGTGTCTTTCAAAGCATTTCCAGATTACTTTTCTCCTTGCAGCACTGTTGAGATTTAAAGTAACAAAGAGCAAGAGAAGAAAATATGATGCTTTTTTTTTTTTTTTTTTTTAAGAGGTTCCCTTTTGTCTCCCGTTCACTCAATGAGTAGAAAAGCATAAAAGGGTTTGAAGCAAGCCAAGTCCAAGAGGTAGATAAAGCAGAGCCTGACAAACAGCAGTTTGTTTGGAAACCAGTGCCAATATTGCCTTTCTTATCTGTATGGATAATACAAACAATAGAATGACCTATTTTTATGGCCTGACCATTAAACCTTTTCCTGAGACCATAAATGACTTTGAACTACTAACAGTCATTATTCTCAGTTATTTTCTGTGTTTAAATGCTTCAGATGAGACTCTGGACTCTTTTTCAGTTTCACCCTGTATTATAGAACAGTGACTGTTGCTGGGCATGCAAGGTCATGGCTGAAATGTCATTGCTTTTGGTGTCCACACTCAGTTATTTTCATTTGCTGATGAAGATCTGAGGCTAGTCAATCAATTAAACTAAATGTGAAAACAATTTTAATGGCTCAGTGGTTTCCTCCTGAGAGTGTTGCCCTACATGGCCAAACACATTGCGCTGCTTATATTCAGTCTGTGTAATGGGCATTTCTGGCTGTTCCTGGAAATTCAGGAGTCCAAAGCATGGACAGAAGTTTCTCCATGTGGTTCCAAAAGCAGTGAAGTAGTGGAGTTCCTTGGTACAAATGAATGACCCTTTTGAGACAGGGTTTGGTTATTGACAAGCTTTCACACAATAAAAAAAGGAAACATTTTTGTGAGTGAGAGTGAATGCTATACAAATTCAAAATTACTTTTGCTGGTTAAAAACAGACATCTAAAGGTATTTCAATAAAATAGGTATAATAGTAAGTTCATAATCAATCAGATGGCAATGAACTAATGGCAATGTAATTAGTTTGGATGCCCTGGGTGTGCATTTTTGGTTGTTGTTTGTTTGTCATGCTTATATAACTGCATGACATTTGCTGCCATGAGGGACTTCCAGGTCACCAGAAATTTTAAGAGTAGTCAGAGTAGTAGATCTTCCATGTATTAAAGTGGGAGCTTTAATTTATATTTCTCCACCACCATCAACAAGTAATGCAGTTGTGGGGATACCTCCCTCGTTGTGTGTGTGACAATGACCCATGAAATGGCACCCACAGTGGGAACATGGAACATGCAGAAGAGATTGCTAGAATGATATGAACAGTAAAGATGGAATTGTTATGATATGTTCATGGATGAACTTAAAATTTCACATATTTCAGGCACGAACATTTCTTCAGACGGCAGTCTTTATAAAAATCACAAATGCAAGGCTAAATAGAATTACTCTCCTGATGAGAGTAAACAGCATTACCCTTCCATAGCTAGTGATTCCATAGTGTCCTAATTCAAGCAGAAAAAAAAAAGCAGATAGTAAAGGATGAAATGTCAATTTTTCTCCTTGGGGAAGGCTATGATCACAGAAAAATTTAAAAAACCCATTGTGGATGAGGGAAGTGTTCGTTGTTTTGGAGTTATAGATCAAAATATTAGGCTTCTGAAACCTGGACTGTGCTGCTTGGGAAAGCAAAAATTATCATTAACTAAGTAGGGAAAAAACCTTGAAGATATACTTCTGCTTTAATTTCTGTGTAACAAAGAAGAATTTTCTAGAAAGGTCTAGATTCAGTCCTCTTTTTTAAAAAAGGATTGCAAATGGCTGTAAAATCACTGAACAATGCAGTGGGAAAAGTTTACTTCCAGTCTGCCTTCATTCTCCGGCCTATGGAGAACAGCCTAGCCCATGTTCTCCATAGGCTGACGGACATCAGGACATTTTGATCTCGTTTTCTGCCTTTTTCCAAGATACCTGATGCTCTGCTAATAGCTATTTTTTCCCCCAAAGATGATAGCTGCTCACAGCTGCTATCTCCATCCTTTGTGGATGCTTGGCAGCCCCTCCTCTGTCATGCCAAGAACAAACACCTGGTCATGTAACTGAGAGGCTACTGGGCCCTTTGGAAGGATGACAACTAAGCACCAGCTGTTATCACTAAAAGAGTTCATCCATTTCTCTCCTCATCATCTCCTGAAACGTTTAAAGGAAGAAAAAATAAAAGCTGACCAGGAGCAGGCTGAAGAAATTGTTGCCCAGAACAGGGGTACTTCAGATCCTAAAGACTTTGTACTCCTTATGATTAGAAAGACTGGGTGCAACTGCTCTCTTTTGTTCTAGTTATTACATGGTTCCTCTTCCTACAATGCTGGAAAATATTTGCTGCAGTTTAAACTTTCCCTGCAACACATCACGTTTTTAACTCCCATCCCATTTGTAAACATGCCTGTCCTGTCAGGATTGATATGCAGGAAAATGGACAAGGATGCTGTGTTCAGTCATAGTTAATGGCAGCTCAGGCCTCCTCCTGCAACTTCAGGAACAATTAATTGCACTTTTTAGGTTCACTGAACTGATTTTCTCTGCTTGCTAATATCAACTTGTTGACTTTATTTTATGAAACATAGAAAAAGAAAAGAACACTCCCAAGTAGACAGACAACTGCCCTTACGCTCTGTGGCTGGAACTATTTCACAGTTCACTTCTCCAATGAGATTATGAGGCAGCTGCTACATCAGCTGGTTGCTTTCTTTCTATCATGGAGCATTCACCTCCTTCATAGTTGATCTTCTCAAGGTGCTGCTAGGTACCAAGCCCTTATCTAAACAGCAGCTTATCATGTTTGAGCTGTTTCTCCTCTGAGAAACACCTGTTTCTAATTTCCTGCACTTCTATCATGTTTGGTTAGCTATTCCCTACTCCAACAGTTGTTCCCTGCTGCCCCTTCCCTAATTGTTGCTTACTCAGTGACCTGTTCCATCTAATGCAGTTTTAGTAATAATTTCTGTTAATTCATTTCCATCAGCACAAACACTGCTGGGGGCTGATGCAGCCTATACAACATCACTATTCCAACTTTCACTGCTTTCCTGGAAACTCTGAAGTAAAATATCCCAATTTTCATTTTTTCCTCAGCACATAATTTGTATCCACATCACTACAGATTTGGTGATTAAGGTGAGCATTTATCTCAGAATTTGACTTGTGAGCTGGCCTGTATTCTCCTACATCCTTACAGCTCCAGATTTTCCCTGGCTAGCTGTGGACTTCCTTTTCAATAACTACCAAACACAACAAAATAGGACATGTTAAAAGATGTCATGTTTCTTCAGGTGCTTTCATTTATCTTCCTTTCTCTCTATCACAAATCCAAAGAGCTGTCTATGGTCTCTGAAAATCTCCTGTGATTTTCTTTTAGGATCCAACCATCAGGCATGTTTGAGAATGCAGAATTTCTGCTCTGCAAGTGTAGGACTATAGTAGTGTATGGAATAAGATGAACCCTATTCTCTAATCCCAAGATTAATTTTAGGTGTGGAATTCTGCCTTTCTCTTAGAATTATTTGTGCCAGTCAAAATCCAGAAGGCATCTGACACAAAAGTAGGTTTCCATCCAGTAGTAGCTAGAAAAGCAGCATCAGAATAAAGTACCAAGCCACCAGATTCAGGCCACACTCTCTTTGTCACTAATCTCAATTTAATTGATAGGGGGAAAACCTACATTAAGAATAGAATTAGAAATTGTTGCTCAAAATATAGAAAAGTGAGCAAGGGAAGAAATCCATTTCAAATAGATGAAACAGTGAAAGAGGAAAAATCTTGATTTTAGGAAGATTTAGCATGGTAATTCACAGTTGTATCTGACTTGTATAGCAAGCTGTGGACGACCAGGTGTGTTAGTAAGTTTAAGAGGAGTTAGCAGCATTTAACCACCACTTTCCTTTAATCCTAAAGTAGAATCAGGAAAAATTGCCCCAACTATGTGGATATCGCAAAGGATTGGTTTGCCATCCCATTGACACTCAGCTCAGTTTGATCTGATTAGAAATGGTGACATTGTTCACTGAGGGGACACATCTATTTTTGGAAGTCATTAGAGTTCTCCAAATTTTTGTGGCCTGTGCTGTTCTGGGAAAATTGTCTTTACCTTCCTAGAAAACAAGTAAGAACTTCTCATAAAATTCCATGAGGCTCTCAGTATCTCCATTTACTGCTGTGATGTAGCACAGACCTATTTAGTTCTCCCTCTCAAACAGTCTCAAACCTTTAATGGATTAAGATATTTACAGTTTATCACACAGAAATAAATTCCCTTCCTCTCTTCAAACTCAGATCTTCCTGCTAGTTATCACACACCTGGCTGTTTTCAAATGCCACCTTCCTTGTGCTGTTAGCTGCACACACTATTTCATTCCTTTTTTCTCAGTAAGAGATAATCTCCAGTTTCTGCGGATCTATTTTCTTTCTATGGGCTCTGGACTGCACATGTGGCGAAGAACACATCTGTTCAATCGCCTTCAGAGTGAGAGCAGGGCTTTTCTGAGCAGAGCTTGGCAAATATGAGCTCCAGATTCACAGTAATGATCAGTGATGTTCTCTACCTCAAGCAGTCCTCTTTTCCTGAGAAATCTCCTTATCATGCACATGCATTACATAAAGGCATTGACTGGATTTACCTTTTTCTTGGTATCAGTTGTCTGTAACAGCTATGGGCAATAACCCTGACAATGGCAGCTTCTTCTGTCTGTCTTGAGAAAGAACAAAAGCCCTGGACTTCCCCCACCTCAGTCCTGGCAAAGGGAGTACCTCAGGGCATGAACTCAGTGTGGAGGAAGACCTTTTAGATTAAAAAATATATATTGAGTGGACTGCTGTGTGCTGTTTTTGTGCTGTGGAAAAAACAGTGATAAGAGTTTCATTACCCCTGAGGGTCTGGGTGTTTAACAGTGGACAGAGAAAGAAAAAGCTTCACAATATTTTATACCATCTTTCTAGGCGCTTTATAATGCTGAAGCAGCTGAGTCTCACTCAGAATCTGGTATCTGACAAGCAGTGTATTGAAATGCACTTGAATACAGTACTTGTAGAGCAGATACTGTTGAACAGAACATTCACAAATGGATGCAGCTACCATTTTTCCAGGGGTGACTTGTAGCTTCTGGAGAGTGACAACCAAATTCCCTGAAGATCCACCCCAGCACAAATAATTTAAGCTAATTTCTTGCTGTCCCTTGCACTAATGAGTGCTATGCTCAGAATGAGAGTCTGATGTTTTAGAAGATATTTGCTGTCATTTGTTTAAAGGACAAGCATTGAATCTTGTGGTCTGAAATGAGCAATGGTAGGCTGAGGAACTGAAGTGAATGAGAGTTTGGTAAACTTTTCTTGCAAGGAAATAATTTTTCTGGTACATCCATATGGGTGCCTTGAATGCTTTAGTAAAGATCTGTTGGAAGCAGGCAATAATATGGAAGGAAGCATGCTGAAAATTTCTCAGAGGTATTGAGAGAAACTGTCTCATATGATGTCATTAATGGCTTGTGAAATGCAGTTGGTGTTTAAGTAAAGCAATTCTGGCTGAGCTATATATATTTAAATTGGTTGCTAAGTTAGCTGTGAAGAAAAAATTTCTCCTTAAAGATGTTTTCCATTCTTTACAAAAATCTTGCCTTTTGAGACCTTTTTTGCTGCTCACTTGACTTAATTGAATTTCTAAGACTAATAAATATGTTTTTATGTTGAAGATGTGAGTCTTAATGCCCATTTGAAGCTAAGTTATATTTCAAGAATGAACATGCAGTATAGCACAACTATTTTAACCTAAGCACATCTTCTAATTTGGAGGAAATACTGTTATACCTACTATGAGTCTGGTCATTCTTATAAACTGATACTTATCTAAAGCAAATAATCACTGTTATGTACATTTGGCTAGTACTAACCATGAATCTGAACATGGATTTGCCTGAGGTAATATCTAGGATGCACACCACTTGGAGCTTGATGTCTTCTAGAGAGAGCTTTGTTTGGTTTGTGCAGCAAGGAGCTTTAATGTACTCATGGTGTTCTCATCACAAAAATGTAATTCTTGATCAACTCCTGCCAGGTGACCTTGAATTTTTAATTATTAATTTGTTTTCCCATTTTCCTTGCAGAGATGACAACTAACTCTTTAATTTCTTTGTGTTCCCTCTTCACAAGATATTTCTCACTAAAGGATGAACAATTTTATTTGGCTACTAACTATCTTGATTTACAGTTTGCTTATATAGATCACAGACTGTCTCTGTTTAGGGCATTAAAATTTATTGCTTGGGTGCAGAAAATAGCTACAAGTGTGTGAGTGTTTACTGTCCTGTAAATGATCCCATTTGTCACAGCAGTTAGATTGAGCTGGGGGATGTAACCCCTGGATGCCATAGGAAAACCTGTTAACAGAACACAACTACCTGCTTTTGCCTGCCCCAAATGGGTGTACCAACAGTAGTAATAATAGCAGGTGCTTGGGACAGAAAAAATGGAAGAGGAAGAGGAATCGTGGGTAGATGCAAAAAAAAAAAGTCTTAAAATGGGTTTCTTTTAAGCCTAGCTGTGTTTAGCAAGAAGCTTACAAGCACAGGAGGCCTGACAAATAGATTTGCATGAAATATATTGAGTTGAATTTTGCTTGGTGGCCAGTGTTTCCTGCACTCCTTGCTCTGAGAGTCCCCCTGAGCAATAAAGGCAGGGACGAAGTCATTGTTACCTGTCTTCTGATCAAAATCAAACAGTTCTGCTCAATGGTTTTGTCTCTATAACCTTTATAATTACTCTTTCAGAAATTCATTGCTTATTTTCATTTGTGGAAATGTCTCTTCTTTTCACTTTGCTTGGCCTTAAGTGCTAGTTTTTCTGCAATGAGAGGCTAGGGAGCTTGGTGACCCCCAAAGAAAAGAGAATTTTATTCTAGGCTGGACAAAAGAGCAAACATAGGGCCACTCGTGTATTCTTTCTTGTATTCTTTATATCTCCCTTATTCATCATAAAAGATGCATCACTGAAAATTAACCCCAAAGCTTTTTTTCATCTTCATCCTTCCTACATGAGAGACTGGGAGAATTATTTCAGGATGCCCAGGGGGAGAAAGCAAAAGACATGGTCAAACTATCACCCTCTAAAAGAGCAATTCACTTGCTTTTTTCTCCTGAACCTGGCTCCAGGTCTCTTTCTTTAATCATGTACAACATAAACTATTCTGGGATTGTGATAATGTCTTGCTGCTGCTTACCCAGCAGATTTAGTTTCTCATTCATTTGAGGAAATACTGTATTTGTTGAACTTACCTGTGACAGTTTGACTGGGTGCTGAGGCTATAAAAACTGCTTACCTGCACTTAATAAATAACATTTGCAGTCATTTTACAAGTATCTTGGCTATTTTAGTCTTGCCTTCTGAATATTGTGGATATGGAACAAATAAATCTGAATTTCCCTTTAAAATTTCATCAAAGGCATAGTTCTTAAAAGTCTAGTTTTTTGACAGTCCAGGAGTGCCATCCACAGGACGAAATTCATATTTTATGCCACAATGTCTTTGATATTTTAGTTGGAAAAAATAGTTTAAAAAGAAAAAGGAAGAAAAATCAGCAATTAACTTTCGATACCACTTAAATATTTATACCGTAACCAAATAGGAAAACCTTTCTTTCTTTCTGCTGGAATTGAATGACAATAGATATGATTTAGATCTTTAGGTGGTTGATAATTGACTTCTTGCAGTTTATAAAGAAATAATGGTACAAATATAACTTAGTTATGGTTTGGGGGTTTTCTAAGACTGTTCTGTGATATTGACATAGAACATCATTCTTCTGTATTCATTGAAATCTCTAGGGAAAATGCTCCTTTGCCCAAAGAGAGTTCATTGGATAATAAAACCAGGAAGATGTGCAGGCCTGGATTTTCTAGTTAAGGTGATAACATTTAAAACCAATTTCCCAAAGTAAGATTATATTTTCAGAAATAAATTATTAAATAGAAAACATTTCTTCATGTATATTCTGTTATTGAGTCTAACACTGCCTTTAGAAACTATGATGAGAATAAAGAAATTACAGTGATTTTGTAATACACAGGAGGAAAAAAATACCCCTCTCAAGCAGAGGAGAATCTGCAACTAGAGAGAAGTATATTTATTAAGAGGTAACTGTACAGAAACTATAAAAATGCAAATGCTCTGTCACATCTTTCAAAATACCTGTGAGATACTTCCTTGAATACTTTCAGTAACGTGAGTCCACATACAGAAACTACTTAAGACTACAATTGTTTCAACTCTAGAAACCATTGAAATGCATCTTCATGATATCTTTGGCCAAGATATCATGAAGATGCATTTCAATGGTTTCTAGTGTTGAAACACTAGTTAGCAGCCACTATGACAAAATCAGGTTTTGGTGGGGAGTCATAAGTTATTTTTAGTGGTCCTCTACCTTCACTGGTATTGGTACCATATTCTGGAATTTCTGGCCTGTAATTTTTGTGACCCTTCTGCCATTAGTTGCAATGAAACAAAAGATAGACAGCTGCTCAAGGTCTCCTTATGGTCAGGAAAATTTTCCTTGTCTTTTCCTTTTCCTATTCTCTATCTTTCATTACTGTTTTCTATGCCTGTTATGATTTGCCAACTCACTCCACACAATTTCTTTCCTCCCCTCTGTGCCATTTGTCTGTTTTACTGCCTTTCCTCTCTCTGCTGAATGCAAGGCTGTGCTGCTCTGAAGTATGTATGAAAAAATTATGAATGACCTCAAGTCAAAAACCACTGAATCTGTTAATTTCTTTGACCTTGAATGTACTTTATCTTGGTACAATTGCTAACAGAGTAAGTGTAATTATCTAACTGTCAAAATTTTTCCCATTTTCTATGCTTTTTTTGTAGCTAGGTCAAGTACATTTTCTTTCCAGTCCACAAAATGCATTCTGAAAGGCTCCAAAGCAGAAGTGATTATGATCCAGCTATCATTTTGCTTTAAGAAGAGATTAGGTTTCATTTGATATTTTTGGGAATGATATGCCAGGGAAGTTAAAGACCAATAAGCAGTTCAGATGCCCAGTATAGCTTGCAAAATTAACCTTCCATGATTAACTAACCTTCTGTGCTCTCAGCTGAAAGTAACACTGAATGGGTTGGGATTACTTAAGTGCAACTCCACATACATACAGAAATACAGGTATTAGGGCTGATACAAAGCATACAGTCCTGACAGTCAGATTCCCAGCTGAAACTGCAGGAATGGTGTTTTCATATTAGTTTATTAGGCAGGAATGGAGAAGAAATCCCTATTGGACTCATAATCTTATTATACAGAGCAATATTTCAGAATATCCTCCCTGAAAATTGCAACCCAGAAATTTATGCTATTTTTTTTCTTTTGTCAGACTGCTGGTTATCATTGCACAGGTCAATGCTTAAACATTGCATCACTTAAGGGTTTTTCTCTCTTCATTTCTCATGGAGAGTAAGTTCTGGTATCATGGGGGTTCTTTGTTTATGTTATTAGTCTCTGTAAAGTTCACACCTGAGAATGGAGGATAATCCTGAAGTGTGGAGGAGCAGATATCTCAACAATTTCAAGTATTTTTAATGGGTTTCAGATATGTTTCAGCATTTTATTTTTCCTTCAAAGAATCTCTGTAATGTTTGCTCACTAGACTAGTGACTCCTCATGTCTAATTGTTTATATTTACACCCTCTGCAGCCTTATTCTTCCATATCCAATCTGCCAGAAACTCAGTTTGCTTAGAAGTACCAAGATCTGTGTCATGCCATCAACATATAGTAAGCAAACCAAAATGTACCATTTTCTCTACATTTTCTTGTGTTTCTAATCATTGACAGTATCATACTTGGCCTGAAGCTTTCTATAGTTGTGGAGTTCTTTCTGTATTGCCACAGAGTTCCTACAACGGGATCTTGGCCAATCATTAAAGATGCAAAAAACTCCAGTGATTTAGGTCATAGATAAAACAACCATTCCCAGAAATAGGTGCCTCTTCCAGAATCATAGTGGAAGGCTAGAAAAGGAAAAAATATAATAATTCATAACTGCAAGACTTAAATTGAAAATGCTATGAGATACCCAAAGAAGCTGTGGCTGCTCCACCCCTGGCAGTGTTCAAGGCCAGAACACTGATCTAGTGAAAGGGGGGTTGGAACTGGATGATCTGTAAGGTCCTTTCCAACTCAGGTCACTCTCTGAAGGTTGTGCAGGGGCTAAGAGAACAACATAGCTTCTGCTGTGACACCAGTACCCTCTAAAATGGTTTGCTATCATTTTAATGTACAGAACATAAACACTGAGAATTCTGCCACCCTTGAGTTTCTAAGCAAGTCACATTTATTGCCTGATCAAATAAGGATGTGATGACATCAAATAATGTTGTGCTCCTTTCTGAAATCCCGTTAGTAACTTGTGTACTAGGGGAGAGTGTCACAGACATCTTTTTATGAAAATCCTTTCCTTGAGATTTTTTTTTTCCCTCTGAGAAGCTGAGAGGCCTCAGAAACAAAATGTAAACAATGATTATCTGCTGCTGTGGAATGCAACAGGTGGATCTGTGATTGGTCTTGTGTGGATGTTTGGAATTAATGGCCAATCACGGCAGAGCTGGCTCTCTCTCTGTCCGAGCCACAGACCTTTGTTGATTCATTCTCTTCTATTCTTAGCTTAGCTAGCCTTTGGAGAGGAAACCTTTTCTTCTATTCTTTTAGTGTAGTTTTAATGTAATATAGATCTTAAAATAATACATCAAGCCTTCTGAAATATGGAGTCAGATCTACGCCTCTTCCCTCATCCTAAGACCCCTGTGACCACTGTCACAGGAGAGTTTCAAAATTCTTTTTAAATTTGGCCGCTTTAGAAATTCTTGTCTAAGATACCTAGAAGTAATACACACCTCAGGCCTGGCCTAAAAATATCAAATTCTCTCTGAGCTGCTGGTCTTGCCTGGAAACAGACTGTAAATGGTGGAGGAGGTATGATTTGCTCAGACTTCTTTTTCAGGACAGCTCACAACATTAAAGAACAGAAGTGCTGATCACTTTTGGAAGGTCTCATTTGAGTGTTAACCTTCAAAACTGATCTTCCCAAGCCTGACAGGGGACATGAGCTTATTGAAGTATTTGAAGGGCAGGGATTACAGGGGGAAGTAAGGTCTAAGGCTGCAAGGGATTGCCACTTTTGTTCACAGGCTTTAAAGCTGAATAAATGAGCAGGAAAAGTAAGAAAAAAAAAAGCCCACTAGGCCAAGGACAGATTTATTTACTCTACAGGCAGTACAGAGCACAGTGCATTATAAGCATGTTTAACAGGTTGCTTGGGAACCATCTCAGACTTTTATAACATGATAGGACAACCTTTGCTCAAATTTGTGCATACCAGCCTGGATGTAGCTGTTCCAAGGGCTCCTTATCTTGCTTTTCCACCTGGTCTATGAATGCAGCAATCATTAACAACTTCACTGATCCCATGGCTAGCAATGATAACTAATAATTAAGTTAATATGAACATTCATAGTATTATTATTTGTCCTAATCGCAATACTATTTGTGCACCAGAGGAATGTGAGGTCCTCTTTCAGTAAACATCATAGTCACAGTTCATTTGAATATCTCAAATTTAAAAAACAATGGTCTCTATAAATTAAGCTTTATTTTATGAGCTCATTAGCCAAAGTAAAACCAAACAAGACAAATATTGCCTCAATTCCCTTTGTACAGACTCACATGTCTATGAGCAAAATGGTGAGAGAGCTCATTCTTCATCTTCCTCCCCTGCATCACTCTGGGAAGCACAAAAGCCTCGGCAGTCCAGCCGCTGCTGGAACTGTTTCAACATTTTTTCAAGGAATCATGCAATCCTTATGGTTGAGATAAACCTCTGAGATCACAGAGTTCAACCTTTGACTGATCACCACCTTGTCAACCAGACCATGGCACCAAGTGCCACGTGTCACCATGATATTTTCTGAAAAATCCCTTTGCCAGGATTTCTTCTCCTGGGAAGCTGGGAAGCTTCAGGTTCTCCATATTTTGCTGCTTTGGAATGTGATTTGGAGATTGTTTATCCAGCATGTGAATTGTTTTAATTTAATGACCAATCATGGTCCAGCTGTATTGAGGCTCTGAGGAGTCACGGGTCTTTCTTTATCATTCTTGTTAAACCTTCTGATGCATCCTTTCTCTTTCTTTAGCATAGTTTTAGTGTAGCATTCTTTAATATAATATAATATCATAAAATAATAAATCAGCCTTCTGAGAACATGGAGTCAAATTCTCATCTGTCACCTCATCCTGGGTACCCTGACAAACACCACAGCCACGTTCAGTCATTTCTTGAGCACCTTCAGGGATTTAATTGTGACTCCACTCTCCTGGACAGCCCATTCCCATGTTTAATGACCCTTTCAGTGAAGAAATTCCT
This sequence comes from Camarhynchus parvulus, assembly GCF_901933205.1. Taxonomy (NCBI): domain Eukaryota; kingdom Metazoa; phylum Chordata; class Aves; order Passeriformes; family Thraupidae; genus Camarhynchus; species Camarhynchus parvulus. The sequence goes on from NC_044571.1 coordinate 103,600,497, forward strand.
CTTTATGTCTAGCCTGAGTCTCCTTTGGCACAGCCTAAGGCTAAGCTTGAGGTAAGCCAGTGTATTTCCATCTTGGAAGTTTGGTCTGTACCACATCCATTACTCACTGATTCTGAAGAGACTTCCAGACAATTGCTGTGCAAGAGGGCAGCAGGTGATATCTTCAGGAAAGGGCAAGCTCAGGGTGGTAATGGTTGTAGAGTGGCCTCTCCTCCTTCCCCTTCATTCCATCCCAACAACATCTTGTTCTGTCTTTGAACAGAGCATCCATCAGATCTTAGCATGGGGAGTGTGTCAGGCCAAAACTGGAGCAGCAGTTGTAGTCATGAAGGCATGAATTCAAAACTCTCAGAACAGCCAAATTATTTTTTGGGTATTATAAGGTTATCTTCATTCAAAGAAGAATTCAGAAGGACATTTTGTTCTTCCCTAGACCACATCAGAGGGCCTGCATGGTATGTATTAACCTCAAATGCTTTGGAAGTGTCTAAAGGAATGCAACATAATCACCAACCTCTTCAAAGTCATTCAGATACACTCTTCTGTGTCTGAGGTATCATGACTGGCTCAGGAGATTCTGACCCAGGAAAACTGGAATGACAGCTGGTGGCGAGTGCTCAGAACTTCTGTGAGAGGAGCTCTAGGTGTCTACTGCCATAGAAAATGTCAACATGCATTTTCTTCATGGACTGATTATTTATCTTTATAAAAAAAGTTCATCTTTCATATTCCTTATGTGGAAGACTCTCTCAGAATGCAATATTTACTACAGATAGCTTGTACTTGTTTGCTTTTGTATGGACGCAAGATTGTTATTTCTTCTTGCAACTGACACAGGCTGATAAAAGTAAATATTCTTTGAATAGCTTCCTATGATCTTCCTATCTGTGAAGGATTCCTTCATGGATTACTTGGATTCTTTCATGGGATGATTCTGATGGGACAGAACAGGGAGAGAATGTTTTCCCAAGTTAAATAAGCAAAATTAAAATAAATATCCTTTTTTATCCAATCTGACCTTGTTTATTTTTCTAGATTCATTAATGAAAATTTAGCACTATGTGCTAAATTTTCTCTCCCAATTACTTTGTTCAAAGAGATAATACAATATCTTCAAAGAGATAATGTAATATATTTTTCTACATGTAAGTCTTCTGTATCTACTTAGTCAGGAATAGGCTGATTGTGGAAGCTGTTCCTGCTGCTTCACAACAGTTACAGTGTGGTTAAAGGGTAGGATTTTTTTTTCATTCTACTTTTAGCTAGTAACTTTAGCAAAAATCAACTTTCCAATATAAATTCAGGTGTCTCTGGTGTTCCCTTATTTTTTCTTCTGGTTTCTAGAAAACATCAGAGTGAGTTGGTATTCTAATCATTACCCCAGGAGCTAAAATGGGCATCATTTATACATGGAACAAACTGTTTTCTCCCTGAGGCCAAGAAAAATTCTTGGGACAGCCTCAGGAAACCTGCTTAGAACTACCAGTAATACGTTTTTCTCCTGGGTGTTATTTGCACTGGAGTGTCCTTGGCCTGAGGGGGGCTGAGCTGGGTTCCCCCTGCCCAGCCTGCCTGAGCTCCAGCTCTGGAAGTGCCACCAGGGAAAGGGATGCAGCCCCAGGCAGGCCCCTTCTAGGGGGCTGTAGAGCAGCTTCCACCCTTTCTCTGGGAGCAGAGGAAACGCAGCAGGTGAGACAAAACAAAATCCACCATCAGCATCCTTCTCCTTTGAAAAGTCTTTGGTATGCTGATGCCACTCTAGATCTCTCTGCCTCAAGAAAATTGTCACAACCGACTGTAGCAGCTGTAGAAAAGACGAGCATAACACGTGAGAGGCACAGACAACTTCTAACTCTTCCTGTACAGCTCTTAAGTTTTTATAGTCAGTAAGTTGTTTTTTTTATTTGCTAGTTTGAACTCTGTGTTAGTGTTTTGTAACTCTAATAACTTCATCTTCATTTGCATTTGTGTTAAGATTTTTATTAGGCTAACAGGAAATTCTTGGCTCCGTGTTTAATGCGTATTGCCCTCCACCCATCACATTGTTTTTAATGGTGTTCAGCGCTATTCATACAGCAGGTCTGTGCAAGGCAATAAGCAAATTTGATTTGCACATCTATTTTTAAGTCACAGCAAACCCTGAGGCAAAATCAAGGCCTAGCACAATATTCACGATAAGTGATGAAGATGGAAAGATAAGTACATATGAAACTGTAGAAGAGTTTACATGTGGAACCTCCAGCTAAACAGCAGATTCCACCAGCCTTGCTTGCAAGAAAAATTAAACCCTAATTTAAATGAAGAGTTAAAAATGGTGCAAGTAGATAGATTAGCTACAGAGGGGCTCTTCATAAGCTGACAGCTATTTTTCCTCTTATTTTTCTTCAAATGGCCTTGTTGACTATGTCAACAACATCTGAGATATCAGTGTCATTTTTCAGGTAATTTCTGGCTATTTAGCTCTCTATGCTTCTTATTCAAAGGTTAAGAGAAGTGAGCTGAGTTTCCCTATTTACTGATTATTTGATTATTTGCAGTCTGTCAGTTTAAAACCCTTTAGCAGTAAGAAAATGAAAAAGAATAATTCTTTATGAACTTTCTATCTTTCTCCTCATAGTTTCTGATTATGGTCCAGCGTTATGATAACATCTAAATGGATTTTTGTTGTGGAGCTAAAGAATCAGTGAATTTGAAGACACAGGGATCTTACTAGAAGTGAGCTGTGGATGTGGAGAAGGGGCTGGAAGGTGAAAATATAAAACCTCTGGGACATGCACCAAGTTGAATTTTGAGCCTTGTAATTACCACACAAAACTTGTCCTAATTTAATATCAGATCAGATCTGCCTCAGCAGTTGTGAGAAGTGCAAGTGGTGCCAATACAGAGTCGACAAATCTAGAGGGACCCTTTCAGTTATCCAAAAGGTAAGTCACAGATTCCATATCCAAATCCTTTGAAAAATGATGATGTGAGCAAGATTGGAAAACAAGAATCAGGGAGATGTAATCAGAATAAAGCTGCATTCACTGATCTTTATCTAAGAAAATGTTCCCTGGAAATTATTTCTCAAGAAGGAATCTAATTTGACAATTAAAACTATAGAAACCAACTAAAAAGGACTATAATTTCACAAACAGGTCATCCTCATTCTTGTAATTAATTTTTTTTTAAACCCATGTAACTGGATAAGAGTTTCAGGACCATAACTCTTTCCCCAAGACAGCTATCATTCTCTTCTGCCTATAAATAATGATCCACACATAAATCTCCTTTGACATATTCAATCTCATTTCCCATCTACAGCTGTTGTTGAGCTTGGATGGATTTCATTAAAAATCCTGTAGAAAAGACCACACTAAATTGTGGATAAAATCACCACCATGCTGGAGATGTATCACCTTAGAAATTCTGTGGGATATTTCTGGGTTCTGTAAACATGAAAAAAAAAAATGGAAGTTTTATTTTTCTGTGCTGAAATCCTGAGTGATTAAAAACCACTGTATCCTCTTCACACATTTGAAGTTGATTATATAGTAATATTTACATAGGTACTGGTAAAGCAGAACCTAAGGAATGTTTGTCTCATCTTAATGAGTGCAGTACAGAGGGTAAGAACAAATGCTAATAAAAAAGCATCTCCATTTTTCTGAATAAAAAACATCAACAGCTTTTACTCCCTTTTTATCTTTCTTAAACTGAAAGTTTTCAACAAAAATAGTCTAAATTAATTTTTGGTGGTATGCTACCATGTTTTCAAGGATTTGAATAAAAAATTAGTCTAGGAGATACATAAACATGTGTGCTGCTGAAGGATCCATGCCTAAGGAGTCTGTGAAGCCATCTGGAATGCATTGCTTTTCCTGATTTTTGGGAAGAGGCAATCCTTTTATCAAGAAGCAGAATTGTTCTAGCATAGTCTGTGTGATCATCAGTTTCTAAGTGAATGAAAGAATGAAACTGTTTTGATAATTACTCAGAGACCAAAATGTAATGCTTGAAGAATAAATACAACAATGCCTGGTAACTGCAGTTTTTACCAAAAACAAAGTTTGTTTGTAGCTATTTTCTAAAATTTCATAACTGTAACCATAATAACAAATCAGGAAAAATGTCTCTCTGGAGTAGGAAATCAAGGCTGGCATTTTCAGAAATAGAGTTTATTGTTCAATTCTTTCTTTTTTGTGTGATTCAAACTGAGATGTGTTATTTCTGTCAAAGTTGCACAGGCTGAGTGTGGTCAAATCAGGGTGAAACTAAATTGTGGAAGTATCAACACAAAGATTTCATGCAAACATGGTTTTAGTAGTTAGTTAACTCCATCCAGAACATAACTTTGGGAACATTCCTGTGTGTTTTCCCTATCCTAAACTGTCAGAGCAACACTAAGACAAGCAGAACAACTGCAAAGATGCACCCTGAAACCCAGGCTTCTAATGCTTGTCCTTTTTTCCCTTCCAAATAAAAGAGGAAAAATATGGGATTTGGAAAGAGCAGCACTGCCCTCCGGTGGGCAGATTAATCCTTCACAGAGGGAAGCCTTGGTTTTCCTTCAGATCTTGAAATATTTAAAAAGCAATGCCTAGAACGGTACTCCCAGTAAAACATAAGTATTGAAACTTTCAGGGTAAGGTTTGAACATGAATAATGAAAACTCTTTTATTTTTGGAGGGTTGTGGTTTTGGTTTTTGCCTTTTTTTTTTTCAGAAATCTGTAAAATACTTCTATGTAAGATTAGAAATCACTGCAAAATAGAAGGGGAGTGTTACAAAAGACATATCTTTTGTAAACTGAAACTGCTACAGTGTCAGTAAAGGTGAGTTTACTTCCTTCATGTCTGATTCACTGTCTCACATTTTCAACCCCAAATCACCATTTGCCATTAATCTGATTGGAATAAAATATTCCGCTTTTAGTTATTGAACAGAGCACAATAAAGACTAACTCAAATCAATAGCAAAATGTTTTTATTTGAAGTTAATCAGGAACAACAAAGGAATAAAATGTGTATGTTTTAAATTTGCATATATACAACTATGTTTACATAGAAATAATGTTGTTAAGCTGTTGTTTCTGCTGAAATTTAATTCTTATGGAACCCTTTCACAGGCTTCCTTCCAGGTACCAAACCACTGATAGGAGCTTTCTGAGAACAGGATTTCAAAAGATTTGCATTCACCTTGCAAAGCTTAATTATGATAAATTTATATATAAAACAGAATCAGAAGTCTGCTTACGTCAAAACATCTGACTAAGTCAATCTAAAACCTTTGCTATGGTAAAATTCTGGAATTGTTTGAGTTGGAAAGGACCTTAAAGATCAACTCATTGCAACCTCCCTGCCATGGGCAGGGACACCTTCCCTTAGACTAGGTTGCCCAGAGCCCCATACAACCTGGCCTTGAACACTTCCAGGGATGGGGCAGCCACAGCTTCTCTGGGAAACCTGTGCCAGGGCCTCACCACCCTCACAGTGAAAATTTCTCTCTTTTTTCCTTTTTTTTCTTTCTTTTTTTTTTTTGGTTTTGTTTTGTTTTGTTTTGGTGTTTTTTGTTGGTTTTTTTTTTTGGTTTTTTTTTTTTGTTTGTTTGTTTCGTTGGTTTGTTTTTTTTGGTTTTTTTTGGTAGTATCTAGTCTAAACCTGCTCTCTTCCTCTTCTTGTAAAAAACAAAAAAGTAGAATGAGAATCGTTCTGAGTGAATTTCTTTTAAAATGACCATGTCCTATGTTTTCCTAACATTTATATGTCATTTGGGATGCTTACAATGAGTTGGAGTATTTTTTTCCATTTTTTTCCAGACACTTGGCCTGGGAATTCAACCTGCACTGGTAGGTTTGGGGGTTTTGCCAGCTCTTTTTCCTTTTTTTTCTGAATATATTACATGGTGAAAGTCCTTCTGGATTCCTTTAACACTAGTAGTTTAAGATTAATTTTGGGAGATGTTTTGGGTCTTTCAAGTACCTTAAGAAAAATTTCCTCACACCCAGTTAGCTGAAAGCATGTCTTTAATACTAAATACTTTCTCACCAGGACTTTTTCACCCACACTTCGAGCTAAGACCCGCTCTTGCAAATATTCACTTCTCTAGCCATATGGATGTGGCTGAAATATAAAAAACCAATATTTGCTCCTTTACTGGTTTTATTGGCACATCTTCCCTTAAAAAAATTTATATTTAATGCTCCAACTAATTTTCTACCCTTGGATAATCTCTCAGGCTCAACAGATATTCCTCAGAGGGAGGACTTTTTACTTCACCTTGAGGCTGACCTGACTTATGAGCTCTGTGTTAGCTTTAAGCATGTGTTTCCATACTTTACTGAATTGGTGTTAAAATTATGAATCAGGTTTAATTTTCTCTTGCTGATTTTCCAACTGCCACAGCAATATGTTTCCCTCAACAATTAATTTGTTTAGTATTCATGATCATGCAATTTATTCTAAAACCATTCTCAAGATCATCACCATCTCAAATAAATGCTCTTGTTAAAATGTGGGACTAAAGTTCACTGTAGAGTTATTAGTTGAAATAATGTAGGGACTTTTAATGTGGCTTAGCTTCTTTTCATGTGCTGAGAAGAGTTTAAAGCTAAGCTGACTCTTTTACAAATGCAATAACTCAATGAGATATACATCACAGTTTGTTAGAAAATTACTTTTAAACATTGTTTCTTAATTAAATATATGTTTAAAAAGCTGTATTTGAATATAGATTTAAAACATTATTGAAATCTGAGATATTTACATTGCATTTCAGTTTTATTTAACCAGTATAAATATGAAGTGTAGTAAGATTAAAATGCAGGTATAATTTTTAAAATAATTTTTATAAATATAATCACTATTCTGTGATGTCCTGGGGCTTCCTCTACAACCAGTGATGGCTGCAATGGCGATATCAGTGAGTGTCTCCCAGTTTGAGGGGCTTTGGATCAGGCCTGTTAACATCAACTTCCAGCTATGACCAGATGGATTTGTAAGAGTTGGTTGACATAATTCCTAGAAAAATGGTGGGCTGTTTCTGGAGAAACATGCACTACATCCCCAAGCTTAGCTGATACTTCCAGATATTAGAAGAGACAATTTAATGATCTGTATCTGTACATTTTGGGTGATGAAAGGGACATATCTCCCTGCTATCTAAATTCCAATATACAGAAAAAAAGACCTAATGAAGCTGAACTCACAGCTCCAGGAAAGAACATTTTAGTTCTATTATTCTCCAAAATTGCAAAAGGACTAATACAGCCTGAGGAGGATTGTAAAATTAATTGTCCTTAGCTGCACTTTTCCTTATGGCCTGATTCCAAAGCAAAGCACTTTCCTTTCACTCCCTATGAATATCTTTTGCTGTCATTCTTTGGTTTATTTTACTTCAGGGACACGGTCAGCTTTTATCTGCCATTAGAGATCCATTTCTGACAGCAGGTAATGACATTTGAAACCTTTTCCCTGCACTATCACTTTAGACTCTTTGTGCCATGAAATTGGTCTTTTTTTTTTCTTTTTCTCCTTCTTAGTTTGCAGATAGTGAGTTGATGCACCAGCCTCTTTGATGTTTCCCATTGGGCACTAGGAAATGACCAGGCAAAAAGCCAAGTCTGGGTGAGACCAACACAGAAACCAAAACTAGAAGAAAAAAAAAAAACCAAATCAACAAACCACACCAAAAAAAAAAAAAAAACAACACCAAAACCAAGAGGTTTTTTCCCCTCTACTTTTCATTTAGCTAGAATTTTATATTGACTCCCAAACACGACAGACTGACTTTTTCCAAAACTCCCTCTTTTTAAGAATTGAAAGCTTTTAAAAACTGAAAACTTCAGTTCTTGGCTTAAATCTATCTTTAAAATTATAGAGAAAAAAAATCTATGATTAGTTCAGTCACTTTGCCTACCTTGACATCTAAGGTCAAGGAAGTTGTGAGTGACTCAGGGTGTTTGCAGGGCTGCCAGACTCTGGTTCCATATGTAGCCCACCGAATTGAGCATGAATATAGGTCTTGAATTTGTCTCCCTTATCCATGCTACATAACCTGTGTATCACTTCATCAGCACCACAATCCCTGGGATCACCTGCCTGGATTTTCTTTGATGTTGTTAGGCAGCGTGAGGAGACCACATGTAGTTTTCTGTGAGCAGTTCAGTGGTATGGAGTGAAGGGTTAATTCTCGCTGATCCCTCTTCAGTCATGTCTGGCTTAGCTGAGCCAGCTCAAGGAGCACAATTTTAATCTGATATAGCCCAGTGGCAAAAAACCCTCTCCTTTAGAGAGCACAGAATGTGCTTAGAAAGCATAAAAAGTTGGGTGACTCAGAGAAATCTGTTAGGGTCACAGATCATATGGGCATTGCCTAAATGTGCACTTAGCCAATAGAAGGATGTCATACAGCTGGAAACAAGCTAATTCCCACTCACATTGACATAGTCTAATATTCTATTACACATTCCTATAGAGTCAGAATGGCCTGGGTTGGAAAGGTCCTTACAGATTATCTAGTTCCAAGCCACTACAGTGGAGAGAGACACCTTCCACTAATTCAGAAACCTTTAGAAGTTCTTGAAAAAGTTTTGATGTACTAGGGGTCTAAAATCTATGTAAGCACTCTTTATGAAGGAGGACTTTTAGAAAGATGTATCTTAAAATGTTTGAAAATAGGACCTGTCCAGCAGGTCCCAAAATTGTCACTACTGGTATATTGTTCAGTGAGCCCAGGGGACATACTACAGTCAAATGTCTGTTTCAAATTTGTCATATTGACTTCAATGCACAGTGGAACATGACTGTGAAAGTTAAACAGACTGTAAAAGAAAGAAGGGATGGTCAGTGTAAATCCTGTAGCACAAAGCAGTTCATACAGTCGTATAGAGCCTGATCAATGAGAATTAAAAAACTTGGTTTTTAACATGGAAAAAGAAAACTATGTTTTATTTGTCTGAGTTAAAATAGGAATATTGTGCAGGGAATAAGATTCAACAATAAACACAGTGGCTGCCTCCTGATATTGAATATATTGTTTCCAAAAGGGTGGCAGATCAAGCAAGGAGTGTGATTTTTAACAGTATTGGTCTGACTGAGTTTTGTCAATGCAGGGATTCATATCTTCTTGCAACTTTTCAGAATTAGCAGTTAGTTAAGAGTTTCCTTCCCAGGAGGCTAAAATTCCCCATCACCTAAACAGTGGTAAGTATTGGAAAAATCACCTTCACCTTTCTTTTTTTTCCTCTCTTTACCTTGTCATTTAGTGTCACCAACTGTCACCAATGTGAAAACTTCATATCATTGAAGTAGATGTAGTGGTTATCATATCTAGTTTATTAATATTTATTTACTCACTAAATTGCATCATTCGATTAAGTAATATTCTTTTTATCTATTGCATTGGGTCCAGCTAGGGTGAAGTTAATTTTCTTCACAGCAGCCTGTATAACACCGTGTTTTGTAATCGTGTGTGAAACTCTCTCATATTTTGGCTATGGCTGAGCAGTGCCCAGGTTTTCTCTGTCTCCCATTCTGACTCCCACAGTGAGCAGGGTGGGACAAAGCCAGGTCAGAGGGATAGTCCATGCCATATAACATCATGCTTAGCAATGAAAAACACTGCAACAACACTGGCTTGTATTTTACTGAACCTTTGGAATTCCTTGCTATGGTTTGGAAGTGGCGGTGCCAACACAAGACCGATGGCACCTCTGTAGGAGTCACTGGTTGTGTGTTTGTCCCTATCCAGCTGCACTGCAGAAACAGCTTTAATGTCATCAAAGCCACATTCAGGAAGGGAAATTTAGAGCACCCTTTCCCAGCTCCCTGCAACCAGGCTCCAGCGTTGCAGGCAAATGCAGTTCTCTGACACATTTGGTAGACAGATTTCTAAATTTCTAGCAAAATTTTAGAGGTGAATATGTTTCTCATTCTTCAGCAAGCCAGGATAAAAATTACAGAATGTTAAAGGGTTGGAAGGGACCTTAGAGACCATCTTGTTCCAAACCCCGACCATAGGCAGGGACACCTTCCACTAGACCAGGTTGCTCAGAGCCCCGTCCAACCTGGCCTTGAACACTCCCAGGAATGGAACATCCACAGCTTCTCTGGGAAACCTGTGCCAGGGCCTCAGCACCCTCTCAAGGAAGAATTTCTTCCTAATATCTAACCTAAATTTCCCCTCCTTTAATTTGTACCCATTATCCTATCTCTACAGGTCCCAATGAAATGTCTTTCTTCAGCTTGCTGGTATATACTCACCGTATATTGAAATGATATTATTGAAATATATAACATTATATATTTCAATAGCTTAAATAGTGCTTAACAGATATTTTCTTCACTGTAATATGCAAAATTTTGCATTACTGTAGAGAAGAGAAAACAATGAGTTTCTTTAAGAAAAATTTGAATAATTACCACCTGAATTACTCATAGCTGACAATTTTTTTTCCACATTATGTCATAGTTTAGCCTGTACATTGTGATGTTTTCAAAATACATTACCTTCTCTCATTTTTGGGTTGTTTTTTCTTTTTTGTTTTTAATTTTACCTTCCCTGATATTTCTGGCATTTTTTACCTGGATTGTATTTTTTTCTAGTTTTCTGGCATAACCTTCCAACATGTTACCTCTTTAACTTTCATCTTACCGAATCTAAAACTCACTTGGAACAGAATGTCTGCTAATTCTATGTATTTTAATTTTCTCTCTGATGAGTGAGGATTTTAGTTATTAGAAATTAAGTGAAAATTCAGCTTTTGTCCTTCATTTAACAAATTGTTTGTCTTCATTTCTATGATTTTTGAACGACCAAGTATATCTTGTTGACTTTCCCAAGGGTGGTGTAAGTGCTATTAACAACCTCATCTGTTTCAAAAGTGTGTTTTTCATGTATTTACAGGAGATGGTTTAAAAATATTTTTAAACAAAAATATCTCTAAATATTTTTATTTGTTTCACATAAATCCCAGACAATAGAGAACATATGAAATTATATGATAGGAGGAAATTATATTTATAATTCTGTTATCCTTTTACTTCTCAAGTGTTTAGAATTTGAATAAATATGATCATTTGTACAGTTGCACTATTCTACCATTTATTAGGCATTTTGCCAGCCTGCTTCCCCCTGAAAAGTTACTTTTTCTTTGTATTTGACTGTTTTCATGTGTTCACATGTGACTGCAGTGAAAATCATTTTTTGTGGGAGATTGTGCTGTTTTCAGCCTCCACATAGTCTTTTTTCTTGAAAATGCTGCAAAAATATGTGTGACAACATAATTTGGCTTTATTTTATATGACCTACTTTTTCTCTTGGATAAACTTCATCTCAAAGATAAAATCTCAAAGATAACCAACAAAAACAAGTACTACTGGGCAAGAAAAGGAAAATGCAGGATCTTAGTGTCCCCAAATGAAACTCTAAGCTCATGGAAGAAAGTCAGACATGTGCTACAGTGTAGGAAAATATTTTACTTAAGAAATAAGAAAAAAACCAAATTAAAATAAACTAGATTAAATTGTCATTATATGTTTGTTTAGAAGCAGTCATCAATCATGATTATTCTTTCTTCTGCAAAAGAAATAGAAGCTAAATATTTGTTATAAAATATGTGGGACTCATTCAGCATTTACAGATTCTGAATGTTATATCTGTCTTGTTCGTTCAACTTGTTAGACTTAAAAATCCTTATTCTTTTGGAGCAGAGATTTTAAGGGCATTTTATAGAAGACTGTGCTAAAAGTTTTTGTTCCCAAGACAATAATTCTAATAACTGTAAACATACATGGAATTTTTTCAGTTGGTAGTAACAGGAAAATTTTGCAATACAGTTGTACACTAACAATGATTCCTAAAATTATATTTTCAACTCAATATGATCTTACAATTTTAAATTCAAGTTCAGTCTTCTGTGACTGAAACAGATTAATTTCTCATTTATAATTTGAAGAATTGACAGAGGTATGAGAGAGGGAACTGCAGCCTTTTAGCAATGGAATTTCCAACTTGGTTCCACTTCTGTAATCTTTCATCAATTCTATATGTAAATGAAAAAAAGCAGAGATCTCAAATCCATCTGCTGGGCTTGTACTTGACAAGACATATTTTTAAAGGTAAATTGTTTCAAAATGTGTTGTTTCTGAAAAGTTGAGAGAAAATCAAGGGGTTTATAGGCAATATAATGTTTGCAGGGTTATGACTTTTCTATTGAAATAATTTATATATATTTTAGCTGGAAATGCTAAAACTCTAGTGTAATTGTATAGTGATGGATGAATACAAGCTAAAATGCAGATATATTTGCAAGCTTTTAAATGCTTTTTGTAGAATTGCACTGAATCATCCCATTCCCATTGCCTGTCCCTTCCTTCCTACAAAGGAAAAAAAAATATGAAATCTGAAATATTGGTCATTTCTATAAGGGTTTTGTAAGCCCTGATTTTTGGCATCATTGCATTTGATCTGTTTCTAATAATTTTTATGCTTTTGCCATGTTTCAGACTGACTTAAAAGAGCAAGTTTTTTCTTTTTTTGTTTTTGTTTGTTTGTTTCTTTTCCTCCAAACCATATGAAATCTTCCAGAGTTGATTTACATTGAGATGTAAGTCCTTCCACACAGACTAATCCTGTGTCTCAGTTGTCCAGTTCTCATTGTTTTTTCAGTGGCAATTCCAATTTTTAAATGAAGAAAAACTGAAGCTGAAGGCTTGTAATAGAAAAAAAGCTATAAAATTTCAAATATCATTGTTAGTATTTTCTGTTGTGTTTGATTTCAGGGGTTTTTTTCCCAATTTAGACAGGCATTAAAAAAAAGAAGTTGTTGATAGATTCAGCAACAGAGAGTTATAAAACATTTTTCCATTCAGTATCTTGGGAGTATTTAAAGAGTTTTGAAATAAAAAGTGTTCTCTTTGTAGTACCTACAATAGGTAATGAGGAACAATTTGAACACAAGGACCAAAATTTGGACTCCTGTTCAAATAGGTGAGCCCAGTTATTTGAATCTTTGAAAAAGTAATTACATGCTTAGCTGCATTCAAAATCCAACAGCATTTTCCTCATCCTTCTGTGTTACCTGTCAGCTACTGCTAAAATAATTATTGTGTTAAAAAAAAAACCTAAGAAACCAATTGTACTTAATTTTGTTTATTAATCATCTTGTCAAAGGTCCAGTGTGAAAAGCTAATTTGGTGCAAGAACCTAATGGATTATCATAGAGGTCTGATGTGAATATCTCTCCACATGTGTTTAAAAGAATATAAATTACTTTTAGTTCAGTAGTTATTTAGAGGGTCATGGACAGAGGACAAGAAAATAAGAATGACCAAATCATTTAGTGCTGTAACTTGAGATCTGTTTAACTTGGTTTGGGGAATCTTTTAAGATAAAGTACAATAGTTTCCCTGTCACACCTTTCCTCCAAAACCCACACATAATTATTGTCTTGCTGTTATGTTAGGTAGGATTTTTCAAAGGATCTGCACTGATATAAATCTTTTTCAAGTCAGGCTCAGCTTCTGCTGAAAGCTGCACAACAAATTTCAAAAGGAAAGGAGCAAGGCTGAGGCTGAATGTTTTTTGAAGGATGTATAGATAATTTTTAACATCAAAAAAATGTCATGCTGCCAGTATGCTTTGGAATATGTGTATTTAGAGAGTAAGCTTATTCTTACACTTGACACACTGAGCACTAGGTAAATGCTTATCAGTTCTGTTTTGCAGCCTCTCTGGCCTCAGCTTTCACCTCATTTTTTTGTGCTATTTGGGAGTAAACTACAAGGATTTCAGATATACTCCTTCCTCTCTTCTCCTTTTATTTGGGTAATCTGTTTCTGACCCACGTATCTGATTTTCCTTTGCTCTGCCTGACGTGGACAACAAAAAATTAACCACATGAGGTGGCAACAAAAGGTATAACGATGGAGAAATTTGAGGGTTTGTTTCTTATGGTCTGCCCAGCAGAATCTCAGGCAGTTAAGAATGTTACATCCATAACACAGGTACACAAGAGAATAAATGCTTCATTAAACCAGATCGGATTTCCACACACAGATTTCCAAAATCATTCCAAAGGGTTATGGACAAGCTATCTTGGTATTATTGATTGTATAAGCTAGCAAGAGAGATAATTATTGCTCCTTAAGCATTTCTTACTTCTCCTGTTATGGAGATACCAATGGTTAGGGTTTTTCAGTCTTAAGAAAAGAGATCAGCTTAAATATCTGTTGGTCTAAAAGAGACAGATATTTAGCAAGAGGACCTGGGAATTTTAAAGGACTTAAATTTCTAAGAAACAGATGCTATTCATATTTTTATTAGTTAAAATTTAAGGGCCTCTTAAGTACCTGCAGCAAGCTAATATGTAGAAAAGGGCATAGCAATGCTTGTCAAAATCTGCAGTCAAGAGTGTTCATTGAGCAGTTGAAATAACATTCATGAAATACAGATCTTAATGTTTTAATTATTACTTGAATGCAAATTTACTCATTTTTTCATATTTTTGAGATTTAAATCTCTGAATATTCATCAAGAATAACAGTTTTCTAAGTATCATGGACAAACTTTGGAAAGACTGCTACAAACTACACAAAAGATGAAGATGCATTTTAATGACAGGAAACCTTGCCTCCAGATTTTTCCCCATATTTTGCAGTGGTTATAGATATCCTGAAGTGGTTTACATAGGACAGAAAGAAGCTAAACTACCCCATATCTAAGTCCTTGTTTCAGACCTTTCCTTCTTCTGTATTTTGTGGCCCTTTAACCTGCAAACAGAGATGAAGATTTTCTTTCAAACTTCTTTGGAAACAAACATATACTGACAAAGCCCTTTGATGTGTAGTATAGAAAACTTAGTTTGCATTTATTCTATCATTCTGAACAAAAGACAAGGATGAAAGGGGAGAACCATTCCCCTGCCACTTGAATTTTCTTTTCAATGCTTCCATAATAGCCTACAAGGCACAAATCTTCATACACGGCAATATCCCTGTGATTTGTTTTATTCATAGAAAATATTACATTGTGGCAAATTTACTGCTGTTTTCAGTGATTGCTCCACACTGGCATCAATTTACATCAGTTAATCAGAGAATTCAGAGAAGCAATAATGTTGCTACTTCCTCTTGACCTTTGTCTTTTTTACCTGCCTATTTTGCTGCACAGTGTTATCAGCTGAGTTGACTCTGATTCTTTCCCTGGTGTGCCATATCTGCTCCTAACTCATCCCATTTACTTGTCACAGAGAACTTTGCATTGACATGTTTTTTCCATTGCTCAGGTAGTTCATGCTGTTTTCTGTTTTCTTCTTGATTGGTTTACTCCCATGATCCACACCTTTTTTCTCCTAACAATAAAGGGGAATATAAGGAAGTATGTGCATGTAGTTGTTTAAACTCAGCTAAATAATTCAATGTGGTCTATCAGTTTATTTTTTGAATGCAAGGCATAATGCTGTTCTCATTTTATCTAATTTTAATTTATTAAAAATTGGACATTTATGATAAGATATTTATTTATGATATTTTGTCATTGCAGAAGGATTTGATTGCCTCCAGAAGCAAATTCTTACCCTCACCATTGGGTCTGTAAAGTTAGGTGAAATTCTTCCTTTATTCTCAGTGCCTCTTGCTGGCTCTGTGATCACTTCTGCTGAAGTCAACTGGATTAATCACAGATTTCCTTTTTGGATACTTTTAAATAGCCCCACTTTTTATTATAATATATTCAGAAACATATTTCTCTGATTCTGACTTAAGATTCTTTGATTCTGTCTTGGAAACTGCTGAGAAAAGGAAGGGAATGTTGAGCTGCAGCTAACCAGTCAGACATGCCATGGACTGACCCAGAAAAGAACCTCAGTGCTGTCCCGTCAGATCTTCCTGGATGTGCTGAAACAAGGCAAGTGTTTTGTTTGCTTTAAAAAGGCCTTCTTTCAAATTGAGGGGAAGGTGACATATTCCAGTTTTGCTTTCTGCGCAATTCTTTTTCCAAGACAGTCTGAAGAACTATCCCTAATGACAGCAGTGCCTTTTTAATCACTTTCCTGATATAGACTTGTTAACATGAAGGCAGATTACTCGCCAGCAATTTATTTGGATCTTTTAATTTAATAATTCAGCTTAATCCAAATTTCTGAACACTTTTCAAGGGATGTATAAAATCTGTAAGGGATTTATACTTTTTTTCTTCCTTTTCATTATGGTCTTACTGGAAGTCAGGATTTAAACTATGAATGCACAAAACAACATGGTATTTGCTCGTGTGATAGGAATCTAAAACTCCTCAGAACCTTTTGTCCGTTTCTGTATGGTCTTCCACACAAAGCAAATGTATTGGTTACTTCATCCGTTACTATATTATCCATTACTGTATTATTTTGCACATTACACATCCCCTCTGTTTAGTGATAACCCCTAGGAATCTTGTTGGGTGTGCATGTGAAAGTTCTTGGGCAGTGTCTCAGAGCAAACACTCACATGACTCCACAAGAAGATCTTCCCACTACAGGAAATCTTCCAATGTGATGAGGCCACCAGACATCAACTCAGAGATTTCAATAATTGCTAGCTCAATATACACTTAGACTCAGGATTTGGGGAATGTTTAGGGACTGAAGGTAGATATCAGGTCCATTTCCCTTCTCTATCTTCCCACCTTTGACATACTACAGGCCAATGGAGATCTACCTAACCTAGACCTAGGGACACTTACACTTGTTCCATGGCCTTGAAAGCAGGTTGGGGTTCTTTCAGTTTGGTTTTGGAGGGCTTAGGATGGTCAATTGGTTGGATTTTTAATTATCATAAACTATATGACTTCAGGAGGGAAACAGAGACACTGCTCCTTCATACCTTTCTCTTGATTAAAATGCAGGTATTCCCAAATTTGTTCAATACTTTTGTGTTTTACAGCATAGTTTTCTCACCACCTCTAATCCAATTTAAATAAAATAATGTTGCTCATTTCTGATATCTTTAATACTGCATGTACTTTTAAAATTTTGTGATCTTCTGTAGGAACCTCAGGATAAGAAATAGCATTCCAGAAAACAGAAGATTTAGTAAATTCTCTCAGCTGGGTTATTCTGGAAACAGGTGAAAAAAGGGTGAATACAAAGACTATGTACCCCTCTGCTCCCATGACTCCTCTGAGTTATGTCTTGCTGGGTCAAACATGAGAAGATCTTTGAAGAGAGTATATTTTGAAGAGAGAACATTACTGATGTATATTATGTGGCTTTTCGTCAGGCAACGTTTAATAATGAATTACATAAAGAATTAAATATTTCTAATTAAAACATCTGATAACTTGTTTAGTAAATGAGCTCCATGTTTTTTCTTCCATATGAAGTTTCACAGTTGGATGATCACTATCAGACCATGGATCTTTTTAATCCCCCCCTTTTTTTTTAGTATGGTGTTACTGCAATCCAGCTCTGGAGTCCCCAGCACAGGAGGAGTTGTTGGAGCACATCCAAAGAAGGGCCACCAAGGTGATCAGAGGGATGGAGCACCTCTCCTGCGAGGAAGGGCTGAGAGAACTGGGATCGTTCAGCCTGGAGAAGAGAAGGCTTTGGGGTGATCTAATTTCAGCCTTCCAGTACCTGAAGGGAGCCCACAGGAAAGATGGAGAGAGACTATTTACTTGCACCTGGAGTGATAGGACAAGGAGGAATGGCTTCACACTGAAATATGGTAGGTTTAGATTGGATATTGGGAAGGAATTCTTTACTTTGGGGGTGGTGAGGCACAGGCACGGGTTGGATGGGGCTCTGAGTAACCTTCCTTCCTTCCTTCCTTCTAGTGGAAGGTGTTCCTGTCCATGGCAGGAAGGTTGGAATGGGATGATCTTTAAGTTTCCTTTCAACCCAGGTCAGTACATGATTACTGAGAAGTTATTCTTCCATGTGATCTCCATTTTAAACTTCTCCTTTTGCTGCAGTGGTGCAAACAGCTCATAGTCCATTTCTGTACCTTCACAGCAATCTTTTGCTTTGGTTTTCTATCTGCTTCTCTGGAAGTCTGCGTAGGGAAAGGGACAAACACTTCAGACATCTGAAAAAAGCTGCCAAAAGAAAGCAGATTTTCATTTCATTTTGATAGGTCAAGGCAAGTCTGTGGGGGTGACAAAATGTTTTCCCACAGAGAGCTGGCTATTAATGTAATGTCAGGCTTTAAGTGTGTTTGTGATAGTCTGGGTACTAGAGGAATTATCTGAGCACAGCATCCCCTCTCCTCCTATGTCAGCAGTCTTTTCATCCTGTGCTGGAGACTGATCAAGCAAGGAAATGAAAACAGCCCAATAAAGCTAGAAAACCTGTGGAGCTGCAGATATGGATGCAGTATAAATGACCTAAATTGTGAATCTCTTAGATTTCTACCCTGTCAATGGCCTACTTCTTTAAAAATGACCTAACCTGATGTTTCCCTTGTATGGCTATATTAATTTATAGAAACTTTGATTATCAAAATTAAATAAGTTGTCATCTTTCTCTGGGTTTTATCACACTAATAGAGTATTTGACTTTATATAATTTAAAGTATTTTAAAATCATATTGCATTATTTTGTCATAAAGTTTGTAAGTAGTATCATAAAGCTGAGTTTAGAAAATAACATGCAAATGATTTAATTAGTTTCAACTGAGTAATCTCATTTCTTTTTAATTTTGCAGTATTTCCTTGGGTGATTAATTTCTTTGCTGCAAGGTGTCCATGACCTGTGAGTATTCACAACTTGCAGTAGATGGTAGTAAACCGTTAGTAACAGCGGCTAATGCTCACTCTTTTCCTGAGTGGATCATACCATTTCACCAGTTTAGTCATGTAGCAAACCAACCAAATCCAACTTTCAAGAGTCCTATCAATTCACTAAAGAAATTAAAGTGAGAAGCAAATTATAGGATTAGGCCAAAAATTAAAAAAAAAATGTAACTAAGACTGCAGAAGAAGAATGAGCAAGAAAATTATAAGAGGAATAAAAGTAGAAGCAAACTAAGTCAATGTCTAGAGGGCAGTTTGCAAGTCACAAGATGTGCTTGTCATTAAAAGGCATAGAAATGGCCTGGAATAAACTTCATAATGTTCAACCAAGGTCAACAAGTCCAAAGTCCAGCATTTGGGGTGAAATAACACAATGTCCCAGCACTGACTGAGCCTGACAAGCTGATAGGGATGTCTAATTGCTGCCTTTAGATATCTAAGGGATGATTGCAGGGAAGGCAAATGGACTCTTCTCAGAATTGCAAAGGGAAAGCCCAAGAGGCAAAAAACACAAATTGCAGCAGCTGATATTCCAATAAGACACAGAGAGGAGAAGAAAGTCACTATGCAGGGAGTCAATGCCTGGTGTTTATGGAGTCTTCCACCTTGGAAGTATTCAGATCTTGCCTTGACATGGCCCTCAACAGCCTCATCTAATTTCTGGTTAACCCAGTCTCAAGCAGGAGTGGGACCAGATGCTTGTCATAGGTCCCTTTCAGCATAAACCTCTTTGCTTCTGTAATTCCTGACTGCTGGCAAGCAAGCATTGGCACACTGCTGAATTCTGCTCCCCTCATATTGAAGGTTCACAAATGAAAATGTGGAAACATGGGTTCGTATCCTGTAAGAACTTACAACCAGCTCATACTATTACAGACTATAATATTTCACAAACAAATTAATGCAAGAACTCACTTTTAATTACTATCAGCTCAGTGTCCATGGCTTGCCTATTAATTATTGCTACTATGGCCTTATTGCCAGATAAAATTGTTTAGCAAATGACTTCATTTGCAGGAGTCACAGCTCCAACTTGAGACGACCCATGCTAAGTCATGTCTTTGGCCACACTGTAATCAACCTGTATGAACTGTAAGTGGCCACAGTTTTTGCTCTTCTGGGCTAATCTCTTCACCATTAGAGCATTAATTCAAAATTTAAAATGCAGAGGCATCTTGGGTAATAGTGTTTGTCTTTTATTAATTATACATAGTGTCAATTGATACAAACAGCAAAATTATGCAAAACATGACAAATGAATCCAAAGTCCATCAACACAAAGTTCCTCAGACGTGTGACAAAAACCATTTGATTAGGAATAAGGCAGGACTAAACTAGTATTGTTTCAGACAGCATGGACAATTGCAATGATTTAACCTTGCCTGGCTGCCAGATGCCCACCCAGAAGATTCCTCAGAGCCCTCCTCAACACAGCAGGGCAAAAGTAATTTACAGCCATCCTCAAGTGGTGCAGGGAGATGAGGACTGAGAGCTTGTGGTCAGTCCATAACAGCTCTCTGTCACTCCCTCCTCTTCTTCCCCTACTCCCTGCAGTGGCACAACTCTGCTAGGTGTGGGATAACCTAATATGTGCAGCTGAGCAAAGTGAATTGTTTAGAGAAATCATCAACTTGTGTGCTAGAGTCAGTGTTCAGAAAGATGTCAAACCTCTTAAAATGAAGGCTATTAAAATAATTGCTGAGAAAGCACAAAAAGTTACAAAGACACCACTATGGCACAGTTCAGCAGAGCTCAGCACTACAAACATGACCTGGTCATAATTATGCATCTACATCTACACACATTTGTATTCATATATGTGTGTGTCTGTGAGATATAATATATAGAAGAGCAATTCCTACTCTGTCTAGCATGATGACCCAGAGATCTAATCCATTTGCCAGATACAGACTCAGTTTTCTCTTGCTCTTTAAGGGCAGTATGATTAAGCTGCACTGAATTTTGTTTTAAAAACTTTTGTGCTTAAGTAAATAATTATTTCTTTTTAGCAAGGTGAAATATTACTATATTGCTTTCATTATGGTATGATAGATATTACACTAAATTGAGGTTCCTGCTGTCAGGCCAAGATTTTGATTGTGATTTAGTGCTTTATATCCTTTCAAATGGCAATTTTTCAAATACCATAGTTCTCAAAGAGTGAGACAAGGGACTAGTTCTCAAACTAGTAAAGGAAGTATGGACAGAGAACTGCGATGTCATCCAAGAGTCTCATTTCAAGACTTTCTCGTTTCTTCCCAATTTATATTATCTCCATTTCTGTCAATTAACAGATAGAGCTTCTCTCTTCCAAAGATTGCCTTTCCTTTGACAGGCAGGAATATGGCTGGTGTGCCCAGATTCTCCACAAGGAAGAGTGTCATACCACAAATCAGGGTTTAGCGCTCTGATTGAGAATCAGAAACAGTAACTCCCAGGGCTCAAAACATAGAATCAGTATGCCTTTACTTTTCTGAAGCTCAAAAGTTTTGACAGATTAAATTTATAACCAAATGGTTACATTGGTTAGTACACTGCCTGTTTAATTCACTCTTGCTCTACTACAGCTGCAGCTCTCACCCTCCACTGTGCTTTAACTTTATCAAGGACTTGCATCCCATGGCACATTTATGCCTGGCAAGAAAATACAAAACAAGCATGCATTTCATAATGTCTTCTCTGATTAGTTCTCCAGTTCTGTGGTCAAAGAACCATGTCTTACACAGATTAAATTTGTGCTGCTGAATTACTGTTCAGTGCTGAACATGTTGCTGAGCTATGGCACATTACTAAACAATTCATTTCCCAGCTCTTCCTTTATAAATGAAATTACTTTTAAAGGAACTTTTTAAGCAGAATGAGGAAAGATACAGCTTTCACTGTTGTCCTCATAATTACCCTTGTGAGGAATTATCAAAAGAAAACTGTATAAGCAATAAATTTGGCAGCAATATTTTATTTATATTGTCACTTAAAAATATCAAATTACAAGAAATAGTGCAAATCCAGTGACCTGCCTTACATTTCTGTGGGTTTGCTTGTGTTTTATCTGAGACAAGTGTCTTCAGCGCTCCCCCTCTGAGTGGATTTCTTTTCTTCTTATTTGCATATCCTGTGCATGATTATGACTGCTCAGAATGTTGTAAAAACCTATGTCAGTGAAGTTTTATGATGTAATTCATTTACAAGCATCTCCTATAAATATCTGTTTGTGTGGATTATTACTTTCCTTCTCAGGCTGTGTCTTTTGTCAGGCCTTAATTCACAGAAGTTTTTGAGACAGAAATGAAGCTGAAAAAATCATCTGATGAGAAATATGTTTCTCCTAGTAGCTATGAGATTTTCTTTGCTTCTCTGCTTGCAATTTTTGTGTGTGTTTGTGTTGGACTGATTGTACTTTCTTGGTTATCAATCCAGGAGTTGGAACGAGGTAAGTAGCCAACCTTTAGCTACAGAGCTTTAGGAATTTCTTAGACATTGAAGACATTACTCTTAAAATTGTAGGGGTTTTTTAATTTTTTTGTTGTTGTTTTGTTTTTTGTTTTTTTGGGGTTTTTTTATTTCATGCTATGTTTTTAATGCTGGGGACAGGAGAAGTGGTGTTTTAGGGTTTCTGTGTTTTCCTGCCCTGAAAAATGATGTGAACAAAACAGGGGGAAAAACCAAGCACAGAAATCATGCTCTGAAGGCATATAAAGTAATTTTCATGGTTTAGGCTTTGGAAAAGATCCCTAAGATGCAATCCAAGTCATAAAGCTTGGGTTACTCCCCACATTCTTCAGCTAGTGAAGGTAATATGGAAAACTGTGAAATTTTACCTTTTTCTCCATGTATGAGTTTTGAATCAGAACACAAATAATCCACTGAAAAGCTAATAATCTCCTAGAGTTTGTGGGGCCCACCCCTTGGAGTCTATTAATGTTTTTATTTTAAAAAAATCTAGTTACTTATTGGTGTGAAAGAGTTCCTGCATCAGTCAGTTGCTTGCCCCAGGTAAAGTCATTCTTAGTCTTTATTCAGTGCTCAGAATGTAATGGAAGAAGTTACTGATACTCAAAGCAAATTAAATTAAAATATCTATATATATAGATAGATATATTTATAAAAAACATATATTGATATATATATATAAATGCATATATTGAGAGATATATATAAAATATATATATTGATACATATGTATGGTAGATAGATAGATAGATAGATAGATAGATAGATAGATAGATAGATAGATAGATAGATAGATAGATAGAATGTTTCATGATGTTTAAATGGAATTAAAATTTTGGTTAAGAAATCATGTGGATATAAGGTAAGATTTGCAATTATTTTAAAGATCAGCCTTCAAAGGAGCTCAAAGCAGTCTGCTATTATTAATTGATATTAAATTGGTGTTACTATGTTATGCCTTCCATAATAAACTGTTCATTGTAGTGTTTATTGCTTATCTGCTGTTATGATTAATTTATTAAATTTATTAGAAATGCCTATGCCCAAATTAACATGAGAATGAGACCGTATGCCAAAGTCAATAGTATGGATTTTATCTGACAGTAAGCAAGAGAGATAAAAAGGAAGAAATAAGAAAGATGAGACTGGGAGGGACGAGTAAGGTGGAGAAAGATCAAGTAGAAAATATCAACACTCCATGGATCCCAATGGCAACCTGTTGATCTTCTTGGTGGTGAAGGTTTCTTGAAAAACACAGAATCCAGCGGATTAATATAATTTTGGGCCAGGTGGCAATGCCCAGGTTCCTGTTAGGAGGTGTCTTCAGGGAGGAGAGAGCTTTGGTTGTCACAGCCTCTTTATGCTGTTTTGCCATAAAGGGCAAAACTCCTTCATAACCATGTTTAAACTATGAATGATAATATTTCAGTCTCTGGCGTCTGCTTTTGTCTTAAAACTTGCTTTGATGTTAATGCCTTCAAACACAACCTAAAATACTACTGGTACTGCAACCAGTAAGAAAAAGGCATTTCCTATCAATCAACCTTAATTCAGATATTTTCTGAGAATTTCCCGTGTGTTACACAGTGAAGAAATATTTTTTTTAATGTATAATGAATTCCTTTATGTATACCTCATGTCCTGTAGCATATTAAAATCAAGATTAAATTTGCAGCGAGGATCAGTTGTCTAATTTCTTTATAAATTCTCCCAGAATTTCATGTGTGCATTGGTGAGAAAGGTCAGGTCAAAAATAATTTCACTATTCTGACATTGGATGTTTCCAGGGTTATCATCGAAACCAGTTTACACATATAAAAAAGGGCACAGCACAAATACATAAAGTGTGAGGCAATATTTCATAATATTTTTTTTTATCCAGAACATAGAAAATACTCATAATTCACTATTTGCCTTCCCGTTTATCTCCATCCTTTGTGTTAGATATAACTGGGCATATCATTGTATCCTTTTTGCACACACAGTGTTGCAGAAAAACAGCATCTAAAACAAAATTGAAAGTAATGAGATCTAAGGGCAAATAGAATTCATAAAAATATGATCACCATTATAACTATTGTAAACATTAAAAAGTCTATTTTTTTCTTTAAACTCAGCACTAGGCAGAACATCTCTGATCACAAAGCAGTAAAAAAAACCCCTAGAAATTATTGTATTGATGATCTGTGTGAAATAAAATCTAATGTAACATTTTTCATTTATTTCTATATCATTAAAACACCTTTTTTTTTTCATTATCTAGCTGAAGCAGATGTGATTACTCATAGCTATATGGGAATATTAAAAATAGTCTCTGGTACATCTTTCACTTCAACCTTACAAAACAGTTCCTCAGCAGATTTCAAAGTCCTTGCCTTTGATGTCGAAAAATTGGTAAGAACCTATCAGCTTGTGGTTTATTCAAGATTATTTGTAGGTACATTAATTCCTTAACATTAACTGCTGTTGATGGTTTTTCCTTTCCAAAAAAGGGTTATTTCAGGTCCTAAGCCTGATCAGAACCCAATATATTCCTTACTTGAGAAAATCAATGAATCGTCAAAGAAATACCTTGCTTCTGTAGTCGAGAAAAAGTTATTTAGTACTACAACCATGATTATAGTGTGAGAATGTGTGTATATTTAATTATTAATAATTTTTATTATTTTATTAATAATATATTATTATATATTATTATAATATTATTATATTATTAATTTTTTATTATTGTATTGGTTCAAGATTTCTCTTTTTCATATAGATACAAAACATCTTTCACGAAAGTGATCTGAAACACAAGTTTGAGAGATGTGAAATTTCCCAGTTCAAGTAGGTACAGTTTAATTTAACTTTGAAAATAAATGTCAAATGTCCTTACTTAGATATTTCTCTCAGAAGTATTTATCTTGATTATCAAGACGTCCTTGGGAACCTCCTATGTTATGCCTTTCGCATGCTACATCTTCCAATGTGCTCAGTTTGACAAACTGAGTTTGGGCAAACTTTCTTCTCAAGCAGTCCCTGCCTTGACCAAACCAGTAAGGCTGAGCCCTAACACCCACTCAGAAAAATTCCATATTTCAAAGGACTGCTGAATTA
This sequence comes from Camarhynchus parvulus, assembly GCF_901933205.1. Lineage (NCBI taxonomy): Eukaryota > Metazoa > Chordata > Aves > Passeriformes > Thraupidae > Camarhynchus > Camarhynchus parvulus. Next base: position 103,625,792 of record NC_044571.1, read on the forward strand.
TTTTTTTACCAAGGTGCTGTTTGCAGGGTTGCTGATCCTTGCCATCTGGAACAAATTTCAGGTTAGAGATCTCCTGGCATAAGCCTGGAGGCTCAGGCACTGATATGTCCCTATGATCCACTTAATTCACCTTCCTTAGGATGTTAACAAGTAAGGCTGTCATTTGACACCAGGAAAAACTGCAGCCTCTGTGTCCTAAAGATTCTGTGAGTCTGCTTCTTTTAGTAAAGCTCATTTTCAATATTCTGGGGTGTTGGTTGTCCTACTGAAGGCCAGCTGACAAAAGTTATACAGCGATGTCTGTGGTGTTAATTCCATCTGCGCTATTCTTAATAAAGTCCTGGTTCAGCAAAACACCTGTAACACTGTCTCTCATTATTACACAGTTCCATGATGTGTTCCTATCCTGTCCAAAACATTCTAATCTCAATGGGAACCATGTGGTGTTGGTTGTGGTTTTTCTTTTTCTTTTTTATTGTTGCTTCTTTTTCTACAGGAGATCAGAAGATGACCACGACAGATTGACAACAGAGAGCAGGTAATTGTATATAACAAAGTTTACTTAAAATACAGGCAAGAGACAATGATACTGGTAATTTAGACAGTTCTACTGTGGGCTGTGAATAGATTAAAAAAAAAAACAAACAAAAAACAAATATTTTTAGAATTTAGATAAGGCCCTCTAAAGAGAATGAAGATTCAAGACATATATTTTTGCTTAAAACTTCCTTTAGGATTAGATTTTAAAAAATGATAGTCCCTGGGACTGTCAATTTAGAAAGAAAAATGGAAGAGTAAGTAAGAGAGAGGTAAGAAACTATCTAGAAAGGAAAAGAAATAGGTTTGTGCTGTTTGCTCATGTAAAACTGCTTAAACTGAGGTCAGATCTCATGCCACTACCAGTAACTCAAGTTTTAAATCAAGAGAAGTCTAATGACACACTGTGATAGGCAAGAATAAAAGAGAGGATAAAAGATTGACTCTAGAACTGAAGAACCCTGGGAAATGGATGGTATAACTGGCTGTCTCATAGGTGAACCCAGAAAATTAAAGTACACATTACATGACAACAGATCAATAGTTTTGTGCTACCACATGTTCTTGTGATATCAGTGTAAGTACATAAAGTTGATAAATATGTAGAGGAGATTAGTTTATTTGAATGACTGTCCTTGAAAAAAAAAAACACAAACAAGATATTGGGATATTATCTGACCATGAATATCAGTAAGGAATGGGAAGCAGATTTACATTGGAGCAATCTTTTGATTGGAATAGTGAGGACATAACCCTATTAGCTAGAAAGCAGAGTATGAACACTTTATGAAGGATTATATAATATTAAGGGAATGGACTGCACAGCAGCAGGAGTAGGCCACTTCCAAAGTGTTGTCCTTGGAAAGGTAGATCCAGCCAGGAAATTTGGGTTCTGCACAAAGAAAGGGACTATTCTCATCAAAATTTGGGCATCAAAGATGGAGATATCTCTGAGCAGTTTGCTCAAGACTACCTTTGTAAGTGCTGGGTTTTTAGTTTTCTCATCTGGTTAATTTAGAAGCCTTTCTGGAGGAGACCAATTATGCCAAAGAACAGCTCATTTCTTTCTGTCAACCAAAATGAGAATCTAGATATCTACACTGTAAATAACTGTGTTGGCAAAACTCATCCCACCACTGTATCTTGACACAACAATCATAGAAATTGCAGAAAATCTACTGGGTTTGAATGGTGGATCTTGTTTTTAATAAAACAGTAAGGATCTGTCTTAACTTCTGCATCTAATAACTTTGTCTCAGACATTACTTGCTTTTCATTTAAACCGTGTTTACCCCTTCAGGCAATCTGCTTGGCATTTCACCCTTGAAACGCTGCTGCTGCTGAGTCACAAGGAGAGCAATAAAAGCGTTTGTTTGCTCAGCATGGCCTAGAGGTTATCAGAAATATGCAAGAAGGGGAGCTTTTCTACATATTGCAAACTACAAACCATGCTCAGCAAGACGACAGGATTAATCACTCCTTACAAAGAGCAGTACTGAGTCAGTTGCAAGCGGGTAGTTTAAGGGTAAAATGTTTGCACCTAAATTTAAGTAAAGGAGAAAATGTTTATCTTTGGCAAGCATCATACTTCAACATTACCTTACTCTAGCTGCAAACATAAAACTTCATAATAGTGTCTAGAAAGGATGGAGAGAGCAAACAGAAAACACTCTGGATGAAATTCATAGAAGTTAAATGCAGTTTAACCACAATTTCTAAATATCTCTGTTTTCAGCCACCTTTGTTTCCTTGTGAGAATCCAGGCAATCACACAGCAGATCTGCTAAAATGCAGAATCCACAGATTTGCTTTATAAAAATGGTCACTTCGTATTATATTTTGCCATATTACACAATTTTCATAATAATTCCTGGTTCACCTTCAGTATTTTAGGGCTAAAACTAATAGACCTGTTGAACAACAGTAAAGCTATTTCTTTAGTTTTTCTCAAGTTCAACTCCATTGCAGCAATTGAAATGAACGTTGTCTTGTTTTTTGGGTTTTTTTTTTCCTGATAGTGATAGTAAGAGTAGATAAGGAAAAAACAAAGTTCCTCCGAGGTTCAATCTAACCTGATGACTAAGAGATGTTTCTTTATGTCATCTTTGCCAGCCAATATTAAAAAAAAAACAATTTGCCTTTGCCAATGGAACCAGAGTTAGAATGAAATATTGTCTAGATGATGTTGCATAGCAGATTTTTTTCATCAGTTTGAATAACTAATCAATTTCTCTGTTTTGTATTGCTAGTGTGGTTGTGATCCTCACCCTTTATTTTACCCATATGGTAACTCTTGAGAAAATAAAAAATGAGCTGGTTTTGGGTGTCACTGCAAATAACCCTACCAAGACTTTGAAAATTGATGTGAACAGCATACAAATCACAGGTAATATTAGAAAGGGTTTTTTTTGAGGTTTTTGTTCCTTTTTTTTTTTAGGGGGGGTGGTTTTGTTTGGAGTTTTTTTTTGGTTTTAATTCTAAACACACCTCAGAACTACAGGTAGCAGGAATGAAAGCTTTGGCTCTCAGACAGCAATTGGATTGTTACTTTTTCTCCTAGGTGCCCTCCTCCCCTATTACATAACTTTCAGTAGCAGCTTAAAGAATTTACAACCTTTTCTACTAGAAAGCATGAGCCAGCATTGTGTACATTCCCTAAGGAGGGAGTAAAGGGCAAAGTAGCGGTTTCCCAGTGAAAAGCACTAAATTTCACCTCTTATGAAGCATAATATTTGTAATTTTTAGCCCTCTAATTAAAGCAATTAAGCCCCAACCCTGTTGTTTCATAAGTAAATACAGTTACAATTTTATTTTGCTGAAGAATGAGAAAAGGGCTCAGAGTTGCAGGGAGTAAAGACCCTTTTACTGAAAAATATGTCCTGTAGAAAAACAAACTGCTCTGGGAGCAGTGCGCCCAGGGAACTGGCTCCATATTCCTGTAGAGCTTAGGCAAATGTAAGTAGTGGAGAAAGAAATAGGGATTTAAGGACTAGGTAACTTTACATTCTGCAAATATACAGATATTTTATGTAAGTACTAGAAAATATATGAAGATCTAAATGGAAACCCTTCAAGATCAGTGGGAATCATTTTTTTTTTTACCTGAACAAACCTTCAAAACAGCCCTTCATTGAGGATGAGGTTAAAAAACAATCTGAATTCTTTGAAGCAGAAGTTGATGAGCTGACATTTGAAGATCTGCTGGAGTTACTACTAAGTAAAAACTGAGGAGTGGCAATCTGCTGTGCAATGTCTCTTAATCTATACTAAAAGCTACATTTTTTGCTAAGTACTTCAAGTATTCAAAGGCTAAATTCAGAGTCTGGGCATATTTAGTTCTCTTTACTGCTTGTTTATTACAAATTACCACACAACACTGTGGAAATTGATTGCTCATTATACTTCAGAAATGCCACCAAAAAAATAATTAATAGCCTCTTAAAAAGTTCATCCAGTGATGAACTTTGAAGTAGTCAAACTTTTACTGCTGTGTATCATTAAAATGCCTCTTTTCACATGAGAAATCACCTGTCCATTCTACCAGGAGTTCTTCAGTAAAATAATTGTAACTAATTAACAATCACAATCATATGAGGAACTTTTGAATTGTGCATATCAACATGTTCTGCTAGAGACATTCCTATTTCAGAGAGGGAGAGAGCTGTCACACAGGCATGACTTGCTTGAAGTGAGTTTTCACAGTGATTAAAAGTAGCTTTCTTTCTTGTAAACTATGGCAGGTTAATTTTAACTCATTCAACTCTTCTAAACACTGTTTTCTAAGACACGAGGGCTCTGCAAATCTGTATAGAATAAAAAGCCTCGAGAGAGATTTCCCAGGTGAAGATATTCTATGTGCAGTACAATCAGTAGGGATTGAGGATTGAAAGGAACTGCAGTGGCTTTGAAACCTCATAACTCCAACTCATTTTTGGGATCTTTCTTCCTTGGGAAGATCATGGAGTTTGAGAAAAGATTGGGAACAGGATGAGGCAAAATGAGGGAAGCAGGACGCTGACAGTGATTCAATGAGAAATAGTCACAGCTGATTTCTTTTTAGTCTTTATTTCTGTCATCTAAAACTAGACACTGTGCCATAAAAGAAGTTTATAATCAACTTGTTTTCTTCCAGTAGCTGCTGAAAATCCTACTACAACAACACCTTTAACCTCATCAGGTCAGTATCTTTCTCAAAGCAGGCACTAATTTTTGTTACCAATACAAGATGAACAAGAATTGCTGTTAAACTCATATAACTTAGTAAGGCTACCCTGGCTGCAGCTGGGGCTTGACTGCCAGGGTCCATTCAATGATAATTAACTGCTTTCACCATTCTGACTATTTGAGAAAGCAGCGAGTGATCTGTAGTCTGTACAAAATCCGTAGGAGCTTAATTAGAGTACCAAACCAAGAGCAGAGAATTCATTAACCAGCTGAGCTGCAAGCTGAAGATTTTGCAGATTTAGAGAGGTAGATCAGGCTGGGGAGTCCTGCTCTCATGTTGTGGTTATTGATTTACTAAGCAATGTTGACAGGCAGATTTTCCTTCCACTATCCCTGGAAGTTTTACAATGATAAGACATGAAGCAGACAAACTTAGTCTCACAAACCTGCCAAAAGTCAGCAAGAGAGATAAACAATACAATAAGTGCTTTATAGCACTAGGTGCAGATAGTCACACACAAACTACATTAAAATTATCACACACAAACTCTCCAGGGCACAGGGTACCAGATCAGAAGCTAAACAACTGCCCCTATAAATATAGGAGACAAGTATTTATTGATATTCTAATTAAGCCATAGTGATGAAAGAGTTACTGTTAGTCTGGGTACAGGCCTACCGACGTGTATAGTCCAAAGTGTGCAAGTACTATAATCTATTCCCAAAGATACAGTTTAAACTGCTAACATTCAGGTTTTTCCCTTTCCATCCCTTCCTCTGGTATTCTCTCTTAATGCTCCCCTGGTCCTAAGTTCGATGTTGCTAATCAACTCCAAGCAAAATTTGGAGACTGGGGGAGGTTCCTAAGCAAAGAGGAAGGGAGTTGGGAATTGTCAGCACCCAAGGTTGGAATGCCAACAATATTCCTGGTGTGAATTTCTTCTCCCTTGGCCTTGGGTCTGCTTGAGGTCATTTTTGTATTTTTTGTTAATATTGCCTGCTTCCTTGTTCTTTATATTTCAGTCCAAATGTCATGAAATACCTACATTTTAGCATATGAGGTACATTTACACCTGCTGGATATGGTTATGGCTCTGCTGACCCTAAAAACATCCTTTGCCATCTCAACCTGTTACTTTAGTGAGATTTTCTAGTAATTGTGCTTATATCACTGCTGCTTCTATCACTGTCCTGTGTTTTCCTTTTTGCTGTCGACTTGTGCATGCACTTTTGGGAACATCTGTAGCAACCACAATTTTTCAGCAGTTTTCAAGATGCAGCTCCCTGCTAACTGTTTCCTTAGCATTGTTTGCTCCTGCATGTATGTATGGAACGTTTGGAAGGTTATCCTGTAGTAAATGTGTAGACAGATATGCTGGTATAAAAAAAAATATATATATGTGTGTGTGTGTGTGTGTGTATCACTTTGAAACCTGTGATGGTGTGAATTGAGCTTTTTTTCTCCGCAGAAGCTGTGAGAACAGTCCATCTATTCACTGCTCTTCTCTCTCTCTGCCAAAGAAACCATGTCCCTAAATTTGCTGACACAGAATGCACCGTAACAAGAATGGCTCAGTTCAGCTTAACAGTATTTGCTAAATAAGCATGTTTTGATCAAAAATTGGTGGGAAATCCTCCTGCAAGTTTGTGCACTAGGTCTGGGAGAGCAGGAATATCTAACAAAAGTAAGTTGGTGATGGCCAATGGTCAGCAGCTTCTGCCCACAAAACTGATGGGTGACAAACTATAGAGAAATTCTTACTGCATCTTCCACTTTATTCCTTCAGGCCCCTCATCCTATAAACTGAGGCACTGGACCCAGTACCTGCAGTGACTTGGGAATTGTTTTCAGTCAAAGATATCATCATCCTACTCACATATTTGAGTTTTAATTTACAAAGTAGAAATAGTAAACTGGAATGCTAAAGCAAATTCAGAGAGGAAAAGAAAAAAGACTGTTTGGGAGCTGGAAATGCCAGGTGCATCCTCAATTAGGTGGAACTTCTCTTGGAGCAATCACAAATACACATTCCATTTCTCCAGAATGTTTTGCAGTTTACAATCACTAATTACATCTGCTTATTTACCCAGGCATTTGTTCATGTGTAAACATGCACACCCACAGTCTATATATATAGATATATATATATACCTGTATGTAAATAGACAAACACTAGATATGTTTTAGGCTCCTAATTGATTTGTAGAACAATTTTATTTGTCAGAAAATGTACATTTTCCTTTAGCACGAATGTTGAAGTTGTCATAACTTTTATTGTTTCACCAGATCCCACGAGTTTAATTACAAGTTCCCTGACACCAACTCCAGGTGAGAACTTTCACAGGGCAAGACAAGAAATTGCTCCTATTTTAGTGGGGGGAAGGAGGAAGGAGAAAAGAAATCTTTTGAAGTTATTTTAACACTTGGGTTTCACATAATTTTTCTTATGTTTATTGTGACACTTGAGCTTCAGGACCAATCCACTGAAGCTGGCACTACCTGGAATATGGGGAGATATTTTTTGGTTTTTGGTTTTTTTTTCTTTAATATCTGCAATAATACAGCTATAAAAGCAGATTGGCTGCTGCTTTACTCTGCCCAAGCAACCACAGAGGTGCTCCCAGAGAGCAAGGAGTAGAGTTCTAACCTTGGGTTGTGTTTGTCCAGGTTCAGGACAACTCACTACAATCAAGCCCTCAACAACAGTGGGTGAGTAACTCTGTGTGCGTGTGGAGCAGCTGAGAGGGGACAAGGAGTAGAATTCTAACTTTGGGTTGTATTTGTCCAGGTTCAGGACAACTCACCACAATCAAGCCCTCAACAACAGTGGTTGAGTAACTCTGTGTGTGTGTGGAGCAGCAGAGAGGGGACAAGAAGTAGAATTCTAACTTTGGGTTGTGTTTGTCCAGGTTCAGGACAGCTGAGGGGTTCAGGAGCAGGGAGGGGACAAAAAGTAGAGTTCTAACCTTGGGTTGTGTTTGTCCAGGTTCAGGACAACTCACCACAATCAAGCCCTCAACAACAGTGGGTGAGTAACTCTGTGTGTGTGGAGGAGCAGGGAGATTACACAGAGCAATCTGAGGTTGCAAAGTTGCACTGCTCATGTACAGCCTCTCCTCACAGCATTCAATCCTTGTATTCCATTCCTGAAAATTCAGGATATGCAGGTTTACCTTAGACCAAGGTGACTTCTTCAAGGAGAAGGGACTTCTAAGACTGTACGTGCTACAAAAATGCTTCATGTGTTATGCATGTTGATGCACACATTGACACTAATTCTAGATGCTCTTTTTTTAAAAATTCATATTATTTCTTGACTTTTATGAGGAAAATAAAATAAGCAAACTGATAGCAAAGTATGGCTTCCAATGGGCAGAAAGCTGAAGATATTTGAGTCTTTAAAAGCATTCTCCAGCCTTCTTACATGGTGATATATATATGATTCCTACAAGCAATCTAATGTGTTCAAGTCTTATGTGTTTACTGCCCTTATTTAATTGACTGTAACACTTACAGCACGATTTAAGATAATTTGCCATTTAAAAGAGAAGTCAGAATGTTTAAGCAGGAAAAGTTGATTTCTTTCAACCCAGGAGGTGGCAGTGCTGTTTAGTTTTTTGTGTTGAATAAACCAAGGATTGATCATGTTGTATGTAAACAATAATTTCTTGCCTGATGGGCTTGTGTGAAATCTCTTCCTGGGTTATTGGTTGGAATTTTTGCTCTGGGTCTAGAATGCACAGTTTTGTCTCTGCTCATCTGTGGAAATTCATTCACTGGCCCTGTGTCACCTCCAACACTTTACTGGAGGATGTTTGGGTCATTTTAATTTCCAGTTGGATGCAAAATGGTAAATCTTGTGGCTTTGTGACATTTGCATTGCCAACTCTGAGGGCGTTTTGTAAAGCACTTTGAGGTGCTACAATACATCCACACCAATGTCAGTCTGAGACACACAGAACAATATCATACTTAATCTGATTACAGAACTAACAGCTCTATTAAAAAAAAAGATGAAATTTTACAAATTACTATTTTTCCTTCTTGAATCAGAAATGTTGACCTTTTTCTGTAAGCATTTATTGAAGTAGAGACAAGGAACTGTGTGAATAGTTCTATAGAATTTAATGCAATTTTAACAATTTTGAAATCAGTGGCTCTCCAAAGCTTAGTTTAGCTGTATGTTTCTGTTCACTTTAATAGGACCTACTTCAATTCTAAAGATATCTAAGACCAAAACCCTCTAAAGATGAAGAGTTTGTTTGCAGTAGATGAACATTTATGCTCTAGGAAAAGGCTATTAGTAACATCTATAATTTCAAGGATGTGCCCGTGTATTCTTCTAACAGAAATTTGCTCTTAACTTATACATTTAATTTGTAAATCTGAAAAGAATATGGTTTCTGATAATTCTGGTGTTTAAGAATCTAAAGGCTCTTTTTTTAGGATATGCTCGTTAAAAAATCAGATTTCTTAGCATGATGAGGTGCAACAGTGTGATGTGTTAAAGCTGAAGAAATCAGTTAAATTCTATTTACCTAAACCCAGGGATTATTCACTGTTATTTAAACCAAAGTACAGCTTTCTCACATTATTTGAACATAAGAAATTGGAAAATGTCATTCATTATATTGCATAAAGTAGTTTATTTGTGTAAAGGGGAAAAAAAAGGAATTCACAAACATTTTTTTCCAGCCTTGCTTCAAGCTTAGTTTCAAAACATATTTCACTTCTGAGAACTCTCTCCATTCTCTGCCAAATTTATCTTTTTAGTATGTGATATTTCATTCCAGGCTTCTAAAAATGCAGTTTTGTAAAACACAATAGAGTGGTTGATTTGATTTGTGGTAAAGCAACCAGAGGTAAGTCAATTTTCCTTTGTAGTGAGACTGCATTACTGTTGTGCTGTTATTGTTCTCATCCTTATTATTCCAGCTGAGTGTTTGCCACCTGCTGAACTCTGTGCTGATGGTGCAACCTGCATTAGTGAAGAATTCTTTTGTGATGGAGTCTTGAACTGCCCAGATGGTTCAGATGAATCTGAAAAAAGATGTGGTAAGAATGCAAACTCCTGTAAATCAGTCTTTTTACACATGCTTAACACTGTCAGTCATTTGTAAATTGTTTATGGGCAATAAACTGCACAGTGAAGTCCAAATCAATTCTATTAAACATAATAATGAGTGATTTTTATAATATTTATCTTGCAAGAGGAAACAATGTTCTGTAAAATTCTCACTAATTAAGCATATTCTTAATAAATAATGAAATATTAGAGTCTGTCTGTTTTAATATAAAGTTATACATTTGTTGCTTACTATAGAAATATTACTAACATAAATCCTATGTAAATTACAAAATAATATACAAATTTAGTATGAAGATTTGCATCAGTGAGATCAAACAGTGTTCAGACCAGATGACCTATACAGGTCCCATCAACCTCAGCCCGTCTGTGATTCTATGAAATTACAGACCTGAAACCCCATTGGAGTTTAACAAAAAGAGTTCTTATCCTGCAGTGCCAGTCAGTTTGTTTGCTTTTGTATTATCCTTGAGTACTGTGCCCATTTCTGGGCCACTCACTACAAGAAGGACATTGAGGGACTGGAGAGGAAGGGCAATAAAATTGCAGAATAATCCATGTGAGACGCTGGGAGGCCTCAGCCTGGAGGAAAGGCAGGTCAGGGATCAACTTCTCATTCTGTACAATTCCCTGAGAGGAGGGTGGAGCCAGGTGCAGGTCAGGATCTTCTCCCAGGTAACCAGTGACAGAACAAGAGGAAATGGCCTCAAGATGTGCCAGGGGACATTCAGGTTGGACATCAGGGAGAATTTCTTCACAGAGATGGTTGTCCAGCATTGGAATGGGCTGCCCAGGGAGGTGGTGGAGTCACCATCCTTGGAGGTGTTTGAGAAAGGACTGGGCATGGTCTGGCAGACAAGGTGGTGATCCGGCAAAAGCTGAGTTCAATGACCGTGGAGGTCTCTCCTAACCTAAGTGATTCTACTCTCTGATTCCATTTGGCTTCCCGGTTTCCCCAAGAAACTGTTTGTACCAAGGAGTTTGACAGCAGTGCTCCTTACCCAACTGCTCTGCAGGTCTGCTGGGGAGGCGTGTGGGTTAATGCTCTTAACATTGCTCTCCACAGCCTCAGCTCTCAGTTAAAACTCTGTCAAGTTGTCTCTCAAATAGAACATTGCAAATGCTTTAGGAGAAATGGGAGCAATTAACTCCCTGAGTGGTTTTTTTGCTTGTTTGTTTGTTGGGTTTATTTGTTTTGTTGTTTAACATAGAATTTGATGCTAGAAATCTGGAAAGCTTCTTTCCATTCTGCTGTGAGAAGAGGAAAACAGCGAGGGCAGTCTGCTTCAAACTTTCCGAAGCATGTGAAATGCTGGGCTCTAAAAACAAACAAACAAACAATTAAAAGCCCAATTATGTTTTTAAAGAATCTGAAAGCTTGATCCTGAAGCTTTGTGACAGGCTGAACTTCTCTCTCATAAGTGCAATTTTCTTCAGAAAAAAAAAGAAAAGAGAATTGCAGATTATCTGCCCATTAGCTACATTTTGTGCTGCCTGCAGTCAGCTCAGAAGGGAGACTTGGCTGGACATTTTGGGGAAAATATCCATCAGAATACTTCAGTACTAAATCCACCGAAGCACATCAAAATGTCAACTTATCATAACAGCTGCATCTAGCTAGATCATAATAAGTATTGGCTCTGAGTTGGTCTTTCTACAGTTGAGGAAATCAAAAGGTCCTAAGGGTCAGCTAGATCTTAGTTCCATGGAAAGCATTAGATAACATAACACCAAGAAGTTATTCAGTCATTCATTTCTACCATCATAGGGTTTGTTTTTGTTTTGGGTTTTTTTTTTTTTTTTGAGACAGATATTATTCTAGAGGTATTTGTTAATTTAAATTTTTTTTTAATTTTAGGTATTGCTAAATAAGAAAAATGTAGGCCCTTATATTCATAAAGTAATATTGTAGATCTCATAAAATGAATGCTTTTTAGTTACCATCAGAGACTCTCAGAATGGCCTGGGTTGGAAGGGACCTTAAGGATCATCTCATTCCAACCTTCTGCCATTTACAGAGGCACCTTACACTAGACCTGGTTGCTCAGAGCCCCATCCAACCTGGCCTTGAACACTTCCAGGGATGGGACATCCATACAGTTTCTGAGCAACCTGTTCCAGAAGCTTTTCCTAATATCTTACCTAAACCTATTCTCTGTCAGTTTGACTCCATTCCCCCTTGTCCTGTCACTCCAGGCCCTTGTAGATAGACTCTCTCCATCTCTCTTGTAGAGTCCCTTCAGAGAAAGGACACAATTATGTCACCCCAAAACCTTTTTTTCTCCAAGTTGAACAACCCCAATTTTTTCAGCCTTTCCTCATAGCAGAAGAGCTCCATCCCTTTGATCACCTTGGTGGCTGCCTCTGGACTCACTCTAGCAGGTCAATGCCCTGACTAGGTCTGAATTTACAAGTTTCACCCACATTTCATTGAAGATATTACATTCATACCTATTATATATGACAGAATTTAATTGATATTATATATTGGTAGATACAGACAAAAATAAGCTCAAATACTTGAAGTCAAAGCTGTGTAGACATGACTCAGCTGTGCCTTGGAGGCCACACAGGGGTTTAAGTTATGAATTCTGCTTGAGTAGAGTTTTTCAGCTGAGGCATAGACAGACTCTTATGCACAGGGTTTTTTGGATGTGATTTGCACATCTCCCCAAATATAATTTGTGAATGTTTTCCCCTTTGTAACTAAGGACACTATTCCTCATTTCAGCACTACTGAACTAAAAATTTCAGGAATGTGCATACTTAATAAAAGTAGTAAATAAAATAAAAAGTACAAATAATAAAAGTAATAAAAGTAAAAATAAAAATATAAAATAAATATTAATAAGAATAAAAATAGTCAGTGTCAGAAGGGAAAACTGTCGGAAGGGAGCTGTAGTTACAGTTCAGAGAGCTGGATGATTTGCCCTTGTTCATCTTCACTGATGCCTGGTATTTCCAAACAATTTGGTCAGTTACCCCTAGTGCAGCATTTTTGGCTCATAACCTTATAGAAATACAGTTCTGGCTGGAGGACAAATTGTTGATCCATGTTTCTTAAATTACATTGTCAGTCTTTCCTACAAAAAAACTCAGAGCTTCTCTAATTTTATATATTTAAGTTTCTTAACAGATTTTATAAAACCAGTGGAATAAGGGGTAAGAAGCTGGATGCACCTTTGGGATAGCTGCCAATTTTTGCACATCTTTAATGTTTCACATTTGTCCCATTCCTAGAAACTTAATATGGTCACATGAAATCTAAAATTGTTTGGATTTTCAGAAGTTCTTTAGAGTTTCACAATGAGATTTATGACCAATTCATAAGTCATTCTACAAGTGCTCCTGCATATAAAAGGAGTTGCTGATCTCTAAAGAACTTGATTTGTTTTTCATCTTGATTGTTATTCCCTCTAGTATTTCTGATTTCATGTCAATGGTTTAAAAATATAAGATTAAAAAGTGAATTTTAGTCATCTCTTTCCTGCATTAGAGAGAATTCAGTAAAATCTCAGATTCTTAGAAGAGATTCAGGCAACGAAGCACCTTTTTTTGTTTGTTTGTTTTATTGATTAAAATTATCTTGAGAGCTTCTTTCTGGCTCTGCAATGCAGTGCAGTAACAAAAGGCTTCACAAAAGTACAGCTAGCAATTTCAGTGAAAGGGTCTCTAGAGAAATGTGAAGTCTGAGCAGCAGCCACTAATAATGACTGGCATTGCTGTAAAGCAGCCACATAGCACGTAGGGATACAGAAAAGGAGAATGGAGGCTGATCCCAGGAGGGGTTTCTGCAGACTCTTCGCAGTTATTATATGTCTAGACTATCATTTTTGTGATTACTCACCTCACAGCATCACTGCAGCACTGAGAGAGATTAATCAGAAAGTAACGGACTGGCCTTTGGCAGAGAAAGATGCTGTCAAGTGAAATATGTGGGCTGGATTTGACCAGTTTGGGGAGCTTCTCCCTCAAATTCAAGGCTAACAGGATGAAGCCCTCATAATGTCCCATGTATGGAACAGAAGTAAATAGAAGTGGACAGCAGGATACATACTGGGGAAAGAGTAGAAGTGGCACCTTCAAAGGATATCTCCTGTCTCCTTAGGAGAATACCTGCAGCTTTTCTTTGGGCTCCAGGATGAGGCAAATACATAATGACTTCCATGCCCATCCATCTTTGACCACAGCTGCTTTCTCCCTGCAAAGAAGAAGCACTGGCAGGTTCTCTGGGGGAAAAGGACCAGTCCCTGCTGTCTTCCTGCTCATTCCTGACACTAAGCACTAACTATTGCTAGGTCTACCTACACTTGACAGGTCTACCTGCTTGAATTTACTCATTGTCTCTTAAGAGGTAAGGAACAAACAAAACAGAACGATAAGAAGATAAGAACAATCATAGTTATAGGGGGCTGGAGCATCTTTCTTATGAGGAAAGGCTGAGGGAGCTGGGCCTGTTCGGCCTCAAGAAGAGATGACTGAGAGGGGACCTCATCAGTGTCTGTCAGTGCCTGCAGGGAGGGGTCAGAGCAGGGACCAGGCTCTGCTCAATGGTGCCCAGCAATGGGACAGGGGCAATGGGCAGGAATTGATGCACAGGAAGTTTCACCTGAACAGGAGGAAGAAATTCTTCACTGTGCAGTGACCAAACACTGGGACACATCACCCAGAGAGGCTGTGGAGTCTCCCTCCCTGGGGATATTCCAGAACCATCTGGACACAATCCTGTCCCAGCTGCTCTAGGTTGATCCTGCTTGAGCAGGGAGGTTGGACCCATTGTGGTCCCTTCCCACCTGATTCATTCTGTGATTCTAAGAGAAATGAATGAGTGAATACTTGACATTGACTTTATTACAAATGCATGCTTTTTTATTATTGTTCATACTGCAAGATTCCTTTTAGATCGGATTACGTCTTACTTGTTAACAGCACCACATTTTTGTAATCTTCATTCTGTAATCTTTCATGATAACAAGCTGGGTGCTTTCCTTCCTCTCACACTGATTTTCTTCTTCTCATTGGTAAGGACAGGGAATATGTGAATTAAAGTGGAGGAAAAAAGTACCTCTATAGCAATACCCAACTCTAATGCTAATATAGAATAATAACTATCATTCATGGACCTTTTCTCTCTGTGTGCTTAAAATCTTATGTGTTCTGTTTTCCTCTCAAAGATTGCAAAAGGGAATATGTTTCTATTTCAGCTCATGCATTAGGCATGTTGGCAAAGTTCATTCTGCACAGTCTTTATTTATGGTGTACGGCTGCATGAAACAAAGCTTGACTTTTATTTTGTGTTTGCTACAGTGATAGGCAGAAAGAATTTTACACTTATAAAATGAACACGCAAGGAGGTCCAAATTATTTATTTACATATAATTTCCCAGAGGAGGACTATGTTCAATAAAATTCCCATTTAATTTTCAATATGTTTGGTTATTCGTAATTTGGACTGTCATTATAGGTATGACTCAATTTCTGAAATTAATTAAAAGCTCTATATAATTTCTGATCAGCTGCCTCAAACTGATGAACTTGTCCTTACCTCTCCAGATAATAATGTGTGGTATTAATTTTATCTTTGTGTGAAAGCATTGTGATTCTTTTTGAGCAACTAAAGAGAAAACATTATTCAACAGATTTCTAATAAAATGTTCAAGAGATGAAGCAAAATCTTCAGCAGTTCTTCAGTGTCTGCTGAAATAAAAATCTCTGCATGAATTATCATTTCCAATCTTGCTGAGGCTTAAAAATACTTTTTATCCCCTATTTCTAAAGTGAAGAATTTTCATAGACTAGAATACCAACACCATGGAAAAAAACTATTGAAAGCCCTTTGAAAAAATAGATGATGATAAATGACATTTACCTCAGCTGAAGGAATTCAATAGCTGGCAGGAAAACTTGGGAGATCCACTTATCTCTTCGAGTACTCAGTAATATATAAGGCAGGGAACCAGGAAGCTTATAAAAGTAGAGATAACAATAGTCAACCATATCCCCTTTTGCTTTTATTCCTGTGATATCAAATTGTCTCTGGTAGTACAAACATAGTTTTCTGATTTAAAGTAGTTGTAGATAAGAACTGGTAAGGCAAGATCCTGTTTCCTTATAAAAGTATAGAGTAAAATGAAAGTATTGGATTAGCTAAATCCAGTTGCTGTTTTTGAATTATTTGGATTGGTTTAGATTAGTTTGGATTAGTTGGATTGTGTCTAATTTAAAAAATAATTTTCTGTACTGCTTTTCTTCTCATATAGTACTTTGAGATCAAACGGTGATAAGAATTAGAAATGGGAATAAGTTGATAGTGTATTTTATTTTGTCTTCCTATTGTTGCATACAAAGCAGTTCAAAGGTAATCCATGTAAATCAATATCCAGGGTCACCCAGGCTTTGGCTCTGATTCTGTTTTCCAAATGTCATGCTGACAAATGTTCTTCATTATATCTTTACAGCTGCAGTTTGTGATGGAAAATTCATGTTGACTGGCTCCTCTGGGTTTTTTCACTCTATGAATTATCCAAAGCCATATAATGAAAACATTGTTTGCAAATGGATAATAGTGTAAGCCATTTTCCAATAATTTTGTACCTAACATTTTTTTGGATTATGAGGTGATCTTGTTTCCTGCGCAATAGTCTTATGCCATTTGCTTTTATTCCCAAATACCCCAACATAGAAAATACATAATATCATTTTCTTCTTTCTGTTTATGTGACTTTTCTTTAAAAACCTTCATGCATGAGCTCCATAATTATATCAAGAATTTTTCCACTTACAAAAATTCTTAGGTACAATTTTGAGAAACCTTGTGTGTTATATACATCCAGAGGAACATAAGTGTAAGTTCAAAATAAATCACATAACTCAAAATAATTGCATGATTTTTTCCCCAAAGATTATATTAAATAGTAATCTTCAGATGATGGCTTTATATTATGTAATTTTTATTTAACAGAGTTTTCAAGAATTCCCTTGTCACTTAGGTGTAAAGGTTTCATATGTAAATTAAGAGTACCTGTGTACCTATGTAATTTAGAAATATGTTTTAGAATTGCATAGTTAGCATTTTACATAATAACACCAAATGTTAAGCCTTGGGAACAAGAAGTGGAATTTTTTTTTTTATCAAGGACATATACCTACAGACAGGGACAATTGTTTGATTTTGACTCTCTAGGTCCAGTTCTTAGGATAGGGAGAAAAAAGATAGCCACACTATATGATAAATCTCACCCAAAAGTACATATCAAAAAAAAAAATTGGATGATCACAAGTTAGACAGTCCTAAAAATCTCTCCTATGATTACCAATTCAGAAGTTACTGCTTTGAAAAGCAGTAATTCTTATTATGGTTTCATAATAATGGCTTGCTCTTTGATTCTGAGAAGTATTAATTTGGCAGAAGATTTCAAAGGATATTCAGAAACTGCCTTTAAAATTGCAAAAGGTTTGAGCTTCTCATTCCAAAGGCTCCTTTGAAAGTGTTAAGCTTTGATTTTGTTCAGAACTTTCATCTTTACCCTGAAATCCCAGTTTTCCTTCTGTTTAGTACATTTTTTCCTTCTCACCATCAGTGGCACTGTTCACCAGTAATTACTGACAACACCTGGCTTTAAAATACAGGTGTGTCCCAGGAAAAGAAAACAATTTTTTTTCCCTTCAGAATATATCTGCTTTGTTCCTCATTTCATGGCATTGCAGAATTTGAGATCCGTAAATAAACATGGCCCCAGTGCCCTCCTTCCAAGTGCTGCTATAGCTGCAAGAAACATTGTATTAGGTAGATACCTACACCAGGGATGTAGCTGGTAAAAACATCATTTGGGAAAGAATCGTGAGCAATTGCAAATAATACAGTAGAAGTTCTGCAGATATGTGTAATTACAGATTGAAAAATGACAGAAACCAACCATCTGAATTTATTTTCCACTTAGCTGCTTTAAGAAATCAGGCAACACTAAGAGTAAAGCCGTAAGAAATTCAAAGTGGCACTCAAATTTTGTCTTTTTTCAGAGTTGTTTCCATGAGGGAACTTTTGTGTTTTCCAGCAACCTACATTTTTTATTATCCCTATAAAAATGTGTTAAAGGCACACTATAATACATCCAAGATTGGATTTTTCTTGTGCCTGCCTTTGTCTAGAAATATTTCCCCATTACCTTTAGGAAGAGCTTTTGCATTTTCATGCCCTTTAACTCCAAATTAAGATCCAATCTCATCTCCTTAGAGAGCAATATGCTTAATATTTCCCTGAAAGTTTTGCTTCCTGAACCTTCCAACTATATGTTTTGCTCTTTTCTAACCAAAGCTGTTTCTTCTATCTGGAGAAATAGAAAATTACTACAAGAACAAAAAATTTTAAAAGGCAAAATATCTAAGTATTTATTTCAAATTTCTCTACTTATCATTACTGAAAAGCACCAGCAGATTGCTGTTAAAAGCTTATTTTCATTAATGCTCTGAATTCTGAAAAAACCCCATTGTGGTAGCTAAGCTGGTAGTATTTTAGAATTTGGACTACCATATGTGTCTAGTGGAAAGGAAATGGGAGAACAAATTAAATATAAGTTATTCATAGAGCATAACTGTAGCAAAATAAGGCCAAGAATCTTTACACTTTACGTCAAGTGACTTCTGTCATTAAACTTTGTGTGTGATGATTTGGATTTGTAACAATTTCCCAAAGGGTGGGTTTGAGATCATCAAATCTGCATGAAAATCCTGTTTTTGTCATAAGAGACAGTGTTTTGGACTTTCAGAAGAAAGATTTTGTTATCTTGCTGTTCATATTGATATCTTGATACTGTTCCTCTGGGTTTGGAAAGGCTGCCTGAGCTGTGAGATATCTAAGAGTAACATGTATGAAAAAGGTGGTTGCAATTCAATGAGATGCAGAGGACAACAAAACCCAGGCAAAACCATCCAAAAAACCCCTTCTAGAACTAATAACACAATTCTAGAGTTCAGAACATTCCGTTTCTAGAAAACACTTAACTTTAGTTTGTAAAGGTGTGCACACTGTTACAAAATGTTTATGTCCAATTCCTTTGGCAATTTTGCAAGCTAAAAATTAGACAAATAGATCATCTTGATCAATAATCTTGATAAAAATAATTTCATGTTGCTTCTGAACTTATCCTTCAAGCACGCAATGACTTCAGTGACTTTACTGAAGTCAAATAACAGATTTTCAGTTTTGAGTTTATGTTTCTTTTGTTGCCTTAGGGTGCCTCAAGGGTTGTCCATTAAACTGAACTTCACTTCTTTTGAAACACAACCATATGCAGACGAGCTGAGTATTTTTGAAGGATTAGGACAAAACAAGGTTTTAAGAGGTAAGTTTATTTTTCAGCTAACAATACTAAAATCTAAGTGGTAAAATAAGCATTTTGAGGTATCAAAAGCTGCACATGGATGTTTAAAAGGAAGACTGGATCTGCACAAAATTGCCCTGCTAGACAATCTCAATATACCTACCTGCCTTTTAATTTGACCAGATAAAACACGTATACATTATGAAATTTCTACTTGTTTTTTGTGATCTTATTTGAATGATCTTGATAACTTTATCATCCTCATGGTCTTGTGGGGTCCATGTTTCATTGGAAATATATTGTCAGAAGTTCCTGTAATATCACACATAGTAACATAAAATGGAAGCATCTAAACTAAACAGGTGAGAAAATTGCTACAAAACTTCCTGAAAATCTTTACAAGTATTGGTAAATACATTGTTTTCCTCAGATCTTGAAATACTGATGATACCTTGTTTCTATATTCTACTCTGAAAGCTGGGATTGTACCCATTTTTCACAAGACTCAATCTATACAGCTGAATTCCATCAGAGATGGAAAACATATTCTGAAATAGACTACAGGAAGATAAGTATATCAGAAAGATATATTATTATTTGTCCTTATTTTTGGAAATAGGTAGAGAATAGGAATGAGAAATGGCAGAAGACTAGCTGATATCCATATTGATGGTTTTGAGAGATGGAATATGCAGAATATTTATATGTCAGCCAAACAGCTAAATGCTTCAAGAGTTTGAAGCTGTTGTAGCAGGATAACAGTACAACAGGAAAAGCATTCCTTAAGACTCAATAAACTAATCCACTGTGGTTTTGTGTCAACGCTGGAAATTTTAATATGCCTGTGATTATTTTCTCTCTGAATTTATGCTTTTTTATTTGTTTTCAGCTTCTCTGTCAGGGACCAATCTTGAAACAATTTACATTTTTTCATGAGGCTACAGCACAGTTTATGTCCGATTATTCAGAGAACTATAATGGCTTTAATGCAACATACACTGCATTTAATGCAAGTGAACTAAACAGTAAGTGTTCTCTGTGTGTGTGTGTGTTTGCTTTTTTGTTTCTTTTTTGTAATTTTGTTGAACCTACACTTTCAGTTTGAGAAAAGGGCAGTGGAAAGGGAAGCAGCAATTTCTGTCCTCAGTCCAATAACTAGATCCACTTTCAATAAATTCATACTGATTTTAATATCAAATAAGTTATTTCTCTAAGGCCATTCACATATTTACAGGCCTGTATCTAGCAGTAGGATGATGTCTTACAAAACTCATCTGTGTAAATAAAACTCTGTCTGTGCCTCCATCAGATTCCTCTCAGCCAGTTTGTTCACTAAACAACATTATGAAATCATTGACCACAATGTCTTTATAAAATAAAACATTCAGAACAACATCTAGAAACAGCATTCAGGGAAACACACTTATTTGAGTAATTTTGCTGCATTACATAAAGAGGAAATTAAGTCACTGTGTGCTGGTTTACAAACATATTTAAAAATTGACATTATTCATCACTGGTCCCCGTGTAATTCTAAGAAAAAACTTACCACCTCTGTCATCTTTTATTTACTTGAAGCTCTTATTCACAGATTATGAGAAAATCAATTGCACTTTTGAAGACGGCTTTTGTTTCTGGATACAAGATTTAGATGATGATTCAGACTGGGACAGAGTTCAGGGTCCTACCTTTCCCTTGATGAGTGGTCCTGAATTTGATCATACATTTGGCAACTTGTCAGGTAAGATCAAAAAAGTGGCTTGAAGATTAAAGGAAAAACTTTATCTAGTTTATAGCACTGCATTATGGATTCTTCATAGTGGTATTACTAAGATGTTGTGTTATTCTGCCATAAAATGTCAGGGTTACTAAATAAAGTGTTTTATCCTTCTGATTGTCATCTTGTGGAAACCTACCAAAACTAAAAGGAAAAACAAAAGAATAAGTAAAATTATTTAAGTGTGAGGTACTAAAACTTTCAATGCTCTTATTACACCAAAATGCCTTATCTGAGAAAGGAATTTCTATTGGGCAAAAATGTTATAGGTCAAAAATCTGCATGTTTAACTTGAGGGAAAAAAAGTATAACTTGCATGATTAGGCAAAACATTTCTGTTTCATCCCTCTCTACTGCTGACATCCTCATGGTTGTCACAAAATAATTTTCATTTAAATAACGTTGACCTGCAGTTTACAGGGGGCATCTGTGTCCCTTGTTACTGCACAGAAAACTTACCTACTGTGCCAAACACACCACAAACACTCCAGTAACTGTTACAGTTAAATAACTTAATTGGAAGAATGGTCATATCAAAAGTGGAATCTATTTAAAGAGGCAATACTGATAGGAATTGGATTTTGAATGTATCGTGAATCCTTATGCCAGCATTAGACTCCATACGGTTTTTTCTGCTTCAACAATAAAGCCAAACAATCAATCTCTCAGGTGATTTGTCAGTCCAGCTAAAACAAGATAAAATACAAATTGGATTTTGCAATGTTTATATGCATTCTATGCAAGACTTACATAAAATTTATTCAGTGACAAATGAGTGAGAAAATTGCAAATTATTCTGAAAGAAGTTACTCCTGGGAAAAGAAAAATAGTATTCTGCACCTTATCAGATAGAAATTATGCACCTGTCTCTGAGTAAATGAACATTTTCTAAACAATCTTCAGAACACTGTTTTGTTTTCCCACTTGGCTCCTAGAATGCAAATCAGATGAAAGAATGTAAAATTTGTTTAACAAAACACTTGACAATGATTTCTCTCTCTCAAAAATATTAATCCATTTTAGGTGCTCTCAGTTTTCCTGTGCCAAGTCTAAGCTGGCATATGTAATGTTCCTATGTGTAATGTTACTATTGTATTGCATATTTATATTTCTGTGACCTGTATTTTGAGTAAATTGCATCATAAATATCAAGCTATTGCATTCATGAAACACTTTTTTTTTCTTCTCCTGAAAAGTAAAGGCCTTAATACACATTCAAAAATTGATTATGAATGCTCAGGGAATTGATGAAACAAAGGGAGAGATTTGTCCCTTTGACTATGTGAAGACCTTTTTCTTTAAGTTAGGCACCACGTCTATTTTACTGCAGGCTCTCTAAGTCAACAGAGGAAATTAAAAGCCTGGTTCAGATTTTAGATTAATTTTCAGGAATTTTAGCCTCCCAAATGAAAAAACTAGATAATCTGGAAGTATGAGTAACAGAATACAGTGTCTATCATTTAATTAATATAATTATAAATATATTAATTTGAAAATTCTATTAATATAATAGTTGCATATGTATGTATTAGTTAGATAGAAGAAAATATGAGCTTAAACCCATGATTTGAATAAAGCAAGAATTTTATTTTAAAGCTGCCTAAGTTTGCATTTCTGATGACAAATCTCAGTACTTCTATGGCCTGGCCTCATATGGCAACAAGAAGTCCAAATTCCCAGCTGCAACAAATTATCTCAGAAAAAAGCTACAAACCCAATTTCACAACTAAAGGGGAGGTTGTTTATAATGTTTCACCTTGCCATAAAATATTCACATAGTCATTCTGTCACCCTCTCAACACACAATCCATATTTCCCATTGTCATTTGCGGATACAAATTATGAAAATGTTGGGAAATTCTTCTGTAAAATCACAAGCAATATCAAAGAGGAAGACGTTTTTATAAAGGCAGGAGAATTGCCCCCTTCACAGAATATGAGGCAGGATTCCCACTGACTTGGAAAGGACTAGTTTCCCATTGCTTATCTAGTTCTAAGGTGTATCCAAGAAGCTTAAAAGTTCAATTTAATATCTCGTTGACTGATGAACGTATCTTGGGATAATCTCTCACATTTACTGTGTTGGGAATCCCCCAAATCATGCAACACTATCTCTGTTTGGTGTTATTTTAAAAATAAAAACTCTAATTCAATAAGTAAAAAAGTAAAAAAAAAAACATTTCTTCTGTCCTGGCTAAAGTGTGACCATTATCTTGCAGGATTTTATATTTCAACACCCATTGGACTTGGATTCATAGAAGAGCGAGTCCGGATTCTGAGTTTGCCTTTGGTCCCTTCAGATACGTATTGTCTAAGCTTCTGGTATTGTTACATAATTCCTAAACCTGTATTTTGTTTAAGAATATACCCAAAGAGCTTTCTTTCATTTAAAATATTAATCCCACCCAGCGTGCCAGCAACACCAGCCTGGTTCTGTTCAGATTTCCACAATCAGTCTCAGCTCCAGGCCTGAAGTTTAACTCCTTCATAGCTTTGACTTTTGCAGTTAGCTATAATGTATGTTCTTTTTCACCCCACATCCAATATTCATTTCTATGCAAAAATTATATTAAGAATCCCTGAAATGGTTTTTATCATGAAGCTTAAGCCTCTAAACTTCCAGGTGTAGTTTAAACATACAGATATAATATTATTTTCATGCTTGCTTCAAATTAATCCTAATTCATAAAGCATCATAAAATAAAAAGAGTGACATTTTTTCCTGGAATCTGACTTTGTTCTAATAATTCCAAAATGCTTTTCCTCCTCTAGGTATTTCATGTATGGGGCTAATGTTTACCGTTTAAGAGTTAGCATAAGTGATGAGCATGGTCAGGAAAAGATAATATTTGAGAAAGAAGGAAACTATGGAAACAATTGGAATTATGGACAAGTAACTTTAAATGAAACAGCTGATTTTAAGGTTTGTTAAGCTGCTTTTTTTCCTTTTTTCATTTATTTTAGCTAAACTGATATCAGAGACTTTTGTGAAATGAACCCAAAATTCCACTGTTCCAAAGATAATACTTTGTATCATTTAAAGATGCCTGCCGTCAAATAAATATTAGCATGCAGAAGATTGGAATCTCTATTTGAATTCTCACAGTCCCTTTTCCCTACCCTGGAATTTAAAGTATTAATATTTCAGAAAACATGATCATTGTCAAGGAATAATGAATGTTATCGTGAGAGCTTTCCACAAAACAAGAGTGTTCAAAGCCTATCAAAATCTGCTGTAGAATATAAAATGTCAGTAGTGAGGGTGATGTGAAGCATTTAGCCATGAGAAGATTTAAATTTAAATTCCTTCAGATTGTGAATCACTGTTTTCACTAATTGCTTACAGATTAATCCACTGAAAGTGTGTTGCGGATGGAAGTGCAATGATTAACAACTGACTTGACTTATCTGTAAACAAAAGGAGGAGGTTTATTCCAGACAATTCTTTCAGCTCCTCTCTTTTGAAAACAATTTCTTTTTATAGGCATTTGGGATGGCTTGCCCTGCTACAGTAGTTTTGATTGATTTCTGGCAAGCACTGCTAGAAAGATACATTTAACATCTGAGGAAATAAATGCATCTGGGACCTGGCTGCATCAGATTTCCAGGAAATATGTAACCACATACAATCTCAAGAAGATTGCTAAATCTAACTGTAGTTCACCAGCACTAATTCCTTGTTTGCAGGATTACTTTAAATATGTGGATATTAAATAGCAGTTAAGAACAAATGAGATCAATTTTAGCTTTTTGTGCCATTAGTTCAGGAGAAGTTTGGGCTGATGAGCAATGCAGACTTGTTTTTAAAATTACATTTTAAAAATATATATAAAAAGCAAAGGTATTGAATATTTTTGAATCATGAACATCATTTAAATGAAGAAACTACTACATTCCTTAGAATGATCCACTTGGTTTGCATAGTGCTGTTTTGTTTTATGAGAAATTCTATCTCATCCCCAGTGAGAGAGAATTTCACTGCAAACCCTCCCCTGAGTGTAGCAGCAATGTAGATTACAGTGGAAATAAGAGCATTCAAGAAAAGACAGAATGGTAGAGTGTAGGAACCTGAAAATTGTTCATTAAATTATAAAATCCTAATTTTTTTTCCTGAATTCAGGTTATTTTTGATGCCTTTAAAAGGCATGGTCCCAGTGACATTGCCGTGGACGACACTGGCCTGACGAAGGGAAAGTGTAATGAAGAAAATTATGTAGAGCCAACTGTGAGGCCAACTGCTGCCACCACCCCATTAGTTCCCAGTGAGTCAACACCAAATCACTGTTGATTTCCTATTGCTGTATTTGTATTTGAGTGGGTCAGAATTTTCAGCCTCAGTTTTATAAAAACCTCTGGTCAGCATTATAAAGTTCTCTCCAGGATAACACTCTAAGATCAAGTTCCATGCCTCTACAGACAGGTTGTACAGCTTGAGCAGAGTATTTTAGAGGAAAGCACAGAGGTTTAAGCTTCCTCAAAATATTCCAGTTTCACAGAGCTAAACAGGAAAATCTCTCAGAAAAAAAAAATCAAACAAACAAATAAAAACAAACAAACAAAAAAACCCCAGAGAAAACCTTATAAACCCCAGATTTAAAAACCCCAGATTTATCCTTGTAAATCTGGAAAACTTGTAAACTTGTATAAAAGAGAGAGGAAATATTGTATATGATGATAAAGAAGTCCAAGCCCATTCAAAGCAAAAAACAAAAAAAATTAAAATCTGATAAAATCTAAAAAATCTGATATTTTAATGATTTTTCCTTGTGAAAATATTAAATTATCGGATGGGGCTTACTTTGTAATTTATTCTGCAAGTGGATAAAATTTTGGAAAAAAAAATCTACAAAAGGCCTGTTCAGATATAGCTTCAAATCATTAAAGCAAACATTGAGCATGTTCCAGGACTACCTTTTATTAGATTTCCTGTGCCTTTCAAAGCACAGCTGGTTTCTCTCTTGACAACGTAAAGAATTTAAAAAATAGCCTAAATGGTCTAAAATTAGAATAATAGTAAGACTGTTCATATTGTATTCATGTTGAAACACTGTATACTATTATTATTCTCTCAAATCTGTACCTCCAAATCTACTGTATCAGGACAGGTAAGGAAAAACCTTTTAAATAGAAGAGTAAAATGCAGTTTTAGAGCTCCATCCTGAGACGTGGGGAGGTAAAGTTCAACAAGGTGCGTCTGTCAGCAAAATGAAATTTTAATAACAGTAGTAATTTTAGTCATAGTTTCTCAAAATGAGTTTTGGAATTCAATAGCAGTTTTTATTAAAGTAATTTCGTGGAGAGATGCTGATGTCTGCCCCCTCCAGCTAACCTTCAGGTGCTGTGGGTAAACACACCTCACAAGTCAGCAGCAGGCTCATGATTAGTGGCGGAACAGCCCTGTGGTGAGCAGTGGCTGAGTGCTTCTGAGAAACACCAAAGGAATACCAAACTGTAGATCTCTAGCCAGTGCATGGTCATAAAATGTTAGCATTCAAAAAAGGGACATGGTAATATGGCTTATAACTCCTTATGAAAGAGATTAAAGAGATCCACGGTACAAAAGGACAGTCTAAGCTGTTGCTGGGGAAAAAAAACTTGTTTTCATAATTTTATTGGTACATGCTACTACATGCCATCTGTAACCTGATGAAAAAATGTGCATGTTATCAATCATCTTCAAAGAAGCATGAAATTACTTTGATGGATGTGTACAAGCTTACTAACACTAATGATTTCACTGTAAATGTCATGTCCATAAACAAGACATGAAAGAATTTGAGCTGAGTCAATTTCTTTTACTAGAATTAGAGCCTCAGTACGAGTCACTGGCATCATTCACAGTGCCACAAAAGCTCCTTGAAATGTAAAAAAGGATATTTTTGATGGTGGCATGGGAAAGCTGGATTTGCTTTTGTCTTTTGTTCAAGTCTGTCACCTTACACTTTCATCTAAAACAAAGATTGCTTTCATCTTCATGTTAATTTATAATCTATCTTTTAACACAAACAACGGTGTGGAAAAGACAGTGTACATTCCATACTTATATCAATATAAACTGAACTTTTAGCCAAAGAACAGAGATACAGGTCATATATAATTTCTAAAGTGTTGAGAAAAGTTGTGCTCTCTCACATCTCTTGTGCTCAACCAAGATTGTTGGTAGTGATTACTATTTGGTTCTCTAATATGCAACAGCTGTATGAATAACTCCATATGAGATGTTCAAAGATCACTGGAAATTTTTAAAACATTATTTCAAGACATGAGTAAATTCAATTTCTTCTCTCATTTTTCCAGGGTAGACAAAGATCACTGCTAATGTGCCCTACGTGTAGTCAAGACCAGATCAGATCTCACAAGCTGTAATATTCCATTAAAAAAACCCAATGTAATCTTTATCTGTTGTCCATGGTATTTATAGAAAATAATCTTCCTTGTGAGCCATATGGCTGAAACATAATATAATTATTAGTCAGGATGAGATTGTTAACAGTTCCTTTTCCTTTCTGAGCTTTTGGCTTTTCTTGCCAGGAGTGATTCAGTGAAATAGAAAGTTCTAGAAAATGGCTGTTGTGAGGAAGTTCAAGTTTTTCTTGGTTTTGGGGTTTTGGGTTTTGTTTTATTTTTAGCTTTCTCCCAATGGGATTCAGTGGTCAGACTTGGACATGTAGATTATGCAGTCCCCAGCCAAGGGGCTCAAGGTGTGAGATGCTATCAGACATCATGGCATGCAAATTTGAGCCATAAGGGGTGGGGAGGAGAGAGTTAAAGTTTAGCCAGAGTTTGAGAGTTTAAAAAAAAAAGCAACAATTTTAATTCAAGAAATAAAACATTTAAAAAAAACCCAAAAAAACAACAACAACCAAAAAAAGCCGAAAAGAAAAAAAAAAAAAAAACAAAGAAGGTAAAGCTGTTTTGCCTTAACTATGATTTTACGATTTCCTGAAGCAAGTGGAGGAGCACTGTTCATTTTTGAATGAAAAGTTTATTCTCATGGTTCATTTAGTCATTCTGATGGCTAAAATGAAAAGAAATAATATTTCTCAATATCAAGTAAAGATTTTGGATGTGAAGCTGACATATTTGGGATGTAAACCACCATCAAAATTATAAGTGAAACAGAATATTGAAAATATAAAGTACAATTAGCCGTGTCCCTGTTGTGAGTGCATGTATTTGTGTGTATACATACCTACAATGTTTGCTTTACAGAAATTTTATTAATTTTTACCTGTAAGTACATAAACATCTTTATGACAAAGGTCTTTCCTACTAGAACAGTTGTTTTAAGGAAAGAGCAAAACCTTTTAGCTGTAAAAGGTTTTGGGGTCCTGAGAAAAACACAGTAACAGTTTGTGGTTTTTGCTGGAAGTTTACTTGCTAAATGACAAAAAGAGCTTTATATTTGAGTATCTCTGCTGATGCTGCAAGAATAATCTCTCCACCAAAAGAGTGGAAGGGTTACCCTGGGAGGTGGTGGAGTCACTGTCCCTGGAGGTGCTCAGGAAGGAGCCAAACGTGGCACTCAGGGTATGGTCAGGTTGACAGGGTTCTGTTGATCAGTCAGAGGCTGGACTCAGTGGTCTCAGAGGTCTTTTCCAGCCTGAATGGTTCTGAGATTGATCAGATAGCAAGAAAGGCATACAAGCAAAGTGCATGAATTGGTTGTATTTGGAGGTCTCTCTTATTCTCAACATTCCCTAGCTTTTTTATTACTGTATTGTTACATGACTGTATCATATTCTTGTCTTCATATTTCTGTCATGGTTACAGTGTGCCAACAAATAATCATGAGTATTACTTTTAGAAATTATCGTTGTTACAACAGATTAAAAGATTAAGACAGCAGGTTAATTATGTTTTTGAAATGTTTTCTTTTTCAGCTGACTGTGGAGGGCCAGTTGAACTTTGGGAGCCAAACAGTACATTCAGCTCTGCAAACTTTCCAAACAATTACCCTAATTTAGCTTCTTGTAAGTCATTCTTTTCTAAATCTTCAGGAGAAGTTTAACCATATAAAAATAGAGATACTAAATCTGCTTTTCCAACTCAGACACTGTCAAACAAAAAAAGGCAAAAAAAAGATCTCCGGTATACACAGTGGGATCTTTTAACTGTATTCTATATGGTACTGAGCAGAAGCTAAGGAGGCACGTGCCAGCTGAATAAAAAGGGATGAAAACAAGCATAATCCAATGGAACAGGTCCAGACAGGCCAATTCCATCCTGCCTCAGATGTCAAATGTCTTTATGTCAATGCAGCAGCACATAAGGTGATGAAAGCCCCCATTTTACCATAACCTGGTATATCTGCCAGGTTAATATCATCACTTCTGCTGTTAAATAGCTCAAATTTTCTAGAGGCAAAGAATATGTGCATGCATTTTGTAAAGAATCCTCTCTTTATTGAATGTTTCTTAACGTGCTAGTGAGAAGATGTTATTCTACTGATGTTACTTGATTTAGATTAAATGAGAGCTGGCAAAAGTGAATGCTTCAAGGAGGTTCACTCTGTCTTGTTGATGGATAAAGCAAGGAAGAGAGCTCTGTCATTGCTTCTTAATGAAATTTTAATTATTTATCCCTTCAATTGTGCTGGGATGGTAATCATAGGAGTTGTCATTTTGTGCTTCTTTTCACTTGAAATATGGCTCACATTTCCAGGATTCATTCCACAAGTTCCCAAATGAGATTCCTGATAGTGAGAAAATACTTTTCACTCCATGATTTTTTTTTACTTTCTTTACAAGATTTATATAGTATCCACATTTAGATTAAATATGAGAAAGTATAGGCTAAACAGAAGCAAAGAGCTATTTTAACTTGAAAGACAGGCTTCTGTAACGGATTATAGAAATTATCTTACTATCAAATGAGACTTAAGTGCCAAGACTATTTGTCACATTGTCACTGTCAGAAAAGAATGAGATTTACTACCTTGATGAAATAACATGAGTGATTAAAAAACCTGTGTATATGTTGTAGAACCCTAAAATTAGTTTTCAAAAATGTTTTAAGAACGAGAAACTATAGAATTTTGGATCTTGACAGCTTTTAAATACAAGATTTAAACTTCTTAATTTCTTGGGTGATTATTGACAATTTAGGAGATTTTTTTTCCCCCCAAAGCCCTTCAACAGGAAAAAGGCACAGTAAATGTAACTACTGAAAAGGTGATTTGTATCTATGTGTTTTACTATTTTCCAGGTGTGTGGTACTTGAATGCTGAAAATGGAAAAAACATCCAACTTCATTTTCAGGTTTTTGATCTGGAAAATATTTATGATGTGGTTGAAATCAGAGATGGCAGAGGACCAGATTCCTTACTTTTGGGCAAGTTGCAGCAGTGGGTACTAAAATGAATGTAATCAGACAGCTGGAGCAAACTGATGGATATAATATCATGGAAATTAAATTCCTCTCATTTCATTCGCATTTTTTGGGCCTCATTTCAGAGGAAATTCAGAGAAAAAAATTGAGAAAACATACTTTATGTGACATCAGGCTTCCAAAACATTTGCACACATTCAGCTTTCCATGCAGTCCGTGTGAAATTAACTTCTCAGTGGATCAGACTTGTTTATGTGTGTGGACAAACAGATGGAAAATCTCTTAACTGAACCCTATAGTTCTATGCTGATTAGTCAAATCTGGTGTTGAGGTCTGAGAGCAATCTGAGTCAGGTTTGGGGGAGCAGCTTCATCCCTGTGGTGGCAGTATGTGCTTTTGAACCCAGAACATTTTGAAATACACATGAACAAAATAGGTTGAATATACTCATGTTTTCCTGGTGAATAGCTGTCTACACAGAGAGAGGCCCACTGCCAGATGTCTTCTCTACAACAAACCAGATGACAGTGATCCTCCAGACAGACAAGTCTTCAGCTGGGAAGGGATTTCTTGCAAACTTCACTACTGGCTACCATCTGAGTAAGCACCTCAACCTTTGTATTTATGAGGTTAAACCACTGGCCAAATGTATTTCAGAAAACATGGAGAGTGCAAAGTGACTCTCAGCACTTGCTCAGTAGAAAAAAATCCAAATGTTAAAGAGGAAAAGGCTGGTTACTCATCTCTACTTTATCTTTCCTGGCAGGAAAAGTGATGGGTTTCTTTCTTAGTGTAATTGGAGCAATGTCTAGATCATGTGCAACCCTGTGATATTATGCGGAAAATTGACTCATTATTTTGACCAAAATATTTTCAGATGTTAAGAGGGCAAATACTAACAATTCCCTATTAAAAAAAAAAATAAAAAAAAACCCAAACCAAACAAAACAAAAAAAGCCAGAAAAAACATCACTTTTTAAATCATTTCAGTGTGTCATTAAAGTCTGTTTAAATGCATTTGTAAAATATTTACTATTGATAACATGCACTAGAAAAGAAAATATACCGCTCTATGATGTAGTAACTCTGATCAATATTTGTAATGTGGTCCTTCTTGCATCTCTAAAAATTTGGTCTTCAGTGAGTGAATAATCTGAGAAGTACTAGTCTCTTAAATGTTTGGACAGCAGTGTTTCTGGTTCCAGCCAGATCCCTTCTGAAAGGCTCTTGATTTTCTTGGGGACTGCAATTAGACTTGTCACTCATAGTTCAGCAATCAACTCACCAAAATATGCAAAATGAAGCATAATGCAAATTATATGGAACAGTAATAAGCTTAGCAGGACAAATAATTATAGAAACTCTAGGCCACATCTTGACTGAATTAATTAGAGGCTGTATATTACTTCTATGGAAGTCTGACAGAAGAAAAACAGAAAGAACAAGCAGTATGTATTCAGAGATGTGTGAAGTACCATGCACTTACCTGAACAGAAAATCAACAAGGATCTAGGCTCTTTTTCTTACTTTAACTCTCAGAAATCTCTCAAGTTCCCAGCTTGTTTAGCCACTGGCAGATTTCTCATGGAATCACAGTAGTAACAATATTGCTTTTCTTAATATTTTTTTAAAATCTTCACCTTTGGTCTATATTTATAAAATTAACTTTGTTTAATCCCATTGTGCAAGACTGAGATGTTAGTTTAAATGTCCATATGAAAATTTTGCTGCTTCTTGTTCTGCCTTCTCAATCACATTTGTTCAGTCCAACAACTCTCTGCCTTTTTCTTTTTCAGCTGGTTCAGCATCTTTGCTGGGCCAGCCTTGCCCACACTTTATAAAATGAAAATTAAGCAAGGCAGAATTCTCGGGGTTGCCATTGCCAGTTCTGGTTAAATATATTTTAAATGTTCCATTTACAAAAGAATTATGCTTATTCATGATCTTTGCAGCCAAAGGAGAGAGACTAATATCATTAGCATGCAGGCTGAAGGACAAAAGGTTAGTCAGTAAAAAAATTAACTTTAAAGAAATCAGATTTTTCTTTGTGTTTTATTTTTTCTATGAAATATTGGTTTTTGGAAAAGTAAGAATCATCTGAACAGAAATAATTTTTGGCAGTATGCAATATAATAAAAATACCTTCAATTAAGAATTAAGTTTTGTGAACACTTTCAATTAAGAATTAAGTTTTTATCTGCCATTAGTTACGGACACTGAATGTGTGAAAATCTGGTTCAAGCTTTTTAGAAACCATATTCTTCTGCTTCCATTTGGTACAAACTATGCTGATTGATGAATGAATCATTTTATAAGAATATTAAAAATTCAGAAGTAAAGCAATTATTTTGCTTTAAATAAGACTTCTAGATAATTAAATATTTCTGTCAGTACATCCAGGAAGGTAAAGTAAACAATTATTTGAATTTAAGTTTATGCCTGTATATTTCCTGTAATATAAATGAAGCCATTGAAATACACTTTGGCTGCAGAAAGAATTATAACTTTACATTTACTCTCTCCCTCATTTGCTTTTATTGTATAACTGATTCTGAAGTAGCTTAATCCTACTTGTATGAATGCTTTCCTTATTCCCTTTACTTTTGTTTCTTCCACCTTTCCCAACAAATACATTTCAGAAGGAGACTCTCAGCTCTCATTGCCTCTTTGCTCATATGCTTGATTTGACAGAGCTTAAGGTCTCTAAAATTTGTGAAAATGTTGAACATTTGAAAATTGAAATCATTAGTCACTTTTGACAGGATCTGACCTTTCACTCCCTTGTTTATCACTTGCAATGGAAGAACACTACTAACTGAGCAACACTAACTAGAGCAGAAGGTATAAGGCAGAGTACCACAGATTTTATTCTTAATTATCTTCTATTTATCTGAAAATTATCTTTATTTTGAAAGAGAGATGGATGGAAATGGAAAGAAAAGGAAATCAAAGGCTCTTCATAATATCTACACATTTTTCTTCAGGTGAACTGTAAGACCTCCTGAGAACATCAACCTTCCTCACAACCACAGATTAATTTTCCTCTCTTGTTTCCCTTCAGGGGCTTGCACAGTTGATGAGCATCAGTGTGGTAGTGGGAAATGCATCTCATTGCACAACCTGTGTGACAACATCCCTCAGTGTGAAGATGGCTCTGACGAAGCAAAATGCAGTAAGGTTTCCTTCATACAAAGAAATCATAGAATAATTTATGTTGGGAAAGATTATTAAAATCATCAGTTTGAACCATAGATACAGCACTGTTAAATTCACTGATAAACCATGTCCCTCAGTGTTATATCTCCACATCTTTTAAACCCTTCCAAGGATGGTGACTCCACCACTTCAAAGTGGTTGACATGCTCAGCAGCCCTTTTGGTGAAGACATTTTTCCTAGTATCGAACCCAAGCCATGCATATTTGGCAGGAATTGCCTAGGAAAACCACCACAGAAGCTCAGTTAATGTAGACCACTGCAGGCCATGCCAATTTGCACAGCAGTACCTCACTGACTTTGTCAGGGCCAGGAAAACAGTCACTTTTCTGAGATACTGTATGGAATCTGGTGAAGAACTCTGGAAAAGGTAGGAAGCTTCTCTGTGCCAAAAACTGTAGTTGTTTATAATTGCCTCAAAAGTAAATGAAAACTCAACATATGCTTTTCTTCTGTATTCATTTTATATTTCCCAATTATACTGGCTTTTGCTGTAATTAATTAGAATTTCACAGCAGTAAAAATTCTGCAGTGCAGGGTAGAGAATAAACATGCTCTTGGTGGAAATTCCCAAATAGTTTTGTGAGTGTGAAGCCAAACTATAACACACAGCACCCTCCAGCCCACCTGGACTCCATGGGATGAATGGATGGAACAGCTTCAAAAGCAGCATCCATTCTTTGTTCACTGCTATAGCTTATTTCTCTGGGAAAGTGGTCCTTTCCAAAGAAATTCCAAGATGCAAATTGCCAAATTCATTCCAAAATGCATGTGTACAGTATCTGAATTCATTTTACACAACAGGGAAATAAGATTCTCTAAAACAATAATTTAAATGTAAGACTATTGCTAAAATCATGTTTGACCTAGCACAGCTGTTAAACTGCTCTTTCTGACAATCTACTTTGGAGAATTAAAGATTTAAAAGTGGTCTTTCAGCTTAGCACAATTCCTTTGTTTTAAAGAGCTCTACTAGGGATCAGATATGTTTTAGATGTGTGCTGACAGTCAGTTGCTGATTTCAATATTTTTTACATGCATATATATAAAAATATACATGACATATGTAAATACATCTAGATAGATAGATTATAGATAGATGGTAGATGATAGATGGATAGATAGATAGACGTCTGAAGACACAGATTCACTCCTCAAATTAGTGCCATTGACTATTTTGTGGCAAACACATTCTTCCTTCAAAATGCATAGAATAAAATTCACTTCAGTTCGTTCTTAAGGAAAAAAACCTTGAATTTATTTTTCCAGTCATTGTTGAAGAAGATCTGAACAAGAAAACCATCACCTACATTAACATGACGTACATTTTCCCAAAGATTTATTTTGCCACTGATTGTCTATTACTTCATAACAAATTACCTCACATGAAAAGCCTGGGAGATTTGTTTCCAAAAACCCATTTAATCCAAACTTTAGATAAATCAATCTATGCCTTAAAAGAAAATGAAAATTCAATTAGAAACTCTCACATTGAGTCTTTCCAGTGTCCAAAAGCCTTGCTCATTTTCCTGAAACCAATTTCAATGACTTATCAGAAGTGGCAACTTGAACTAGACAAACTGTCTTTTCAAATCTTCCAACTTCTGAAACTTCCAGGGACTGCAAAGAAATGCCAAAATTCTAAAACTTATGATATCTGAATTAAGCAGTTGTCGGATCCTCAATGACTTTATTATTTCTTACTAATAATGTATTTGGAGAAGAACATGGATCTGATGAGGAGAAAGGAAAAGGACTTATAGTTCAAGTTCTCTCAAGAAGAGAGGTGTCAAAAGTAATTTGGAGAAATCTTGCAATGCATACAATTCCAAGATGTTTAAGAAGCTCAGCAATTTAATTTAATCTAATCTAAAATTTACCATTAATTAATTAATCAGTGTAAATCACCTCTTTCATTCATGCACTCCAGGCGTCACAGGGGCATTTCTAAAAATCTGTGTTATTTACTATGGTGGGTACTCTATGTGGAAGCATTTTGGAGGAAAAAGATTTTTTGCACAAGTAAGATTTTTAAAAAATATATTTTGAAAAACAATAAATGTCAATGCATTGCATGCTTTTCTCTACTTCACAACAGCAATACATGTAATCTGCCTAAAATGCAGCTGTAGCTGCCAAGTCACATATGAGATTCTTCTGACATTATTATATATAAATTTAAGATTATATAATAAAATTCTTATTTTATATACCTGTGTATACATGAGATTCTGTTGGCCATACAGTCCAAATCCTTAGTCACTATGCCAATAGCATAAGACTTTTTACCAATAAGTTAATGAGTTTCTGAATTCTTGTTCTGAATATTTTCTTTTGGGAAAAGTTTTTATAGAAGGACTTATAGAAGCGTTTTGAGTCAGCTTTAATTATTAATATGAATGTTTTAACTAAAACTGCAATGAAAACAGTAGCAATTGGAACTGGAAATCTATTATTTTTTTGATCAACAAGCATTTCAACCTTATTTCCATTCAGTATTACTGAGCATCGTGGTACTAAGGCTTCACTCATTATTTAGAAATTATATAATGCTGACTAAGAAAAAAATGCATTGATTAGCGTTGATGGAAAATGGACTGTTTATTGTCTATTTCTGAGACATTTGCAAAATACAAGGTATGAAACTCTCCTGTGGCAGAAATATAGGAAATAACAATAGTATTTCCTTCCTGTGGGAACACAACATCCTGGAGATGCCGGGTTTATTACCTCCATAATGCATTTTACCTTTTTTTGTGTTCTTCATTGGCAATAATAAATCCCTTTCTATTACATTTCTGTTTGCTTGGGGTGGGGGAGGAAAGTGGTTTGCAACCTATCTAAAATGTTTCTGCCCATTTTGTTCTCCAGTGAGATTACTCAATGGCTCTCTGAGCACTGAAGGGCTGGTGCAGGCCAGAGTTGGGAAGTCATGGCACCTGGCATGTGCAGATGGTTGGAGTGAAGAGATTTCAGACAGTGTTTGCCAGCTGCTGGGGTTGGGGTGAGTGATAAATATTCATTGTCCTCTGTGACTTGTTTGCAGATTTACTGAGTGTATATTGGCATTTTCCTCCTCATTTCACTGGTGTACTCTCCAAAAAAATGGCAAATGTATCTGTCAAGTGGAGTGCTTGGTGTGCCAACAAATTTGAGAATGTGGCAAACCCTGTCTTGGTGACATTCAGCACAGGATTGATGACTCTGAACATGGCAGGTTGGGCATGAGGATGCATACTGGCGAACACTGGGAAAATGTTGTGGATGCATCACCCTTTCATCACTTTATGTCATCATTTACATCTTCACTTTCATAAGGATGGCTCAAGAGTAAAGCTGGAGCCAACAGCAGCCTTGGCTGCTCTGCTTTTGTAGTGCTGCTGATCATTCCAAGCAGAGATCATCACTTGGATATTCTGCTAGAGTAGAATGGAATTCTGGAATTCTGCCAGGTAGAATGGAATGTTGAGTTAGACTTAGAGCAGGGATGGAGTAGGGAAGTATATGGTAGAAAAATAGATTTGGCTTTAGTCCCTGTTCAGAAGAATTTTCAGGGGAAACATGGGAATTGTAGAGTGTAGGGTGTGGCATTTTTCAATCTGTGGTAAAATTTATGGCCTAAATTTTGGCCTTACATCATGTGCTACTCCACTTCCATCCACTAAATAATTAGCTTTCCTGTAGTGCTGAGGTTTTTAGGGAATGTCACTCACCCAACTAATAATCAGACTAAATTCTGAGCTTGCAATTCATTATTTTGGTCTGTGACCAAAGAAAGATCCTTACAAATCCCCTTCTGATAAATTAATTTCAGCAATCACAGAGTTAGAATGACTTAGAAAAATATCCAAGTGTTATTTCAGGAAGGCTTCTAATTGGATGAATGTCTGCTGGTTTATTGGTTTTTTTACTTTTTTCCTTTGGGTGAGTACTGAGTTTACATAAAAATCAGGTAGCTACATGCAGAAATCCTGACTGTAATTTATGTATGCATGCATATAAGAACATACAAACTGTGTTTAAATGTGCTTCTGGTCAAATACCTTGTTCCTTAGAGTGACCAGTGGCCTTCTCTTTCTGATTCTTTCTGCCCCTGCCCTGCCTCCTTTCCCTTCTGGACAGAAGTAATTTGGTGGTCTACTGATTTCATTGACATATTTGATAAGCTTCAACAAGCTTTGCCTTCCATGGTATTCTAGCTTTTAAATATTAGTTAATGCTTTTTTTTTCCCCCATAACCTTCTGCAGCAGTATCTTTCAGGTTGTCTCTATAAACAACTCAGGTGCACTTACTAAAAGAGTTCCTATCAAGCTTCCTAGTTATTTGTTATAATTCAATTTCTCAGTTTATAACATACTCCCGTTGTCTAGAAAAAATATTTTTAAGCCTAACTTGTATCACTTTTTGTAACCTGGGTACTACTGCAGTCACAGGATAGGACAAAATTCTCATATGGGTGTGTCTATATTTATGTATGTATTAATATATTAATAGGTATAGATATATAGAGATGTGGGTGTGTAACTTCTGTGAGCACCACACTATTCTGCTTTCCTTGAATCCCCCTGTAGCAGCATATTTCTTAATAAGTATCACCATATTTGTTACTAAATGGATGTTTGCAATAGCAGGTCCTGAGTAGGCTGTAGCTTATGCTCCTACACTGAATTACTATCTAGAATCATGTTTTATTAGAAAGGCTAAACTTCACCTGGGAGAATTTAGTTTTACTATTAATTGCCTATACATTTGCTAGTCTCACTTTCTGTTTAATTTATGAAAAGGACTGAGCTGATAGGAATCCTGCATCATATCCTGATTATTTATGTACCTGGGCTACAAAGTGCAATGCTCCTCACAGGTTCCAGTAAATCTAAGTGTGAATCCTTCTGCCTCCATTTTTCAAATATGTGGCTGTTGCATTTGTGATTTGTACCAAACAAGAAGCCAGTCTGGGGACATGCTTATTGTGCGTCTACAAAATACACCTTAGGCAAATAATTTACAAATCTTCTTAATGAGTCTGGGCTGCAAGATGAACAAATTGATGCTCTGGAGAAACCTGAAAATAATCCTTTGCTCAGCTTCCACTTGTAGCTGAGCAAGCGCTGCTAAAATCTTTTGTCAGCATCTTATTTCCTGGAACCAAGAACATCACACCCTGAGCTTTTCACCATTGCATTGGGCAGATGCAAAACAATCCTGTTTCCCTGGGACCAGAGCCAGCTGGGTCTTTGCTAAATTGTACCCAGGAATGAGGGTAGACCTGGCAATTTTATCACACCTAAAAATCCAACAAGTGTGAGAGTTTTTAGTCTTTACTCTGCAAACCTTCATTCTATTTTCTTCATGAACTTGCAACATTCTTCAGAAGGAAATTAGGACCTGGGAATACTTTGCTGGTCTCAGCAAAGTTCTTCATCATAGAATTTGACTCTGCCTACCTGGCTTGGCACTTTACTGCCCTCTCAGACTGTCTAAAAGCGCTTCCAGGCTGAGCAATGCAGCAGTAGTGACTTTTCCAGCAGGTGGATCATACAGCTCTCCTGGTGGCAAAGCAGGGTTGTTGAACACCTCTTTACTTCATACACAGCAGATTTGCAGGCAGATTCCAGACTTCATCCTTCCCAAGAGAGTGAGATTTACTGCATTTGAAGAGAAGACACAGTGCAGGTGCTCCCTGTGCATTAAACCTGCAGGTGCTCCTTGCGTATTAAACAAATGGTTCCCTTTTTGCTCCTGAGATTTGTAAGGTTAAAGGGCCAAATGGGAGGTTGTCATCCCCCCAAAAATTATTCAGTCTAACCACAGCTATCTTTTTTCCCCATGCTTCCTCACGGGAAAGCAAATATGTTTCATAGATATGTGTTCCAAACTGGTCATTAGAAGTATCACGAAGTACATGATGCAGAATGGACTAGAAAGTAAATCTGGATATGGGTTCTAAATGTCAAAAAAAAATTGTCTCACCAATAGCACAGAGAATTCTTAGTTCAAAAAGCCATTGCTACCAAAAAAAAAAAAAGTTGAAGAATAGACTAATTAATTCCTTTAAATTGACTACATGACCTTTAAAGGTGCCATCCAACCCAAACTGTTCTGTGATTCTAATGAATACACCCCACTCTTGATC
The DNA here is from genome assembly GCF_901933205.1 of Camarhynchus parvulus. Classification (NCBI taxonomy): domain Eukaryota; kingdom Metazoa; phylum Chordata; class Aves; order Passeriformes; family Thraupidae; genus Camarhynchus; species Camarhynchus parvulus. The sequence goes on from NC_044571.1 coordinate 103,665,355, forward strand.
AATAGCAAACATGACACTATTGACTTATTCCACAGCCATTCTGATTTCAACAGATCTATGATGTGAAAATTAACTTTTTTTTACTCCATTAGATTCTTCATTATAAAAAATATAATTCAATTTCTTTCCTAGACAATATAGTATAACTGCACCCCTCAAAAAAGCGAGACTGTGATACCCCAAGGTTCAGATATTACTGCCCTGTTGGCATACCAAGTTCTAGCTCCATACATTTAAGAACTGGTATTTCAAACCCTTCATTGTGGCACAGAAAAAACAAACTTTTTTATTTATTTATATTTAGTGCTATCAAAAGAATTAACTAATATCCCTTTCAATATGAATGTAGCATTATAAATCTTAGAATAAGATGTAAGACTGGAAGTAAGAGACTCACATTTTAATCCAAACGAGTTTCAAGCCTCAAAAATCCCCTGCTAAAGGATCATTATTTGAGGAGAATAAAAAAAAAATTAAAAAGCTGGTGTTTATTCTATCAGCATAATCATTTCCCAAATATTGCTCCACTGGTGGAATAAGGTATATATCTAAATATATGCATGTGTCTTTTTGTCCCAGGGATGCAAATATGTCCTCAGCTGTATTATTCACTGGAGATGGCCCATTTGTCACCATCACCAAAAGAGGTAGCCAGAGCCTAATTTTTACAAAAAGGTGGGTACAGCGAGATTTCTTCCTCATACTAACAATGTCTTTAAGTGTTGTGGTGATTATTTATGCACTAATATATAGCTCAAATCCTAACTGACATCTCTATCCATTTACTGTGGAAATTATATGCTCTTTTATGAAAATATTTCTTATCTAGAAATCTCTAAATTATGAGTATACAATATAGTAGAATTAAGACTACCTATATATATAATATAGAAGAATTAGGATGGAGTGACAATCACTCATAGTTATAGAGTAGTTGTCAAAGTAGATTCTCTCTGTAATCAGCACAGAAAAATAAGCACTGCAAAATGTGATCCATCAAGGCATCTCTTGAAATATGATGAGTCACACTCTATAGCTCTTTAACTTTATTGATATAGACTTTGGACACACTGAGGATTCCTAATTTAAGCCATCCACAGACAGGAATCTATATTTAAACAAACTATCCCCACTCAAAAGATGACTTCTGGATTTGTCTCCACTTTTACAAGTGAATCATTAGACGACATGATCCTCAGAATACATTTGATTCTATTCTAACCTTTCTCAGTCCAAATAACTGCTGAAGGGATTCTGAAGGGTACTAGAAACTGGTAATTTCTTGTTTCAGATTTAATGAAAATGTGATATTAGCACAGGATTACATCCTCAGGATATGGTGGGATTTACAACACAACTCCCAAACAGAAAGGCTTGCCATCATCAGTTTAAAGAATTGTAATGACTTCAATTACTGTTTTCTGTTTATAAGAGGCTTTACTGTATAATTTTTTCTGGATTTCCACCAGAACACTGAGCCAGAAAATTACTGTCTAATTGCTAAAATGCTGAAACCATGTTGAGGACAGCAAGAGTCCATGTTCTTTCAGCTTCTCTTAATAAACACAACACAGTGACAAAGCAAGAGACATATCTTAATTTTCTATGGTCTATTATTTTGCCTACACACACAAAAAAAAAAAGTTACATTTTATGTTCTAATTATACTCTGTTAACCTCATGAGTGGTGAAAGTACCTTAAACTAATGGAATATCAATAGAGGCTATTTTTCTTTTTTTCTTGAGTGAATGTCTAAACCAGCATTGCCACAAGACATCTTGAAGAGCAGTAATGATTTAAAGATGTCTTCTGTTAATACCTGTTAAACACTAAAAGTGATTAAACCAGGAGGAGGAAATGGAATAAGTTAATTTATCTTAGTTGTATTTCTGTGGCAGAAATAGGTGTCTTCTCCCAGGTTTCATCTGGACAGCTGATAGGAATCATTTTGCAGGGTGACACTATTGCAGATTCACACATGGTTTTTCTACATATAATGAATGCTAGAAAGATCACACAGATGTGATAATTTAAGCAACTGAATTCATTAACTGGTAATCCAATTATAAAATGTATTTCTTACATTGTCTTTGTTTTTTTATTCAAGTGCATCCACCATTGAAACAAAGGAGGGCACATATAACATAGGGCTTGAAATCTGCAATGACAGTCAGCAAAGGAATTCTCTGGTGCCCTTAGGTAATGTGATTTTTGGCAGGATTTTTTTTGTAAGAGCCCCAGATCCTGCCTTTTAGATACATGTGAGCAGATTCCACAGGAACTAATTGTTTTTGCCAGTTCTAAGTGAAGATCATGCTCACAGATACCCTAACTGCTCCAGATTTCTGCCTGGCATGCTGCTTGACAGCTGACACTCAGAGAGGCACAGAGGAGGGTGTTCAGCACATGCCTCTGGTGCCTTTTGGCCACTCCTCTGCAGACCAAGGGGCAGCTCAGAACTGTTGGGCTGAAGTGCAGGCAAGGAAGTGCTTCTCCTGCTGGGAGCTAGCTCCACAAAGAGAGAGAAAAAAGCAGAGGCAAATGAAGCAATTTCTGCTGAAGCAACCAACCAGTAGGTACTTGTGGTGGGACAGGCAACTCCCTTTACACTGAAAATGTAAAATTATAGGGACAAATCTGACACTTTGGTTGTTAGTTCAGGTAGTTTATGCATCTACCTATGAGAAAGCATAGGATTAGGTAAAAGACCTAATATACAGCACCACTGAACCCCCCCTTTGTAGGCCTATGAAGGCACCATGGAAGAGGGTATTTAGTTGAAGTTTATGCAAAGGTGATTTTGGTTTCTTGCATTTTTGTTTTTTTAATATTTGTCTGGTTACGGATTTGGATACATGTCACAGAAAATGGTTTCCACTTTTTAAATTACAGCTTTAAGATTAGATACCTACTTTGAAGTGGAAAATGGCAATGTGGGACTATTCAGGGCCAGAGGAATATCTCATTTGCACCCCACTATATTGAAGGTTTAACTGGGGAGGTGGTGGGTGGTTGCAGTTCCCACTTTATTTTATGTCCCTCTGTGCCATTGGGAAATTACTGGGTCACATCTCACTCACAGCAGATGAAAAATTTTAGAGCAAACACAGTTGAGGGATACATCATTCCCTATCATGTTTAAAGTATCCTTCACCTACTCAATTTAAAAATGAAATGTGGAGATGTTCACTAGAAACAAACTGTTGGCAGAGCTTGGTTTTCTATCTTCCCCTCATTCTCATTTCTGTGTGTATCAGATTTGAATTGCTAGCACGCACACTGTCCCAAGTGTTTCAGATTCATTACAGACTATGAACATAATATTAAAACCTCTGGGTATCAGAAATGCTTGAGCAGTTTTGATCTATGGTCTTGTGGTCTTCAGACTCTGGCTTTATACATTTGCTAAATAATTTCTAACCTAACATATGCAACTGCGTATTTTACAGTAGCATTATTTTCTTAGCAAAATGATACAGGGATATAAAACTAACCCCTTAAATCCTTTGGCCACACTGATCTCTAGTGGTAAGGTATTAAAAATATCTCAAAGGTAGGAAAAAATGCCATAGGCAGCTATAATTTATTGCAAATCTCTCTCAGGCAGATGACCCATCACCCTAAAACACAAGAAGAGTCTATTTTTATTTCCATAATATAAATCAATTAAGTGTCCACTGAAGAGGAATATGTACATTTAAAGCTGTGTAACATATAATATTGCATACTTATAATTAAAACATAATTTAAACATGTAGCATTAGTTACTATACTTAACAAGCTGATACTGCTAAATGAATGTACTTTCATATATATGATTGTACAAATTTCTGTGTGGGTATATGTATATATATTTGACAGTCAGAGTTATCTGGTGTGCAGATATTTGGGATTTAATTGCACTTTCATTCTAGAGAACACTGTTGGGACGACCTGGTGGTTCATCTGCAATGTAACATTCAATGTAAGTACAATGATGTTCAATGTAAGTACACAGAATCCAGGAATATTTCACAGACAGATCAAATTGTTCAGACCATAAAGCCAAATGTTTATGGCTTGAATGGAAAGGTTAGGGAATGGACTATAAAAGCTATACTCATAAATGATATAAACAAAGGAAAATTTAGTCTTCACTCGATTTCAGTGTTAAGTGTACACTAGAGAGGGATCTGTAGTGAAAATATTTCTAAAATAAATGTATAAAAATTCCAGAAGATTTGAGGAAAGAAAACATCTCAATCCAACTTAGACAGCTGCATCCTGATTTCAGCTATAAAAACCCAAACTTTTTTCCACAGTATTTTTGAAGAGCAGTTCAGATTCTACAAAGTTTTTGCCAAGAAAATTGTTTTTGCCAAGAAAATTGACTAGTCTAATAAAATATGCTACATTCCTTTAATTTTTTAAAATTTGATTTTATTTTATCTTAGCTTGTGGAAAACACCTGGTAATTCAGAATAATGGAACAAGAATTGTAGGTGGAAATGATGCCAGAAGAGAGGCTTGGCCTTGGATAGTTTCACTCCATTTTAATTTCCAACCCGTTTGTGGAGCTTCCCTTGTCAGTGACGAGTGGCTGGTGACAGCAGCACACTGTGTCTATGGGTAAAGTTCTTTTATGTGCAAGTTCACTAAGGAGGCATCAGATTATGAACAAATTGTGACACTGATATGAAAAATTAACAACAAACTTCTCATTTAATGACACGCTTTGAATCACTTGTGGGCTCAGCTGAAAGGTCCTTTACCTCCTGGTAAATCCTCAGTCCTTACTTTAATGCAGACAATTGTGGAAACCAAGCAGCATTTCCTGAATAATAAGGAATTGCACTTTAAATGCATGGTATTAATACAGAGCATTGGTACTTAATACATAATTATTGTGGGCCTCCATAAATTGGGTGAATCCCTCAACCAGTGGAATAAAAGGTGACATCATATCCCATAAATTAAACTCAGCATCCCTCCTACATATTATCCTGGATTGATTAAGATTTACTGTGCATCACTGGAATGAATCTTGATTTATGTGCATTGATTAGGCAATATTGGATATCCTCTCCATGGTGTTATTTGTACCATTCAAAGAAGTGGTGCATATTTAAATATTTCCTAAGATTTGCTTTCATAATATCTACAATAAATACAGATGTTGTAAAAGACATACAGAAACTGGAATGGCAAAAAAAAAGTCAACAAAAAAATCCAAAACCAAAATTAGAGTAGAGCTTTCACTACAAATAGCTAAATGGTAAGGCAGCGGAGACTATGCCAAAATCCTAACACTGCCTCGTGGCATGACAAGCACTACATTCCACACAAAGACACTAAAATGAAAAGGATTAATCCCCTTAGTTTCCACACAATAAATCCACAATTGTCTTGATACTTCCTTTTTATGTGAATCACCTTTCTATTTTCAACTAAATCTAATTTTGCCTTTGCTAGAATTTTCCTAAATTGAAGCCTGCGGTTTCACACCTTCTGAACATTTAATATTAGAACAAAAGAACATCTTGATGTCAAACCAAAAGATAAGCAGAAACCAATTCAGTCTAACAATCAGGATCAAAATGTAATTTTTAAACCATAAAGTGATTGATTAAAAAACAGAAAATATTTAGGTTCTCTGATGAACACAGCCTTAAACCAGCATGTGTAGATTAGGAAAAAAAATGCAAATTATGTCATATTTTGTTTTAGCATATCTTGTTTGACTGAGATTAAAAACTAAGGGACTAGTTTTCTGAGTCTGTGAGCTGCAGCATTTCCAACATCTCAGACCTCTTAGACATTCCATTACACTTTTCTAACTAGGACCGATATTAATTGCCAGCAGTCAGCAGTATTCTTCATAGTGTTTAAAAAGCCATGGTAATTTAGTTAATGTATTTCCCTCCTCTGCACCACCACCTGATTAATTCATTATAAATAATGCATTATAAGCTCACCATAAAAAAATCAGCAACGCATATCTGCAGTGTGGATGTTTAAGACAGTGATACTCACAGAATTCTAAGCACATCTGCCCCGTTCTATTTATTTGACAAAACATGCAAATGCTACGGATTGCCACGAGGCTAAATATCAGCATTTTATCTGATACACAATTTTCAAGACTTCCATTAATCATTCCTAATTGTGAATACTCTCTCTGCAATTTCTAGGAGACAACTGAAGCCGTCCCGCTGGCAGGCGGCTCTTGGCTTGTACAGCCAGTCAGACCTGGCACAGCCTCCAACAGTGGTTCAGAACATTGACAGAATAATTATAAACCCTCATTACATGAAGCAAACAAAAGACAGTGATATTGCTCTGATGCACCTTCAACACAAAGTGCAGTATACAGGTGAGTTTTTGTTTTCCCAAAAGACCTGTTTATTCTATTATGCTAAGTATATGAGGGTGGTGTGGAGTCTGCTCAGTGATTCCTGGATATCTTGGCAAAAAGTGGGTTTGAATTAATGAACATTTTCTGGTATGACTTCATAAAAACCTGAACACAGGGAAGAGGTTGAAATTGATTACTTGTTTCTCATTCACAGATTACATACAACCTATCTGCCTACCAGAAAAAAATCAACAGTTTTCACCAGGAATTAACTGCTCCATTGCTGGCTGGGGGGATATTAGCAATGAAGGTGGGTCATCTGCTTGGAAAATTCTGACAGGCATGTAGCTGTGAGGGCAGGCTTGTTCCTATTCCACAGGAGTTGATAAGGTCAAATAGTTTAGAGAGCTACTCTTCCATATGAAATTTAGGAACTATGCCATTCCACTATTCCTTGTCTGAAGCAAAATGATACTTATAACATCTCTTAGAAAAAAAACATGCATATCTAAGTTCATTAGGCTATGAAGAAAGCTTCTTACATCCACTTAGAAGTTATGATGACTACTTTTCTCAGCATGAAATATGTGCATCTCAGTTCCAGATATTGGGTGGGGGAAGAGGAAGATTAGTCTTTCTGACAATGTGCAAATGATTTTCCCCAGAAGTCAAGAAAGCTGACTGCAGTGTGAAGTGTATGTTCTGTTTGTATGTCATCTGCTACAGATTTGGAGTCTCTCTGAAATAATAAACATGCCATTTCACTTCCACAGTTAAATACATTGACTTCTACATTAAATTACATTTAAAATTTTGGGTAGTAATTAATAAAATAATTTTTTAAAAAAACTTTAAATAACCAAAGTTACACAATGAATAGCGAGGAAGCACTAGACAACCCATATTCCTAAGTCTTTAATCATCCCTTAGATCTCCCCACAGTGAATTCATAGTCATTGATTTTAGTAATCTTGATTCAATTATAACCAAATTCAGTCCCATTACAAAAATGAAAGACAGAATTCAGTTAATGAGCCCTGTTTAATCAGAGACTGTGTTACAGGAGCATAAGCCTGAGTAGTACAGCAGTAAGGCAGGGATTCCTGCTGCTCAGGAGTGTGCTGAGCATGCTGGAACAGGAACAAAACCATCAGTGTTCCCAGTGGGATGCATGTATTTAATGCTGCAGGTAAATGTACTTTGTATTCTCATCAGGTCCCTCTTCAAATATATTGCAAGAAGCAGAGGTCCCTCTCCTTTCTAATGAAAAATGCCAGCAATGGATGCCAAAATATAATATTACTGAGAATATGCTCTGTGCAGGATATGACATGGGAGGAATAGATTCCTGCCAGGTAAGTAGAAGCAACTCATTTCCACTACTGGCATAAACCTCATCTAGTTACTGAATAAAACTCTCCCTGATCCTCCACTCATGAAAAACAGAACAATCTCTGTCCATTAATGTAACTTCTACTCATGGTACTTTGCCCATTTAATAATTTATCAGGATACAAGTTTAATTTATTTTTGTGTGTGTGCCATCTCGGCATAAACAATCATGGCAGGAGATAAATATGAGGACTGGGAATTTTTTGCATTAGCTTTTTACTCCTGCTGAGTAATTCCATGAAGAAGAGAGACACATACTTGGAGAAATGCAGAGAACAGAGAAACACATACTTGGAGAAATGCAGAGAACAGAGGAATAAATACCAAATCGACTGAAGTCTCAGAAATCCTTCATTATGGGAAAGAAACATAGCAAAGCTGCTTTTCCCCAGAATCTGCAGACTCTGGAGACCTTTCCCAAGCAGACAGCACAGTATTTCAGGGAGGCTGCCTTTCTGCACTGATATATGTTCGTGTGGGTTTAGTTTTTTATCCATTCCAGCTCTCTTTTTAACTCGCTGCTTCTCTTTGAGAATGTCCTCAGAGGTGGCTGCCACATGATTTTTCTTCCAGCAATATGGAGTCTGTGGTATGGAGACTGGCTGCCTTCCCTCAAGGCTGATGAGGAGCATTCTCACATAATTCCTATTGCCTTGCCCTACCAACCTAAGCCTTCACCACCTGCCCTGACTTTGCCCAGTTTAGTCTAGAAAAAGGACTCTCTTCAAGCCTAATGTCCTTTCCCTTCATGATGGTTTTCCTCATTCCCTTTTTCTTTCTGAACCTTATACTGAACAAAACCAAAACAACAACAACAACAACAGAAACACAAAACAAAACAAAAACCAATTCCATGTAGGACCACAGGCTGATAGAGAGTACAAGTGACCAGCACTGTGATCAATGACCAGTCAGCCATGAGCAAAGATAAACAAGTGATTCCTGATAGCACATCCCCCTTTAGGCTGCTGTCACAGCCTTTAACATTCTGGGGTGCCCCAGGGTTATGGGCAGAAGTATTTTAATGGCTGAGTCTTTGCAGAATTCTCTGGTAAAGATCCATTCACAGGGCCTGGAGAAGACACAATTAATACTGGTTCAACGAACTTGATAGACAATGAAAAATAGTAATTGTTTTCTTTCTCATCAAAACAAGACACCCATGGCTGACTCATCCCCACTCAAGCTAAATCAAATTCAGTCTCTATTACAATGCTACATCTGCTAAACTATTGAAAAGGAGGTGAGAGAAAAGAACACCTTTTCTGGCAATCTTGTTATTTTGTTCTCTAAAATTGAAACTGTGGAAACTCTGGGGTGACTGAAAATAGAACTGTGTTTTGGCTGAATATATTCAACAGAAAAAAATCCTCCACATTTATCTGGGCTTTGTGAAATATGAAGGGCTGAACATTAAAGGAATAAGATTTTTTAAAAAATCTCTTGAAGTCCAGTCCTGTATCGGAAGACTGATGACAGCTTAAGCTCACATCATTTAAAAAATAAAGAAAAAAGGAAATTGATAATTTGAATTTTTTTTTTTTTTTACATGGAAATATTCATATTGATCTCACTTCCGGGTGCTCAGGACATACAGCCATAGAGCATCTGTGATTAAGGAACAAAATGAACAAACATCATAAACAGGCTCTGCCTGAGAGTTGACACTGCTCACTTTTAACTTTTGAATTTGTCATTGCAGGGGGATTCAGGTGGCCCTCTGACATTTGAAGACGGGGACAAGTGGTTTTTGGTTGGTGTGACATCATTTGGAGAAGGATGTGCTCTTCCCCAGCGACCAGGAGTGTATGCTCGAGTCACCATGTTTGTGGACTGGATCAAAAGCATCATCTATTAGCTTGATATTTTTTAATTATAGCAATGGAGTTCAGATGTTGAAAGTAAGACATTGCATAATGATGTAAACTAGGCTGCCATTTCAATCTCACAGAGAAACTAAATAAACACGTAAATCTTGGTGAGGAAAACTTTGGTAACATTTGTTTGTTAATAAGACCCATTTCCAAGTGAGCAAAATATTTCAAAAGAGATGCTGTGGTTTTGTTAATAAATAGTTTTGTCATTTTACTTTTTGTTTTATACAGGATCTTAGGAAAACAGATTCTTTGAACATCAGGGCATTAACTGCACAGGGGAAGGCTTTATGAAGCACGAGGAGTAAAAAAACGTTTGCAAACTGTAAATGCTGTAGTGAAAAAGAATCAAAATTGTTAATATCAAGTGAAATATCTGGTTTATGTTTTTACATTGTGTTTTTCAATGTGCAATTTCATATTAATGCAGAGTCAACTCATCTCAGCAATCCTTCTGCACATCAAAATGAAGGTGCATGTCCTCTCTCCAAACTGGGCTCATGGGACTTCCTCTGCCTTGCCTCTTACAAAAGGCTCTGGAGTGAGGTTTATGGATTGTGCAGAAAGGCTGACCATGGATCATGCTGCTTTCTAATGAATAAACTGAATGTCAGCCAAATGTTCTCTCTTGTGTAATGTGCTTGGAATTAACAGAGTTAAAAAACGATTGAATAAAGCTTTTTAGTTTTCTTTCTAGGCAAGTGTTTGGCAATTATTCAAACAATTATAGAGATGTGTTTTTCCACACCCAACCACAGACTCACAATACTGCAACTTCTTCTCATAAAAACTGATGTTTCTAAAAACATTTGACAATAATGAGTACCAGTTCTCTCTCAAGAATAATAGTGTTTCCATATTACATGCTTTTCCTGCACTGGTGATTTTTAATATATATTTTGTGCTTTGTAAAAAAAACCAGCAGGCTATCCCATTACAGCATTCTAAAGAGGAAAGAATATGAAAACTAAAATAAGGGGTTTATCTTCTTGAGCTCTTTTATAAATCGGTTTCTATTAAAATATAATTACTTACTTGTTCAAATGCCTCAAATTCTATGGCATTAGTGTAATATGATGCACTTCTTTATTTCTATTTTCACACCAGTGTAGGACTTTAATGTATTTCTCATTCCACAGTACCAAAACTACAAAAATCATTCTCACTTACTGCATAAGTGTATCTACACATATACACACAGGTGTTGTGAGCTCCTGGATTTGGTTCTTACAACCCTAAATGAAGGTATGGAATGCTTGCAAACAGATGTTGGCAGTCACTGATAAAAAGAGTCCCAAACTGCTTTCAGGTCTTTGTAATTAGAGAACTAGGTCCAGACCAAAATCTGCAGCTTTATCAAGACATCTGTGATCACAAAGAACACAGATAAATGTAATTATGACAGAGAGAAGGTAAGAAGGTGTTTTAAACAGTCTCTCATATGAAAGACACAGTTTTTTGGCATTAAAATATTAGAGCTGCAAATTTTATCTTTCATAGTGAACCATTGTTTCTCCTATTAGTCTAAAAAGTAGAACATTTTGCTACCAGTATAAATTGATTTGGATTAAGCAATTACATTAAAATGCTTAAGTAAAATATGACCTGATTTTTGCATTATTTACCATACATCACTATTGTACATTGTGTTTCAGTCTGTTAATGAAATACAAAAACCAATTGAAAGCAGATCCAGTCACTAGAAAATGTGCTTACCAGGAATACAGTAAGATACTTTTATTTGTGTGCATTTTCTTGCTTTCCAAAATGCAAAGCGTATTTTGAGATAAACATTGATAAAACAACTCATCAGACTGAAAAAGTTGTGTACTTATACAGTATACACCTGTATAAGTATATATAAATATATTATATATATTTATAATATATTATATATTTATACTATATAAACCCTGGCATAAAAAGATATATCACATAAACTATTTTAATTTTGAAAACCATTTTATTTCAACTAAATATGTTTAGATAAAACTAACATAACCTTAGTCAACCACATTCTAGCCTTTGGTCAACATCCTCAGCTTCAGTTGCTTGCAAATTAACCTGTGAAGAAACCAGTCAATACCATGTTAAAACACTTGGGCAGAACAGATTATTTGCAACTGAGTCAGTTCCAAGATGCTTTGAAACAGAGGATGGGTATGGTGATAAATATGGAAATATTTCACCCCAATAGCCAATATTTCCTATTTCTACATGCAGTCTGAGCACACTACAGCAGAAGCACTGGATGCCACTTCCCCATCTGCCTTCATGCAGAGTTGGAGACAGGTCTGTGCCAATGCCTGCCTATCCATCACTTTCACTCCGTAAAAAACACTCCTGACGATATTTTCACTCTCCTAACTGCTGCTTCAAAATCACTTCTGCTGCCATTAACCATGATATTGATAGCGACAACTTTACGTGTCCTTTGGAAGAAGTAATAGTTAATCCTTAAATTAAAGGGAGTTAATCCTTCAAGACCATAAAGATGTTAATCCTTAAGTTAAAGGGAGTTAATCCTTCAAGACCATAAAAATGAAGTTCTTTTTACCACAACTCTTCTCAAGAAAGAGGTCTCTCCTCCCCCTCAGTTGAGTTAATCAATATTTACATCAGTAGTAAAACAATTCTGGTCTTGGTGATCATGTAGGATCATAGTATTTTCTCACTGCAAAGGAAATTGAAGTAGGGGATTGAACAAAGAAAGAAGTTCCTACTGAATGGAAGAACTATAGAATACTTTAAGTGGAATAACAATACTTAACCTGAACAACAGGAGGAATTTTCTTTGAAAAGGAAGCAAAGCCACTGCATAACAGCAGCTTTAAGATACTTCCAAACGTGCTTCAGCAACTAATTGCACAATTAGTATTAATGAAAACTTTAAATATTTTTTTTCTGTACCCAGAAAATTGAGACACTTTTGTGTCTGAAGTGATGTGGTGAACATCAGCCAGCACAGTGCAGGCAACCCCTCAGTTCTACTATGGCCAGTCTCTCTTCAGCCAATGGTGGTTATCAATCTGTGTTAAAGCCAGCAAGGTTGAACTCAGGCTCTTGACCTCCTGCTGCAACAACAGTAAAATCCCTGAACTTTTGCTCTGACACCAGATTGTCACCAACAAATCAACCAGAGTGCTACTGCCACCACCCCAGACTGCTCCTAATGACTGGCACAACCACTCTTAAGGCACAGAAAGCTCTTAAGCTACCAAAGAGAATGGACATTAATGATGCTAATCATAACTCTAAAAGACAGCTTTAAATGTAACACAGTTACCTCTAAATCTATCCATCAATTAATATAATTAATGCGGTTCTAGATAATAGTCTGAGTAATGTAGGAATCAATTTATGAGAGCCATTTCCAAGAAAAAGCCTTTTTCTTCTCTTTGTTCCAACATTATATTATTCCTAACAAACTATTAGCTATATTTAAATGACCTTTAATGTCTTTTTTATGTAGACTTACTGAAATAGTAATTTTAAAGTCTTGCCCAATTAAATTCTTTTTCCATCAGAAAAATATTTGACTGAAGTAACAACTCATAGCTGCCTTTAAAGGGCACACCATTAACGATGTATCACTTTCCAAGTTTTATGTTGACCTTGAGCCAATATGAAAAAAGGTTATAGTCATTCCCCGGCAAAAGGAATTCATTCTATGACAGCAAAGGGCTTTGATGAATCCTTGAATTTTGCCACATCAGATTGATGTCACAATATGGCAGCTGTTTCTGTCAGCAACCATGTCATTATTTAATAAAATAATATTTGTTCGCGAGGTTCAAAAACTGTGTTAAGTGTGCAAATAAACACTAAACAAATATTTTGTATCAAACTTTTATGCAAAGATAAATAATTGTTACACTGTAAAATTGTCAGTTCCATTTACTGTACATTGACTATACAATACAATGCATGAGAGACTAAAAGAAACAGAGGAGGTTTGTTTAACTACAAACAGTCTTAAAACTGACATACACTGTGGATATTTCCCCATAAAAACTTCAAATGCTCTGTTCATTTCATTGCTCACAACTAGCTAACTTACATCTCTTAGCAAAATAAACACATACCCTTTATTTAGCATGGCATATTTTGTTACTGAATTAATAAACAAACATCATATAAAAATGATCTGAACATTTGCCTCAAGGGGGAGCTTACAGTTCATTCTTGTAGATCCTTTGCATTTTCAAGCCATTCCAAGCTAATGTTCTTTGACGACATTATAATACAGCCTCACTGCAAAATGTTATTTTTGCCTCATTTTCAGTCAGTAAATCATTATACCTCCATGCTACTGTCCTTCCTAGGCGTCTTTGAAATCCATAGTGTGGACTGGTTTGGACTGGTTTTTGTTCTTCCTTTACTGAAAAATAAAAATACAAACTATTTCAGTGCATGTGTGCCTTTCCAGTCCTGATTCAGCTCTGTGATCAGACCTGAGCGTTCCATCCCCAGATCTCAAGGCCACATTTGGTGCTCTCACAGTGTGGGCTTCCCATTCACAGTGGCACTGCTACCAAAAATTACCAGACCACTCTGCTTAGCAGTGCTGCTCCCAGGAACTGCACTGAATTGGCCTGGATGGTTTTTATTTATTTTTTTTCCAGTTCCCATCCAACCACACCTCTCGTACAGAGTAGTCTTTTCAGAGAAGGACTCCGTTTGACCAGGGCTGGTGAGAGCTGAGCACTTCCCTTTGTCTGCGGGGGAAGCAGAGCATACAAACCCCCTAAATCCATGCCCAAGGTGCAGCCCACCCACCCCAGTGGGTACCAGACCCCTGCCCACCCTGGGTACACCAACGAGGTCACTGCGCACCCCTGCGCCAGCGAGCCCCTTCCCTTCGGGGCTTGACCTGACATCTCATGAAGTGATGGCACATGGATCAGACTCCTGGCAATGAATGACTGGTAGAAAGCTTCCTTAGGGCTAGTTTTCAGTCAAAACTGTCAATAGCAGGTTTTGTGTTTGGTGTTTTTCAATTAAAAAAAGAAAAAAAGGATAAAACTGGTTCCAAAAAGTTCTTGCTCTGCAATACTGCTCATGTGTTTGCCCTGATTTTTCCATGGAGCCCTGAGGCATCCAGAAAGTTTATGGCAGTCTTTCCATGGCTACAAATGCCACAATACACCATCTTCCCTCACTTAGACTGGCAGACGACAGTGCACTGCAGACTACTGAAATAGGAGCCACTTCAGGAGCCATTGCAGCTGCATTTCAGTGAAAATGCTTCAATCTTTGGGTAGAATATTTCACACTGATGGGTTTTGGGTTTTTTTGTTCCCCAATTAAATAAAAACCAGAAGAGGAGAAGTAGCCCTACATAACTCTGTAAGGTGGAAACCTAAGAGTCCCAACAGTCCTATACATTCAGTTTTACTCCTTTCCTGGTGTGTGAATGCAAGCGAGTCTGAGTTGATTTAAAATGTGCTTCGAGGGTGCTGAATGCTACAGTAGTTTTCAGTCCCTCCAGACTTACCTCTGAAGTCCTACAAAGTAATGCATTATGTACCTGAGCCCATTGGAGTAATTGGAAAGACTCCCTTTGGCTTCAGTGGACTTTAGATCAGGCCACAATGCTATAAACAAAGCAATTGCAATGAACCGAGTAGTTCCAGCGCTTCCTTCTTAAAGAAACGAAGTCACTACTTCCTTCTGGATTAATCCAGTAAAAGCAGGCACAAAATAATGATGAAAGGCTTTGAATGGAGAGTCCTTGCCACACAGCAGGAGCAATTTCTAAATACCTCGGATCAAATGTATCAAATGAGCTTATCTTCAACAAACCTATGCTGATTTTCACAGCTGGTTCAGGAAACAGATTTTAGTGACAAAGGTAAGATGCAATAAATAGCTTGAGCATATTGGTGTTTTGACCATCAAATGCAATCATAGAAACTGAGAAATATACCAGGTTGGAATTTAAACTTTCTGCAAGGCATTCAGATGATAATGGAGATGGGTCTTTGAAGCAGTTTCTCCTTGCTTCCCTGGAAGAAATGAAAGGGAGAGCATCTAAGCATGAATGAGCTGATCATTTCTGCCAGCTACAGGGACGAGGTGTTGCTCTGCCTTATTACTACCCTTCAAGAGCCCAATGACAGGCAAAATTAGTCATGACCTTTCAAGCTAGGCATGTCCTGGTTGGCCATGGGTTGTGGCTTTCAGAGGAAAGGTCACCATGTTGTGGAAGCCTAAAAAAGAATGAGAAGTCAGGTTCACGTGGAAAGTTGGGGGTCCCTCCTTCCCCAGCAGGACAGAATCCCTTTCATAAAGTTCTAAAGTGTCCAGCTGATAAGTTCAAGTTATTGTTTCTTCTTTTGATTTGTTTTTTGCCCAAGAGCTGCATATTTGTGATGAACTAAAATGGTTTGCAAGGGAGGTCATAAGTGGAAATCAAAAATAGATAGGAAAATATTTTTTTAAAAACAAAGTTTTGTTTCAAAAGATAAAATACTTTTTTTTGGTGATAGCTTTTTTTTTCATCTAAATGATTTTTTAAATGGTTTAATTTCTTTAATTAAAGGTTTTGATGTAACTCAAAATAGACATTCTGGGAACAAAAACAAACAAACAAACAAACAATAAAAAGGTTTTGCATCAAAACCATTTTGTCCTTGATTTTTGTATCATTTCATCTATCAAACTAATCAGCAAACAGAAAAAAAAAAGGAAATCTTCCAAGGTGAATTTCCAATATCTGTGTCATGCAATTTTGAAGTCTTGGAAGTTCAGATGAATTACTTCTGGATGAAGTGCTATAGCATCAAAGGCCTGATCAAAGCCCACTGAAGTCTACACTACTTTTTCTATTGATTTCAGTGGGCCATGAATCTATCACTGCTTTCCCAGGAGTATTCAAGGGCTAAAACTTTTCTCAGAAGAGAAGCACCTGACAGAAAAGCTACTAAGATGTACCATACTTACCAAGAAATCCAGGGCCACTGTAATAAGGGTTCCAGAATTCAATTACTGTGCAATTGTTAGTGTTATACATATTATTATTTTACTACTCTTTTCTGCTTTGAGCTTCCAATCTTCTGCAACCCCAGTGGTGAGGTTTCTATACAACCTCTCACAGGCTTGTATTTGCCTGTCATAAGACAGGTTGGAAAGTGTACATTTTCCTTTTCTTATAGAAAATGCATTTTAAAAAAAATCAAGTTTGTTATTCAGACCTCGTAATATTCTGCTCTTTATGGCTACTTGTTTCAATGAGGCATGGTACCAAGTACTGCAAATATCACTGTACATTCACTCACACAGAAACAGTCTTCACATTTGGAGTGTTTTCTCACCTGAAATAAGTTACTGCAGCTATTGGCAGAAAATACTAAGTAAAAACCATAAGGAAAAAATAAAGAGCTAAAAATAAGCAAGAAATTTTTTTTAATTTCTTAAAACTGTGATATCATATTCCTGGTCTTCAAAAGAGAAAACAGCTTACAAATCTGCTTATTACTCTTGATATTTTATGTACACAGCATCTATCTATGAAACATATTTCAGTTTAAACTCTTCTGGACTGCATTAAGTTGAAAACACTTCCTGAACTAAAGGATAAATTATATTTGAGAGTTTCAGAAAAACTAGTTCAGAAAAAAACATAAATTATATGCTGTCATGTCTTTACGTATCTATATCATATTTTGAGAAAAATGAAAAGTCCAAAGAATTTTAAAGCCTGAAGCAAACTGTACTGTATTTCAAAGGCTGAAATGTTTCTTTTTTGCATAATAGTACCCTTACTTGATACCACAGCTATGAATACATATCTATTTATTTTATGCACCCTCTTAAGCACATACATGATGTACAAAGGATATCACACTAGTGTGTGGCTCAAAGCAAGCTTTTGCTTTTCCTTTTCAATTCCTGTGCTCCAGTGGTCCATTTGTTGTTTGTATGGTATGTTCAGTGGAACAGGATTAAGCAGCTGCTGCCCCTTAGGTTTGTCCTTGGAACAAATTTTTACTTTGGGTTAGAAATTGAGTCCTTGGGCTCACCCTGTATCTGTGAGGGACCCCTCTACTATTTCCCACAGGCCAGGTACTTTACAGGTGGTAATCACAACAAAAGAGGTGAAGTCAAAGTGCTGACAACTGCCCTGCCTGTCAAGTGATCTGCGAAGAGACTTTCTTCAGGAACAGGTGGAGTCCCAGCAGCAGCATTCTTTGAGACCTAGAATTATCTCAGCATGTTGTGGAAAAAGCCTGAAGGTGAATGTTCAGCTGTAACAGCTGTAAACTACTTGCATTTTAATAGATGAAAAGGCACTTATTTGCATATTTGGGGATAGATGTAAGCAGTCTTTCAGTAGGAATAGCTTGCCAATGGAAATATGAATTCTGCATCATAAAACCACTACAGATGAGTATATTTTACCTTTTATGAAGCATCTGGAAACAGCAAGTCCCAAAAGCCACCAGTATCAACAGCAGCAGTGGTATAGTGGGTATTACAACATAAATTAAATTCGGAATTATACCTACAAGACAAAAATTCTCATTAATGTCTCCCATGTTGAAATGCTTTTAACCATGTCAGGAAAAATCTGGAGTAAAGTAACAGGAATACATTAACTTACACAAAAGAACACATATATTCCTTCTACAGGAAGAGCTCCAAAGAGAAGTCAGCAGTATCAAGAATAAAGCAGCACCTGACTTATATGGAAAATATATCTTAAGGTCTTCAATTCTGATATTTTCCAATTTTTTAATTCACAATTCAAGTGTTTTAATGGAGTACATTTCACAGCCTAATTTTTTTTACAGTCCATTTCAACTGTAGACTCTGTCATCCTTGTATGTGGATTCCCTGCCCATGCAGGACCACAGGGGGAATAAGCCTGGCTCTCATCTTCCCTTTCCCCTTAAAAGACACATAAAAAGCCTCTCCTTGACTAATGAGGAGAGCTAAAGGTGTTCCTCTGCAGGTCCCTGCACAAAAGGAGTGGGAAATGGTACAAACTGAGACTCTATCATCTGCCTACAATAGAGGATGGGGTCTGCAGCTTCCAGAAGGGTACTGCTTCCCAGTAACTATATGCCCATGTTTTGTACTAGTACACATTTAATGTACAAATTGTGGAGATTTTCTTACCTATTGTCCTATTTTGAAAATATTTTCCCTAGCAAGAATAAACGTGAATATGCATGTTGTGCTCAAGTTTTAGAGTCTTCGCACAGATAGTATTAAAAGGTATAATTTATTACAAACCACAGTTCCTCAATATGATAATTCCTCTGGAGTTGAAAATAATGGAAACATCTGTTAGGAAGCTGGCTCAAAACCAGACAACCAGTGGGCAAACAAAGCACGCCCTTTCCATAATCCCAGGGTGCAATCCTGTAAAATCCAGGGCTGCTCCTTAGACATGTTCAGTTCCTTGAAGCAAAGCCATGCTACAACTCTTCCTGAGCCTTGGGACTCCACTCAGAAGATAAACTGTTGAATGAAGCAGTCTGGGGCAGTGCAGAACATGGGCAGTAGGTATCCACTTCCCAAATATCAAGTGTCATCTCTACTGGGAAGCTCATCAAGGCACTGAACTCCTCTTAGCATATGGTTTTCCAAAAACACAGGGTACTTGGGGGAGCTATGGACACAGTGTTTATTCTAAGTTTGGCGAGACAAGGAAATAACTTGTTTCCACAGCAACTAAAAGGACTAAGACTTTTGAAATCTTGTTCAAATATATGTATTTTCAGGGCACTTCCCAGGGAAACAGACTGTTTCCTCCTATTGACAAAAATGGAAACTGAAATATTTATTTAATTCCACTGTTAATATTTTTAGCAGAACACTACATTCATATGAACACATTACCTGTTTCAGTAGCAATAATATGATACTGATCTTCTGGTTTGCTTGTGTCATAAGGATTTCCTGCTGGCACTGTTGGAAAAATATCTGAAAAGGAGATCAGACATTTTAGGAAAACAGTAAAAAATATGGCCATTATGTTGGTTAATAAATTAATAGTAATTACATTTTAATTTCTATTTGTAAAATGAACATTTTTATGATTTATTAAATATACATGTGTACAGGATTTTATTTTAAAAATTGGAATTATATCTGGAAGAAGAATTACAAGCAGTGTTATTCTGAACAACAGCCATATATTTTTAGCTGTTGCTCTCTGAAGAATTAATTTTTCCTATGTTCCAGTTCTTAACTGTGCCTGTTAAACTTGAGTAATTTTGGAGGCTCTTGAATGGTATCCTTATAATTATGTATTTACCAGTGCAATGGAATGTAATGTGTCAAAATTTCTTACCGTATTCTGGCTCTGCTCTGTCTCCTAATTCTTTTTCTAAGACATTATCTGTTAAATCAATATTTGAAATTGATTGTTGAAGAATGAAAAATGTGTGCAATAAAACAGATGTTTCCATTTTTTTCATGCAGTATCACAGAAATTGATACATTCCCCCAAACAATAATTGCTTAATTCTTCAGCATTTCATCTTTTACCAAGACTCTTTACAAACTAGTGTCAGATCACCTCTAGTTCATACTTTTTGCTCCTTAGAAGAAGGCCATAATTTAGTCTAGTTTCAATTCTTGGTGGCCTCTGATTTAATGGCTAATGGTCAAACCCTAACTTCTTGTGCTGAATAAAGTATCTAACATATCCAAAGCTTCATTTGTGCAGGCAATTCTAAATCAACATATTAAGTTCTCTCTGTCATAAGGTTATACTAACTTAACAAGTGCTATGAGACTACAGTTCTGAGTGTCTTGATAAATACAAACTGCTAGGAGAAATCAAAACAGCAATAAAGCCTAGTAAATAATGGTAATTATTTCACCTACATTGGTAAAAAATAGTTACATTTGGCCTTATATAAGGAAAGACACCAAGATACCCCAAAGAACTGAGCTGCTGTCTCTTGACAGCAGAAGAGGAGATGAGTTTTTAATTTGATTGCATAATCAAACCTACAGGAGCTGGACAGGAACTAAATGAGGTCGCAATTACCAACCTATAATTAAGTTTAAGATTGCTGAATGATCAATAAGATCCAAAGCCAGGCTGATCATTGCAGCAGTAAATGCTGTCAAGGGAGGGCTTGGAAAAATAAAAGTGTCTACCAGAAATGTAGTTGCTGCTTGAGCAAGGCTGCCTAATGAGCACTGTCCTGGACCTGCTGATGATACAATTAGATGAAACTTTATCAAAGTCACCTGCAATCTGTTTTGGCCTGTGGCTGGTGTCATGCACCCTATACTGAGTTCAGACAGGAGAGTTGTGAAAAATAACATACTCTGATAACAAGCTGAAATTCAATATGCATGTGGCACTTTAGCACTCCTGGTGAAATGGATGTATTTTGCACTGCTAAGAGCTGACACTGAAGCCTTTACAGTGATTTGAGGGGGGAAAAAAAGGTCTTTTGTAAGTCTTATTTGGTTTGAGATAACAAAAGTAATTTTCCTACAAACATTGTGTAACTTTCTTCAGGCAGTGAAAGAAATGTCATATATCTATTTATATACATTTTTGCATCTACTCCTTTCCTCCATGTGACAGCAAAATACATTTCTGGAGAATAGTCTGTTTTGCTAAAGAGCACAATTCCAACAGTTTGAAAAATAAATAGCTACAATTCAGTAGTACTGCATTTAGCTGCATAACAATGTCAATACTAACAATAATCTACCTATGCATTGTTTGCCTCATATGTCTCATTATAAACTAGTAACCCACTTCTACCTAGAGAAAGAAATACAAATGCATTTTCATTGTTACTGTTATCACCTTGTTTTCTGACAATCCAAAATATCCAGCATTTTCTCAGATGGTAAAAGCAATAGAAAAAGCAATTCTTTATCACATCTCAACCAGAATGGTAAGCAGTTCACTTGTACAGAATTATTATCTAATTTAAATTTGTTTGCTTTTAAAGCTACAAAATAGACCTGAAACCAAACCTTTTTAATAAAGCCTGCAATTTCTGACGTAAAAATGTTGGGTTTTAAACAACACGAAGCATTTTTATTTTGTTATACTATTTCAAAATAATTTGAACAGTTCTAAAAGTGATAAAATTATTTCATTTCCTTGAAAGGCCTATGATGACTACTGATCATCATAAAGCAGTGATAACCACCAAAAATTTCAAAAGCAGGAACAGGTTTTGGGGGCGATAGTATGCCAAAATACATTGGTATATCAACTCTGCCAAATATTTAATATTTGCTGGCAATATTAATTACCATTAATATCCTCATTAAGTGACCAAAAAGTGAAAAATATATGTATCCACCAAAACCAGAGGAACAAAATAGCCTGGATCTGTATGGACAGACAGATCTCTACAAAGAGAGTGATTATTTTTTGATCACCAGCATAGAGAAAGAAGGTAGGAAACTGCAGATTATATAGTTCAAATAGCTGCTAAGAGTAGGATTTCATAGAATGGTTTAGGTTGGAAGGGACCTTAAATAACAGCTTTTTTCCAATCCCCTACCATGGGCAGGAATACCTTCCCCTAGACCAGGTTGCTCAGAGCCCCATCCAACTTGACCTTGAACATTCCCAGGGATGGGGCAGCCATAGATTCACTGGGCAGCCTGTGCCAGGGCCTCACCACCCTCCCAGAAAATAATTTCTTCCTAATATCTAATCTAAACCTACTCTCTGTCAGTTTGAAGTCTGCCCTTATACTGTCACACCAGAGCCTTCTAAAGAGTCTCTCTCCATCTTTCCCGTGGGCTCCCTTCAGGTTCTGGAAAACTGCAATTAGGTCACCCCAAAGCCTTCTCTGTTCCAGGCTGAACAATCCCATTTCTCTCAGCCTTTCCTCCCAGCAGAGCTGCTCCATCCCTCTGATCCCCTTGGTGCCTCCTCTGGCCTGGCTGCAGCAGGTCCCTGTCCTTGCTGTGCTGGGAGCCCAGAGCTGGATGCAGCCCTGCAGGTGGGCTCTCAGCAGAGGGGGCAGAGGGGCAGAATCCCCTCCCTGCCCTGCTGCCCACGGGGCTCTGGGTGAGCCCAGCACACGGGGGGCTCTGGGCTCCCAATGGCCAGGGCATGGCCAGCCTCTCACCCACCAGCACCCCCAGGGCCTTCTCCCAGGGCTGCTCTGGATCTGCTCATCCCCAGCCTGGATTGGTGCTGGGGCTGCCCTGACCCAGGTGCAGCAGCTTGGACTTGGTCTGTCAGACCTCATGAGATTCCCAAGGGCCATTTCTTGAGTTTTTATTAATTAATAAATGTACTAAATCCGTAATTTCATATGCATTCTGACTTGTAGCTTAGTTTTGAAAAACAAACACACCAAAAATTGTTTGAAAATATTTGCATAATCCTGCTGAAAAACACATTTTCATTTACTTTAAGTATGGCCAAGAACAGAAAATTTTACAGGCTCAAACTGGAAAGTTTACTTTTTATGTCCTTTCTGGTTTTGCACCTTGTTCTAGTTTATAGTTCACTTTTCCTCTATTGACATATACAGAACTTATGTCATGTCTGAAAATACAGCCAAATTGCCCAACATATGTTTTTTCTGTCACCATCTCAACTAGCATGCATCTGCTTTTCATATCTCTCTAAGTCTACATGCATGAATGCAGAAATTTTTCCTGCTCTTCTGGACTTCACTCTTCAAGCCATTACTTTTTAAACCAACCACCACATGTAAGTTGGTATAAAATGGGAGAGCTGCAACTATGAGGACAGTGCAATATTTTTTACAGGAGGACCAAGATGTCTTGGTCATCCTACCTAGAAAGTAGAAAATGTAGACTTAAAATCCTTTGTGAAGTAAGGGAATTAATTAAATAAAAAAAAACCTGGGAATGCATGATAGTGAAGCTGACTTTGAAATCATTCCTATTAGTTATAAACAGGTTTATTTAAATGCAGTAAAAATGTATTTTAATAGTTGTTATTGACATATAATATCCCCCTGTTACTGCCAGCGCAGGCACACACCAAAGGAACCAGTGCCACAGGCCAAAAGATACTTGAAGATTCCCTCACAAATTAAGAGGCAATTGTTTTCTAAAACAATTTCCCCACCAGTGAAATATAACTTCAGTTTTACCTACCTGGGGCATATTTGCAAATAAAATTGTGCTTCATGTTGCATCTGTCATCGTTCCATTGATAAAGGTATGGCCCTCCCAGACCAGGGTTTGCAGTTGGCTGGTGATACATCACCACACAGGCTTCACTTCCACAGGAAGGCTCATCTGTGTACCAGTTTCTAGTTTTTGAAGATAAGGTTCATCAGGATGACAAAGTGTTTGCATCAATGAAGAAACATCAGCCCAAACAGTCCCATCCTCTTCAAAGGCATTCTGCATTTCCCACAAGCCTTCTGTGAAAGGCCCGAGAATATCTCTGAATATTAAACAATTCTGATCAAAGCACTTCTGCAGAAATAACACCCTACTGCTCTGCTTTCCTCCCTATTAGACTCTTCTTTGTCTCCTTGAGTTCTGTGAGTTGCTACTACAATCTTTGGCTTCATCAGGAAGTTAAAGGTTTTTCAAAAAGGGTAGAAACAGAACAATTTACGCTAAGCATCTCACAATAATTTATTTGGTGGCTGGCTCCCTGATTTGAGGGGGCCAGAGCCTTGCAGAATTTACCTGCCTGCTTTCAGACCACACCTGAAGGACTCTGTGTGTGGCAGAACAACCTCCAAACATCCTGCAGAGGCAAAAACTCTGTGGGTGGGAGCAAAGGAATCCGTAGGCTGAAGCCATACACACAATGCCATCCTGTCAAAGCTTCAAATTCAAAACCCCAATTGTCAGCTATCCTTCATCTGGACAAGTCAGGGGGGAGATGCCACAAACTTCATGCTGTCAAGCAAGGTTTGGCACTTCAGGCTCCATTCCTTTCCTTGGAACCTTGTCAATGGGCAGTTTCACACCCTTACCTGAATGGTGACATACTTCCATCAGCCCACTGGTAGAGGTCGGGGCAAGCACTCGACGTGGCCAGTCCATCGCCGCTTCTCCACAGCCCAATCCAGAAATCACCATCAGAAATCCCAGAGCCTGATTTGGTGAGGTTTTGCAGCATGTTTTCTATCAGCTGCTGCTCAGCTTCACTTTCCAAGCTCAGTAAAGCCCCACCATCGATTTCACAGGCCTGGCGGGCCTCCTGGAAGCCCACGCGTCTAGACAAGTCCTGGAAATAGGCTAGTTTGTAACACGAATGCTTGAAGGCACCATAGCACACCTTCTGGCCTGGAAAACAAACACATGGGACTGTTCAGAGCACAGTGATGAACATCAAAGCTGCAAGAAAAGAATACAGCAGATCATGCATATGCTGGTGAAGGACGGGAGATTTTTGCCTGAGAGGATTCACGGTGATAACCTAGCACCACTGAAATCCTTTGCTCTAATTTAAATTTCAAACAGCACACAATTCATGGAAATCTATGCCATCTTGATATGGCCTGTGAAACTCTCCAAAACACTGAAGATTCCCAACAGGCTCTAGAAAAAATATTTACTTTATAATGACTGTACCATCAGGCCTCTCTGTTGTAGCTAGGATCTGTTTGGAGCATATTCCTTGACTATTGCATACTAATGGACCAACTTCACTTTTATTGTATAATCAGAGCTATACAATTTTAAAAGTTTCAAATACACATGTTTAGTGGCAAGAAGCAGCTCAATTTTTTTTTTGATCCATTAAGTTAACCTTGAGAGGCTGTACATAAGAGAGGAATCCATAATGCACTCTTCACTACAATGTGCCTAAGCACAACCTGTAAAGGTCTATTGGAGGAGAGAGTCTGCTTCTTACAGTTCTTTGTGTGAGAAAGATTTATGTCTGTTTCCTAAAAAGGAAAAATAATGATCATTTTCAACTACTAAGACTCTCTAGAGTTTATTTAAGATATACAAGATAAGGAATTAACACACTCACTTATCAGCCACAACTGATATCCAGTATGTTTATTTAGGGACAGAATAAGGCTTCTAAATATAACCATCTCTTAAAAAAATAAAATCAAGTTTTTCCAGTATAGAAATTTATCACTGTAGAAGAAAAGCAGGAAAATTTATTTTGTTAAGTAAAAATGACTGAAGGATACCAAAGTAACAAAAA
Source organism: Camarhynchus parvulus (assembly GCF_901933205.1). Taxonomy (NCBI): domain Eukaryota; kingdom Metazoa; phylum Chordata; class Aves; order Passeriformes; family Thraupidae; genus Camarhynchus; species Camarhynchus parvulus. The sequence continues at coordinate 103,691,067 of NC_044571.1, forward strand.
ACTACCAGGTATTATCTAGACTGTTTAGAAATCAACAAAAGTCATTCTTTTACTGGAAAATCTGACAATCACACAAGATGCTGAGCTGGAAGGGATCACTGAGGACCATAGAGTTCCAACTCCCAGCCCTGTGAAAAACAGCCCAAGAGTCACACCATGCCTGAAAGTGTTGTCCAAAAGCTTCTTGAGCTCTGTCAGGTTTGGTGCTGTGACCACTGCCCTGGGGAGCCTGTTCAGTGCCAAGCCACCCTCTGGGTGAAAAACCTTTTCCTGCTATCCAATTTAAACCTCCCCTGACACAGCTTCAGGCCATTCCCTTGGGTCCTATCACTGATCACCAGAGGGAAGAGATCAGTGTCTGCCTCTCCACTTCCTCTTGTGAGGATGTTGAGGAACAAAATGAGGTCTCCCCTCAGTCTCCTCCAGGCGGAACAGACCAAATGACCTGAGTGGGTCCTCATAGATCTTCCCCTCAAGGCCCTTCACCATTCTCATAGCTCTCCTTTGGACACTCTCCTTAAGGGCTTTTTATCCTTCATATATTGAGGCACCCAAAACTGCTCACAGCACTTGAGGTAAAGCCACACCAACAAAAAATACAGTAATTTATTGTACTGTATCAGATTTGCATCTGAAAATCTCGTATTTAGTCTCACTTTTAAGCAAACCCAGATATGTGACTCATGTAAATAACATTTGAACATGATTTATTCTGTTTCACCTTAAAAAATTTGCAATTTGTCACTGGGAAACAGCAACACCCTCACATAACTTCAGCCATATTTATGTTTTCCCAGGCAATGTTTTCCTCTGCACAAAGAGTAAATATCAAAGCAAACAAAAAACCTTAAAAGCTACATAAAGTTCATTCTTTTTGCATTAGCATTGCTTCGTTTTTGTATTTAATAAGTAGGATATTTCCAATAGCAGACAGCACAAGGGCTGTCGAAGACATCTCTGTATTTGCAAAGAGCATAGTTTCAAGTATTTGCAGAGAATAAGCAGATTGTATCAAAGATGCATTAATATAGGAATGGAAAAATAGGATCAGTTCTGGACTTTTAGCTAAATCTGAAAATAACTCATTTTTATGGGACCATTCCTGTTGTAGAAAGCTAAATTATAGGGGCAACAGAGATATACTATGCTTAACTTTCTAGGGTTTCCTAAAATTCTTGTAATCTTTCTAGAAAAAAAAAACAAACTCTGAAACCTTCACTTTATAATACCCTATTAAAGTTTATCTTGAGAAGGACTATCAGGAAGAAAAGCATCTTTTAAATCTCATTCTTACCTTGGCAGACAGACTTCTGAAAATTTAGTTGTTTATCAGTAATTAATCTACCAAAATAACACAGGAACAAGAACAGTCTAAAAAAAGGACAAGATTGTGCCACAGATATGGGAAAAACCAGGCTCCAAGATCAGGCAGAGAGTGCCAAATTTGACTTTCTCTGATAATGACCTGACAGCACAACGTATGCCCCAATTTCTTTCCTGATATTTCCCTTCACTTATATAGGTTAGGAGCCTTGCTCCCAATAAATGCAGCAAGGGCCACCATCCTAGCTGGGCTGTGGTGCTGAAGAAACAAGGGACAGACCCTTTGACAGAGATGCATATGAAATAATGGGCTTCCTCCTGGACTTCTTCGACAAAAAGAACTACTATTATCAAAGTAACAAAGTGATAAGTCTAAATGTTCCAAAGTGGGAAGTGCAACAATGAATGCTCATTGTTGAAATGAAATCCCAGCTCACTCCCTTCCTCTACAATGCTGAAATTCCAACTTTGCCAACATGATCGATTTTCCCCAGGAGCTGTGCCTCACTGACAGGACAGAGTGCACAGGGAAGGAGGAGCTGATCAACATTTTGACCCTCACTGCTGGGTGAGTGACAATGGCTCATTGCCAGAGTACACATGTGTACACAGCAGCACAAACAGCCACAGCCACAGCCCAGCACTGAATTATGCAGGACACTAATCACTTCCAAGGAAAAGTGACCACTCCTTTCCCTGCAGTTGAAGATTGGATTCAAAGCATTAATTCAAGATGTACATTCAAATTTAGGAAACGTGCTTTGTCCATTGTCTTGTTCTTTTTATTTTCCCAGACAATCTTTGAAATAAACTCTTCCATTATTCCTTTCATTCTGTGCACATACTTCCCCTTGACATCAAGCAGCAAGTTATGAGCAAATTCAGGTATCAAAACATCCTGGTCACAGTTTCAGTCATGCAGGAATTTTCAACCAACTGTGATGAGCAGGCTGACCACTATGGATCATAATTCCTGTACTGCTCCTCCCCCTCATGGGAAAACAGCTAACTTTGCCTTTATAACACACAATCCACTCCCCACCCATGCATGATTCTCAGGCGGCTGAAGTGCTCCCCTCACACTCTGTTCTCATGCACAGCCTCTGCTTTTCTGTGACTCTCCCAAAATCTGAGCCAAACCTTCTAGAGAAACAAATGGATCCTTGCTGGCTGCCTAGCTGAGCTTTCTCAGGATGATCATCTGCCAATCAGCTGCTGCATGGAGACTCAAGCAGAATCATAGAATCTTTTAGGCTGGCAAAGACCTTGAAGGCCATCAAGTCACAGCAAGTGCTGTTTCTGACCTGCTCCAAGGCTTGTATCCATAAGCTGTGCTGTGTACTTGTCCAACACAGGGGCTGCATCAATGCTCAGCTCCATCACCCACACCAAGGAAACCAGATGGGGATGCATGGAGCAGCAAGGAGGATGAAAACTATTTGTGATTCAAAGAGCAAAGAGTTACTGCAGCCCTTAATATGTGCCCAGCTTGCTCCCATTGTGCACTCAAAGCAGGGAGCCCACTCAGAGCTGTCAGAATACAGATGTGAAGGCCCAACTTCTATCCAAGGGTTTGCAAGTTAAAACCTTGAAGCTTTGTGGAAGAAATTTCCTTTCTTCCCTTAAACTGACCAGAATAATTTTTAAAGACACCATTTTTATTGCAGATGTTTGGGAAGGGTTAAGTAACTCTAAACATCAAGTTTTACACAGTGAAAGAATTGAAAAAAGGAAAATTTGAATGAAATCCAACTCCTAAATTACTGCTCTTTCATTTTTTTTGCTCTCTCTATCTATGGCAAAAGAAATAATTTCCTCCTCACAAGCTGATCATTTCTGCAAGAATATACCTCCAGAAACCAACAGAGAAAACAGCAAGAAACAAAGAAATAATTGGCATTAAGATCCATAGACCCAAAGAGTGTGAATGAAGTGTGCTAGGCAGAGCAGTAAGCTTTCTGGAAGAAGCTGTGAATTTCTCTTGTTCTAGTTAATTTAATCCCTGTGTTTAGGCAGTGACCTGCTCTGAATCTTTTCTTTCTTCTTTTGAAGCAGACTTTGAACCAGTTCCACCGTGGCAGATAAATGTGTTAATGGAAATCTGCAGTTGTGCCTTAATAGCTGGCAAATCAGTTGACATTTTAGTGCTCTTCTCGGAACACACTGAGATGTCAGGTTTTAAAGCTTCATTTTCTTCTCTCACTACTAATTTCTGAACTACAAAGGAGAAATAATTTACCACTGAAAAATGACAGAATGGACCACATTGTAGAGGAGACAAGATAAGTATGGAAATATCAACTATGTGCTACTTCACCTTATTCTAACATCTTTCAGCAGACTCCACAGTCAGTTCAAAAGCAACATTTTGTTATTTCAGCTGTATAAATCGAGTTCCAATTTTTCTGTCACAATTGAATAGAAACTAGATTTGTAAGCAAGACTATTGGAATGAATCATGCTAAAATACTATACAACGTAAATAATCTTTTTTTGGTCCCATCATCCCATTAGCTGATGAAAGCAAGTGAACAGGACTTGCTCCAGAAAGTGCTAGCTACCATTTATATGGGTCAATTTTCATCTTTGGGTGTTTCCCAGAAGCTCCATAGTAGAATGTTTAAATATCAGCCTCAGAACAAGGATTATTATTTTTAAACGAAATTGCTCATTAAAATATTTCTGCAGATAATTGTACAGGGAGGGAAAAAAAATCTCCTTCAAGAAAAAAAGAAATAAGCAAATTGCAAGCTGTTATTTCAGTCAGTGATATCTTCATTATGTTTTAATAACCATGCTTCATTAAGCAAATAATAGGTTCCTTGATTACCGTCATGACAGAAGTTACAGCAAAGTGTCATAGAAGCAAAATTACTGATAAAATAACCAGGTCAAAGACTCCTCTCCCTAAGAGCATCAGGCTTATTACTAAACTAAACCCCCACAGCCCATGAGGGGCACAAAGGTCATCCTGAGTGACACACCTCACTTAGCTGGAGTCTTTGAAGACATCAGGTAGAAGATAAGCTCCCTGCTGATAAATCCCATTCCTCTTCCTCTTGAACCTTACAAACTAACCCTTCTTGAACCTTACAAACTCACCTGCAATCCAGGGTTTGATAACATTACCATCCACCTAGATTAGGTCAGCCACTGCATGTGCACAGCATATGTGCAGAGAGACAAAAATGAATGCACAAAGCCTGATGTACTAAACTCCATTAAGTTTTTTTATTTTTACTTTTTTTTTTCTCCCCAAGGTAATGGATTCAGCAGAAAAAAGAGAAGAGCACTTGGCAAAAAGCAGTGTGAAATATTTAACATTAACCAGAGCAGCAAGAGCCTGATGGAGACTGAAAACAAAGTGACAAACAAAAACACAAGGACTTAAGGGAAAGAGATAATGAAATAGCAAAACAGAAATCTATGGCAATTAACCAAAATTTTCTCTGCCTGTGTTATGAAGACTAGTCTTGGTCTTGAGCTTGCACGAGCTCAGTGACCTCAGGGATGACCAACCAGCATGCAGAACACTGGGCACAATTTGTTTTCACCTGTCCCACACCAAGTCCCAGTGATGCACTCCAGAACATGGCCAGGAAGAGACTAAGTGGTAATAAATTTTCCTAATTACATTTTGTTCCAAAGCTGATGCATCTTGTCAGATGGTCTTTGTATCACCCAGTCAGATTTTGCCTGGGTTCAGCTGCTGGTCACATTTTGCTATATTACGTTACTGCTGTTGATGTTTTACTGTATCATATTTGCATCCATCCACCAAATATAATTTTTTTTATTATTCATATTACTTTAAAAAAAACCACAACTGTGATAACATTTCATGATTACATTCTGTCTGCATTTATGATAAAAGCAAGTTTCCTTCTTCTCCCCCAAAGTTCGTAACACTCAAAAGTGTGTTACACATCGTTCTCCAGCTGAGTCAGTGTTCAAAGCACTGATGTTTCTCAGCTCACAGTCCTGAGCAGTTTAAGGAATTCCACATGCTCATAAATTTGACATTCATATAAAACCTGCTGTACAGATCACATGCCAGCTTTTATCTGTACTATCTTCACAGCAATCTCTTCCATACCTCAGCAGGTACTTTTTCCTCCAATCCTCCTGAAAACCAAGCCTTCTGAGGGAAAAGAAAGTTGCTACTGATTTATTCTGGATTAAGGATTATGCCTAAAATGTCATCATACAGTTTTTTCTTAAGTGATTTCCCAGGGTGAAACATTTTCAAAGGTTCCAGGTCACTTTTAATGGCTTATACAAAAACCCCTGAGGGCCACATTTGTCTATGCAGCAGCTGTGCTTCAGGCAGATGTGCACAGCAGAGTTTGTATGCATCATATCAAAGCATGCAGACCATGTCTAAGGTGCCTAAATGGAGCCTGCCCCCAACTTCTTGTGCAAAACTCATCTATCAGCCATTCTTAAAATACTTCTTGTAATGGATATCCTTCTCGCTAAATTCTTGGGAAAAAAAAAGTTATGGATGCATTTGTGGACAGAAAGTCTAAAATGATAAATAGGATTTTTTTCTTCTCTCTCTCAAACACAGGCCAGATAATGTAACTTCAGCCATTAACCATCCCATATCTTGTGAATTAGCAATGATGCAAGAGGTTCTCAGACAAACAGGTATCTCTAGGATTAGTGCAACTTTTGCAAAGAGAAAAAAAACAGAGATGATGAAGTATTAGGTAAAATCAAATTACTGTGTTATACCATTTATACAGAGACTTAGTACACTTATGAAGCTGCAAAAGATGCATTTTTCCTGTCCAGTCCTTGTCTTTATTTTTTCTTTTGCCATGGAAAGTGATGTTCACTACATTTATTGCTGAAAATGGGGTTTCACCTGTATGTTAGCCTCTACTAGATCAGTTATTGTATTTCTTATTATTATTATTATTATTTCTTATTATTATTTTGGGGACAGAGAGTGGGCTTATTTCTGAATGACAACTGTCCTCAATAGACCCAAAATAGCTACACATTTAAAAAAATCAAGCAATCAAAAAGGAGACAGTGCAAAGGAGCACCTGGCAGTGCCCATTTATATATTAAATGTTACTCATTCCTAACACCTGGATTTTGCCATCAGTTGAATAGAAGTGCAATTAAAATTGGATCTGAGAGCTTCCCTCCACAATGCAGCAAGATTGCTGGTCACAAAAATAGGTAGTTAAGAGACCCCTTGTGACAAGTATTGATCTAAGCAGGTTATTTCTAGGGAGGTTTGTCAAAGCCTCTGTGAGCTCAGAACCTGTGCTTTTCTAGGTCTTGGGAGGATGCAGGAAGATTCCTTATCCTGCAAAATCTTCTTCATCATGTTGAATAAATTGGTGGGAGAATTTGCCTTTTCCACAGCAAATCAAAAGTTTGTCTGGATTTTCAAAATCCCTGATGTGGTGCTTCAGGCTTGTTCTTGATGTACTGGGAACTGGAATACCAGCCAGCATGAAAGCTGCCATCTTCAAACAGCAGTTCACTAATTTCCCAAAGAAAACACACATTTACTTCTTGTACTTAGCTTCTCAGCCCTGGTGCACAAAGGAGGGAACTCAGGCCATTGACAACAGAGCTGTAAAGAAGTAGCTTGATGTCTAAACCTCATTAGAAGCTAATCAACACTTCACCCTCCATAATTACCATTGCAGGAAAACATACAATTACATGAATCAATACAGGGTGTCTTCAACTGGAAAAATTAATATCCATTTTTATGGAAAAGTTTTAGTCACTGACTCAAGTCATAACTCAGTGTCAAAAGGTAAGTCTCTAAAGTATTTCCCAAAAACTATTTCTTTTTTCCCCCAGGTCAAATCATTAAAGCCCTGACAGGTGTCCTTTCTTCTAAGCGAAACATATCTTCATTTTGGCATCAGCTCTGGTTTCAGCTATCTAACACATCATAAATTTCAAGCATGAGACCCATTTAGCTTTTCCTGTAATAACTATTTTCCTTTCTTCTGATCACGTGAACTTTACAGGTGTATATCACAGTGCTCCCCGTAGCAGTCAGCCACTTCCTTCTCTAAGGGGCCAGCTCACAGATGCACTGACCTGGAGGTTCACAAAAAGTGGCAACATAGATGCTAAAACAACCCCCTAAAGCTGTAAATTGCCTTCCCCTTTTTAAGGAAAAACTTGGACAGAATCAGGCCAGTGATAACACCCAAGTGTCAATGGCATCTATTTGAACCTATTCAAAGTAAGAGGAAATAGAGTGTGTTGGAAAGAGCTACATACCTATAAGTCTGTTCTGGGATGTGGATTATTTTACCCAGAACTTTAAAACCTCAGAACAAAAAACCTCAACCAAACAAAACAGCTGAAGCTGTTAGCAGTGGGTTTGCTATGTTTTGGGGTTTTTTTTATTCTCTAATATATGGGTTAATTCTTGTAAACACAGTGACACAATAAATTTTTATGTATCATAGCCTGAAGATACACCAAGATCTCTACAGTTTCAGCTGTTTATTAAAAAGCATAAATACTGACAAGACTGGCCAAGAGAAACTGTGGATGTCCCATCCCTGGAAGTGTTCAAGGCCAGGTTGGATGGGGTCCTGAGCAATCTGGTCTACTGGAAGGTGTCCCTGCCCATGGCAGAGGGTTGGAATGACATGATCTTTAAGGTCCCCTCCAACCCAAACAGTTCTGTGATTCAAATTAAGTCCATTCATCAATACTTTCCCTCTGTAGCCATGAAGCCCAGAACAGAATTCACAGAAGCTTTTAAGACAGACATAATATGGCAGCTAAGAAGTTGTTGTTAACTTGCCGTGGAATAGACACAATAGACAAAAATTGTAGTCTGAATGTTTTAGGTGTGTGTGCCTGCCAAGGGGAGCAGGGAATAGTTTTATTCTCCTATCCTAAACCAGCAGACACTTCCACAAATATCCACTTTTATACTCATCAGTTGGTTCCCTCAACAGGTTTTCTCCCAGGCATAAATGTAGGCACTTTTGACAGTTGCTGCCGATGGCTTCTTTCTTATTTTTGCCTCCAGAAGGAAATAGTTCATAACTCTTTGGTCATAGAATCACAGAGCATCATTCATTTGGAAGACATCCCCAAGGATCATCAAGTCCAACTCCTGGCCCTGAACAGGACTATCCCCAAGAACCCCACCAAGAGAGTGTTGGCCAACTCTTCTTGAGGTCTGTCAGGCTTGGTGTGACCAAGCCTGTCAGGCAGTGACCACCCCCCTGGAGAGCCTGTTCCTGTGCCCAACCACCCTCTGGGCGAAGAATCTTTTCCTGACAATCAACACAAATCTCCTCAGTCCGCAGATCCCCCTCTATGTCAATTAAATGAAGAAAAAATGAGAAGAGAGAAAACATACTCCTTCTCAGTTATTTTTCATAGCAAGCATCATCCATTCTCAGTAATTTTCAGTGAAATTCAAATGCCTTTTTTCCAAGTAGGTGTAGTTCCATGAATTTATTACCAAATTATTTGCAACAGATTTAGGTAATATATTTGGGTGCAAATTATATTAATTTCTTTGGTTTAAGAGCTTCTTAGGGTGAAACACCCTTTATGCATTTTAGTACAGGAGTGTGGGGTGCTTTCTTTTTGTGGCAGTTCCAGAATTTAAAAGAGAAAGCAATAAGCAAAACCTTGCTCATTCAGCTGCTCCTAAGAAAGTGGGAAAAGCCAATCCACATGGAATCTTAAAATTGGTGACACTTCACTTAAGTCAAAAATTGAGGGGAAGTTTGAGGGGAGGAGAAGTCTGTTAGAATATTTTAAAGGATAATTTACACTAAGAGAAAATTCAGAGGTAAAGCATCACTGGTTAATTCACACTACATTTAGTCCTTGAGATACAGTGTGGGATTCATTTCATCAACCTTAAGTTCTTCCCAATAAGCTGTCCATACCTAAACTGACTCACTGACCTCACTGTGTAGAAAAGTGAACAAAACAAACACAGATAGCAGTATCCAGTAGCACAGTTCTGCAGTATACTCAAAATCCTAATTTAAATGAAATTAATCCCACTCTCAAAATATCAACTTTTTTCCTTCCCTTCTGATAAAGTGAGCCTAGATTAGCTGGATACTGCAGCCACATTCAGATTTAGTTAGAGACATGCCAACTTTTTAGTTAGGATTCATTATTTCTGAAGATTGGTCAGAACAGAAGGTCCCACTGTTTGTCAGTGGTGGCAGTAGGGACTGCTTCAGCAAGAGATTCAAGTTCCAACTAGTGAGTGAGAGGTAAGAGTTAGATTATAATGGGATTAGAGTGTAGCAATTGCTATCAAAGGATTGTTTCATCTTACCTACTGTACATTAGCATCTACCTTCTTTTCTGATCCATCAGAGATTTGCAAAGAGAAAGCCATTATGGGAATTAGTTTCAGAAAAATAAAATGCTGTATAGAACCCTTTATCAACCAAAGCATGTCACCCTGAAAACATCTTACAACTGAGAAGTTTGACCTGCATAGGATCAGACCTGACCTACAGAGAGTTAAAATCAAGGTACAGAACATGAGTTCAAGCAGGCAGGAGCCCAGCTTTCTCTCTCTGGGAGCAAGAAAAGCCATGTGAAAGCAAGCAGGTTGTCCATGCCATTCCACAAGGTTTTTACCATAGCTCCCACCATGACAGGCATTTCCTCTTGGGCTCTTTAGCCAAGTGGAATATTGGGACTTGACAATCATGAGTTTGAGCTTTGCAATGCCTTTCTATTTTTGAACAAACTGCTGTGAGCAAAAAGCTGTATTCCTGGGAAAGCAGCACGCTGGTCTGAGACACAGCACGAGGATTTTCCATGTCTCTTCCCTTATCCCTGAACAGAACTGCAGCCTGGCCAACCTGTACAACTCTCACTCATGGGGAAGGTAAGCTACACATGGCTGACAAAGAGAGAGGGGGATCACCTCTAATACAGAAATCTGACTCTAGAAACTGATTTAAGTACTTGGATATTTCTACCCTGCTACAGAAGGACTCCTCCAACCAAAAGAGGTCTCATGAAAACTCATTCCACAGGGTATTGTGGAATTTCTTGGTTTGCAGCAAGGTGTGTTTAGCAGAAACATCACCTCATTTCACTCTAAGAGCCCAGCTCATTGATTTGCCCCCAAGAAGACAGTGCTCAATACAGCTGGATAAGGAGAAGAAATAATAAAGGAGTCCATGGGAATTCAATGCCCAGCTTCTCTTGCATTTCTCCAAGTCTCAGCTTTAGTGATTCCTGAGACATTCAGCTGAGCAAAAGGATCTTGTACTATCTGGGTATGCCTGTTCAAGAAGAGCTTTTGTAGTATGGAACTACATGCTGCATATTTCCAACAAAATGTGTTCAACACACACCTGTTACACATGTAGATGAGGTTTTAGGTTTTTTATCAGGTTATATCTTTTCAAATTCTGAGCTGCATATGTATCTCAAAATTTACACTTCACAAAAAAAAAAACCAACCCACAAACCCAAAATTTTACAGCAGAAGGTTTCATCTAGAGAAAATGCTTGCACTTTGACAAACTCAGGTGTAATAAGCAGACCAAGCAAATCAAATTAAATTATGCATCTTTAGGCAAAGGGTTTGTTATCTCTCATCAATCCAGTACCCATGAAGACACTGCTTATTCTCTTACTTTGCAGTACTTTATGCAGAACTCAAATCTGATCATAAGCCATGTGAATGAAAACATCCACTTCCTTCAAGGCATCTGAAGCAACAAAGTTTAGGGGCAACTCTGGTAGTTTCCTGACTCACCAAGTGTTTTCACTTGTTTTGTGTTTTATATACCCAGGTATTTTTGCACCAAAATATATACTGTTTTAAAATACTACATCACTATTTAATCTGCTATTGATGCACAGCAATAGCAAAGAGCAAAACTTTAAAAGCTGTAGAAATACAACTAGACAAACAGCAGTCATTAAGCTATAATATCTATGATTAATACATAGGCTGTTAAATGATTAGTAATAAGATTAGCTTGCATCTCTCCTGCCCAATAGATACTTAAAGTAATTGCATCTTTGCAAACTGCATTATCATCACTTCATGTTCTTTATGATGTCATGGGACAGCAAGGCAGACTCAGCACTTTCTCCTGAGACTGCTTTGGATTTTTTCCCTATAGGAATCAATTGTCTGGCAACACTAGACAGTTGGATATGGAGGCTGTGAGCACTGCCCACAGAACATCTGTCTAGATATATTAAAAATTAAAAAGCATTTTGCATCACTGTTTAAAACTTCCCAAATTAAAGATGGCAAAGAAATAACACCAAAATGTAAATTGCTTGATGGCAACAATAGTTTTAATTATATCCTAGGAAAACTAACATACTCGGAAAAAGCAACAGAAACCCTTTACTTAAAAAAATGGCATTATGAAAAGGCAGGCCTTTTCTCCTCTGTCCTCTTGACACTGTGATCAAAATGGGAGCAAATTTGCAGTTATTGCTAGGTCTGCTGCAAACTTACTGCAGCTAATGGGACTCTTCACCAGGTCCAGCCAGCACTCAAGCAGCCTCACAAACAGCTTAGGTGAGTGATAGGAACCACATATTTATTTGGAATGAGAGCAGTGGAATTTCCTACTATGCCAGATTATTAATCATGACTGAAACATAAGTAATTTTTTTTTTTTTAGGAATAGGTCTGTTTAAGATATAGACTTTTTATTTCAAACATAAGCTTATTTAAGTCCAAACTGCTGGTTCTTATGCAAGAGAGAGGTAAGATATATGGGAGTCAGGTGACAGCACACACTGCCCAATTATTCAATGGTACTGTTTCTTGCCTAAAATAATGCCAGGGACTGCTAGTACTGCACCTATCCATGTGCATGTGCCAGAATATGGGTGTGGTCCTTGAGAGGAAGAAAGAGGGTACAAAAAAAAGTTCTTCCAGTACATAAGATATCTGCAATAAGCATGAATAAATAAATGTGGTTGTTATTGTCTAGGAAACCTTTATCTAATGAATGCAAATTCAACCCATAAACTAATAGTACATAAATGGTTCTGTCTGTAAGTGGCTTCAAACCCTCTCCTGTATTTTATCAGACAAGAATTATCAGCACGATACAGTGACATGAGACTCATCATATGGTTTGAAATGCTTCAGGGAAATATGGGGCAGAGGCTGTGTCCTCTCAAAATCCCCAAAGCCTAATGTGCATCTAGGAGCAGTCTGACAAAGCAGTTTACACACATCACACATGGCTGTAAAAGCTGGACCTCAGTTTCCTATGTCTCAGTTAAACACAGAAGCTGCAGCTGGAAGATTAAGGGACTGGGTTTCCTCAGCCACATGGATTCCTGCACTGAGGCTGCTAATGCCAAATGCATCTCACAGATAATTAATCTTCACTATTCCTTAAAAAAAACCCTAGTGTTAAATAGCAGTCATATAAATTGTAATACTTAGAGCTTGATGTATCCTACAAACCAGTATAATCCACAGTATAGATTAAATATTTCAGGTTACTGTTGAGGCAAACAAGCTTTTTCGAAGTGTTGCAAGTACTGCTACTTAGCTGTTATTTCCTGAAGATGCTGTTTCACCAAAACCCCAAGAGCCCATCTCAGCTGTAGCATTAGAACCTGCTTCAAACAGAGCATGATCAAAATGGTCCAGTGACTGCACTCCCTCAGCAACTAAGAAAGTTATCTGAATTCAGCAATCAAATGCTTGCAAGAACAACAACAAAAAAATCTACAAAAAAGTTTTGTTGATATGCTACTGTTACAGCCTCTGAAACAACAGTACACAAATAATTTTATTGTTCTGGAGACAGTTTGTAAGAGCCACGTTCTTACCCACATATACACACACAACTTGCCAACAAGCAGAGTGGAGAGTGTAAAATCTTTGTTTCCAGGCAAATGCACGGATCTATAGGCACACACACAACATACCCCCAAGAGCCTGTCAGCTTTAGTCTGGAGGGTCTGAACCAAAGTAAGCTTAAAAGGGGTCTTTTCATCAAATTTAGCCGTTTCTGAGCATACACACCTGTATACTGCAAACACACAGTGGGAGTCTACAGCTCTTAAATTAAATCTAAGCTCCAATGTTAGATACAGGTTTCTTAAGTATTATCTTCCTTTTGGTTTTGAGAGTTGTGGATGCACCCACACACAACAAAACTATTTTATGCCGCACGCTCTTAAAAGTTTGCCCTCTCCTCCCAACAGCACCGCAGACAAAGAAGAAACATCCCCGTCCAGCTGCCAACAAAACTCGGCGCACAGACAGACGCTCCATCTTTTGAAGCAATTCGAACCAGGGCTCTGCGAAGATGAGGGAGGAGAGGACTTGGGGCTGCCTCGGGAGCCCGCATCCCGCCGCGTTCCCCCCGCATCCCGCCGCGTTCCCCGCAGCAGCAGCATCCCCGCTCCGCCGGGGCAGCTGCGCCCGGGATGCGCTCCCGGCGCTCGCTCGCCGCCGATGCGCGGGGGGTTCGGCAGCTTCGGCAGCGGGCTCGGTCCCGGGTCCGCTCCCGGAGCGCTGCGCTCCCGCACCGGCCCCGCACCGCGCACTCACCGCTGAGGACGCGCCCGGCGAGCGCCCCGGGTCCGCACAGCACCGCGGCCGCCAGCACGGCCGCCAGCCCCAGCCCTCCTCCGGCCCCCATGGCGCTGCCCCGCTGCCGGTTGGCTCCCAGAGGCGCTCACGGCTGGGCGATGCCGCCGGGGAGCGAGGGACACGCACCCAGATGCGCTCCAGCCCTCCGCCACCTCCCCACCGCCCGCCGCCCTGCCTTTATCTGCTTCCCCCGGGAGGGACCGCCCCCGCACCGCCCCCAGCCCCAGCGACGGCCCCAGCCCCTGCCCGAACCCCTGATCCAGCCCCAACCCCTATCCCAGCCCCAGCCCCTAATCCAACCCCTATCCCATCCCCAGCCTCCGATCCAGCCCCAGCCCCTGATCCAGCCCTTGCCCCAGCCCCTATCCCAGCCCCAACTCCTATCCCAGCGCCTGTCCCTGATCCAGCCCCAGCCCCTGTCCCTGCCCCAGCCCCTCCTGCCCAGCCCCTTCCCCGCAGAAGTACCGGCACAGGTACCCCGTGTGCGGTCGCTTCCCGCTCCTGGTTGGAGGCTGCGGGGCGGCGGGTCCCTCCCAGCCTCGCTGCCGGGTCATTTAGGGTTAGTCACTGTCCCAGTGGCTTGGGAGTGTGATCCATACCCAGGTCTGGGTTTCATAGCTGTTAAGGGATTTGTAGACCTTCCTGCTCCGTGTTTTCACTAGGAAGAATAAAAATGTCCTGTTGCCAGCTTGAAAATGTGGTAATATATGTATACAGGTAACCTGGAAAGCACATACACGCACTGGGCTATAAGTATATATACTGGAAAGTCCCCTTTTCTCATTGCCCCAGAAGATACTGTAGTTAAATCTCATTGCTGACGCTCCAAAAATGCACTGATAATTCTCTGGATCTCTTCAAAGGACCGCTTTCAAGACTTGCTCATTCTTCAGAGTCACACTGAGGTTTTATCAACAAACACTTGTGTACTTCGTTTACTTTGCTTTCAAATGTGATAGATCACTGCAGATGTGCTTAAGGGACATCTTGTATGCAAATTGCTAGATGGTTTACCAGTTAATTTCATCTTTCTCAGAACTCAAAAATCATACATGGCATATTGTTAAGTCATTTTCCCTTCGGATGTTTATAGGCAGGTTTAGAAGTCAATACATCTCAGATTACTATGGATTTTAAAACATTTGATGGATTCCTAGCTGCCTTAAAACTACCTGGGATCAGTTTATTACTAAAAAAGTACCCCAAACGCTTGAGGTTCATAAGTGGCATTGGAAATTTTTTTCAAGCACTGTTGTGTTTTGCTACCAACTTTTTCGATTCAACAGCAGAGTTATTTGTTTGTTTGACTGGTACAGATTTTTTCCAAGTGAATTTATTCTTCCAGGCAATAACTAATTATACTCTGCATCTATAGGTAAGTGGAGCAGTGATCATGCTGAACAATAAATTCTGAAATGGAGAAGTTACCTTGAATCTCCATGGCATCTGAGATTCAACCTTACCTTCATGTAAAGCTGATGCAGAAAAGAACAGCACGATCCAGACCCAGGATGAATACAATGAGAATTTTAAAGCATTTTTGGTGGTCCATATGTTTTTAACCTTCTCCTAAGTTGCTAATATAAGGGAGTTCAAGTTTCTTCAAATAATCTTGGATCTCAAGTGATGTCCAGCCAAAGGAGGTGGGAGAATTTAGAAAGGTGTTACTGGTTTTCTGGAATGTAGACTCTCACAGTATCTCAGAAATGATTAATGGATAATAAGGGACAATTGCCTCTAAATTGATGAGAATCATATGTTGAATACCACCCATAGACACTGAAAATATCTATCATTTTCTTATGCTAAGTTTTCTTAGCTTGCCAGCCCTTAAAGTAATTTTGAAATGCAGCAATTGTATATTTGCACAGCTAAAGAAAGGCTCCAGGCATCCACACTACCTGTTTTCCAATGAAATTAGCAGGATGCAAGGGAAACATAACAAATTCTGTCTTTAGTAAATAATGCATCACCTTTCTGACATGCTTTGTACTGGTTTATTAGCCAAAATCGTATACAGCATTGTGAAGTGACTGGGCAACCCAGAATTTTAGCAAATACAATAATTACCTTCTAATTCTGAAGCCTAACAATACATATTTCAAGATTTTGGTACCCAGAATATGAATAACATCCAGTACACTAAAATTTTGTAATTATTTTCACTAAATCCTAGTAACTTGTGTGTTCATGAAATTACTCTTTGAGGGAAGACTATGTTTTCTTTGACATCATTTATTTGCCATGTTGCAAACTTTTATTTCCTCATCTGGAGAATAAGAAATTGAAAGAGAATGGTTTAGCTGAACATACAGCTTTCAAAATGTTGCTATCTTCAAATCAGGGCTAGGTACTTTTCTAAGGTAACTTTTCTTCTGAGTGAAATTATCTAATAAATCAAAGAAAATAGATAAAATTGAGCAGTGTTGTTCCAAAAAGTAGGTGAATCATTTTTTAATAAATATTATCATTAAATGCTTCTCCCTGCTTTAGGAACACTTGAAAGACCAGATTTGGATAATTTTAAAAGATGACTACTATTCAATATCACTAATCAATTTTCAAATAAAGCTAGAAGGGTAAAAAAAGTACTTTAAGTTGGAATAGTTGCTCTTTGCAGCAACTTTAGAGTTCCTCTACTTTGTGGTTCCCCAAAGTGGCAGTGCTCTATACTCTGCTTTCATGAATTCTGTTTAAAATCTGAATTACAGTTGTTTTCTGAGTTCATTTCTCGGCAATGAATATTTTCTTTTTAGTTTTCTCACTAATATGTAAAATCCTTCTGACATTTGCCCATGAGCTTAGTCTTTAGAGCTGCCCTGGTACACAACTGAAAGTAGGAGGAGAAAGCAGTGGCTTGCACATGGGTAATTTATTAGATAACTTTGCTAGAACTCCATCAATTTGATATCTCATTGGCTTACAAAAATGGTTTAAGCTACTTAGCTTCTTCTGCCAAGTTTCTTGGGGCCATAATGGCATTATATTTTTAATGGGTTATTTATTCTGTAGTTACGGAAAGGAATTCAGTACTGATGTTAAAAACATTTGAGAAAATATAAGATATACTAGATGGGGGAAGGGGGTGACAAAAATTTTAAATTTCCTTCACCCCTTTTGGTATTAACTGAGGTAGCATTCACCCATAAATTTAATGCAGGTCAAAAAAAAAAAGGGGAACAGGAGAGAAGAATGGAACTGTACCTTTATTTGGTATTCAAGTGTCTTAAAAATTTATGTCCACCCTGCACACTATGGTGTGGCTTAAAAATTCCCGAACTGCTTGGATCTCAAGTAGCTACTGGTTTGCCTAGCTGGGGCCAGTGGTCCCCCAGCTCCCCCGGCAGAGTTCCCACCTCAGGCTGTGCAGCTCCCAGGACAGCTAATTCAGCACTACCTCGGGTGTTTCTGCAGAGTGCTGCATTGCACAGCACAAAATGCCACTGTGCCTGTACGTGCAATGCAGCAGGACTGACAGCTACAACAAGTTCTGCCAAGGAGCACCAAAGTAATTGAATTTCCTTCTATTATAATCCATTTAGATGTAACATATAGCAGAAGTAGCTTTACAAAAAAAAAAAAAAAAAGAACAAAATGGTTTAGATAAACAGGATTTCTTAAAGGCCACAGGACTTTTTTTATATATCAGCACGAAAATTTCAAGTTCACAATTTTTTTTTTATATTTTTAAACTGTGGTATCTTGCATCTACTAAAATGACATGCTTCCCTCCCCCCCCACCATCACTTAAAGTCCCATTAAATCAAGTTCCTCAGCAAAATCTTCATGAATAGAGGCCCAAATTATTAATGTCTCTTGGGCTTGGATCAGACTAATCAGTAATGGAACTCAGCATGTTAATTAAGCCTGATTCTCAAACCATTCTAAGTTAGCTGCAGTTCTGTCCCAAACTGAGATAGTAAACTAAGTTTCAAACTGCCAGAAAGAACATTTTGACAATTTTAGAACTTTATTATGAAAATATATTGAAGGCAAGGAGGTAAATGAAAGCAACTATTGTTTGAAAATTTATTTTTCTGGGTAAAAGTACTTGTTCACTGGAATTAACAGCTGAGTCAAATTTCTAGCCCTTTCTTTCCTTGTCTTCTCAGTGGAAGCAACAAGTGCATAGCAATATTCTCTTATGAGATATGTCCAGCTTCCAAGTCCAGCTGGTCTCTACTGGAGGAATTTAAGTTCTATCTTTGAATGAGAACAAGCATGTGTATATCTTGACTTGATCCTTGACTTGAATGAGAACTCAAGTCCTTGAGTTCTCATTATTGGTTATTGGTGTTTGTCAATTGATTATTGGTGTTTGTCAAACACACACAGCAAATTTGTGAGAGTAGAAGTATTAAGATTAGTATTCCTCTTTCACAGTGTTATTCAGTTTCCTTTGCATACCAGAGGTGATGACAGCTATGTATTACAGCTACTAACAGTATTTACATAAACCTTGTACCCTGCATGAAAGATGCACTGCACATTTCCCTCTTTCTGTGACCCTTGTGATTGTTTAATCTGATTTTGTGCTTATTTTCTCCTAAAAACTTTCTCTGTTTCTTTAAACATGACTACTGGGCCAACACACCCATTCTTTCCTCCTAAACTGCTTTCAGGCATTTGAAAAGAAAATGTGATTTAAAGGAGATGTGGCGGCCAATAAAGATGACTCAGGTCTGCTCAGCAGTAGACATCACCTGACAGTCTCAGGGTCTTTCCTTTCCATGTGGAACTGAGCTGTGGGTTGTGTTTTGCTGTTTCTTCTTTCCCCTGGAGGCATTTGTACCTGCTAACAGAAAGGGTTCAAGGCTGTGGAGACAAAAGGAATGTCATGTATTGGTTTTGCGTGTGTAGTGATTTTTTATTTCTAGCACTTCATTGCAAAGATTCCCTCTTTTCCTTGGCTCTACCAATGCTTATTCTGTTCCTCTACACCTCACCCTGTTATCCCAGTTTGATAATTCTGAGGGAGTTTCTGCAAGAACCCTGTCTGAACCCTCTTCCTTCAGCAGTTGGTCTCCTGAACTTTGCAGTTGCTGATAAAACTGCAGCTCATTCTTGCTCCTCATGATAAGTTTGAACCATGTCCTGCAAGCCCCATAATGCCATGAAAGGAACTCTGCAATGCTGTTTAGTCCTGGTCTCCTAAACAGCAAGGTTCTGTCAAGTCCTGATGCTGACACATGGGATCCACCATCAGATGAAGAAACGAGAGTACTCAGGCAGCTGTGGAGCAGGAGGGATGTCTTGTCTCTCTTCTTCTCTGGAAAGGACTCAGTATTTCTTAAGTAGAACAAGGAGTCCTGCTTGTTCCTCTGTCTTTGATTTTGTCGATGTCTGAAATTTTTAACAAACTAAGGTAAAATCAGCATTCAAGTAACAGAGAAAATAAGAACTTTTTTCACAGCCTTGTCCTGTTTTCTAATGCATTCTGATCAAATTTTGAAATTTGTTTGCAAAACCTCTCACCACATTTTGTGTTATGAGTTTGTGATGGTTGTGCTCCTCTCTCTTCCAAGCAGGAGAAGGGACAATGTTGATGCTGGCAACATTTCCCCAACTCTTCTTCACAGAAGGAGCTACTTGAGTCTGTTCCTCCCAGCTGGGATAGGTCAGCTCATATCTCTCAGCCAGCCTGACTGATGGGTTCTCCCGTGATGCAGAAGGAGTGAAAAAGAGTATATTGTGTGTTGTGTCAAAGCAGACCAAATATGCTCAATATCAAGCTGGATACACCCAGAGTGCAATGAACATGTGTGCAGGGGTGGCTTCTGACACCTCTGCTGCCTGAGCTTTGTGGACTCTGAGTTAATGTAGTCGGGACTAACTGAGGCAGAAATACAAGAACAAAGCAAAAGAGACACCAGAAACCTACAAGATGATCTAATGTGGCTCCAGAGGCTATTTGGATGCCAGCAGCTGATGATTCAAGTTTTTCCTGTTGCACTTCTGGTCCACTCTTGCCAGCCATAACAATACCACTTAAAAAACCTCAAGGAGAAACAGGTTTCCTGGAAAAAAATCATTATCCTTCTTGAAGAGCCACACCAAAATTCCACACAAGAGGCCTGACACAAGAAAGTCAGCTTGCATCAGTGCTATGTAGTCAATGCTTCCCAACCTTGTGTAGACTTCCAGCCTGGCAGTCTCTGCCTGGAACTGAAGCAGAAGTAAGAAATCCCTGGATCTCTGACCTGCATTTCCTTGCTGGCCTTGAAAAGGCTCATAGCTTGAAATTTTTATATTTCCTCCCAGCTCATGACATCCTCATGTGCAGCCATCAGATCTGATCAGCTTCTGTCACTTAAATCTAGATTTCCACTAAGAGCTCCATTTAGGGAGAGGACAGTCCTCTGGTGTGTAACTTCATCCCAAATTTGATGGGAGAGAGGCCAAGATCAGAGACACTGTGGGTGTCTGTAGTATAACAGCAGGTAAAGCCTCAGAACACTGAAGGATAACTGTGGACTTCACATCCAGTGGCTTAGCTCTTTAATTCCTCTCTATGAAAAGGAATCATCCTAATTCTTAAGCTTCACTGCTGAAGAGTAATGGTTAGGTGCTGCTGCCCTTGCTGCCTTGTTCTTTTCATTCCCACACAGAACACATTTCTTGCACGTTTCTACACAGCTCTGGCTTTGTTTTAACCCCAAGTGCTGAAAGTCATGGCTCCCCAAAGCTGCCCCTCTCTGGAATCATAGGAGAATGCTGCCCTACTCCTGTGCTTCAGCTGCTGATGTCTGAGTGCCAAGGTGTCAGCCTTTCTGTCTGGGCAGTCAATGTCTCAGACTTGTGTACCTTTGGGATTTTTTTTGTATATAGGAACAGTTTAAAAGTGAAAGTTTTCTGTGATGAAGATGGGCAGCTTGTATGAATATGTCGCCCTGATTTTTTAAGATTTTATAAGCCTTCTGATGTTGACATTCTTGTAGCGAACTTTCTCACACACTTTCTGTAAATAACTTATTGTTTTGCATTCTTTTATGGAGGAGGAGGAATTTAATGCACTGTTGATTTGACCAGTGTCATTGGAGAGGTGGCACTGTCACCCTCCAATCCGCTGTCACTTTTGGAAAACTATAAATGTTGGAGTCAGAAAATAAAATTCCCTTTTCTTCTTCACCTTGAGAGCAGCAGTGTGTGTGCTCGTGTTATTTCGTGTCCTATACTGACATGAATACAGCTTGAGAAAAGGAAGAGGATGGGGTGGGGAAAAGCTAGAGTCTGGCTGCTACCTAGATGCAAATTAAGCAAAACCTACAAGCATAGACTCGTTAGATCAAGCACATGCAACCTTTAAAATTCCAATTATGGGAAATGCTCAGCTCTAGCAAGATTACTGCCTTACAGTCATACCCTACATTGCCTTGTTTACTGGCCTTTTAGCATTTCATTTAAAGACTAGACAGTATGGCTCATTATTAACATGATCTGGCTCTCTGACTGGAAGCAAATGAGCTGTGATGATGAAGCTCTGGATGAAGCTGTCCCAAATGTCATATTGCTGTTCTAATCTAACATGTAACTCTAAACCAGTGACCCCTATGGATTTTTTGTCTTGAACAAATGGTGGGGTTCTCAGATGCAGCACTATTTACACCTCAGGGCATTGCTCCATCATAGGTCTGCCCTCAATGGGGAGAACTACCAAGGCCTCACAACTCTGAGTATTTTAGAGGGTGGTAAGGGTGGCAGCAACTCCTTGCTGTTTCAGGATTCTAATTCCTGGAGAGCTGGGCTTAATTCTGTTGCAGATGTCACTTGTTGCTAATTCAGCTCTGCAGCAATAAGGTGGCTGATTCAGCAGGACAGAGAATTCATTTTCTTCTAGACACATATCTGGTATCTCTTTTCATGAGCTAAGCTATTTGTGATCCTCCCTACCTTGCAGAAGCAGGAGTGCCAGTTATAACTACTGTTCTTGCATTCCCAATGAGGTTTAATCAATGTTAGGGATGCCAGGAACTCTGGAGACTTCACTTTTATGCTTCTGTCCAAAACTGAGCTTTGGCAACTGACACCATCTGAACATGCGACAGCTCTTAAATTGTTCTGTTTTCTTCCTTTCCATCACTTAATCCCTGTAACTTCTTGAAGTGCACTTGGGGAAGGGGAAGTTAATCCACATAAAATACTCTGCATCAGCTAGTTGAATGGATAACATACATGAAATAATAAAAAAAAACAACCATCTTCTCTCTCAAGTCTAATCAGTAGATTTTACTTCAGCTTTACAGAGAAGACTGAATAATCTCATGGGGCTACATTGTTGAATTAAAGCTTCCATTCTTTCAAAAGTTGAAGATTTTGTTCAAGGAAAGCAAATTGATCGAATCTGCATCACAAAAAGAAATCTAGAAATTAAAGACATAAAAATTCCTATGCAAAAAGTTGGATTAGTAAAATCCTGGGAAAGAATATGTATCTTTATACGAGAAGATTCTGCTCCTTAAGAACATCTGACAAAGCTTATTTTTATTGCAAGAGGATATACTACCCAGGATACTACTTCAAAAAACAAACATCCTAGGGACTTTATCCTAAGTAAACCTAAGTAAAAACAAACACAGGCACTTCGAGAGTGCTGGCTGCACTTGGTACAACAAAAGCTCCATGTAATAAGCTTCTGCAATACATTCTCTGACTTTAAATATGTGGCATACCTTAAGGATATATGCTCATTAAAATGATTCTTGTCAAACACGATATTGAACAAACTGACCCATGGCTTTATGAGTTTCCAAACTTGGAATGCCTTCAGCTCTCCAGAATGGAACATCAAATGACAGGTAGTATCTATGAGGAGATGGGATGGAATTGCTTCATGTCCTCTTGGAGGAAATTTGCTGCAGAAAACTGATTACAGTGCTTGTTATTTCTTTTGGAGTTACCAGGCCATTCTTCTGTATGTGGTGTAAACCCTTGCCCTCAGTTTTGCAAATAAGCTGTAGCACAATTCAGCTGTTAGGGAATGGATGTAGTGAAACTGCTGACTTGGTATTACCAACAAATCTTCAACCATATGGACAGCTCCACAGGTGAGAAAATTAAGGATGACTCTTAACTTTATTAGATCATCTTCCCAAGTGAAGGCCAGTGTCTCTGAATGTGTTTGGATTCTCTTTTTTATCAAAATACTGCTAACAAGGACTTTGGTGAGTTAAATATACTGCTTAACAATAAAGGCTAGTTACCTTTCATATATCAGCAAAATAAAATTAAATAAGTAATAACAGTAAAATAGAAGAATAAAAACTAAAAGTTACTATGGAGTCAGCCTTTGGTGTCTATTAGCTTAGCTTTGGAAGCATCAGAGTAGTAGAACTGCTATGAGATTTTAAACTATACCTATAAGCAGCAACAGAAAACCTGCTCATTCTTCTTTGAAAGCTCACATTATGGACTAAATATCTGTTCTTTTGGAGTTGTTGATTAATTAGGATTACTTCAATAGGAGAAAAATCTTGAAAACTAATTTTTTTTAACATTTAGTTTCAGGGAGGTAGAAATACGTCAAGTATCAGAGAATATATATTATATAGACATATATATGTAGTTATATACTAATATACGTTGGTGCATATTCTACATGTGTGTACATATTAGAGTATAATATTCCCCACAACTGAAATAGAGTGATGATATCTATAAAATAATCAAGTGCTGTAAGCATGAGTTTATCTGTTACAAAGTAATGCAAAACCTACTAATTCCTATGTTCTGCACAAGATTTTTCAGCCATAAAACTGAAGAGGACATTGGTCATGTCATTTGGTGCATGTATCCATCTTTTTACTGGAATTTAAAGAGTTCTAGAGGCATAACTGATACAATCAGGAATGTTAGATTGCCATATCTTCCTAGCTTAACTTTAGCCAAGTGATCAGGTTTAGGTACTTGTGCCTTTTTTAAGTGTTTGGAGTTTGGTTGGGTTGACTTTTCTGAGAGGAAATAAAGTTAAACAAGTAATTAGAAGACTAAGAGTGTGCCTGCTGGGGTCAGGGGGGTGTCAGGAAAGTGTCTTTGGACCTGTAAATGAGCAAGTGCTACTTTCTTAATCCTCCACATAATTATCTTTTAAAAATTGATATCAGATTATTTTCCTCTTCTTTCTTTGTAGATTCTCCTTTCCCTTCTTCCTGGATTTTTTCATGAGGCCAGTCTCCTGTCTTGCATTCAAATTGAGCAATCCAACTCCCAACAGAATCATACTGTTTTATCCTCAATTTTTCTTGCTTTCATGTTTAAATATTTGTTATCCTTCAAGTTAGAAGTAAATTTCCCACTCATGGAGATAATTCAGTACATCATAATCATTCACTAGATTAATATTTTCCTTTGGATCCCGCTTTACCTCTCTTTTACCCCTCTTTATTGCCCCAACTTCTACTCCACCAATGTTAGCTGCACACAATTCCTCTCTGTAGAGAGCAGGGAGCAAAATTGATTAAATCATTAAATGCAAAACATCTTAGTGTTTGTGGCTGTTCCAGCTGCCTAATATGCAAAACCTGAGAGTGTTTTTTCAGTAAGATGGACTACAGAATTGCAGCCAAGTAGATGCATGGGGACTGTGATAGAATTAGTGGTCTTAGCTGGCTGAATTAACTCAGGAAATAATTGCTCTTGTCTAGTTCTTAAAAACACCAGAAAAAGGTATGAGATAAATTGCAAATGCTGCAAGGCACTTTATTTCTAACAGTCTCCTAAGCATGTTAAGGAAATTAATATAACCACAAGGCTTGCAACAGCTTTGCTGTAGGAAAATCTGAGTGGAAATTAATTTTTACTTTAACTTTTGGGTTTTTTTGTCTCTCATTAAGTATTCTTCCTAGTTTTCCATTTACTGGATGAAAACTTTTCCATCTTGAAACACAGAGGCTAGGAGTAAGAGATTCTGCTGCCTGTTATAGGAGCTGCATTTCAGAAGTTTTGAGTATCTGAACACCTTAAATCTAGTTTTTCTGATCTAGATGTTATAAACAAAATCTGAAAAATCTCAAGGCGTCCTGTTCTCATCACATGTGTGTTACAGACCTTGCATTCTTGCCTTGAAGCCCATGAGGTGCTTGCTGCTGACTTGAATGACCCAAAACTTTGGAATCCTCTTTCCACAAATGATACAAACTCAGTATCTCTTTGGGGCTTTATTGATCTTGATTGACACGATGCCACAGAAATATTCCCAAATATCCTGCATATGTTCCCAGGCTGCCATGACCTCATGGAGCTATGTCTGGGATGGTACTGAGATACATGATGTGTTCTTCTGGAGGTGGGTGGATTCCTCTTTAGTCAATGTGAATAAGGTCATGGACAAAATTCTATTTAAAAATTAATACTAATAGTTAAAAAGCATTGCTGGTAATAACTGGGCAAAAATTGTGGCCCTGCTACTTCTTCCTAGAGTGTCATTACACTGCCATTCTCCAGGGGTATTGAGGGAAAAGAACTAAAACAGTGAAACATAAGCAATGAGCTTAAGGAGAATATCCTCTATTTTAAAAGGCTCAAAAACTCCTCAATGACTTTTTAAACTAATTTGCAGACATCAGGAAACACAAGGATGCTAAATTCCCTTTTGTACCCTCCTGACCTCTGAATAACCTGTGCAGTATCATTTCTGATGATTCAGTACTCCTCTGTTTAATATTTTTTTATCTGACCATGTAGAGCACAGAAAATAAACAAGAGGATCTGCTTTCATCTTCAGGCCTTTACTAAACCAAATATTTTCACAGTTCCTGGACAAGCTGGCAAAAGTTACTTAGGAAAAATTCTTAATTTTGGTTAAAATCTGAGTTACAAGTTTGAGAGGTTCTGCATTATTAAAAGGGAAATTTATTTTATAGGAATAAATCTTTGTTGGAAGCATTAATCTGTGGAAGCATAATGGTTGAAATCTTCCACAAAGTAAAGTCAGAGGAAACTATTACATAGAAAATATCTTGTAAAATTATTTTTTTCCCCATGATTCTAATTACAATGAATCTGGAACCTGATTGTCAAATTCTCATTTAAAAAACAACAGAAACTTAGTTTTTCTTCATATTTGTTCATTCGGTGCTATTAAATGAAGTTGCCCTTTTCACATTGCTACTTTCCACTTTAAGACAAACTAGGTATTCCACATTAGAGCTTTCTGCAGATAGAGTCAAGGCTTCTGAGAATCCCAATGGGCACGAGGAGAAGTTTGACAAACTGTATTGAAAAAAAAAGAAAGAAAAAACAAACATTTTGTGATAGTGCGTCAAAATAACACTTTGCCGTTCAGCATACTTTCTTCAAGCGATAGACTTCTCACTCGCTTATGAGATCATCACACATGGTCCATATTCCATAATTTATATTTCATCAGGTTTTCAGATTTCAGATCCACTTGCTCATCCATGAAAATCAATATAACTTCTGTATCCATTTATTAAGCTGTGGTGGAAAGGACATGAATCATCAGTGGCTAACTTTACTTTGTTCAATATGATACAGCATTAACTTAATAGCCTCTGAAGATCACATTTAGCTCTATCCCAGGGCTGTGGCAACCACTTTTGCTTTAACAATGATTTGTATGCCTTAGCCCATTCCAGTGCTGTTAATGTGTTTCAGGCATTCAGAGCTATAGAACTCTTCAGGTGTGCAGCATTCGTGTGTATCACTGCAGATGCAAGGTGCAAAAGAAAAGTGGCAAAGGAATATAAATGTTGGTTTTCTTCAAGACTTTGTATTTTGACAGAGAAGAATATAATTCTCTAAATGTCACCTTGATGCCACAGAATCCCCATTGAATCACAGAATTGTTGGAAGGGACTTTAAATAACACCTCGTTCCAGCTCCCCTGCCATGGGCAGGGACATCTTCCACTGGGCCAGGTTGCTCAGAGCTCCATCCAGCCTGACCTTGAACACTTCCAGGGATCCAGGGGCAGCCACAGCTTCTCTGGGAAACCTGTTCCAGTGCCTCACCACCCTCACAGTAAAGAATTTCTTCCTAATCTTTAATCTAAACCTATTCTCTGTCAGTGTGAAGCCATTCCCCC
Source organism: Camarhynchus parvulus (assembly GCF_901933205.1). NCBI lineage: Eukaryota > Metazoa > Chordata > Aves > Passeriformes > Thraupidae > Camarhynchus > Camarhynchus parvulus. Next base: position 103,718,018 of record NC_044571.1, read on the forward strand.
TTGTCCTGTCACTCCAGACCCTTGTAAATAGTCTCTCTCAATATTTTTTTGCAAGCTCCCTTCAGGTACAGCAAGGCTGCAATTAGATAGTCCCAACACCTGTTTTTTTCTACCTGGCTCTGCCCACATGGTGCTAAACTCTGCCCAATAGCTGCAGCCAGGACACTGAGGAATCATCCATAGGAACACCACAGTTTCCAGAATATTGTAGTGTTCAGAGTTTCGTGGTGTTTAAGTACCTCAGATGACCCTTTGATTCACTGATAAACTTGAGAAGCTCTGTGATGTTGTTGTAATAGGGGCTTGAGTCATCACTGGCCGGCTTTTCGGGTTTAGAGAGATTAGACTGAGAGAAAACCCTTCAGCACTGACCTCGGCAATAAATTTAAAGAAATTTTGGGTGTGCTAGAAAGTTCTTGATGAAAGCTGCTTATGTTTGTGCACTAACAAAATCTGAGGTTTTCCTTCTCTTTTGTGGTGGGACAGACCAGGTACAAGGGCAGTACCAAAAACAAGCTGGACAAGATAGACATAAAGCCCAGTTTGGCAGTCTGTAAGCGCAGCTATCAAGTTACTTCTGTTGTGGATGCTGAGAAATGTTTACCAAACAGCAAACAAACTGCTAAAAAGGTCTCCTTTCATATGACTTTTTATTAATTTTGGATTATTTGAGCCATGAGTATTGGATCAAAACTGTCTCAAGTCTTTTCCAAAGGACTGTGTTAAAGATCAGACTATGCTGGGACTGGACACTGAGCACACCTGACATGTGGTGTCATGAAGCCACTTAATGCTGTTTCCCATTTCACTGGACCCAGACCCATTCTGCAGCTGTTTGACATCCTCTGCACTGATATTACACTGATACCTGCAGCCAGGGCAAGGGAAATCAGATCTGATGAGGGAGAATCAGATCTGATGAGATGTGATCACACAGGACCACACATTGCACCCTGGACACCTCCTCACCTGAGAGCTGTGCTGCCCATTTGCAATATCCCTATATCTACTGGCAATTATACCATGTGAATGGCATCCTTGACAATTATATCATAATGAGTACTCTGCTTTTTAAAACGCACTTCCTGAATAGTATCATGTGAACATTAATTAATTCTGGTAGGCTCAGAACAGGATTATGAAACTACTGGCTAGTCTATCTAATCAATTTATTGCATCAAAACAACAAATAAAGAAACAGAAATAGGCAAAAAATATTCTGGCTGCAGACTAGGTTTTCTTATGCTGTGATTAAAAATATCAGCTCCCTAAGGAGGAAGAGAATTATGCTGTAAGTCTGCTGTAGCATTCATGGTACCAGAGCTAATATAATAATCATTACTCATGTCATCTTTGTGAAATAGAGGAAGAGAACAAAGGTGAACTAAATGGTCATAAAAAGTACTGGAGTTAGGGAAGGTGCTTTTCTGGAACACAGACTTTTCTGCATGCTGTGGATTCAATTTTGACAGTTTAAATAGACTTGATCAGAAAGCAGAATTTTCCCTCTGGAGGAATAGTCTAATTTTTCTACCTGCAAGTCCTAAAATGAAATGTAAGTGAGAAGACTCAAGACCAAAATTTACAGGAACAGTCCAGCAAATATATAAATACAGATCTGCTAAGTAATGCCTTACTTCTAGTTCATAATGAAAGCAAAGTATTTAACCTGAAACTGGATGCTGCTGTGCAGTCACCTACTAAGAAAATCAAAAAAGTGAAGTTTTTTCCTCCCACAATGATCATTTATGAGCCTCTACTCTTGCCAGTGGCTAATTTCAGGTGAGAACAGTATGACAAAGAATAAACACAAGGACAGCTGCAGGAAGGTGGGAAGGACAAGTCCTGTATGGAACTAAAATTAGGCTGAGATTGATAAAAGCATATGTAGCCCTTTTCTGGAAGACTTTTAGTCTTAGGTTTGTTTCTAAGGAAACACAGTCAGGAACTTGAGGGTTGAAATGAGGCTCAAGCATGTGTCTCTTTGCTTCTCAGAGATCTGTGATGCAGCTCTTCAGAAGCTTCCCAGCCACAGGGCCATTGCTGGTGCTGGGTCAGACTGTATTTCACATACAGTGAAGTGTACCCAGGAACTGCATCACATGCTGAGGTCCCAAGGGTCTGTTACACATCCTTGTTGTGCTCAGCAGAGAAATTTTGACCTTCCCTTCTCTCTTCTCTTCTCTTCTCTTCTCTTCTCTTCTCTTCTCTTCTCTTCTCTTCTCTTCTCTTCTCTTCTCTTCTCTTCTTCTCTTCTCTTCTCTTCTCTTCTCTTCTCTTCTCTTCTCTTCTTTCTTCTCTTCTCTTCTCTTCTCTTCTCTTCTCTTCTCTTCTCTTCTCTTCTCTTCTCTTCTCTTCCTCTCTTCTCTTCTCCTCTCCTCTCCTCTCCTCTCCTCTCCTCTCCTCTCCTCTCCTCTCCTCTCCTCTCCTCTCTCCTCTCCTCTTTTTTTACCTTTGCTCAGAAATACTGCTCAAAGCTCCTATTTCATTTCAACCCACCATAATTGCTGAAAATGGCTTGGATTGGAAGGGACTTTAATGATCATCTCATTCCCACCCCTCTGCTGTGGATAGAGACAGCTTTCACCAGACTGGGTTGCTCAGAGCTCCATCCAACCTGGCCTTGAACTCCTCCAGGCATGGGGCAACCACAGCATCTCTGGGCAAACTGTGCCAGCACCTTGCCCTTCTCACAGTAAAGATTTTTTTCCTAATATTATTCTAAACCAAATCTCTTTAAGCTGGAAAATATTCCCCCTTGTCCTGTCCAATGCTAAGACATTTGTCAGTGTGGCCAAGCTTTGAGATGGTCTTCATTTCTAGCTTTTTCAGCATCCTGGAAAGTATCTAGCAGTATTTCAGATCCCAATCAGCAAAGTAAGGTTGACAGCACTGCTCTTACACCAGTTATCAGTGCTTTCTTTTAAAAGAAGCATCTGATTTGAGGCAGGCAGGATTTCCTTCTGGATCATCCTAGCCAAGGTGGTAGCAACAATGATCAGAGCTTCCAGGCAGCTGAGCAGCATAAATAATAATGCTGAGCACAAATCATTCCAGCAAGGAGCTGATATCTGATGGCATAGAGAATATTTTTGCTTCTATTTTATCAGTAGTTCTTTGTCTGTATTGTCTTTGCTAAGACATTGTGCTTCACTGCCATAGTCAAAGCAGAACATCAGAGCAGAATATTCCCTGTTGATCAGTTTCTTCTGCAAATTAGTCAGCCTCATTTCTCCTCGAAGAGAAAAATGTCTCCTTTCATCTGCCTTTTGGGTTGGCTGGTTATTAGTCTTCTGAGCTGTGTCACTGGACATCATCAGGCACTTAGAAATCTTGACAACCTCTTCAGCTGGTAGATAAGGCAGTAAAAACAGTTTTGGTTTCCTATCGTCTTCAATATTACAAAATATTGATATTTAATATTCATAACTTAGCTGCTAAATATTTACATGTTTAGTCACTGCAATATCTAAACTCTTACCATAATGCTAACCAGTGAAAAGAATTTTATTCTTTTAAAGAATTTTATAATGTACTCACAGATTGTTTGCAGCATGCCATTTGCACAAATAAGCTCAATCTGAAAAAAATGTCAGGTTAGAAGAAATGATAATGGCAAAAAATGCATTCAGTACTAAAAGATGTGCAGTGTTAAACACCCTAGAAAAAAACCTGATGAATGTGCACAGATCACAGCCAAACTACACAAAATTTGTGTCATTATGAAATTGTCAGAAAAGTGATTGGGGAAAAAGACTTCTGATTTTGCTTTGTCTGAGTGTTCCTGTTGCACGTCTAAACGGAGCAAGTGTTGCCAGGTATGTGGTTTCTTCTTTATTTCCTGCTGCTGTGCCAATCCAAAAAGAGAATGATTTACATCTGGATGTCAGTTCTTCTGTCATAACATATTTGCCTTTACATATGTAACCCCCTCATCTCTCTACACCTTCTGTAAAATTGCATAGCTTGAAGCCCTTGTTAAGGACAAGACTAGTGTCAGTTTGAGCAGGGGTGAAATTAGGCCACCAGAGACCTCATTTCTACTGGAAAATGCATGAGCTGGGAAGAAAAAAGTAGCTTGGCTTTCAGATTTAAGCATGCTGTGACAGAACTGCTAGTAATAAAATCCAAACAAAACACTGTTTTGCATGTGAACTGAGCAAATGTAATCTGAAAGTCACCGATGCTCAGCGTACCCAGAATCCTGAAACCAGTGTGGTGTGGCAGGGCCATATGGCCTGTCTGAGAGGAGCTATTTGCAATACCCAAGTCTTGCATACCATTCCTTATCTTGAAGAAAACTCTAAGAGTTTGTGCTGGTTTTGGCTGGGGTAGAGTTAATTCTCTCCACAGAGGCTGGTGTGGGACTGTGTTTTGGATTTGTGCTGAACACAGAGCAGATAATATAGAGATGTTTTTGTTATTGCTGTGCAAGGCTTGCACAGAGCCAAGGCCTTTTCTGCCTTTCATACAGCCATGCAGTTTATTTCACAAATGTACATGTGTGCCTGTTCATCTGCCCATTTTTTTAGTGCACTCATAATGCCCACTACAGATGGTATTTTGTTCCCATGGATGGCGTGATGGTTCCGTCAAAATTTTTGACAGAAGCCAGCCCGAAGGTTGTCTAGCCAACCACTCAGCCCACACACTGAGATAAGTCCACCAAATAGATCCCTTTGCTGTCTGGGCTTTTCAAATTCCCAGCAAAACATCTGAAAAAAAATAAAAATAAAACTACAGAGTGAAACTTTCCTGCCAATTGCATTAGGTAGCCAAAGGACCACTCCATTAAGGTAAGCTTCTGGCCTGAGCATGGATCATTCTGGCTTATGCTGAGCCATCTAGAAAAACAGGAGAAGATGCACAGCATAAGTGGCTGTGGATATTTATTTTACTTCTATAGCTCCCCTCCAGGTCATTATTTTATGTAATCATATAGATTTAGTGAGTCTGGAGCTTTTAGGATATAGAGGTCTTCATTACAGATTTTCTGTGGAAGCCATAGCAACAATAAAGATTTTTTTTTAATTACTTTTAAGGAAAATTTGATAAAATGTATTTTCTATTTTATTCAAAGGAGCAATTCTATAGGGATGAGGTTGAAACAGGCTAAGGCATCCTAAGATATTTAAAACTGACTTTTATTAGAGCATAAAAGCATGCTTTTATTGGTTCACTGCAGAATTTACAACTACAGTTAAGAATATTACCTTACTGTATATTTCAAAGAATTCTATTTTCTCCAACATACTAGCTACCTTAGCTGGTAAGTTTTTCTGATATATGTACATTACTTTATTGACTTGCATTTTGCTCCATGATAGATTTATTCCTTTAAGTGACACTGAAAGTAATAAATACAAGACTTCAGATGAAAAACACTTTTATTGGCACAGTATAGAGAGAAAGTAAAAGCAGTGTATAAAAGCCTGGTATGAGCAGTCTGCATTTGTGAAATGAGGCCAAATTAATAAGGAAAACCAGTTAAATGGAGCTTCAGCATACTGTTCATTTTCCAAGAGTTAAAAAAAAGAAACACTGAAGGCCAGGTTGTGAATTTTTTGCTGAAGTGCATGCAGTAGTATATTTTATTGTCTTATGGAAAATTGAGGGGTTTCCCCATTTCCAAAAATATCCCACTGCACTCCTTGCCACAGTTCCTTATTACTGTGGGTACTGCTCAGAAGTGGGCTGTGGAGGTGAAATTCACTGTCAGAGTTCATCATGCTGTGTAGGAGGGCTGGAAAAAAATGCAACACATTTCTGGTGCAGTCAGGTTAGCTCAGGTTACCAGCACAGAGGCAGAGGTCTGCTCTTATGTGCACAGCAAGAAGCTCAAGAGCTGCTTTGCCCTGAGGAGGTGCCAGTTCTTTTCACATCCCATAAGAAATGCACTCACAATGCAGATAACTATTCATTAGTAGCCCAAAAAGGGTGATAGCAGTTATAAAATCTTATTTCTGATGCTGGGAACCCTGAGGTGATGCTGTATGAGAAGGATCTATGGTCAGGGCACAGCTGGCAGTGCAGAACCCAGCCACAGTGAGGTTCTCCAGCTCAAAGATCCCCGGAATTCTCACAGAACCTTGGTCAAAATACATATTTCTCAATCAGTGACAACAGTCAGGACTGGAAAATGCACTTAGGTTTGAAGAGTCCCTTGGATATGCACTTTAATATTCTCATTAATAAAGCTGCAGTTCCTGAACAGGTGCATAGAATATTCCAGTGGAATGAGACAATATCCATTTACTCAATATTGATGCACATTGACTGCAGGTACATCTACAGACTGTAGCTGACTGTACAGATATTGACTGGATAGCTGTCACATGACATCCACAACACAGGGCACTCACCTAGATTAACCATGATGGGGATCACTGAGTCCTGTGGTATTCTTCCAGGCTAACCAGTGCAAGGGCAGTTTGAGCTTTGTCGCTGAGATCAGAAATAAAGGCAAGCTTCTGTGCATAGACAAGAAGATTGGCAGGTTTTTGGAAAACTGAATTGCCAATTAAAGCTAATATAATAATAAAAATGTTACCGTTTTCAATTTCTAGCCATTAGTGATTTAGAACAATTAACATCAAATTCCATTTTATCTGAGAATATTTATTTCAATGATATCTATATTATTTATCACATCCATGAAGTCTCTTGAATTTTCTGTTTTAAACTTGATTGCTCCCTCCATACCTTACACACTGTCCTTATTTAACTCCTGCCTTCCCTCACTGTTTGAGAAGTCTGCTGTACAAGCCTGCTGAAGCCTGAAGAGGAGGGCTCTTGTATTTTCTGGGACCCCCGTCATTGGAATGATGAATCTTACTCTACGTTCTTAGAAGGCTAATTTATTATTTTACGATCTAGATTATATTTAAGAATACTAAACTAAACTATACTAAAGAATAGAGAAAGGATACAACAGAAGGCTAAAGGATATTAATGAAAACTGGTGACTCTCTCTTCAGAATCCAACACAGCTTGGCCCCAGTTGGCCATCAAGTCAAAACAATTCACACCAGAAACCAATGAAACAACCAACAGTTGGATAAACAATCTCCAACCACATTCCAAAGCAGCAAAACACGGGAGAAGCAAATCAGATAATTATTGTTTTCATTTCTCTCTGAGGCTTTTCAGCTTCCCAGGAGAAAATCCCTGACAAAGAGATTTTCCAGAAAATATGACGGTGACAGAGGGCCGTGGTAGAGATTGACCTGCAGCCTGGGGAAGTCCATGATAGAGGAGAGATCCACCTGCAGCCCATGAGGAGCCCTCACTGGAGCAGGTGGATGCACAGAAGAGGCTGTGACTCCATGGGAAGCCCAGGTTGGAGCAGGTTTGTTGGCAGGACTTGTGACTCCATGGGAGACCCACACTGGAGCACTTCATGAAGAGCTGGAGCCCATGGGAAGGACTTCAGTTAGAGAAGTTCATGGAGGACTGGCTCCCATGGGAGGGACTCAGCACAGGAACAGGGAAAGAGTGTGAGGAATCCTCCCCCTGTGGAGGAAGCAGCAGCAGAGACAACCATGATGAAGTGACCACAAGCCCCTTTTCCCATCATCCTGTGCCTCTGTGGGGGGAGGAAGCAGTGAAAATCAGGAGTGAAGCTGAGTCTGTGAAGAAGGCAAGGGGTAGGAGAAAGGTGCTTTTTTAAGATTTGCCTTTATTTCTAATTACCCTACTCTGATTTGATTGGTAATAAATTAAATTGATTTCCCCAAGTCGAGTCTGTTTTGCCAATGGCATTAATTAGTGAGTGATCTCTCCCTGTCCTTTATCTACACTCAAATTTTTTCTGTCCTTATTCTCTCTCCTGTGCAGTTGACAAGAGGAGCATAGAATGGCTTTGGTGGGTACCTGGCAGCCAGCCAAGGTCCAGCCAACACAGAGTCAGTCAGTGAAAGGTTTCAGATGGAAAAACCTGGCCAAAATGGATAGACAACTTCTAGAGGCCAATGTAGACTCAACATTCCTGGTGTGCAGTTCTCTGCACTTCTGCTTCTGTTCTGCTGGTCATTCATCTTCCAGCAGCCAGGAATGTGACCCTGGAGTGATGGTCAAGAAGGAGGTGTAGATCTTCTGCGACAATAAACTTTTGGAATAAAATGACAATGGTCCTGATGTTTATTAGAATAATAAAAATTAGTATATTCAAAACCTATATCCTTTCTTTAAGGACGTCAAACCAGATCAATTCAGTAACAGCACATAAATATCTTGTCCCTTTTAACATTTACTAGCAAAGGCAGTAATTCATGTAGTTCTTTATCCTGGCTTTAAGGTTGGAGTAGTTTTGTTAATTTGAGACTTCTCTGACCACCCAGAAAGGTGCCATCTTGGGTCATCTGAAATAAAGGTGTTTGCAGTGTTTTTCACTGTGAAACCTTATCAGTGTCATTTTTTTGTTTCTACATGGTTAATTAGACCATGACAAACTTCCTGCTTGAGCAAGGTAGTTTCTAGGTTTCATATCAGTCTGTTTTCAAGCTCATTTAGGTATCTCTGCTACCATAAATCTTGGACTATGCACACATTGTTGAACCAACCTAACAGCATGTAAGAATCCAGGTTAAATGGATAGTAGAAATTCTTTCTACACATTCCAGGAACAAATCAATTGCATTTATTTTATTATTTTAACTTTTTTTAATGGCCTTCAAAACTGCAAAGGACTGGCAGCATTGAACTGGGAGAACTCTGTCAATCAGTCAATATGATCTAGTGATAATCTCATGTAACTCTTCCCATGGCCTTGCAAATCAGCCTCATCTGCTCACGCACACGATGTATTTGCAGTGATGCAGCTAATACTTTCCCTTTTTTCACTGAGAGTAGTGAAGCGATGAAAACTATTAACTGTCATCAGTGATCACAATTTTCTATTAGTGGTTGATGCTTATTTAAGTAAGAAACATTGAAATAGCAGACTGCTCTCTCACTGGTTATTTCATTAGCTTGTAATCCTGAGTTAGAAAGAATAGTGAAAATAATGATACTTTTATCTTGTGAATCAGATATTTTATGACAATTTGAATTGTGCTGTTCAGCTTTTTCTGATTAAAATCACCCAGATTTGAGATTCCAAGTTGTTTTGTGACTGAGATGGCACAACCAGACATCCTGGCACTCAGAAACATTCTTTTCTTACTGAATCTTTGATAAACTCCCTGTCTAGCATAAACCACTCTGGATGCACTGTGGTATTTTCTGGGGTCTCCATTGTAGGGAGGAAATGATGAATCTGACTCTATGTTCTTAGAAGGCTAATTTATTATTTTATGATCTATATGATATAAAAGAATACTATACTAAAACTATACTAAAGAATAGAGAAAGGATACAGACAGAAGGATAAAAGATACTAATAAAAACTCGTGACTCCTTCCAGAGTCCCAACACAGCTGGACCATGATTGGTCATTAAGTTAAAACAATTCACATATTGGATAAATAATTGCCAACCACATTCCAAAGCAGCAAAACACAGGAGAAGCAAACGAGATAATATTGTTTTCCTTTTTCTCTGAGGTGTCTCAGCTTCCCAGGAGGGAAATCCTGGGCAAAGAGATTTTTCAGAAAATATGACAGTGACAATGCACCGATCAGCATCGGTGGCAGAATGAAGCTCATTGTTACTTTGGCAGTGAAGCACCCTAACAGTCCCTCTCCTTTAGAAGATCCTGGCTCGTTAGAAGATCATAATCACAGAATGGCCTGGGTTGGAAGGAACATTAAAGATTATTTATCTTTAATGTTCCACCCCCTGCCATGGGCCAGGGACACCTTCCTAGACCCAGTTGCTCAGAGCACTGTCACACCTTGAGCACTTCCAAGGATGGGTCATCCCTCACAGTAAAGAGTTTGTTTTCTAATATCTATGTCCTGTAGCCTTCAGTAAAAAACCTTTTCAGAGAGGAATACATTGATCAGAGAACTTTTTCAGATTCAACACCTCTGAGCGCACCTGTATTTCCATTATTCCTACTTGATTTTCCTCTCACAACTTTGTCATTACTTGTGGTGTATCCAAATATAAGTTCATCATTCTGATGGACATGTAATGCTGACTGCTATATATAGTTATGGGAATAAGACATGCAGGAGAATTGTAGCCAGAGTCAGCAGTTAACATATCTGCAATGAGGAAGGCAGGAATTTATGTTTATGGAATTGGAGTTAAGCTTTGCAGGTGCCAACCCATAGAAGTTCACTGAAACTTCATGGCCAACAGCCACGGAAATTAAAAATCTGCTGAATAGGGTGTTAAATTAGCAGGGCTGCTGAAGCAGGCTTGCTGATACAACGTTGTCATATTTTAGTGTCAGAACTGTTTTGTGCATGTTTCTGACAAAAAAAAAAAAGAGTAATTTCACATGACAGATCTCTTGTTCAGAGAGAGCAGGGCGATTAAGCTGTTAATACAGTTTTCTATTATTCCTATGCAAGTATTCAAAGAGTATTTCTTTAAATACAGCTCTACGTTGTGTGGCAAAGGTTGAGGCACCTGTGCAGCAGTGAATGAAGGCTATCTAAATATGAATGACTAATTATCAGGGAACAGGAAAACACTAGTTTTCTTTCATGACTGAGATGGCTTCATCCTATTCAGAATAATCTGTTGGGAAAATAATTTGCATAAAGAAGATGGAGTTTTGATAAATAACTTTGATGTTCATAATTATAGTAATTTTTTGTATAATTTCTTTCCTTTATGCTCATGTTTTATTTCAGTTTTTTTCTTTCAGTCATAAAAGCTGATATTAAATTTTTAAAGCAAACCTATCTCACTGTAGACAGACTCCTTAGGAAAGATACTTATCTTTGTATAATAACAGTGGACTTAGCACAAATTTGTTTTTGGGATTTCTTTCCATTTCTCTGAATTTGTGTTCCCTACCACAATAAATCACACTGATTAATGTGTCAGGAAGGATGTAGAGTTATTAAATTTAACAACTCATTAAAGGAAACCTTTTTCACTTTGTCTGTATAATATTTTTATATTTTTAACTTTATTCTAGACAAAAATTCAACCTCTGAAGTGTTGACCAGAGCAGAAATACTTGGATCATTGTGCCATCTAAGAACTTCCTAGCTTAGCTCCAGATTCTGAAGGAATAGTGGCTGTTAGAGGGCTCTGGAGGTTGCCAGCTTGAACGGTGCTTGTTGTTGTGCTTAGTGGTGTAAGAAGATTCTTCTTCTGTCCCAGCTTTCTTTTAAGGCTCTATAAAACATCTCAGTGTTCTGAGAAATAGAATGTCTTACACAACATTTCTTTACACAAAAATGAAAAAAAATCCCTTTGGATATTACTAATGCTTTTCAGATCTATTTAAAGATGACTCTATAGAATAATTGCTACAGCTCCTCTCTCATTCGTTCTCTAAGGAATTAACTACTGGGTACTCCTCGTAGCTAATTTGGTGTTAAATTGCTCATATTGTTCTTTCTATCATAGACCAGTACTGAACAGTTATTTCTCTCCTTTTTCATTTACTCCAATGTTTGTGTGCACGTGTTTTTTAGTAGGAATGCTAGAAATTTGGGATGCTAGCTCTCTGAAACCCTGCTTAAAAACACCATGTCATTGTGAAGGATATTTTAATGCTTTTTTTCTCCACAAACTCTATTATTTAAAAAAGTCTATCATCTTTCTCATAGCAGGTGTAGTTAAATTCTCTCCCTGTCTACTCAGGGATAAGTATTTATGGATACCCATTTATGGCCAGTTATGCTACAAGAAGAAGATGCATGAAATACAGGAGTGTCAAAGGATGAATTGTTGCATGTGTCCCATCGAAATCCAGGGATACTTTAGTGCAATAAAATGGTTGTTGTGCAGCTGTGAAACAGCAGTGAGGGAAGCCAGGGATAACTCGACCAGCACAAGTCCATGGAATCATCCAAAGGGGATGACAGAGCTGGTCAAGGTCCTGGCAAAGCCACTGTCATATTTGAAAGGACATAGCAATCACAGCGACACCTCTGATGAATGGAGGAAGGTGAATGTCACATTCATTTAAAAAAATGGCCAAGTAATCCACCCAGGGAACTGCAAGCTGGTCAGCTGCACTTGAGTCCCATGAAGGAATCTACTCTGGAATGTATTTCACTGTGCGTAGAGCAGAATGTGGTGATGGGGACAACAGTGGATTTATGAGGGGTGAATCATGCCTGTCTGATTACCTTCTGAGGTGAAACACCTTAGTCTGTGAATCAAAGAAGAGCAGCAGATACAGAAACATAGCATGGCCTGGGTTGGAAGGGACATTAAAGATCCCTTAGTTCCAGTCTCCCTGCCATTGGCAAGGACAGCTCCCACTATCCCTGGTTGCTCCACCCAGCCTGGGCTTGAACATTTCCAGGGATGAGGCATCCACAGCTTCTCTGGAAAACCTGTGCCAGGGCCTCACCACCCTCACATGGAAGAATTGTTTCCTAAAATCTAATCTAAACCTACTCTCTGCCAGTTTGAATCCATTCCCCCTTGTCCTTTCTTTCCAGACCCTTGGAAATAGTTTCTCTCCATCTTCCTTGTTGGTTTCCTTGGAACCTGGAAGGCCACAATCAGATCACCCCAAAGCCTTCCCTTCCCCAGGGTGAACAATCCCAATTCTCCCAGCCTTTCCTCATAGGAGAGGTGCTCAATTAAATACCATTTACCTTGATTTTATCAAAGCTTTTGACACTTTCCACTTTGACACACTTGTGTTCAAATCACAGTTTTATGACCCAGATGGTCATCCAAAACTGTCTTGATGGTCCAGCTGAGAGAGTGATGCACTTATTCCTACCCTAACCATAGGCTATTAACAAGTGGAATATTGATGAGGATTATCCTGGGATCTGTCCTGCTTGATCTGTACCTGCAGCCTGAGGACAGGTAGACAGGAGCAGGTTGTCCAGAGAGACTTCACAGACCCCATCCCTGAGGTTTTCAAGACCTCCCTGGACAAAGCTCTGAGCCACCTGTATGACCTTGTAGCTGGCACTGCTTTGGGTGAGCAATAGACCTCCAGAGGTCCTTTCCAAACTGTGAACTTAAATATGGGGTTTGAGATGCTCAGTTACAGGTAATCACTGGCTGAATGATCTGCTAATAGGTGGATTCAATTAAATTCTCCTTTTCTGTGATCTTGATTTGGTCTTATTAATGTCAAATTGCATATTTTTCTATAAAATGTCAGAAATAACAAAAAGGATAGAAAGACATGTGGCAAATGCACTGATAGTCTCAAAAAGTTGATTTGATTCCAGTTCTTCTTTTTTACTTCCTGATTACTTAGTGCTTTGGACATCATGGATTAAGAAAGAAAAAATAACATATTTGGCTCCTTGAGCCAGATTCCTTAACCCTGTACAGTTTGCATTTCAGAAACACACACATATTTTCCTCCACATCAGGGTAAAAGGAATTGCTGCTAATCACCATGACCAGAAGCCTGTGGTAAAAATTAATATCGTTCAAATAACATTGATGTCCTTAATAATTGAACACCTTTCTTTTTCTTTTTTTTTAAATTTTCACTCTATTTAAGTCCAGTTGCTACTAGTAGTATGCAGTGACTTCCTAGGGACTTGCTACTCTGTCTTCCCACTTTGCTGACTCCTTAGTAATTTTTTGGGTCCTTTAAAATAGGAATATTCCTCCATTTCTATTAAAAAATGCATTTTTAACTGTTGCTTGAGGTGTAGTTGCTCAGAATAATTTTCCTGAACATTGAGTTCCAGTTTGGTATTTTTGATGTGTTTGAGACCTCTGTACAGGAATGCTTTGATAGCACAGCTGTTTCCCAGTAGTTCCAGATTCTGGACCATGGGGACAAAGTGAAAAGTCTGGAGAACATCATCAGGGAAGTGGCTTTTATTTCAGGGTCTGTTTAGCAAGAAGTAATAGGAGGGGTCCGCACGTGTTTTCCTGAAAATTATTTCCCAGTTTTCTTTGTGTTTGTGAGAGGATGAAATAGCAAAATAAAGCCAATTTTATCTGATTACAATTTGAGCAATGGCAATTGATGATTCAATATCTTTTGTTAAGAAAATTAGTAAGAAATCATGACCCAGACTGTTGTGAAATTCAAAATGATGAATTTATTTATTTGACGCGAGTGCAAAAGAAATGCCATGAAAGGACTGAAGATTAAAAATTCTGCTTGTTTTCATCAGTTGTGATGAAGAATGTAAATGTATAATAAAATAACCTTAGGGCAAAGTAGAGGCATATTCAAAGCATCCAATTAGTGAGTCTGGCAATGATATTAAAGAAATAATGATGAGACAAAATGTTTGAAATGTTGGCTAAGTGATAGAAATGAGGCAATTAGAAACTGGTGTGGTGAAGCGATTCAAGCCTTCACCAAAAGATGTTTTACCAGTGATGAGTGTGACAGTGGTCACAAGGGTTCTTGATTTGGGGAAGAGACGAGAACATTGACTCCATGTTCAGAAGGCTTGATTTATTATTTTATGATATATATATATATATTACATTATAACTATACTAAAAAGAAAAAGAAGGAAAAGGTTTCCAGAAGCTACCTAAGCTAAGAATAGGAAAGAAAAGAGTGATAACAAAGGCAGCTCTCGCGGACAGAGATCAGCCAATCAGTCCTTGATTGGCCACTAACTATAAACATCCAAGATAGGCCAATTCAGATGGACCTGTTGCATTCCACAGCAGCAGATAACCATTGGTTACATCTGTCTCTGAGGCCACAGCTCCTCAGAAAGAAAAATCCAAAAGAAAATATTTTTCACAAAGAGATGTCTGCGACAGATGAGAATCTGTTTTACTGCTACTCTCAAGTCAGTGTAATCCATGGCCTTCAGCAACAGCATCAACAATTGCCACACAGCTGGGGCCAGTGTGCAGGCACACAGTGCTGTGCTTGGCAGGAAATCCACAGGCAGAAAGGGACCTGCCGTGTCTCTGGTCATCCCATTTGTCACATTCTTTGCCCTCTCTCAGTATCCTAGCACTTCATTCTCCTACATAATTCCTGCTTCTTCCCTTGTGTTATTTCCATATGCATGTGTCCTTTTGTTGTATCCTTCTCTCTGCATATAATCTCCAAATCACCTAAGACACTTACACAAACACTGCTTTAACACCTCATTTGTCCATTGTCCTGAATCTCATAATTTAACATTTCTCCATCAAAATTATTTGTTATTCAATTCCTTCTCCTCATCTGCATCCTGCCATGGTGCTTATTTCCACCAGTAACAGCTTGACATTTAAAACAAAAGCATTGTAGTCCTTTGACCCACATTGTTCAATTTTATTTGTGGCTGGATTTTTGAGCATGTCTTTTACACACACTTCTTTCATTATTGTGAATATAATTTCTCTTAAATTACTTTGATACTCCAAGAGGCCCATGGTCTTCTATCTGAAAGAGAAATGAAGAAATAAGAAGGTTAATAATGTAACTAGTTGTGGGGATTTGACCATGGCTGGACTTCAGGTGCTCACCACAACCACTCTATCACTCCCCTTTTCAGCTGCACACAGGAGTGAAAACTACAGCAAAAGGATCGTGAGTTAAGCTAAGGACAGGGAGTGTCACTCACCAGTTACCCCCAGGGGCAAAACAGACTTAACTTGGGGAAAATAATTTCATTTTTTATCAATCAAATCATAGTAGAATTATAGGGAGTAAACTCAATTCTTAAAAACCCCTTCCAAGCAGCCCTCCATCCTTTGTAGGCTTAACTTTTTCCTGATTCTCCACCTGTTCCCCCTGCATAGCACAGGGGGATGGGGGCTGTGGTCAGTTCATCATAGGTTATCTCTGATGTTCCTTCAAATATTTTAGGGCCAGGTTGGAAAAAATTATATGCAAATTGCACAATTATTAAAAAAAAAATATGCAGCAAAGCAGACATTGTAGTATTTCAGGTCTAGATTTATCCTTCAGCTATTATTTGCTGGTGCAAAACTGCAGCGCATGATTCTGAAATAAAGAGAGTGGGTTTAAAGCAAAGCACCATTGCAGATGTAAACACACACAGGCAGGAGAGATGCTGTCCTTGATGAGGAGATTCTAAGGGGATTACCAATCATGAGTATTCTGCAATTATCCATGCTGAATTTTTGATGTATTAAACCTCTGGACAATGTAACCAATGCTTTAGTCTTACAGTAAGCCATTATTGGTTCAGATAGAAAAAGATAAGAGATTATTCTGCCAAGAGTATGAATGAAGATAATTTGTCATGCTAAAACGTCATTGATACTGGATCCTTATATATCTGCTCTGAAAAAAAATGGGTTTGAATTATCAAAAAAACCCCACTGTATCAGATCATTATGATAAAACTGAGACAACTCTTCCCTTAAAAGCGGCAATATTTTTAAGTCTAAATAGCCTCCAAAAAGGCATTCCCTTTTTCTGTGTTTATCTTAGACTACTGTCGTATCCTGAATGCCATACCTGCTTGGTTATTTGTGCTGCTGGATGTCTTTTTTTCCTTCATAAGTATCCTTTCTCTGAGACAACCTCAGAACTCTTATATTTGAAACTTATGGAGGTCCATTTAGGTAAATCCCTTTTCTATTATTGTATATGTATATTCTTTTTGTTTCAAACCAGAGTAAGATAACCTATTGAAGTTGTACCATGAGTCAAATTCATGTTGCTCTAACTGGAACATTCCACAAATAACATCAGGTGAAACTGGTGGTGTGAATTCCAAACTTGTATTATACACTTTGCCTCAGAAAATCTGTTGAGATGCTATTGCAGTGGCTTGTCTCCAAACAGAACAGCAATGGCACTAAGAGATACATTTCAGATTAGAGTTTGACTCTACACAGAATCATAACTATCATTCAAAGGAATCCTGAATACCATGTTGTCAGACTAAATGATCAACTCAAAATTTATGATTTACTATTTGTCTCTCTTCCCTGATACAAAACAAGGAATATATTGATTTTTTTTGAGGCCAATTTTTATTGTGGTGCAAGGCATCAAAATTGCTATTAACTATAATATTGTATGGGCAGTGAAATAGTCAGTGCTATTAGTTAATGTGCAAGAAAATATCAACCAGCAATTCTGAACAATAAATATAATGATATGAGACATGAGTGTTTGTTCAGCATTTATTCTTGCAATCCAACAGCTGAAGAAAATCTCAGAGTTGGAATCTAGCTACCATTAAAAATTATGCAGTGGTTTCTATTCATCTAGGTTTGGAAAAACTGGCTGTATTCCAAAGACCTGATGACTTTAGAAGAAAATCAATGCTATGTAAATAGCTATTGAATTGTCCTAGACTAAGCAAAGCAGCTCAAAGATTTAAACAAAAGGAGGGAGAGGTTTTAACTCAAAGAACAAATAATAGTTTGCTACTCTTTCCCTTGGATGCAGCCAATGTTTGCATTAGTGGGGATTTTTTTTGTTTTGTTAGGGAATAGTGATGGGATGCTGAGTGGCAGGCACATCTAACAGTGTAGTTACCAGGAACCTGCTGGTGGAGAGCAGGTCAATGCCAGAGGTTTTCTTCTGTCTGCCCAAACTGCTGTGTGTTTTGTTCTGTGTCATTTGTTTGTTTCCCTGAGAGAGAAACCCCCACCATCCTCTATGGCATGGTGTGAGCTGGTATTTTTTCCCTGGCATTTTGGGTTTTTGTTCCACTTTGTGTATTGGGATAAGGTCTGACAGCATTTATTTACTTTTATTTTTGCCGCGCCTTGTGGGCATTCTGTTTGTTAATAAACTGTTGTGTGGGGTTTTTTTCCACTTTGATTCACTAGTATTTATTTCATGTTGGTAGAAAGGGACTGTGGGAACCTTTTTAGAGGAGACAACTCATTCCAGAGTGTCTTCTCTTAAATTTGTCTCTAAACTGAGACGCTGTGGTAAATACTCTCACACTCTAAATATTGTTATGGGAATAGGCAGTGTATAGTATGCTTGTCCAATTAGCACTTTCATGGTCAAATACTCCAAATTATTTAATGAAAAAAAAGCCTTATTAATAATACAGTCAAAGTTGTTACATGTACAAAACCACCTTCCTGGCATTGCCCCCTTGCCTGTGGTGGTGTCCTAAATCTCATGTCTCATCCCACTTCATTCCACAGCTTCTCCCCTCAGCTTTCTCCCTACCCCCTGCTCCCCGGGAAGGAGTGAAGCTGCCTGGGGCTGCCAGCCCCTTCCCTGGCAGCATTCCCAGAGCAGGAGCTGGGCAAGGGCACTCTGGGAACCCAGCTCAGCCCCTCTCAGTCCAGACACCCCTGGGAACCACCCCTGGGATGTCTCCCAGCAGGGACAAGTGTAAGACACTTCCTGGGTGACAATGGAATATTATTAATTAAAAAAAATTAATGAAGGGTAGCTATTCTGTACTGACAGACTGACAAAGCTGATGGAAAACAGTGTTTTAAAATAATATAGTCTGCTGAAATAATTGACTTCCTTCTAATTCCTTTTTTGAGAAAATGAACATTACGCATATTCTCATAATGTATTTCATAAAAGATGAGTGATTTATGAAAGACCTGCCTGTGATGAAGAATTAAAAACATGCAGCCACAGATTCAGATCTTAATTGTATTCTTTGTGTTTCCTAGTAATTCAATAATAAATCTTTCATCTTTTAGTGGTATAAGCTTATGTTAACAGAAAAATCATTCGGTTTTCAATAAAGAGGTCAGCAACTCTTCTGCTTCATTTCAACACATCCTGCCCTACACAAAATAGATGGCAAATATTTCTCACTTTTCTGCAGGTCTCCAGCAGCAATCTCTCTAATTTCAATATTCAAATCTGAAAAGGGACATTACTCATGCATGAAAAGAACTCACCAAATAAACAATTCCTCTAGTATTAAATATTCACCAGCTATACGATAATTTGGTCTGAGAAATATTAATTTCTTTTCTGTATTTGAATTTAAACCTTCTTTTTTCCTTGCAAGCCATTCCCATTGATTTGGCCATGAGACACCTGTTAAAGTTAGCTCAGCCCAGGGCAGGTACAAAATCATATTTATTGGGTAACAAACTGCATTCATCTTTGTGACATCAGTGGCGTGCAGCCTGAGAAGTGCAGCCTTCCCAAGACAAGGTCTGTGAATTCTGAGAATTGTGGGGAGTGTAGCTCTACAGAAGCCAAAGGGCACCAGAAGATGCTCTGTGCCACAGTGTTGCACTGAGGCATGGCAGAGAGATTGTTGTAGAAGTGCTCTCACATGCATGCAAAAATTCAAATATTTCTCCTCCTGTCATGAGGTTACTGGTAACTACACCGTTAGATGTGCCTGCCACCCAGCATCCCATTACTATTCCCTAACAAAACAAAAAAAAATCCACCAAGCAGGTGGGCTTGGTGTGCTCTGTGTCCCGGGCTCAGCTTTCCTGAGGTTTGGGGCCAGGATGGAGCAGCCCCTCTCCTGCCCCTCTCCCGCAGGTCCCATTTTCTCTCTCTGGTCCTGCACTAAACAAGCTGGCCAGTTTACCTCAAAAGATTGCCCAAGGGTGGCTGCTGCAGCTTCTCCAAGGCCAGGGAAAGGAAAAACCTTCTCATCTGGGCTAACAAAACCAAGGGTAGCCAAGCAAAACCCAGACCTCACCACAGCCTGGACACCTGGGGAGCGAGGCTTTGGAAAAAAACACCAACAAGGGCGAGGCTCATCCCTGCTCTGGACCCACCTCAAGGATACAGCAACCATTTTGGGGCATAAAGCAGAGGATCAGGGATCACTGTCATCACAGAGCACCCCAAGACATACAGACAATACATCTAATTTATGTTACATGCTAATTATTATAATTAAAAAATAATTTGTTTAAAAATTGCACCGGAAAGTGCACAAGTGATTAACTTTTCCTCTTGCATGATGAATAGTTAAAGCAACCTTGTCCCTCAGTTAATTTGTGCATTAAGGACCCTTCAGACATTATTTGCTGCCTGTTCTCCTTTCATGTGAACTGCCTCAAGCCATATTTCTGTTCAGCATCTCAAACACCTGACTTTCTCACTGACTCCAGGGCAATATCCTTGCAAAATGCTTGAGAAACAGGAAAATTCCTGCGTAACTTACCCCCAGGGCACAGAAACAGTGACTTAACAATGGTTTTAGAATGGGGAATTACACCTTGGCCCTGCAAGGCTTAGGGTTCAGGTACCTATTGTCACTAACAGCAAAGTTCATCCAAAATGCTACTAATTCCTGAAAATATGAGTGTCCATAACACTGATTAGGAGCCATGGAGAGGAACAGAGACAGCAAAAGCATCCTGCTTTGGGATTAGGAGCAAAGACAGCAAAAGGATCCTGCTTTGAGATTACTGGTTGCTCAGAAGAACTCATGGCCTGGTATTGTATCTGGTCATTTACAAACTCAAGATCTGTCTTCAGAGCCTCAGATGGGATGGTTGGTGTCCAAAGATCCATCTGCCTCTGGGCAGCAGGGTTTTGTGCACTGAGCAGGAGTAGGTTTTGTGGTTAATGCTCTACAGAGCTGCAAAAACATCTTGCAGGTGTTAAATCATTGTTGATAAGAGATGAGAGTATCCTCACTGACAAGACCAGTGGTGCTTGTGCAAGACTTCACAGCTGACAGAGTCCAACTCCACAGCTCCCACGGCCACTCTTCCTCTGCTTTTCACCATTTCCCTCTCCCAATGGCACAGAAAGGAGTGGGTGTTTTCCTTCTCTTCCCCCTCACAGGGAGAGGTGCTCTGGCAGGGAAGAGAGCAGATTCCACAGGAATCACTGTCTCCTTGGCACCACCAAACACTCTCTCTTAGAGAAAGATCTGCAAGATAAAGGGTGTAAAAGGTGACTTTTTTACAGGGCTCACAAGCAGAAGTGAAGATGGTACATTAGCAGAAAGTATTTACTAATAAAATACTACTTCTCTTTTGCCTTGAAAGCTTTTAAGTGGAGCAGATGGCAACACTATCAAAGTAATGTAAGATAAGGGACGTTGGCTCATACTGGAATACTACTGACCTGCTTGATACTATTTATGCACTTGGAGACTTTTTTCTTTTTCTTTTTTTTGTTTTTAATAACTTGATTCCCTTTATCAGGCAAGAATTACTTCCAAAGAGGCACTGCTGTTGTCTGGAAGTCATCTGGAAAATACTCAAATATTGTAAAGGTCAAATTAAATGACTGTCCTTATTTCCAGAATGATATACTTCAAACCAAAAGATCCCTTCACACTGAAGCAATTATGAACCTTTTCTTACAGAAAGAGTGGATTTTTGATAAGGAATTATTGGGAGAGTTTTCTAAAAACAGGTGAAAGCAGGCTGAGAGAGTTGGGAAAATCCAGTCAGTGCAGACAGGGATTCATTTACTTTCTTGGTTTCAGTATTCATCACTCAAGCAGTCACAAATAAAAGCCACACATCCAAATTTTGGAGGATTTCAGAGTTCACTGGATCTGGAAGCCACCATTTTTTAAAAAAACAGAATTACTACTGTGTATCTGAAACAGTGGAGCACATGGACTAGTACTAACTAGATGTAAAATATTAGACTGAAGGCACAGTCCTACTTGACCTCTAGTTAATACACATTGCCAAAATATTGTCTGAATTGTAATTGTTAAGTTTGGATTTTCTAATTAACCCATCTTGTTCATAGTGATTGATGGAGGACTGTAAGATCTTTAAATTTTGACGAGTAAATCAAATATCTTTGCTACAGAATTCAATCCAGAATCTAAACCTATTAGCTTTTTAGGATATCTCGCCAGTAGGAAATTATTTAATCTATTTATTTTAATTCTTTTGCCTGTAGGACATCTCTCTATGTCTTGGAAATAACATTTGACAAGGACTTCAAGATTATATTGTTAAGATTATAATAATAATTAGATCCATTTGCAACATTTCCTAGTCATATTATAATACAAGAGTACTGTAGAAAGAACTATTCAGTGCTTGGAAGAAAGAGTCTGTTGTCTTGTGGACAGTGCAGATTCTCAGGTGGTGTAAATCAACATTGCTTCCAAGAGCTGAATATCTTGGCTTCTATGCTTTAAACATACTTTGTTCACAAGGTTATTTCAGAAGCATTGTGATGGTAATTTTTTCCCTGGCAATTATCAGTTTTTCCAGCTGCAGGTTTTCTTTCTCCCATCTTGCTTTCATTGAAAGTGAAATGAAGGAGGTTTTTTTTCACTTCAGCATTAGTTTGGTGACTTAATAAATGATGCTTAGTTAGCATAAATTTTACTGACAAGGGGAGAGGCCTTTTGAATTCTGTTGTTGTCCCAGGATAAATAGTTTAGATCTTTCATAAGTAGCGGTGATTTTTAATTTCTTAGGTAAAGTAATAGGAGTTAGACATTATTTCCAGTTATTTCCATTTATATTGATGGGGCACTGTGTTAAAATGTCCTATCTGAGATCTGACTAGTAGGTTTTGCTTTGTATTTATACACTCAAAGTGAAATCTTCCACAAGAAGTAGTAATTCCAGTCACTGAACTTTGGTTCCCTATGTCCCAACTGAACTCACAGTCAAACTTCTCTCCCTCTAAACCTTTTCTGTTCATAACTTTTCTGTTAACAGATCTGTTATTAGCTGTTCGTCTCCTGTGCAAATATCACGTTTCTTGTCTCTCAGTTCATAGGTCTTTCCAGCTTTTACTCTGCTTACAATTTCACTTAGGTATTTTGTGGAGCAGGTACACCTGTTCCCTATATCCCTTCCTTTCTGAAGATCATTTATGTCTTTTTTCATTCTTTCTAAAGAGCACCTGTTCTCCAAGGTGATATGGTGGCTGTTTTGCTCCACTCCTCCATTCTGCACTGATTTGCTCATTTGCTTCACAGTACCTGAATTTCTCTGGCACATTCATTCCCCTCCTCAGTCATGCTGATCTACTCTTTGCTCAATCAGGTGAGTCTTTTCTCCTTTATTCAGGAAAAATCTTCAGTGATGAGCAATATTTGACCTAACATCAGAGGTCTTAAAGACCAATTTTTTTTTCCACAGGTGGTTTTAAATTAATCCCCTGTAGGTTTTCACAGTATCAGGCTTCCAAAATTATGAACTGACAAGTTGTGATATTGACTGAAAAAACAGTATGTGACATGACAGCCACAACATTGTATTAATACAGATGAATTGTGCAGACTGCAGAAAATACAATTTTTTAAATGCATGAGGTGAGATTTGGTTCTGCATATTTGCCATGGATGGAATCATTAACATGGTTTTTGCTCTAGCCGTGGTCTGAGCCTGGGAAGATGTGCTGAAGCCTCACAACAGGACTGTACCTGCTCATTGGGATGGAGTGTGGGTGTAACTCTGTCTCACACAGTACAAATCCTGCTTGGAAAAGGGTGATTTTGACTCTGAAATGGATTTCCACATGAACAGCAGAATATTTCAAGCATGGTTGGTACTCCTTTTACATACTGAAGCTTTGCAGTAGACTGTAGAGGGTAATGTCAATGTCAAGAGCAGGTTGCAAGAATATATTATAAATGAAAGTGTTAGCTGGGTTTGGCATAGTCACCTTTATTCTCTCCAATGGAATAGTAGTTACTTCATCCAGAACTGTGTAACATATCAGTACTTGAAGACTGAGTAGATGTTTGCTGCTCTTTTTGGCAGTGTTTGTGCAGAAATGGGGCCATTTCTGGAGCACTGTCATGTGCAGCACCATCAGCCTCCCTGTGGATCAGACAAGAACCAAGATGTAAATGTTGCTAAGGCACACTTTCAAGCTGATGGAATATTCTGGAAAGCTTAACGTGCCAAAGTAAACAACATCTGAAACAAAAATGTAATGAACTCCAACTGGCCCCAAAGGGCTTTTAAGTGCTTTTAATTTTCAGGCAGTTTCTTTCAACTGTTGGCCTCTAAAACACATTGTTAGCTGCTCCAAATGAGGATTGGCCACAGTTAATGACAAATGCTTTTCATTAACTAAGTTGTCTTGAGATAATCACCCTGGTTCTTTGACCTCTTATGTGAAAGACAATTTCTGACGCTGCAACAAATCCATTTATCACTTTGTGCTTGCAAAATTTTAGTTTTAGGACAAAGTCTGCAAATTTAGTCAAGCTGTAGTTCAAATCTGAGTTCCTTATCCTCAGCTGATGGAAAAACTGATGGATTGTTAGTCTCTTTTTCTGTTTTTCCCTGTTTGGTTTGGTTTTTTGCCTGTGTGATTTGCAAGCTGTAAAAATCATCACCATTTCAGTGTACACACTTGCTGTGCAATTTTGTTACTCGGTCTCTTCAGAAGTTGACTGTCGATGCTCTTTGGTGCCTGGTCTTCATGAAGCAGAGATCAGGTCACTTTGTCAATTATTAGGGACAAGCAAGCCAAGCCAGACAGACAATATGCAATACAGTATTAATAATGAAGTTTGTAAAAATATTCATAATAAATGATGTAAATTTGAACAAGTTTTCTGGTATTAAACAGCCTTTCTAATGAGGGTATTGCAGTAACACATGGTGTAAGACCAGAACTATTTCCTGACCGTGTTTTTCTCTCATTTAATCCCTGACAGTCCATGGGAAAGGTGCTGCCTGGAGTGACTACTAAACTGACTCATTTTTATACACATTTCTCAGCTTGCAGCTTGCCTCCAATGTCCCTAGGACTTCTAATATGTCTTTTGTCTTCTTTCTTCAGGGAAAAATGCTGGAAATGTCATCCATCTACCCTTACGGATGCAAGAGTAGGTTGTTGGACCCACAGAGCAAGATGATGATGTGTGTTTTGAGTCTCTTGAGATACTTGTCATGTGAAAATACACTTAGCAAAATGCCTCACACTGAACAAGAGAAAAAGCAAGCTGTTTTCTTTGGACAACAGATATGACCTGGATGAGGAACCTTTGCACTGTGTTCTCTGTCTCCTTTTTCCCCCCTCATGTTGGCTGGGTTGGTGGGTGGGCAGTGAAGAGCATGCCAAAACAGCCACTGTGATGCCATTTTCCACCAATTCCAGCTATTCCTAAGTAGTTTCCTAGAACTGCCTGAGCAGAGATCAATAAAGCTTCTTTAAGAGTAAGCCCAGGTTTCTATTGGCATTTCTGTCTAAGAAATTGGAGAGAAATGGAAAAAAGCTTCAACAGCCCAGGCACCTAAAAACAAACAAAAATGTCTTGGAAACAGAGAAGTGACAGCATAGTTTAGCTTGTTGGGTTTTTTCTTCCCAGTTAATGAAAGGAAGAGGGGAACTGTGCATTGGAAGGAATCCAGAAGAGGGATGATTGATGTCTTCTGTAGGGCAGGTGTGTGATGGAGCCAGACACCCTGAATCATGCAGCCTTAGAAGGCTGTGCTTGTCCTTCCCATAACTATCCACCTAGCATTCCCTTCCAATGGAAACCTGAGTGGTGAGGTCTTCTTGCACTATAAATGACATTGCAACTTTGCAAACACTTTTCCAGTTACAGAGATCCAGGCAGTATCTGCATAACTACAGGCAGTGGCCCTGTTCCTCCACTGTTCTTCAACCTGTGAATGCACTGCAAGAAGTTTTCACAGGTGTTTGGGTCAAAAAACATGGTCAGGGCATTTGTGTCCCATGTGGCATTAAAGATCAAGGTTCACTTCCTAGCAGTATGAAATATTTTGACTGCATGCAATTCCTATTACCGTATTCACAAAATCTTTGATGGTGGCAGATATCAGATATTTATATTTAAGTATGCAATAACATTTTGGTCTTTTGGGATTCCTACCATGCTTGTAGAAGGGAAAGAGATTACAGGACTGGGATAAATGGCACCTTGTGTCTCTCTCTGCACTTCCCATCCCTTCTTTCCCACTGATGTAAGGAGCTCAGCTTGAGTGCCCAAGTCACTCTTTTCAGTGTTAACTAAATGAACATGTTAACTAAAGCCTTGGGCATCTCTATCTCAAAGAAAGGTGTTGAAGTTTTTAATTTTAAATCTATCTATCTCCTTCACACAATCCAGTTGAACACAGTGAGACAAGAGACAGAAAGGAAATTTTGTCTGTGCTTGACTTTGGGGAACTTTTCCACTGAAGAATTTCATTACAAATATTTTTTTTTAATTATTTCTCAAAGCCTGGTTAGCCTGCTAACTACCATTTTTAGTGAACCTGGTTAGCAACATCATTAACATCACCTGGTATCAACACTGCCTTTGTAAGAATGCTGTTTATAAGAGGAGAAGGTGTTCTGGAGTGGAATGGGGGAAGAAGCAGAAGATTCATACAAAGGAAATCAAGGTTTTCCACCAGCAATTGTGTGAGCTCTCAGACAGGAAGTGTCTTAGAATTTGGAAGGAATTATAATCACTGTGCCTTTTATTGTACGGTATTGAGGAATCTTTCAAATGTCGCAGGACTGGTATTTCCTGTAAGAGGGATACAGGAGATTGTATCTTCCATTAATTGTGTCTAGTTAAGTAATCTGTATCACTAAAGCTGCTGATAAAATAGGGCATTTCTGTTTCCTAAGCAAGGATATTCTAAGGCACACTCAAATGAAACACCTTGCCTGTCCTTAGCTGTGCATTGCAGATGGGCTATTGCTGTGGGAAAGAGCAGCACAAAGCAAAATATGATACTACAAACAAAAAATAGTACTGGGAAATTGAACTTTTCATTCACCTTATGAGCAAAAGCATTTTTACACAATGGGACACCTGGTATTCTGCCAGAGTGAATTAGCAAATCAGTATTGGTGGAACTTGAGAGAAAGAATGGGAAACTGCATGTTTTATTTGCATTCTGCCAAAGGTGATTAGAATAGCATGTCTTGTGCTAATGACTTAAGCAGAAACAGAATATATTCTGTTTGGGAACAAATTCTTAACTTCCTAACTGAATAGGTTCTATGAGCTCTAGCATAAATATGATAAATACCCATATTGCTTACTTTGCACTATTTATTTAGTGTTTTCAGGGAATCTTCTCATGTATCAGTTACAAGAATTTCTGTGTCCTGCTTTTCATAAATGTTTCTGCTGATTCCCACAAGTCCTATTTTCCCTGTCTTTCAGCAGAGATGGGGATAAGAATCCCATGCACTGAAGAAGAGGCTGGCAATTTGACAGAAATTAAAATGACAGGAGGTGGGATCATTTACATCCTCCAGCAGAGCCAGAAGCAATATAGCTGGAGCAGTGAGCCATAGATGCTCAGTCCATCCAAGACCACAGCAGTATGGCAGGATGCTTAGGGAAGCATGCAACAGATTATTGTCCTTGTCCCATTTGGCATCAATTAATAGGTTTTCTGAACTCTTCTTTGCTCAGTTTTTCAGTACCTCTAAATCTTTGGAAGCACAAAGTCCACTGCCCTCTTTTTCAGCTCTACAGCTTAGTAAAGCTGAACTTGAATCACACATTTAAACACATCTTTAGAAACCTTATGGTGTTCATACATGATGAGTTCTCTTGCCTTTATGCTTGATAACAGACAACACCTGAGTTTGGAAACCAAGGACTAGATTTTTAGTCTGGCTGTACTATTCTAGAATCTTCGCTTTTTCACAAAAAATGGGATGAATTAATCAAACACTGGCCAAGCTTTACACTTTAGAGTAAAAGTATGGTTATTAAAACCAATTCAAGCAACACATTGGCCAAAGATTTATTTAAACACGGCAGATCCTTTCAGATTTCATTTCATTTCTTGTGATCAACTCATTCCAAGGTATTTATTTGTATTAATTTTTAGTCCTTATCTATTTTGATACCTCAATTTTATCTACAATAAAAGTATATATTTTTATACATAAGCCCTGAGTTAATTAGTATATGTTTTTGCAGTGGTCTAAGGTAATATCAGTGTTTTTCAGGTGTGTTCATTGCTTTGTTTCTGTTTGAAAGCAGAATGCAAGATAGTCTTCCATTTCACTCTAGCAAAGAAAATTGAAGGAACCCTGCTTATTTAATTCCTCTCTGAATGGCCCACAGAATTGACATTCTCCGTATAAACGATTTCACAGCCCAAGAAAAAGAGGCTCCATCTGCAATTTTTCATAAAAATTCTCTGTGGATTATTTTGCTGATAATTAATCGGTTTGAAAAGCATCTATGTAAGGTAAAGATGAGCTAATATTCCTACAATTATAATTTCAAATTTTTGCCTGGCAGATATTTCTACTCATCTAGGCTTTTTATCAACCACTTAAAACCATCTAGACCACATGCTAATCTATTGCCTCTTCCCCCAAGCAAGATCCTGCCTTTCTTCTTCTTTTAATCACACCTCATCCACAAGCCCATCACATCCAATTCTCATCACATCCATTCAAGTGCATTATGGAGCTCAGAGTGGCTTTCTACATAATGGGAGGGGAATTCTTCTTGAAATTTCAGTAATCCTACTCAAATAATCCATGAGATTTAAATTATATCCCTCCATTTATCTTAAGTTTCATTTGTAATTTTGGGACACTAATGACTTAGGTTTTTTGCTAATCTCTGAATAAATAATAGATTCAAATTCAAATGGTAGTATTTTTATGTGGTAGCAACTCTTGTTTTAATATACAAGAAGTATAATTCTGGATTAATAATAGAAGTAGCATTACTTTAGTTTTGGGTCTTATTTCATTGAAATCTCTCTAAAAATCCACTGAGGAGCCCAGGTATCATTCATAATCCTGTTCTTTATGAAAGAATAAAAAGTCACTTCATTTTAACAATGAATTACTTGCGCTTCTGTGATAAAATAGATTAAAAGCCATCATGCAGAAATGAAGGTCAAAACTCAAGGTGCATACCTGTAGAATATTCATAAATCCATAAAAAAGAAGTGATCTTTTCAAAATTGAGATGATGGAGGGAGAAGCTGAGTCACAGACAGATGAAAGAGTAGCCCACAGTTGCCTCTACACTGAGTGGAGCTCTGAAAGACCTAAAAAATATGTAAATGAAACATTTGGTCAAAACCATCCTGAATTTAATAATTCCACTGTTTTGCTCTAGGACAATAACATGTATATAGTTGTTAGAAAAATCAGACAAGTCAGGTGTGTGTAAGCTGAAAACTTAAGCCTGATTGTTGTGTCAGGAACTGTCTTAAAGTTACCTGTGATCAGCAGCTGAGTAATTTGTGATCAGCAGCATTTCCAAAGGTGCTTCATGAGTACTAAAGCTAGTTCAAATTAATTTTTCAGAATCACATTGATTAACATTTTTAGGTAAAGGAGTAAAGTGTATCAGCAATGAAGAAATGTGGGATGTCAAGGTAATGTTAACAGGACTAAACCAAAACATCTTTCGCATAAAATGAAGTTCCATAAGATTGATCACAGCCACAAGAAAAAGGAAGGGAACAACTTTATTTCAGAACAGAGATGCTCAGGTCTGCTCTGTGATCCCCCCAACTGGACCATGCCGTTTCAGGCACTTGCTCCACAGAGGGATAAGTTAAGGAGAATGCACAGAATGTGCTGCGAAGTTAAT
The DNA here is from genome assembly GCF_901933205.1 of Camarhynchus parvulus. Classification (NCBI taxonomy): domain Eukaryota; kingdom Metazoa; phylum Chordata; class Aves; order Passeriformes; family Thraupidae; genus Camarhynchus; species Camarhynchus parvulus. Next base: position 103,747,420 of record NC_044571.1, read on the forward strand.
TGCTTAGGAAAGCTTCGCTTTATTTACAAGTTGCAAGATAAAATAGCAAGAGAAGAGGTCACAGCTCAGACAGCTCTTGAAGGGTACACAAGAAATTGCTTTCCACACCATTTGTCTCCTACTGATGGGGCTGAAAGAATGGTCTCATTTCCTGCCCATATGGGATAAGAACTTGAACAAATGTACAGCTTATTGCCATTGCTTTACAGGCAGTTTTTGAAGCAGTCAGGAAAACTTCTGTTTTCAGATCAGTGTGTGACTTTGTCAAGGGCCAGGCTGTCCAGAGAGCTGAAGTGCCGCACAAAGTGTATGTAGCTGAAAGAGATACAAGAGGATTTGTTTTCCCCATATATCCTTGCTTCCAAGTCTCCATGCTCACTTGGATAGAGGCAGTACATTTCAGAATAGTTTAAAACTTTTGAACTCCAGAACCTAAAAGAAAAAGCTGGTACATTCCTGACATGGTCATTTATGTGAGTTCATATAAAATGTGTGAACATTAACTCTTTCTCTATGGTCTTTCACTACATGCTCCACTTACCTTATTTAACCTCCCCCCAAAAAAAAAAAAAAGCCATCTGAAAACTTCTTGTTGTGCTATTGACAAGAACATGTGGTGACAGGACAAAGGGGAATGGCGTCAAACTGAGAGTAGGTTTAGGTTGGATATTAGGAAGACAATCTTTACTGAGAGTTTGATGAGACACTGGGACAGGTTTCACAGAGAATCTGTGGCTGCTCTATCCCTGGAATTATTCACAACCTCTGCTAACAGTCATAGCTCAGATATCTACCTGCTTAGGGAGTGTATTTCAAAGCCAGAGGAGGTATGTAGTAACAAAAAACCAGCTCAGGAGGGCCTCACTTCTATGGGGAAGGGAAGCTGGGTAGATTCTAAGGAATTAGTAAGCCTTTACATCATCCCTGGTGGATTCCTACTACCCCAGCTGAATGTCAATGGGATAATCTGCCCATAGAGCCAAAGATGGGAAGGCTGAAGAATTCCTTGAAGCAGAGTTCTCATACAGCCACTGGAATGCCCATGGCAGGTCATTGCTCCAAGTGCTTCCTGAGTGTGTTTTGGAGCAAAGGAACAAATCCAGCCCTGCCTGTGTGCCCCAGTCTGTGCTGGGTGCTGTCCCACTGTAGCTTCTAAGGTCCACAGAGTGAACTGACTCACAGACTTCTGTGAAATATTCCTGACTTAGCAGGACAGATCACTTTTGATTCAGTGCTCACGTCAGTTCACCAACTGCAATTATGGTGGCTGCTCAGTGCAGTTGTCTGGGTGCACAACCAGGGAAGGCAGAGGAGAACAAGGCAAAAAAACTCAAAATAGAGGCTTCTTAAGATGATTACACAGCTTTGAAGACAAGTTATTGTGAAACAGCAAAGTTAAGTAAACAGCAAAGGTATTACCTAATTTTGCATTTGATGCTCTGCTCTCCTTTTGCTCTGGTTATCAGTCAGTACCTGAGGGCTTTGAATCAAAACCATAACATCATTTAGGTTTGAAAAGAACTCTAAATCATCAAGTCAAATCATTAACCCAGCACTGCCAAGTCCACCACTGAACCATGTCCCTCTGTGCCACGTCTACTCATCTAAATACACCCAGTGCTGGTGACTCCACAAATTCCCTGGGCAGCTCAAATGCTTGACAGCCCTTTCAAGGAAGAAATTTCTTGCTGACATCCAATCTCAACCCTCCCTGGTGTAACTTCAGGCTGTTTCGTCTTGTGCTGGCTGCAGCCTCTCATCTGCCATTGCAGGGAGTGATAAGGGATTCCCTGAGCCTCCTTTTCTCCAGCTGAACACTCCAAGCTCCCACAGCTGCTCCCCAGCAGGTTTTGTGCTCCAGACCCTTTACCACATAATTATATTACCTTTATTATATTTCATTTATTATATTACCTTTACCTACTAATTACAGTAGGCCAAATGCCAGTTGCTTTCAAGTGCATGCTAAGCCAGCTGAAACTCCAGGTTTTGTGTGATAAGGAGGACTTCACAAAATGCCTCATGTGGCCAAATTTTTCCAGGTACTAGTGCTCACAAACAATTTTTTATGATGGTATAACTGTGCCATTATCATCCTTGTGTTCCCTAAAGAAATTAAGGCTGGACCTGTCTAATGGCAAAGACCATGACTAGAGCAAGAGTATATTTATATATACAAATGAAACTTTGCACCATGCTAATTTGCATTTGTAAACTAGTGGCTCTTGCAAAGGGCCACTAGTTTACAAATGCAAATTTGTAACTTTTTGGGCTTTTTGGTGTTTTTAATGTAGTTCACTGTTCTGAAAACTTCTAGAATGAACTAGGTATCAGACTTGAAGTTTAATGTCCCCCATAAATAGAGCTAAAATTGGAGGAATACAAGTTTAAAAATAAACTTTAAATCATTAAAAGATTTATGACAGGATTTCACATGAAGTGTTGATTAAACTCCTTGAAAGTCTTTCTTGATATAAAACAGGGAAGTTATTGGATCCAGGAAAAAAAAATTGCTTAATAACTACACAATCTTTTGTCTGGCAAGTCCTTAAATGTAGGTGTTTAAGTGTACATTGCCTTTCCAATCCTTTTCACACTGTTTTCAGTAAACAGGCAGAACTGGAATGAGAATACTGGGTATTTCTCTAAATTACTCCACTTTCACAAATGGATTCATATTGATTTTGTGAATGCATCTTCCAAACAAATAATCTGTTTCTGCCAGCTAGATGTGCCAGGCTCTACTTCAACTTAATTACCCCACAAACATGCAAGAGACTGAAATAAAACCTTGCTAGCTGAAAATGAAGGAAAGAAATTTTATCACATCTTTGCACCTTAATTTCTTCAAGCAGATCATAGAATAACTGACTTATTTATGCCTTTTCCACCTCCCTCCCCAGTCAAAATGTGAATACTGTGGTCCCTGCTTTTACAACAGTGCACAATTGGCTGTGAGTGCTGCAGCTATTGCTGCTTCCTAATAGATTTATGTGTTATCTATGCAAATCCCTTGAGCTATGAACACAAATCATGCTTCTCATGAGCTTAAAAATCCCTTAAGATAATGCTGCCTAAATTATAGCCTTGCTGAAAATACCTTTTAGTTTTTGAACAGTTGTGTGTTTGAGCTCACTGCTAACTTAAGGCAATTGGATCATCTGGCTAAACTTTATTTCAAGGTTTGCTTTGGCAGTAGCCTGGCTGTTAAATATTGATGAATCTGTCTTTGAAAGAAAAACTGTTTGTGCAGAGGTCTCAGCAGAGAGGGCAGGCAAGGAATATCATATGGAGCTGCAGAGCCATGCATCTGTGTTGGACAGAGCCCCTGTTGTTGCTTTCCTTGCTGTGCATTATATGAAGGGGAATGTTTGGGAACAGGGGGAACTCTGCCTCTTCCCCCAGTCCCTTCCTTGTGCTCTGGCTGAGGTGATTCCTCCCAGCAGGAGCTGATTGTTCCTTCCCTGGCAGGAGTCAGTGATGATTTGGGGTGAGAAGCTGCCATGGTGCAGAGTGAGGCAGGGAAAGGACTAAAAGCGGAAATATAGGAAAGGAGGGAGTACAAAGAAAGGCTGCAGAACCCCTGAGAACATGAATATATATATATATATATATCTTATGGATTTCTGCAGTGATTGCTGTAAGGAAGTGGCCAAAGCTCTGGCTCAGAGTCCTATTCCCATCACTGTGTTTTAGGAACTCAAGACTTCCAACATTCATCTCATTCCAGGTCTCACACAACAGTTCTGAGCGCCAGATTCCCAGAAAGTTTCCTGCAACAAGTTGCTATAGAATGATTTTTTGCAAAGCATCATCTAATATCTGGGTCAGTAGTGAGGCTAAAATAGATGTAAATGAAAATCAGTATTATCAGAGAGAAAGATAGTATCAAAGGGAAGGTCCCATCCAAAGCCAGAAAATTGCTTTTTTGATTAATTTAAGGAACTTAAGGAGCAAAGATGCATGCTGCATTTTTGTATTTTGAGTTCCCAGACTCAAAAAAAACCAAAAAAGTATACTGTACTAGAGGAAAATAGGCACAAAAATATCTTATTTTTCCACTGAAACTCAGATAACACTGGAAAAATGTCTCATCATTGGCAGCTGGCAGTGCTGTGCCTGTTATTTTCAAATGACCACTTTTAGTTACATTGCAGACAGTCAGTAAATGGAAGAAAGCGGGTGGGGTTTAGTGGAAAACTGTAAAGGCTTAACTTCTTAGAGTTTTAGTTTAGTTTAAATATCACAGAGAGAGAGAGAGAGAGAGTTTTAGCTCTACTACACCCAGAATGCAAGATCCAAGAAGATGGGGATATGTCATCCTAAAAGTTATTCAGCTGAATCTAGAAATTTTAGTAAGATATCAGAGCTACATTGTGCATACATCTATTTAAAAGTCATTGCTGCATCAAACCAGAGGTTTATTGATCAATGACTACAGAACTGGAAACTCAAAGACTGGGATTTTAAGTGCAGAGTACTATTGGCAACTGTTTCAGGTACCAAAACAAGTTTTGCACCATATTAAAAATGTAAATAAAAAGAAGATGCTGTTTAATACAATTTTATGGATTTGAAAATGTTTGTTTGAACATCTGTTATCAAATTAGAATCTGAAAACATTCTCACAGCATTTTGCTTTTACTAAAATTTTTGAGGTTTAATACAGGAATAATGTAGTAAAAGAAAAACAAACAAAATGGAAGAAACGACCAAATTCAGGGATGCACTTTGAATTATGGGGTCTCCTATATGAGAATAAAACATTAGCTTTTGTGTTTGTGGCATTTAAAAAGCTTTTTGCAGCACTGTTAATAAGTATACCTAGTGCAGCATCGTGGTGAATGAGCATTGAAATTTTCCAGCAGAAAACAAATAGAGTCAAATTCCAACATATGTAAAACTGATGCAAATCAATTTCCTGTCTGGGCTGAAAATCAAAGCTGGTTTTGATCCAAGTACTGTGCATAAATCAGGTATTCATCGTATGTAAATTGGTACAGTTTCACTCCTTCCCTTTCAGTCATACCATTCCAAAGGATAATTTTTCTCCTGTATACATATGTACCCCACAAGCTGATCAGTTTAAAGCTCATCCAACTGTATATTCAAATCATTCATGCCTTTACAAAAAGCAGTGAGTCACATAGGTGACTGAAGTATCGTTCCTGTGGCTGCAATGACATTCATGAGGTTCTGTGCTTCACACTCTCCTCAGGTGTTTCCATTCAATCACAGTCCTCTAAAAAAATAGGAACTGAGCCTCTAAAAAGAAAATATCCCCCGAGGAAGCAACTTTTAAAATATATTATAAATAAACCCATGATACTTATAGTTATGACAAAGAAGAAAAAGAAATTTAGATTTTAAATGGAGTCATATTTAGAAAGCTTCATCAGGGATAGGAGCATTGCTATGAAGCCATTTTTAATCTCAGTGTGTTCAAAATGAAAGGAGATCATCTTTGTTCAGTGATTGGTATGTTTGTGGATGGCTTTGTCTTTGAAGGATTTATTTTTTAAAATTTTAGATGAGTTCAAGATGAAAATGAGCAAAACAGAAAAAAAAATCCATTAAAAACCTATAGAAACTGCAAAAAGTATGTAGAAATACTGGTGTTTTCTGAGATAGTTGAGTTCAGATTTCACATTCCAGGTTCCATTTCCACAGGTGCCAAAGTTTGGGTCTTACTGTGGATAGCAAACATGGGAAATGCTGGAATTGATACAAGCCAGGCAATTCACTTCAAACAAATGAATATTAGATCCAGAGTATGATAGACCATGTTTTGGCATCATTCTCTGAAGAGGGAAGATAGGAGATCATTCTGTGTGCAGTGTGGTGGGCTGGTGATCCATGGAAACTGAAAAAAAAAAAAAAAACAGCAGTGTATTTATGGTTTTCACATCACAAAGACAGTGTGTTTTTATTATGGAAGAGCCTAAAATAAAATAACCTTCAGCATGAAGCATGACCTCCCCTAGTGACATAGACCATGTTCATGTGACCAGGTGGACATTGTTATCTAAATTGCTATAAGTCAATTTGTTCACTAATTTGGGACAATCATGTCTGAAGGCTCCTGTAATTCATCAAAAGGGGTTTTTTTCAGTACTGTTTGAATAGCTCACATTTATCTTCTCTGCAAGCCCACAAAGCCCTAACTCCTTGCGCAGGCTGGAAAAAGGTTGCATTCCACAAGAATGATGCCCACCATGGAGTCATGCTGAGGGTGAGACATCATTAGACTGATATTTATTTAAGGCTATTGGACCTGCTCTTCATCTTCTATTAGATGAGGTAATCCTGCAGGTATAGTGGAATACTTAGTGAGTGACTTCTCAGAAACTATTGGACCGGCCAAATCTTCATATGCTGCCAGTGATTTCCAGTCCTGAAGGAAGAAGTTGACAACTGGCTGGAAAAAATTGCCTACAGGAGAAGTTAAGACACTTGAGGGTATCCTGCCTCCTGGAAGACACTCACCTGTGCCAGGGACTTAGGTTTCTCAAGTGAGAAATGAACTGAATGCAGTGAAAGTAGATTCTAAGGCACTGCATTCTCCTGGATAACTCCCCTGATCCCACCAGGGAAAGCACAGGACTTGCTTCACCTCTCAGAGGCAGGAAGAAAGAATGAAGCACCTATCCATGTGCAGGATGTTGGTTCCCCTTCTGATCTACAAATTCTCACCAGCTAAGCAGTGTCAATCTATATCCTCTTAGAGAATTCACATCTCAATTTCTTTGGGAATTTCCTGGCATAACTCTGATAGTGAAGAGCAGTGAGGGCAGCTGATGCCCCTTTTTTACAGCATTAAGATAACAATCCATAATTCTAGATCACTTTGCCCAGCTGTGATGGTCACACTCCTTATAAAGTCTCTTTAAGAAGCTCTTTCTTCTGGAAGACCATTTCAGTGATCTAGTGATCAGTTCCATTTGATTTCTCCATTGAGTCCCAATGACAAGGAAAAGCAAGTAAGAACCAGTATGGACTAGGTTAGAAACACAGGAAATCCTGGCTTTCCAGGAAAAGAGGAGCAGGATTTTCCCATTGTTTAAAGTGAGACATGGAAACAAGTCAGCACTTTTATGTATATTTTAATACTTTGTGCTTCAGCTGAAAGGAAATGCACTTGAAAATGGGACCTAAAAATTCTGGTATCAACTTCATCAGAGATAAGCATCACTTGTTAAGCTGATAATGCTTTCCTTCCCCCCAGGAGCTTTGTGGTCACAGACTCCTGAGGACAAAGAGGGACCATATTATGGTGTATTATTCACCTGGAACCTTGCCAGACATGCCAGACAAAGAGGTTTGTCATAACCCCAGTGCTTTCAATTGACATGTTGCCTGTTGATATAGAGGATGGTGTTTCTGAAAAAGATAGTGTGGGCCCCATACAGAAATTCTAAATATAGTCCAATCCATTCAAGCCAGTGAGAGGTATGTATTGATTAGAGTCTTACTTTGTCTTATAATAAGAAACTAATAGTTTCTGAGAAGTCACTCACTAAGTCAACAAGTCTCTTCACCTTGTCTGGATAAGACAGAATAGGGTAATGAGTGTGTTGGAAAGATGACCACTTTCTTCTCAATACATTATCTTAACATATCCTTGGCCTATTCCCAGATTACCTTTCAAACCCAGTTTCCCCTCAGGACTGGAGAAGTCCCACACTAACTGTAGTCTCACTTCCAGTGAGTTGGATGTTAGCAGAAGTTCTGTTTTATTATTACTCACTCTTATGCCATGAAAACATTAATCAAAGTGTGGCATGATGATGATGTGCTCACATGGCAGCAGGTGTATCAGGCACTCCAGCTGTTGTACTTTCACCTCTACCATCAGCTGGGATCCTTTCAGACTTTTACAGCTACGCTGATACAAGTGCAGTGTAGAAGCTTTGTTTCTTTGTTTGTTTAGGTCTAATTCCTCTCCAGTGCTTGATGGTGGGGTTTTTTTGGAGACCTTACACATATTTCTCACATTCCTGGAAGGTGTAGGGGAAAGCAGGAGGGCAACATAGCAGCATATCCTTGCCAGTGTCTTGCTGACCACATATTTCAGCCACAAGAGGAAAGGGAGGTAAAACAGTGCCTGATGTGATGCGCTGGGCTGCGGATGTCAGCAAGTCAGTCAATGGCTTCTGCAGCCATTGACTTGATGTTTGTGTGTACCCTTCCTAAGAAAGCTGATTACAAACCTTTTACCATATACTGGATTCATATTGTGAAAAAGCTTTGAAACTTTTGGTTGTATTTTTTTTTTAGAAAACTCCAAAATGTCCTTTGTTTCCAAAATTACATTTTATAAAATCAAGACCATGAGCTAAAGATAAAATTTCTGTTTACCATTCAGATAAATTGATCTCCCTATCCACATAAAACGTGCTTTGCTGTTTCAACATAATTGTGCAGTTCAGCTTTTATATTTAATTGAGGGGTTTCTGGCACATGTCAGCCTGTAGAATGCAGAGAGAGAGAAAGCTATTAGCTCAGTCAGTCTAGATTTCACTGCCTGAATTACTTTAAGAAGTAGTCACAGAGCAGAGAAAAGAAAAACATGCTGTGACCATTGTTGGATGAGCTGCTGAACAAACAAGGGGAATACAGAATTTACATTTTACTGTGGTCTAATTGACGTCCCTGGGCAATATTCAAAAAATCTGATTTCTGTTTCTGTAAAAACAATGATGGCCACAACCCAGTTGTCTGCCACCTCCTAGGAGCTGTTTGTACCATGGAGCTGCAGTTATGATTAGTTTCAATTTTTTTTCTTGTTTTCAGAAAATTTCTCATTAGCTTTTGGACTATGCAAAAAAAAGTCAACTGCTAAAACAGACAGTAGATCAATAAACAGCAAAGACTGACAGAGTAACCCCACAGAACTACTCTTACTCTTTTGGTATTGTCCAGATTACTCTCCTGAAATCTGTACATTTAAATTACCTCTGGCTAAGGAACAAATGTGCCAATGACTAAGATATTTTGTAAAAAATATTCACTGTAAGTGCTGTCACCAGCTGCAGACTAATTTATGACCCAGGAGCTCCAAGTCACATGCCCCTCAAATGGAATTGGAGTTCAAACACTCCTTCCAAGCATTTTTGTTTAATTTAATTAGATGTCTCCTTACTCAGCCATCCTGCATCAGTGGGTTTCTGTCCCAAGTGTCTGAACAAGTTTCTGCCCAGCAAACCCATTTGCCTGCATAAAGTAGCCAGACTCTACTTATGGACAAGTGAGGAAAACTTGGATACTCTCAGGCCAGAATTCCCCAGTGGTCCTAAATTCTGGTAAAACAGCAAGGAAAGAGAATAAAGAAATTCAGGAAGTGCCCAACTGTCAGCACTCAAGCACAGAAAAAGGACTGAAAGAGGCTCCTTGCCGGGGTTCCTGGCACTCTAACTGACTGGACACAAAATGAAAGGTTGAAAGCCCAAACTCTCTAGAGATGCAGGATTAAAGCTGTGATTTGGAGCAGCATGTCAGGACCAAGCAGAACTTGAGGGAGTTCTGTGATGTTCTGATGTGTCTACAGGCTGAGGTACAGCAATTTAACTGGCACATCTCTGCATGGGCAGGAGTTTGCTTCCACTCTGCTGGGTAACTCCAAGTCTTAGTGGAGAGAAGCTGGGAAAGAATTCCACTTCATTTCTGAGTTCAATGTCAGCTAGTGAGATTACTGGAGAACATTTTTTAAGGCTTTACTTGGGCTGCAGATGAAGAAAAAAGTGTGTATGGGGAAAAAAACAAAAGCAAGATTCCTTGCCAAAGTAAAACCTCTCTGATGGGTATGTACATGACAGTTTTCAAAAGTGGTTGTACCAGGGTAGAGAGAGACAAATCTCCTTTGTGAACTACGGTTATAACATTACCAGAGAAATCCACCATCCTCTGGCAAACCAGAAAAACTCTTGCCAACAAATCTTTGTGCAGAGATGGGGATGTTTCAACACACAAAGCAGTGCGTCCTTTGGGGTTTGCACCCAGCTTGTATCACTTCCTTATTCTCTCTGAGCCTGGGCAATAATCTTCCATTAAATTCCTAATCTTCCACCAAACCCCAGTCAGGCAGAGACTACAATTTCAAACTGGAGCACCTGCTTTAGTCCAAGAAAGACTGGGCTTATAGCAGAGTCTCAGTACCCAGTGTCTTGGGTTACGGTTTTTGCAACTTCTCTTTGCTGCCTGGACCATCCACTTGCAGTTGCAAACTTGACTTTTAACATAATTAGTGGCAGAGCTCTGCTTTTTAATGTCAAAAGATTTGTTGGCTGCTTTTGCCAACCTGCTGTTCCCAGTGCTTTGAGCCCTCATTGAGCCTGAAAGCCCATTACTGGCTGTCATCAGTGAAATAAGATACAGAAAAAAAATGCTGATGCACCATTTACTGCAACTGGAAACCACTTAATTAATATACTAGTTTTATGTGTTTAGTAATTAAAATTTAATTAATTCATTTTCCTCATAAGTGTACAGGAGGGGTAACTACTCCTCTAACAAGTGCTTTATTTATTGTTTTAAAGGCATTTGGATTTTGTCTTATGAGAATTAAAACATTCTCTTCGTATGCTTCCCTTTTCTCCTTCCAACTAACTCATGAACTAAGGACTGAATCAGTAGAAATTATGCTCGGAGCTGATGGCTCATCTATTTCCTTTCTTTGGCTGCCTTTACAAGTAGGCAAAGAAGGTGCTGACTTGGCAGGCTTCAGAGCCAAGACTTTTTAAGACCAACTAGTGATTTGGAGTTCTTATGTTTTATATGCCTGGCTTGAAGCACTGTAGAGGCAATTGATTTTCAGAGGAATAGCACTCAGCACTTTGTAGAAATCCAGGCCCTTCACAGCACTTTCAGAGTTATTGAATACCTCTGGAAATCTGGGCCCAGGTCTTCGAGTTCAGGATCTGACAGGGAAAATCTGTGTGCAGTTTAGTTCAGGATCTGGCAGGGAAAATCTGGGTGCAGTTTTGCTCCACTGGCTCCAGGAGCTCAGGCTGCCAAAGCTCTTTGGAGGAGAAAGGCTTTCTTCAGATATCTCTTTCCACCTCCTCCTGCTCCTTTTGTTTCCTGCTCTGTTTAGGAGCTGAGAGGAACTGGCACAGCTTTTAAATGAAAACAAAATTCATGATATGTGCTCCTTTGGACCCTGGAAGTGCATTGAAGTTCAGCTTGAGATCATGGGTATTTGGGTGGAAAGCAGAGTGACAGAGTATTTTGAATTTCTTATTTTGGATATAATTATAGGTAGATTCATCGAAGAGGAGAAGTTCTGTTTTCTAGCCAGTGCCTTCTTCAAGTCACAAGTCAGAGAATGGGAAGAACTGAAAGCAAGGCCACAAACCCAAAAGAGTTGTGTAGTATGTGCACCCTCCCTCCTGGGATACAGCAATCCATGAAGTAGTGCAGGCAGGGAAGAGTGTGTGTTTTCTGCCTCACTTCCTCAGGAATCACAGGAATCACACCTGGATCATCAGGGTCATCAGGAATCACACCTGACTGCTCTGGCTTCCAAGATGGGATTACAAATGTTTTCAGGTCACAGTGTGGGAATAGCCAGAGAGAAATAAAGTTTAAACAAATAAACCTGTCCGCATTCCAGGACTTTCTAACCAAGTGAAGCACTGAGAGAAGAGCAGGACCGACAAAGAAGGGATGATTTTAAATTTTTTTTGCCCAAATACCTAACAAACAAAGGAGTCCTTTCACCAGACAAAACTCTCTCAAATTTTATTATTAGGGACTATTCCTTAATCACTGAGCAGGGCTTAGGCTGGCCTATGTCAAGTAGAACAGGCTGAGACTGAACAACATAAATGGAGTGAAACAAGAAAAATCTTCAAGGGGGAGGGTTTCTTCAGATTAAGAAACAGTTGCCCTTAAATCAGCAAATTAAGCTGTCAGTCTAAGATTGACAGCTGTGCTGTATTATCCAAAGTTCAGTCTTAGGATCCAGAGACTTTTCTGAGTGGGTTAACTCAGCACCTCAAAACAATCCAAATATCAATTTTATAGTTCTCCTAAGCAAACTTGTGGTGCAAAATGTGAGAGAAGATGAGGGGAATAAATTAAGAGCAGTACATTAATGATCCACCTATAAAATAGGTAAATGCACCAATCAGTTTTGGAAGAAAGACGAAGTGGATAAGAATTGGGATTTCTCTAAATTTCAGGGGAAAAAATATTCTGATTTGTTATTCTCACTGAACTACTTTACTTTTTAGCTATAATTATTTCACCCACATGTGCAAATTTGGAGAGAATTTAAAAGAAAAAAAATCATGCACAAGACACTGTGTGGAAATTGGTGTGACAATTAACTCCGCTTTAAACATTCTTCCAAAGAACCACTTCAGAGAGACTTAATCATAATAAAAAGATCAGAACAAGGAATATCTAAACATCCAAGAAGTCTACTTTAAGTCATGATAAGCAATAGCTTTCCTTCCTTCTCTCTGCCCCACTGCCATCACAAGAAACAGCTTTCAGTATTTTAATATTAGATATCTGTCCCCATGCATAAACTATTTTCATTACAATATAAATCTGAATAATATCTATTCCACTAATATGAAATAATCTCCTTAAAAATGCAGCATTGTGAAACTTTAAGTAGATAGAGGAAGGTTAAGAATTTTCTTAGGTATTCTTCTGTTAATCCTCTATCTTACCAACTGAAATAATGTGAGAGAGTAGAATAGAAGAGAAAAAGCAGCAAATCCTGTAATACCCAGTTACTTTTTAACTGCAGTGGCTTTTGCTAATTTAATATCAGAGGAGCTTTGCTTTTGGACAAGAATAAAATTAGTATATGAAATGCATTATTATCCTCCAACACTATTATAATTATAGAAAATATATTGTTATATATAGCATGCTGTCCAGTTGCACTTCCAGCATTTTCCTTGGACCTTTTGTTAGACACCTGCTATCTTGGCTGTAAGTCCATAAGAAAAAAGATCAAGGATTTTTCAAAATTTTTCTTTTCCTTTCTCAAAGAAACTTCAGTATAAAAAAGCTTTGACATTGCTCACTATGAAGAAACATGACACTATAAAGGAAACTAAATTTACTGGCTTTTTAATGCCACCCTCCATAAGAATGTCTTTGTTCAGACATATCTGGTGCCTTTCAAAGTATCAAATCTGGTTTGAAAAAGCTAAACAAACCACCAGTCCTTCAAAAATGTTGAGTTGTAAGTCAGTGAAATTAAAATACATGAAATAGCAAACTGAACACAAAGGTCTCTCCTACTTAAATCTGAATATTTTGCCTTACCAGTCAAATGGCCAAAAGTACAACAATTCTGGTTGGACTTGTCTTAGACAAAGTATTCTAATTATATTTTCATACTAAGGAAATATTTTTGCCAAACTGATAAACAGTTCAGCAGAGAAATGTTTATTTGACAGCTATTTCAGCACCAAGACTAGCCTTTGATAAATTCTAAGGAAACATACTCATCTCAACCTCCTTAATTTCTAATTCAGTGTTTCCCATCACATCATTCTGTGTATTCACCTCACACATGTTGAGGCTTAGAATATTTCTGGAGAAAGACTTGCAAAAATGGATTGCCAAGATCATGTGACCAAGATGAGGAAGAGGAAGAAGGAAAGGAAAACACCTTCATGTGTTCAACAGGATAAAGTAAAATTCGTATTTAAAATATTTTTTTGCCAAAATCACACCCTCAAAAATCTTAGTTATGCTCAGCAGAATTGTGGTAGATGCACCTTAAAAAGCCATAGGAAAGAGATAGTTAGCACCTCAGAAGGCCAATAAATTATCTTTTAATTATATGAATTTTTTTAAGGTTAGATAGCAACAATATTGCTCATGCACAATTTGAAAAGCCATGTGCACATAAATATAATTGGAACACACAAAAGAATTTTAAGACTATCATCTCTTCCAAAGCACTCATCCTCTTGATCTGATGAAATCAAGACAAAATAGGCCTGTGCATAATTCCAGCAATTTGAAAATTTTAAACGTGAATAAAGCATCACTTTGACATATGAGCAATCTTTTACTTTTTTTTTTATAGACAAAAATGTTAGAAAAATGAATTATCAAATTTTCCCTCTCTGTTGTGTCTCAGAAAAGTTAAAGTAAACTTTTAAAATAACTATTAAGTAAACTATATGTCATAAATATAATTTAAATATTATGTTAAACTTACAAGCCACCAAGATGAACAAAGGACTGGATTACCTCTCCTATGAGGAAAGGCTGAGAGAATTGGGATTGTTTAGCCTAGAAAAGAGAAATCTTCATGGTGACCTAATTGTGGCCTTCCAGTACCTGAAGGGAGCCCACAGGAAAGATGGAGAGAGACTATTTACAAGGGCCTGGAGTGACAGAACAAGGGGAAATGGCTTCAAGCTGACAGAGAGCAGGTTTAGATCAGAGATTACTAAGAAATTCTTTGCTGGGAGGGTGGTGGGGCACTGGCACAGGTTTCCCACAGAAGCTGTGCCTGCCCCATCCATGGAAGTGTTCATGGCCGGGTTGGATGGAGCTCTGAGCAACCTGGTCCGGTTGGAAGGTGTCCCTGCCCATGGCAGGAGGACAGAACCAGATGGCCCGTAAGGTCCCTTCCAACCCAGACCATGCTGTGATTTTATAATTCTAAGAGATCTGCAGCAAATCTATTGTTCTTGATGTAGTCCAGCTAACTGGGCATGACAGCAGCAAGAGCAACACTCTCCTACTACTGGGGAGGGGGGAGAAAAAACCTGCCCCCTTTTTCCTACCTTCGCTATTTCCAGTCTGGTCCTAAGGCTTTACAGGAGGGGTTTGCAAAGTTTTCCGTGCAAATGAACTTGTTGGGGGAGCCATGAAGGAGCCAAGAGCCTTCCCTGGTGAGAGGAGAGGAGGATTTCCCACCCAGGGAAAGGGAGCACAGGCAGGGTGTCCCTGTCTGCTTTCTGCTGCTCCAGCCACACGGTGATCTTTAAGGTCCCTTCCAAGCCAGGCCCATCCCATGACTCTGCTTCCATGATTCTGTGTCCATAACTGTGCTTGTGCAGTTGCCAGGTGCCAACATAAATTGAAGCAGCAGGCAGGTGGGATGAGAAATTCTCTGCTACCCTGACAAGGTGGTGGGTGTGCTTGAAGATTGTCCATGCAAATGAAAAACACACAGGTGTGGCAGCACATTAGTCTCTCAGCCTCTATTTCAAGAAATTTATACATATCCAAGCAGATTTAGATCTTCTCTTTTGTTCTCAGGTCTGACTTGTAATCAATAAGCACTATTAAAATTAAACCACCTCATTGGCCAAAGGCCAGGATCCACAGGATTGTGAAAGCAAAATACGCAGCTAATATCACTCTCAGGGCTGCTTAAAAATAGAAAGTAATCATAAAATATTGACGGTTTAGGAAATGTTAAAATGTAAATACTGAATTTATTTTAGAAAATTCTGCTTTAACTATTCCTGTTTGTTTTCCCAACATGGTTGCTTTCCTTTTTTGTGCTGGTTTCCCTCTTCTATCACTTATTTCCTATTAAATGTTGGAGTCTTACTATTTGCTGTGCTGATGTTCAAGTCCTGTTCACAGTGTATGAAAACAGATACAGTTTAAGGTGATCACTTAATAGAATGGGCCACAGAATGAACCAAAATTTCCATGAAGCATCAGAATTTCCCTTCTGAACTAGAATTTTTAGCACTGTGGGGTTTATTTTCCTTTTCTTTTAATGAAGAAAAAAAATCTGTTTTCTATTTTTAATTTCATCCAAAATACCTGAGAATATCAGAAACTTCTGAAAATGCCAAATTGCCAAAAGTTTTGTTGTGCTCAATGTTTAAAAATATTTAGCAGCTCTCAAGTTGAGTAATTAACTTGTAAAATCTCATTTTTTATTATTTTCTTAAGAAAGTTATCAAAGTCTGTTAGCCAAGCATCCAAAATGTTACAGTGCAATTTTAATGATCATTCACAAGATGACCATAAAAGTCATGGATGTTAACATTCACTGAACAAACAAAAGATGTAATTGATTCGTGTGAACCAATCTGGTCAGACAATCTGGTAAACAGCAATGAAAAAAGGGATATAAAATTCCTACTTGGTATTTCACAAGAATAATTCAGCCAGTTTGTGTACAGAATATAGGCAAGGCTGGAGAAAACGAGGGAGAACAATTAAGCAAATTAATTGCCTCCTCTGCAGAGCTGGCTGACGTGTGGCAATGGCTAAACCTGGGCACTCATTCCGGTGAGAGGAGGAGGGATACGTGCAGCAGCTCTCGCCCCTTGTATTCCATCAATAAATACTGCAGGGGGTATAATCAGCAGAATTAATTCAGTTAGACTGTGTCAGAGCCTGCCAAAAACCTGTGCTTGATGGTTCACTTCTCCATGAGCATTTCCAGCAAGTGTGTCTCTAGTGCTAAGTGGCCCGGGTGCTGCTGCATGAGAAGCCACAGGAATATGCTGAGTTTTGTAAATGCATCCATTTTGCACAGTCCATGAAATTCATGCTAATCCATCTGAAAGAAAAAGCACCTCCTGCTCCATCACCATCTCTTCCAAGTGCCTTTTAGGAACCAGCAAAGTCAATATGTTTCTGTAAATAAAATGTGAACTATATCTGTGTGGTTATAAATTTGATAAAAAGTGGTCAAATTTAAACTAATAACACCTTAATAAAATACATATCTCTACACTGGCAATTATGTCTCCATGGCCACATTTAACTAGGAAGAAAATAAAAAACCTATGGAAACAAATATTTTGTAATGGGTAGATGGGAAGTGGATGGGTAATTGGAAGTAGATGACCTTTAAATTCCAAACCAATCTATGATCATTTACTACTAAGAGAGGGTTTTGCTTTTACATTTGGCTGTTTTCTAAATGCATTTTAGTGTTGTTATTTTAGTTACATTTAGCCATGTTGAAAAAAGGCTTAGGAACCTATGCATGAGCAGGGTCACAGGCAGTCACCTGTGGCTGCAGCTGTGGGCAGATGTGTCTGGGTTTATTCTATCCCAGGTTGTCCCATGCTAAAGGAGCGTGGATCTCTCTGAGCTCAGCTCTGCACCCTAAGCCCAGCATTCAGCCAAAGAGCTGCAGCTTTACTGGCCCACATTTTCCATAGGAGAAGCTTAGTCCTTGCAATCGGGAGACTTGTCCCATTTTTCCAAGCCCAAGGTTAGTCATGCTTCACAGAATCACAGAACCACAGAATCACAGAATAATGAGGCTGGAAGAGACCTCTAAGATCACCGAGTCCAGCCCATGCCCTAACACCTCAACTAGACTATAGCACCAAGTGCCATGTCCAGTCTATTTTTAAACACATCCAGAGATGGTGATTCTACCACCTCTCTGGGAAGAGCATTCCAGTGCTTTATTATTCTTTCAGTGAAAAACTTTTTCCTAATATCCAACCTATCCCTTCCCTGACGTAGCTTGAGACTGTGACCTCTTGTTCTGTCAGTGCTGCCAGGTGGAAGAGACTGACCCCACCTGTCTACAGCCTCCCTTCAGGGAGTTGTAGAGAGCAATAAGGTCACCTCTGAGTCTCCTTTTCTCCAGGCTAAACACCCCCAGCTCCCTCAGTCATTCCTCACAGGGTTTGTGTTCCCAGTCCCTCACCAGCCTCGTTGCCTCCTCTGGATGTGCTCAAGCGTCTCAAGGTCCTTCCCAAACTGAGGGGCCAGAACTGGACACAGCACTCAAGGTGTGGCCTCACCAGTGCCCAGTGCAGGGGGAGAATGACCTCCCTGCTCCTGCTGGCCACTCTGTTCCTGACGCAGGCCAGGAGCCATTGGCCTTCTTGGCCACCAGGGCACACTGCTGGCTCATGTTCATGTAATGCCATCCAAAAGCTGCCTGTGGTGTTCAGGCAGTTTATGGGGCGTGTGCTGGTTGCCCCTACAGTGCCCAGAGCTCTGAGCAGACCATTAGGGGCTGGTTGCCCTACAGTGCCCGGAGCTCTGAGCAGACCATTAGGGGCTGGTTGCCCTACAGTGCCCGGAGCCCTGAGCAGACCATCAGCTACGGTGAGCTCTTCATTGCCTCTGTCTGTCCTGGCTCTTGTCGCCACTTTGATTCAATGCTGCTTTTGAGTCCTCTTTCTTAACTTCTCAAGAAATGCTGCCAGCTCCTCACTAGTGTGTCCAGCCAAGAGATTAATGTCTTGCGACCATGAGGCAACCTATTAAAACACATCTGTTCCTTTGTTGCCCAGCATGAAGTACTGTTCTCTCTTAGAAATGAAAAATCCTGTCAGACACTTTTATTTTAGTTTCTCTTATCTATTTTTCACTCTGCAAGTCCCCAGTGACTCTTCTAGTTTAACATTCAATTTGCATCCATTTGTAGCCAAAGAAAAAATTATCTCTGGGTTTTCAGTAGATGATAAGTCTGCCAGGTGCCTCTAGACCATGGCACTAATCAGTTTATGGGAAGTCTCAGCTGAGGCTGGCCAGTCACAGATGAAGTTATACAGTTTTTATATAAATGGACAAAGGCCAAAACCACCTCCTTTCCTTGGGCAAGTGGCATTTTGGTTTTGCCCACACCCACCGAAATACAAGCCACAATCCTGAGTGTTAACCCTATTTTGTTGAAGCATTGACTCCAAACTGCCTTTTGAATTGTTTTCAGCCAGTTTAATTCTGTGCTTTCTGCTAACAGAACTTCAGCACAGTTAAACCCTCAAGCTGTCTATTAAGACTTAAAACCCCTGAACACTGAACAGTTTTACACATCAGTGCTTTTAAGGTAGTTTGGTTAGTCACATCACAGAGAAATAACTTGCTGGCTTCATTTCTCTCCTGTGGCATCTAATTTCCACTACACAGTATTTAAACCTCTTTATTCAGTTATGGGTCTGATAGTTTTAGAACTGGCATCTCAGTATCACTCACATTCTCAAAGCCACCAGTTGTTATGTTTTCACTACATTTTCCAGACAGGAAAGCAGATTATTTCTGTATTCATCATGTTCAATCCATGTTAGCAAGTTGTTAAGTTTCTCAGTAAAATAAAAAAGCCTAAATGGTAGTTCCTTGAAAAAGTGCTTTCCAAAGAGATTGAAAAAACATAACTTGACCTGTACTCTGATTTCAGAGCCCTGGCAACAATTTAGGCAGCAAAAATGGAACAAGCTAAATCCCCAGTAATTTTTCCCCTGCAAGGAGTGTAGAAATATAGGATAAATTAAGTTGTAGTGTTATTTGGGTTTGGAGTTTATATGACCCAATCCCAGCATTAGAAACTATTCTCTATTGATGTCATCTTTCTGAGAAAAAGTAAAAGAAAGCAGAAGAAGATTTATAAAGGCATAAGTTATGAACTTGTAGTAGGATTATAGTATCTCTGGTATTAGTCCTTTGAAAATTCACCTGTGTCCTGAAAAGTATAAACTGTCCTTCCAGAAATGCACCTGCAGACAGATGAAGCTGGTAATGTTCAGCTTCTCTTACAATGGTTCTGATTTAATGCTTCTCCAGGATGTTTGTCCCATTGCCTATATTTCAGAGAAACAAGACGACATTTGTTTTATCTCCCGACCCTGCAGTAAAAATAAATTATTTGTATGGATCACTTTTGGCACCATATGACTTTTTCTGTGCTCAGCATAAATTGGTGAATGCTTCAGGTTTTTTAAATTTTATTCTTAATATGATCATAGAGTCACAAAATCACTTAGGTTGGAAAAGCCTCCAAGATCATCAAGTCCAAAATTTGACCAACCACCATTTTGTCAATTAGACCATAGCACTGAGTGCCAAGCCCAGTCTTGAACGCCGCCAGGGGTGATAACTCCCCCATTTCCCTGATAGTTCCAAAGTTTTACAACCCTTTCCATGAATAAATTCCTTCTGATGTCCAACCTGAACCTCTCCTCATGCAACTTCAGGCCTATTCTTCTTTTCCTTTTGTTGCCTGGGAGAAGAGCCCAGCCCCACCTGGCTACACCCTCTTTTCAGGGATTTGTAGAGAGTGACAAAATCTCCCTTGGGCCTCCTTTTCTCCAGGCTAAACTGCCCATCAGCAACACTTTCCATTGCTCCTGCAAAGAATCCCTCAGTTGCTGTCTGTGCATCCTGCACTGTCTTTGCAAACATTTGCAAAGCGATGAGCTGTAGTTCTTGTTTTGGCATCTTTATTTGCATGATGCACACAGGCCTGACATTTGCTGTTTGTAGGGTTTTCTACAGTCCTCAGCAGGACTCATTTTCATCCTTGCTGCCACACACCTCCTATTTATTGGTAGTTTTGTTGTGTCCTGTTTTTTGTGGTTTTCCAAAGCTTTATGAGGCTCTGGACAGACCAGGTGGGTTCAGAATTTCCTCAGGAAGTGCAAATAGTGACAGGACAAGAGGGAATGGATTCAGACTGACTGAGAGTAGGTTTAGATTAGATGTTAGGAAAAAAAAATTCGGTGAGAGTGGTGAGGCACTGCAGCAGGTTGCCTGGAGAAGTTGTGGATGTCTTATCCTTGGAAGTGTTCAGCATAAGGCTGGATGGGGCTCTGAGCAGCCTCGTCTAGAGGAAGTTGTCCCTGTCCACAGCAGAAGGGTTGGAACAAGACCATCTTTGAGATTCCTTCCAACCCAGGCCATTCCATGATTCTATGATGCTGTGAGGTTGGAGTGCAGAAATCAGGGCCAGTGTCAGAGAGGGGTGACCTGGCGATGGAGCTCTGCCTCACAAGTGGATATCACAGATGGGATAATCCTGTTCCCCGACGAATTAGAGCACTAATCACTGCCATTAACATCAGTGTGCCTTCCTTTTCTTGCCAAACTCTAATGGCTTCCTAAGTGATTAGCCCTGAACTCTTCCAACAGTTTCTTTAAAGGGGGGACTTATCTGGTCAAATGAGAACACTGCAGTAAAGATATCTACAAGAGTGTTAGATTTAGACTGTGCAATTACAGAAAATACACACTTCCAGGGTGTGCTTCAGCTTATTCTAAGGTGGATTCCTTAAATGCTTCTCTCCAATGGTTGTACAAACCATTCAGGGTAACAGCAACAGCCTAGGTATCTGAAACCAAACAGGAATTATTAGCATTTCCAGATTTCTGTGATGAACTTACAGCAAAATATGTCATATAGTCTTATATCAGTAGTAAGTTATTTCTTTCTTTTGTTCTTTTGTTCTTTCACTTCTCTCAAGTCTTGTACATTTCAATTTTTTGACATGGGATGTAAAATCCCCAGGGTTTGTATAATAAGCAGCTTTCCTACCCACTTCAGCTGAAAACAGTTGAACATCTGAGTATCAGGACCAGATATGTAGACAAATAAAATTATTTTCTGCCTATCTTCTGTTTTGATGATGCCTGTGGCTTGAAGGGGCAGCATAAAGCACTGTTTAAAAACTCTCTAAATGTGCTTCACGCTTCAGAGAGTATTTTGTTGTATCCCTCCTATGCCCAGTGTTCAATGGGCATCCTGGAAAGGAAAAAGTTTTGTGGTGACCCAATTGTGGCCTTCCAGTGCCTCAAGGGAGCCCACAGGAAAGACGGAGAGAGACTATTTAGAGGGGTCTGGAGTGACAGGACAAGAGGGAACAGCTTCAAACTGACAGAGAGCAGGTTTAGATCAGAGATTACAAAGAAATTCTTTGCTGGGAGGGTGGTGGGGCACTGGCACAGGTTTCCCACAGAAGCTGTGCCTGCCCCATCCATGGAAGTGTTCATGGCCAGGTTGGATGGAGCTCTGAGCAACCTGGTCCGGTTGGAAGGTGTCCCTGCCCATGGCAGGAGGACAGAACCAGATGGCCTGTAAGGTCCCTTCCAACCCAGACCATGCTATGATTCTATAATTCTAAGAGATCTGCAGCAAATCTATTGTTCTTGATGTGGTCCAGCTAACTGGGCATGACAACAGAAAGAGCTACATTCTCCCTGGGGAGCAAAAAAAGCTCCTGGCCTCTTTTTCCTACCTTTGCTATTTCCAGTCTGGTCCTAAGGCTTTACAGGAGGGGCTTGCAAAGTCTTCAGTGTAAGAGAATTGTTGGCAAAGCCATGAAGGAGCCAAGAACCTTCCCTGGTGAGAGGAGAGGAGGATTTCCTGCACAGGGAAAGGGAGCACAGACCGGGTGGCCTTTTCTCTTTTCTGCTTCTCCAGCAAGAGAACAGCAGCCTGGTAGCTATCTGCAGCATGAGCAGTCCAACTAACTTCTCACTCTGCTGGAAGCATGACAAGTAAAGGGGAAGAATGTTCTAGAATACAAAATGAGACAGATGGTCTGTTAAAACAAATTAGCAGCAGCAAATCTCTCTAAAAGGCAGTTGGGGTCTACCCAGAAAGAAACTGAAAAAGCCAGAGGAAGCCAAATTACTGCTGCTGTTCAAATTTTATGGATGCACAGTTGGGTAAGCCTTCAAAATAGAGGGCCAGAGTATTCCCTGCATGTGTTTAGGTAGAGATGCCAGTAGTGAATTTAGCAATCAATCAGCAGTCAAGGCAAGGCTCTCCAAATGTAATGTTTGTATTGAATTTTCTGGGCAGGGGTAAGATGAGGCTGAGGGTTCTCTCTCTCTCTTTTTCTCCTGTCTCCAATTTAACTGTTGGAAGATTCTCAATGTGATACATCTGTGAGTAAGGTAGATGTGATGCTGAGAAGTGGAAATGTATTAAAGTTACTGGATTGTGCAGGTAACTGATTAGGAATCCCATCCAAATATTTTTCTTCTCTTTGGCCTGTGCTAAATGCTGAGACAGGGAGAATTTCCCCACATATGCAGAACTACCAAGGCCCTGTTTCTGCTTCTAGTGTTTTGATTCTAGTAGTTAAAATCATGTTAACAAGAACAGCAGTTTCTAAAAGGGAAAAAATCTGTTGAATTCTGTGGCAATGACATTTTCTTCACTGCAATGAGGTGCACCATGCCAGTATGTATAAAACAAGCTGCAAGTGGCAAAGCTCTCATCCATGCTTGCACAAAGGCCAACTTCTAAACCAGCAGCAAATGGTCAAAATGAGAGCCTTGTGGCTTAGATCAGAGAAGGTGGCACAGGTTACTAGGGCAGCATGGAATGTATTGAAGGATGCTGCATGAATGGAATACATTCAGGAATTTGGTTACTCCTGGATGGAAAAGAAGCTGGGGAAAGCTTGTAGAAGGTCACTGAGCCATCACATGTGTAATGGGAGCTTTTAGAGCACAGAACTGAGCCCTTTATTATTTTCAAACACAGCACAGAGTTGAACAGGTGGGGCCTGTGCACAAACCAAAGATGCCACAGTGACCTGCTATGATGATCACAGAATCTCTGAATGGGTCAGTTTGGAAGGAACCACTGTGGATCATCTGGGTCCCATCCCCCTGCTCAAGCAGGGTCATCCCAGAGCACATGGGACAGGCTTGTGTCCAGATGGTTCTGGAATATCTCCAGTGAGGAAGACTCCACAGCCTCTGTGTGATCTGTTCCAGTGTTTGGTCACTGCACAGCGAAAAATTTTTTCCTCATGTTCAGGTGTAACTTCCCGTGCATCAATTCCTGCCCATTGCCCCTGTCCCATTGCTGGGTACCACCGAGCAGAGCCTGGTCCCTGCTCTGACCCCTCCCTGCAGGCACTGACAGACACTGATGAGGTCCCCTCTCAGTCACTGAGTGACCCAGCAGAAGTCAGTGATTGTAGGGCCCGGAGAGTTAAAAAGTAGTTCAGAGTCAGTGATTGTAGGGCCCTGAGAAAATGTTAAAAAAAAAGAATGTTAAAATATAGATCTCTGAAAATGTTAGGCTTTGTGTTTTTGCCAGATCATTGCCCCTGCGACTATAACAAGTACCCCATTTGATAAGTGCTTAGATGTGATGATTGCTTAAAGGCTTTTTTTTTAATTAAATATAAAGAAGTTTATTGTATAATCATAAGAAGAATCATGAGAAACTATGTTAAGGGGCCCACGAGAAACCATGTGAAACCTGTTCCTTAGAAAGTGCCCTGTCCCTCTGGGGATTTTAATATTCACATGTATTCCTGGCATCAGCATGCTTGCCAAAGAAACTGCATTTTCTTGGACAAGCATCTCTTTATAGTCTTCAGTACAAATATGGGGGTCAGGTCACTTTGTGTTGGTTCTTTATTCTTTACTCTGCTGCACCATGCACAGACAAAGACAGAAGCAATAACTCTTTGAAGTTATTAAGCAGCATTTTCTCTGGAAATGTTGACTTAGATTTACAGAGATAGGGCAGGGAACCAACAAAAGCTGCCACAAAGCAGAGTGAGCAGCAGGGCTCAGTAAAATAGGAAAAGTTGGGGATAGAAGACTGATACAAAACACTTTTTTTCTCTTTCCCTATCCTTCAAGTCTGGCAGGGGAAAAAAGATACACAAGAGAAAAAGGGAATCTCTCATCTGTCAAGTGCCCTGGGAGACAGTGAGACAAGTCTGGAATTCCTCCCTACCAACCAGGCTGTGATCAGCTCTGCCATTCAGCTGGACTCTGACAGACTTTCCAGGTAAGTGAAAGTCAGATCAGAATTGGCTTTATGAGACAAAATCCAATTTGTGTGGTCTGACACCGGGACCCCATATCTATTCTATTGCTGTTCCTGTGAAAAAGAAACCAAACTTGACCAGCATTAGAACAAGGATGTGTATGAACAACTATGTTCTCTTTTGCTGGCCCCTACAAAACTTGTTCCAGAAGGCGTTTCATCCTGCCATGTAAATATTGCTGCCTTTGTACATGCTTAGGTTAAATTTTGATTCAGAACAATTTTATTGGAACGAAGCTGCCTGATTTCTCTTACAAGTTTTTAATCTCTCCAGTTTCATTTTAATAAGACTAAACATACATGTCTAAATGTGAAATTCCTAAAGCACTAAAGCAGACTGAAACAGCTTTTGAGACAGAAAGCAGCCATCTGAAAATGCTGATCTACATTTCTGGCTAGGAAGGAGCTATAAAGCAGCTCTGTGCTTTCCCAGCATCAGTTCACTCCAGCACCAGTTCACAGCACAGGGCTGATTTGATTTTCACTGATTGCCAGCAGCCTCCAGGGGCCAGCTGCTTTGGCAGCTGGACACCAGCCAGCAGTAAAGTGGCCCTGGCCACCAGCCCCTGCGCTGATGGCAGGGGAAGGAGGTGCACACACTACTGCAGCAACTGCTCAGAGATTCCTGAAATGGGGCAGAAAAGCAGCAGCTGCCAGCCACTCCAGTTTTAAGGCCATCTTTGACCCAGCAAACTGGTGCAAAACTGTCCTCCTTCTTTGGTGGACCTTGCTCCATGTGTGTGAGCTTCTTTACATTTCTTTTCCCCTTATCTTGTTATTTTGGAAGCAAAAAGTGATTGGCTGCAAGGAAAAAAAAAAGTCCTCAATATATTTGCTTACTTTCTAAAATCAAATCAACTTAAATTTTGTTTGTTTTTTACATGTATGCTTGACTTCGTCTTAATCCAGGGAATAAAGTCAGTAGAAGGGTACTTGTAGTGCCTCCTTAACAATACATGAGGTTATTTTAAGGGCCAGACTGTTTTTCCTTTTGAATGTCATGCTTTGGAGGAAAAATAAAAAAACCTTTTTTCTAGTTTTATAAGCACACTTAAATATTGTTTTCCAGTTATTACTAAAAGTGACATTCTCACGCTGAATGATGTTACGAAGCAGCTATAGGTCAATACAACAATTAACAGCAGCCTTACATCACAACAAAATTTAAACAGGCAGTTGTGTGTACTTCAGCAGATTTAGTAAATCACCTGATAAATTACACTGTTGTAGCTAAGGTGGGGAAAATTGTTTCAAAGAGTATTTGTCCAAATGTCATCTTTTTGCAGCAAATCTTCTTCACGCCTCCAGTAAAAACACTTTTTTGCCTTTTTTGCTCAAACTTGTATACTAAATGTATTGCTACAGCTCTAGCAAAAAAATGAAAAATGCAAGTAAAGATTTATTTTTTTAAATGCTGCTACTGTAACTTTTTGCTTTTTATTTCAAATTCTCATTTTTAATAAAAATACAATAGCCAGCAGTGCAGAACTGTTCTACGGTATCAACAGTGCTTAAATCTATTCAGTTAGCTACCTTCATATGTCTCTAGGTAAATACTCCTGAAATAAAGTTTTATTGTTAATTGTTATAGGCAAGGGGATTTGCTTGCACCTGAATTTATTTTTGTGATAGTTATTTGACCTAAGTGAAGAAAAAGCTGCTCTATAAATACAAGATGTAGGGTTTGTCAATAGGTAGATTGAAGAAGATCTGTTCATCCTTTTCAGTGTTCTTATTAAACCTAAATATTTTACACAATAACCTACTCCACTGAAACCTGTTCAACATGTGTGCTTTGATAAATGCTATAAACTTGCTAAAAAGTTTTTCAAAAGAAGACAATGAAATGCCAGATTTTGCACATTTTCAAAATTTGAATGTTAAGAGATGTGCTTTGTTAACCCCAACTGGGTTAGGCCTATTCAGTAGTTGGCCCTTGCAGATATTTTCCAAGAGTGTTCCCACAAGTTCAAAGATATTGTTAACAAATTCTTAAATGGAAAAACATCACAGTATTAATAGGTGGCTTCTTTCCCTCACCTATGCACACACAGAAACGAGGTAAACATGGAAAATGTGCTTTCTAAATACATAAACACACTCAGATGTAAAATCTAATGCTTTGTTCACCTAGAGAGATGAAACCCTGAGCACCTTTGGGATCCTAACATCTCTAAATACCTCAGCTGTGTAGAGGAAACCTATACTTTAGAGCAGCCCTTCAGATCAGCCTGGGTGCACTTCAAAGGTTTCTGCCTACCTTTTGAAGTGCACTATCCATATCCAGCACTAAAGCCTTTCTAAGTGGAGACTGGCAGCTGCAAAAATAGACTGTAAATCTGGTTTCAGCCAGACTGTAAGTAGATGTAAAGACATATTTTAAAAGGTCCTGGGAGTCTGTCTTGATTACGGTGCCAAGAATTTTTACCTTGACATTTTCACTCAGTAACTCCATTCCCTAGTGGCCCATCAGAAACCTCTCTGCTCCTCATCACCTCCCCTTAATGCTTCTTAAGACAAAACAGGGCTGGAGATAAGTCCCTGATGTATAGTGCTTCCAATGAAAGGCTGGAGCAAATGGTCAAGGCATTATCTGCAGATAAAAAGACAAGTATTCTTTCCACATGCTGCTGTGTGGATGGCAATAGGAACAAGATAAACTCTCTGTGCTTGTGCCTGTAATTCTGTTATAGAAAGCAACTGCTGTGGGCTGCGTTCTTGCATCCTTACCCAGAAGCTTCCTCTGCTACTTCTGTGCTCCACACTGGAGTCTTCAGTCCACAGCATTTTTATGGTACAGAACAACTCTAGGAACTTGGGAACCTAACTAAGTCACCTCTTTCTGCATCATTAGATGTCAAAATGCTTTACAAAGGCAGCAGTGATAGCAACTTCACAATACAGCTGAAGAAATAAAGGTATGTCATAGACATACACAGGCTCTCTGTGGTTGAAGTGATCTCTTTAAGCCCACCAAGTACACCAGTGTGAGAGCAAGGCACAGGCCCTTGCTGCTCAGGTGCACAAAAAATTATTACACCAATGAATCTACAGTATTTTTTTAGTCTATGGCGTCTGGTGTTCACAAAGAACAGAGATTTTTGGTATAGCTGGAGGTTTCTCGTTTGAACACCTCAAATATGGGTCTTCTGAACCCAAACATCATACAGTAACTGACTGCCTTTTCCATAAAATGAGGCTTTATTACTACATAAACCATTGTGAGTGGATGTTTTCCTCTGTAGAAGCAGATGGGATTTTTACAAAGCACCTAACAATGACCATCAACATTAAAAATATGTCTCATTTATTGAGACTGAAAGAACAAAAGAACTTCTGGATCCCTATTTCTGGGAATTGGGTTTAATGCTGTATTTAAGCCTGTTATGGTTCTCTATTTGATTGTGATGTTTGGCAGAGTTAGAATCAGCATATACTGAAAATGCATAATTATTTTGAGCTAGATCACCTTAACAGACCTTTGAAGGAATGATGTCAGATAACTCTGTAATATACGGGGCCCACTTATATTGAGCTTGTCAAAATTTTAAATAGATGAGTGTGTCAGTGCTGGCAGGAGGCTTGCCTTCTTCCTGGAAGAGTATTTTATTTTGGTTTATATAGCATGAGAAGAGCAGTTAAGACACTCTGGGTAAACCCAAAATATTTTAAAAATACCCAGGGAGGTTGAGAAGATGTTGAAGTGCTTTTTGTTTATTTCTAAGATGAAAGCAGGAAATTTTTACTTTTGATACCTTTGCCAGTGGCTTAAAACTCTTGCTCCTCATTCCTGCCTGATCAATGTTTTAAAGAAACTGTTCTGGTTCCTTCCTGTGTCCTTACTGATTCCCGTTTTGGTAGTGCTCTATAACAGCGCAGGATTTATCCCAAATTAAAGCACTTGCAAGGGCAGTGTATTAAATTCACAGAAGCTTTGGCTTACTTGTCAAGATTTACGGAAAAATTTTAATATAACTATGGAAAAGCAAGGCTGTCTCATTTTTTGTCTTTTATATTTAACATTACAACATCCGTACACTGTTTAGTGCTGTAGTGGTTTCATAGAAAAAAAGCTTTAATATTTTAACACTACAGAATAACTTACTAGTATTAATATTTGCATTTTTAATAAGTAATGTCCATAATGCCCAAGAGTTGCTACTGAAAATTAAATCTCAATGAATAAATTATTTACAATAAGAATACACTTGAGGAACGGTAACATCTGGCTTAATTCTTTGATTGCCATTCTGATAAGGCTGTAAAATCTAATAAAATTAATTTGTAACAAAAAAAAAGCATCATATCACGTTTGGAAAGGTGGAACCTCTACACTAGAGCTGTCTTGTCTATAGCTGCATTCTAGTGTATCTATTGCATTCAGATGTTGATAGTTGATAGTAATGGGGAGGTGTGTTGCTTTTTCCTTTAAAAAGAAAATTAAGATCCCTTCCAATCCAAATCATTCTGTGATTTTATGATTTTCAAGCTCATATCTGGACATGCATGTGCTGATATATGTGCACATATGTGCAACATGCCCTGTGTAATTCAGGAGAGTTCCTCTCTCTCAGCTTCACCTTCTCTCTGCAAGGTCTTCTCTCAGCAGTCAGAGGGGGGAGGGTGGGAGAAGGAAGATATGGAAAATAACATCCGCCATGCCTGGGGGATGGACTGTGATTAGGATTTTACCCAACTCCAGCCGATTTTACCAAATTCAAGTGAGATGTGTCCAGCACATGTTCAGTGTTCTTGTCCTGTAGAATGTGGTGAGCTGGGATGTGAGCCCCAAAGCCCACATTGCTTTGTCAGAGGGATTTACTAGAAGTAGTGGAATATCACAGCTCTACACCTACTCCAACAAACCAGGGCGTATCCCTTCTTGTCAGAACCCAGGAAATTCCTCTGGCTGCCCTGGACGGCTCAAGCCCCTGCCCAGGGGGCTCAGAGACCTTGGCACAGAGCCCAAGACCCCTGTGCCTTTGATTTAGCCCGTGGAAAAAATAATTACCAACCTTTATATGAAGAATTACAAGCCACGAAAATTTAAGCAGAATGATAGTGAATTTATCACAGGGTGAAAAAATACATTTTTGGGGTTTTTAGAATGGGGGTTCAGGAGGCAAGATGGAGGGATCTGGGTGTGTCCAGCCTTTCTCCTTCTTCTTCCTGGCCTCCATTTTCTGCTGTGATGTTGGCACTTTTGGGTTGGTTTAGAGTAGAAGCTCACTGTCTAACATAGGTGATAGGTATTGGAAAGTAATTGTAAACATTGTACATGTAGTTTTTAGTATAAAAAATAACACCGCCCTGGGGACAGGTAGAGTGCTTCTGTCTGTCCTGCTGAACAGACCTTGGTTGGACAGGAGAAAGAATTTTATAGATAAGATGCAATAAACAACCTTGAGAACAAGAACTGAAGAGCTCTGACTCCTTCTTCGACCGCCGGGCTGGGAAAAGAGATTTGCTAACACATCTTGGGGTCACTCTGACCAGCCAAGATCCCGAGACCTTCTCTTCCATGAGCTCCAGACACAACTGACCCTAAGCACCTGTTGGAGCCTTGCTCTCTCTTTAGCACACAATTGATATACATATTTTTAATAAAAATATGCATTACAGCAAAGGAAGCTCAAAGCTGTTTTGTTGAACAACAAGCCTGAAATAATATCCTATGTTAAGGAGAGAGGTTTAAGGATGAAGTACATCCTTGGACAGAAAGTAAATGCCCAGTACTCAAGCAGTTATTAACCACAGAGACAGGGAGGGTAGTCTGATGATTTGCATCATCTAAGATATGTTACTGATACAGCCTGTAATGGACAGGCTCTTTGGGGATGGGAGTCAAGATCCTTGATCTCCATATTCCCTGAAGGATGCCTCATAGAAACTTTGTAGGGTTTTTAAATATCCTTTTCCAGGCTTTGTGCCTGCTGGAAAGCTTTGCTTATTCAGCATCTGGAGGTGTCAGCTTCAAAAACGATGGCTTAGCCCAGGGGCTTAGCAATTAGACCCTGATCCATTAAGATACTCTGTTTAAGAGCTCTCTCGACCCACTCCTTGCCCCCTCCCCAGTGCAGAGGCAAGGAAAGTAACAGGGTTTTCTGTAAGTGGTCTGCATTTCACCTTAATGGCATTCCAAATGAAATATGCAGTTAAGCAGATTTCATATTTGCAGGATTCCTTCACATTTCAATTGGTTTTAAGATTTCCTTCTCTTCTTCAAGTCTTTACTTATTCCTTGTTTTTTCCTATATTTTATAGCTAATATTTTAGTATTACTGGTAGAATTGGTTTGAAATTTTCCAATCCTGGTAGGTATTTTTTTGCATTGCACAAAAAAAACATGAACTGTGGACCATTTCCACAAGAGATACATTACTGTAATTCATGATAATTCTGGTATAGCAAGAGAAATCAGCAGGCTAGTCTTAGTCAACACATCAGAGAGAAATTGATTAAAATATGTGTTATTAATTTATGTTAGTAGAGGGTTTGTTCATTCTGAAAATTGGGATTTCAGACTGGGCTATGTTTTAGTAAGCATAAGCAAAATGCTCTCTTTTTTAGAAAAACACTCTCACAAGTTCCAGACATGGTGTGATTCTTGGGGTTGTTCTGTGCAGGGACAAGAGTTGGATTTCAAAGATCCTTGTGGGTCCCCTTCGACTCAGGATATTCTGTGATCCTCTGATTGCATGTTGAGGTTTTACAGCTCATGAGGAAAACTCATGACCTTGGGCATGGCCTACAGTGCTCATGTCCCAAATGTTCTTATCATCAGGGATATCTCAAAATCCTCCCTTGAATTCATTCTCAAATAAATCTCACAACCTGGAAGGGTAAAATACAAAAATTTTGTTTTAATGGTGGCGTTTTTGTTGGTACCTAATGAGAATATGCTGGGTGTGGTAGGTATAGATTGTGGTTCTAGCCAGTGTGAAAACACACACTGTGCCTGGGGGCACTGATGTTTCCCAAAGCCCCCCAGTTGGAAAGATGGCTCAGCCTGCTCTGGATTGAGTGTCATCCTTTTCCCATTCCATGCTTTTCAAGAGAAACAAGAATCTGTAAACCCAACAAGTGTCTAGAGCAGAACTGAAACAGTCACCTCTCTGTTGAGCCCTCAGTGGGTCACAGAGAGGCAAACACAAAAGTGCTTTAATCTCATTTGCATTTTATGTCATCAAAATGGCTCTAAGGGTGAACACATTGCACTATAACTAATCCTAAAGTTAAAAAAAAGTAGGGCAAGCCCTGCAAAAATAATCATATTAGAACTGAAGTGATGAGATATTTGCATTTAAGGAGGATCATTTTGACATTCTGAGCTTTTATTCTGCATTCCTTTCATGTTCTGAACTTTTCACTTATAGCCAAGAGGGTTACAATCTTTTTTTTTTCCTTTTATGCTGTTATTTTATGCAATATTTGACCCGATAACCTGAAGTTTAAGAAAAATGTTCTGTATTGCAGGGCACACAATAAAATTGAGGGAATGATTTTTTTTAATAAAGCCTTTGTACAAATTAATATTTTTGAATGCTGCAAAAAATGACAAACGTTTATATGTGGATAGGAACATGTGTACATACATACATGAATGACTAATGACTGCCTGTGTTCACTGGACACTGTGGGTACACACTTGTTTTCTTGAAGTCTCCAAAATTCTCTCATTCATAGCCTAGAGACTATATTTAGAACTTTTGTTCCTGGAGTGCAAAGTGGTTTTGATCAGATTATTTTGTTTTAAATTTTATTTCATTGAATAGTCCAATACTGGGTACATCCATGAAAGGTTTCTTGCATGTTGTCCTGGTTTGCTTTAGGAGTGTGAAATATAGGTTGAGTAGTCATTGTTCTACTCTATCAGTTTCTAGACTCTGTAATCTTTTAATAGTCTCTTCAACTCTTATCTATTCTGCTCCTAATTCCTCATTTTACTGCCTTGGTAATCTGATTCCAGTGCAGAGAAATCTCCACCTTCCTCACTTTTTAAAGTCAATGCAACAATGACTTATCTTTTCTTATAGTTTATCATTTCCTTTTAACTAGATTTTTTTTTTTTTACTGAACTTTCCTCTGTGCTCAGTTAGAAAAAAATAATTACAGTAGAAACAGCACAATCTGTTGCTAACCTCCAACCCTACCAAAACTTATTACCAAACCTCAAATGCAGAGTAGGGAATGTTTAGGCTGAGCTGTGTCCTCTCAAAGTGCCAAAAGAAGTAGTGATTCTCCTGAGTCAGTTCCAGTGCCTCTTTCTAGGGGCTGCTGAGCTGAAAACAAACCTTTTGGTTGAATATCACCTTTAATCTAATTGCCCTGTTAGTTAAAGACCCCACCGCAACACAACAGGTTTGCTCAGAATTTCTTTCCTGGTTGTAATCCCATTCCCTTTTCCCACTACAGTGTTAGGAAAATGCTGCAATACAATTCCTCTTCCTAAAAATTCTTCCAGTTCCAGCAACACACAAGTCAGCCACATTTCAGTGGTGCTCCCTGCTCTGACACAGCTGCTGTCCTCCACAAAGCTGCAGGAAAAGTTCCTTGCAGATCTTGGCAGGTGCCAATTTCTTGCATTCCTTCAGAAAGCAACCCCAAAATACAATCAGTGCCAGTGACAGGAAGAGAAAAGCAAGCCAAAGAAAGTTTCTCCTAAAGTTATTGGCCACTGGGACTCAACCCAGTGAGAATTCAATAGGAATTGCTCCACTGATAGCAAGAGGTAATAAATCCAGGGGCTGTGTGAGTTCTGGAGAGCTTAAATCTGTGGAGCACCAGAGGTGTCTGTGCTTCTTTTCTTGACATGGACAGAGCAGGGGCCAGAAATGACCTGCCAGTCCTCTGCTTCAAAAAAGAAATGCTGAAATTCCCCAGAAACCTGTGATCTCTTGGACCTATTGCAATTTTGTCTAATGTCTGCTGGTATTGTGCTGGTTAGTGCTAGAGATGTGCACAGTACAGACAAACAGAGTTTTGCAACCCAGTAAGCAAGTAATTTCTGGGGTTTGGAAATAACTGATGAAGAGGAGGAAAACATCTGGAAATTCTCAGGCCAAAATACTTCTCCATATATGCAAGATTTGTAACATTTTCACAGGGTGAGATCAGCTGTGATTTAGGAATATAAATAGTCCTGTTCAGGTTTTGAGGGATTTTTTTTACATGAGCATGAAAGCTTCTGAACATTTCTAATGAGCCTGGATTTTGTTTCACCCATTACAGCTTGCTGTTATCATAGGTTTCTTTAATAGAAGCCAAAAACTTAAAAATAAAACAAAAAGCCTGCATTTAAAGATTTTGTTTAGTGGTTGGTCAAGCCTTCATAGTTTCTTTACAGAATGAACACCTTTTCCTTCCTGTACTGAACTTAGCAGCAGATCTCTTGAACACACCTCTGTCAGATTAACTGAAGCCACAGAATCTGACCAAAATGAAGCAACAGCAGGTCTTCACAAGCTACCTACTTGCATCTATTTTAAAAAAATTACCAGATATAAATGCACTCCAGTCAAAAATTAGAATCCTTTCAAACAATTTACCAATGCTTACTTATTTTCAATCCAAAGAACTCCAAGAATTATTCACTCCTTCATCTGATCAAATTCATCTGCAAATATTGCTCTTCTCCTCTCTGTCAGGTGAGTTTCTGTGATAAATGTCTTTTATCTCTGCTGAAACTTTGGTATCCATCTCTCTCCTTCTAACAAGGATATATTTTAAGAGGAACATTTGTCTTTTCACAAAATGAAATCTGCAGCTGAGATCTCTAGCAATTCATTGTATGGAGAATATTCAATTATTCTTCACAAAATCACAGTTCTATGTGTGTATTTTTTTGGCACATCCCAGGTTTTGTTGTCATTGTTGTCCCTCTGAATTTTCTGGTCATTGTGATAGATATTTGGGCCTGTGAGAGGGTGGGAAGAAAAAGCTTCTCAACTATAGGCTAGTTTGTGCCCTATCCTGGATTCTGGGAAAGTAATTTCGTAAGTGTGGCATCCTTACCCTTATCCAGGTTTCCCTGGGTTTGATTGCCTCCAGGACAATCAGAAACATGATGTCTTACACAAGAAGTTCCGAACCAATCAAGGGGAATGTCTGATAAGAAGCAAATCCTGCAAAGGTGGGGCAATGCCTTTTTGAGGCCAACATCCCCCTTTCCCCATAAGACACAGTTGCAGAGAAACAGGGTTCAATGCCAGTCATATCTCTAGAGGGGACTGTGGACCACCAAGGACCCCAAAACACCTCCCAATTTTTTGGGACCTCTCCACCAGATGACAGCACATGCCCCATAGTGTTGAATAAGACCCAAAGAATCTCCTTCCTGAGCAGGCATCTAGACATTCCCACAATGATTTTGATATATACAACATGATGAACTCTTTTTTTCATGGGTTTCCACCCCCAACAAATCAAGACTGTGACCATTAGTCCAGCCACAGACATCAAAATTGCAGTGATCAACTCTTGTCTCTTTACCCATGGTTGATGATTTCCCCTCTATCTTCCTATCTATCTATCTATCTATCTATCTATCTATCTATCTATCTATCTATCTATCTATCTATCTATCTATCTATCTCTGTCCTTTCTTTCTTTTTTTCTGTTTTTTAAACTTGTTTATTTTCTTCATGGTATTCTCATACTTTTCTAGAAACGAACCAAAGCAGCTGCTACCTCCTTTCCATTGCAGTCAAATTGTTTTAAAACAAACCTGCCTCATTGGCACTGGTCAGTGTTGTTTCACTCTAATCACCCCAAGGGATTAATTAACAGGAAGTTCAGCTCCCCTGTCTCACAGGCAGGTCATTACACACAAAAAAATCTTTTTCATTTTCAAGGCCACTGCTGTTGGCTGTGCTCAAAAGGGCAGGACTTCCCACACCAGACAAAATTCCACTTAGGATGTACGCAAAGTGACCAGGTACCAACTTTTTCCCAGTTATCTGACACGTGGGATGTGTGAGCATTAAAAGAAGATAGAAATGATGGCTGTGACAGCCAAGGTGCCCTCATCCATGATCCAGCACCTGGCAGAGCCCACATCACCACACCATTTCACTGATGTGGCACGGTGCAGGGGGGTATTGGTGTGATCAAGGCCGCTTGCTGCTGATCATAAACAAGCTTAGAGAAAAACATGGTTGGTGTCTGCATAATCCTCCCTTACTGAGTACCCCAAGGGAATGAAGGGATTAAAGGAAAAACAAAAAAGGAAATTAGCTCAGCCAAGGTTTGAATGCAGCTGGAGAATCAAGGATGCAAGTGAGAGAATGCTACAATTAAGTTTGCTCAGGCAACCTTTATCCACTCATTGTTCATATGTTTCCATAGCTCAGACAGAACCTCCTTTTTCCATAGGTAATTTCCCCTTTAAATTGTGCAGAATAGATCTCCTGAGTAACAAAGTGATATGCAGTTATGTCTGCAAAATGCTGGACAATCTTTCTGCATCTGTTGAAAGGAGTGTAATAAACAGAGCAGACTTCAGGAAGGGAATGAACAATATCCTCCTAAGTGTTTCTGCATGATGTTCAGTGAATTACTCCAAGGAGCATTTTTACAGGCCTTGACCAGTTCAGACCTTCTCATTTTCCAGCTGGTCAGCTTGCAGTGTGGATAGAAGCTTTGCAAAGTGCTGATCACTCACTTTTGCAACTGTAGTTGGTGGGATAAATAATTTTAATATCAACCTACAGAGAAATTAGTGGGATACAGGTTTTGAATGTTAATGGACCATGTCATGCTGACAGCAGTGTGCAACTACATTTCTAACCCTGGGCCTACCTCAGGATGTTATACAGACCTATACACAAAGGGCTTAGCAATGCCAAGTTTCCTGAAAAGTCAGGTCATGTATCTCATACTGAAAACTAAAATTAACAATCAATTTCCTCCTCAGTCTCAATTGTCTCATCTTCAAAAAAAAAAATGAGACTAATAGGAGAACCTTTGCTCATATGAGTAGAATTAAAGTTTATTAAAGGCTGTGAAACATTCACCAAAATAAAAAAAAAAAATATACAAATAGTGACACTCAGAAATGGAGATAAAATTAGTGATGAGAAAGATTGCTTTAGTTTCAGCGTTCCTGTCTGACTTGCCTTTAGGATCCTGTGGATAACAAGGTGTACAATGATTTAAAGAGGACAATATGGTTTTGTGAGAGTGGGTGTTGAGATGGCTCTGCTGACCTGTTCCTAACTTGAGGCTTTTTGTTCTTGTAAGGCTTTTACAGGAGCAGACCCACTTTTGGGGAAGAGAAGCGTGAAGCGGATCCTGGACATCTCCTCCTCCTTAAAGGTCATCAGCATGTACCCCACTGGTACCCTGGGAATGTAGGATGCTCATTCTTCTTCTTCCTAAATGTGCCCCTCTCTCTGCTCTGCATGAACAATTATGAAAATTAAATGGTTTTGTTTTTTCATAGCAGAGACATATGAGTAGCACATATGAAAGCAACTCTTCATTTGCCATTTGTTTTGATCCTTTCTACTAAAGCATCATTTTCTGGGGATTTTTTTTCCCAGGCATATCATTTCTGGTATGGACAGTTTCAGGTAGAAGGGAGCTGTTTTACAACTGTCAGCTTAAGTAACTTTTCCATCATTTTTACTATACCTTCTGATAGGGGTTTTTTGGGGTTTTTTTTCCACAAATGATACTTCTCTCCTTATAGGAGAGTTGGCACCTCTTTACAGCTGTTCTTGACTTTTTTTTTTTGTGATTTCTGCCAAGCCAAATTTCACAGTATATAGAAGCAATAAATTCTGTCCCCTAATAGATGGTTGGAATTGGAATAGATGTTTCAATTTTAACCTCTACCCCCATCAGCATTAAGAAGTGACTGCTTGCCAATATAAACCCCACAGTTACCACAGCTGTTTTCCTACTCAAATGTTGACTAAAGATGAGCTTCTCAGACAACATTAAAGGGACAAATGATAGCCTGTTAGAGAAATTACTGCATTCTGCAGCAGCAGTGTTCCCTTCTGAGCGACTTGTCCCTGAAGCTGGAGCAGTAATTAAATCACTGTAAGATCTGTGTATAAGATAGTTCTCATAAATACCCTGGTATTTGCCTGTATGATCAATTTAGCTTTGTCATTGTCATCCCCATGGACCTGCACTCAGCCACATCCTGCTGCTGTTGTATCCAGCTGAACAGAGATGGAAGTTGAGGGGCATTAAGTGTACCTGGTCTCCCCCTCCCTCTTCACCCCAGTTGTGCTATTCCTACCTCATCTTAGCCTCTTGAGTGGAATTTCTGGTAGGAGACAGGCACACTGAAACTAAAGCAATCTTTCTCATCACTAATTTTATCCCCATTTCTGAGTGTGACCATTTACATAATTATTTTTTTTTAATGTATAGACACAAAGAAACACCAAGAGTATACAACCACTACAATTGGAAACATCTGTCAATGTGCTGAGTACCCTAAAATTTGATAATTTTTTATCCATAGTCTGTATTGGCTTCTTGTTCACTTCCTCTGTCCTAGTACACACTTGTACACACACACCCCCCTGCATCTAGGTGCTCCCCAGCATCAGATCCCCATCCTGCTCTGCAGAGAGAACATTTCCTGTGAATATTCTCCTAGCTGATTTTGCTCCAGGATGTAAACTTCCAACTAATCCACAGCCTCCTCTGCCTACAGTAGCTTTTCACCCCCAAGTCACAATCCTTAGTGCCAGCTGTTGCAGACATCTTTTATGGAAAAATCCTTTCCTTAGGATTTTTCCTCCTGAGAAGCTGAGAAGCCTCAAGAACAAAATGTAAACAATGGTTATCTGCTGCTGTGGAATGCAACAGGTGGAGCTGTGATTGGTCTCATAGAGTTGTTTCTAGTTAATGGCCAATCACAGTCAGCTGGCTTAGACTCTCTGTCTGAGACAGAAGCTTTTGTTATCATTCCTTTCTATTCTCAGCTAGCCTTCTGATGAGAACCTTTTCTTCTATTCTTCTAGTATAGTTTTAATGTAATATATATATAATAAAATAATAAATCAAGCCTTCTAAAACATAGATCCTAGTCTCTTCCCTCATCCAAGAACCTCCATGAACACCGTCAGCTTTTGTGTGACTCAGGGTGGTGTTTTGTGCTCTTCTGACCTTTCCCAGGCAGCTTTGGCTGCTCTGTTGCTGAGAGATCCAACTGGGTTGCTACTCACCTGTTTTCTGGTAATTCTCTACACCAACAGCTTATACTGTTACCCTTTATTACAAAACCAATTATCTCTCCTATAAAATCAATAAAAATATGGGGCTATGGATTAAGAGGCCAGGAAATGGAGATGGGATAGAATATCAACTGTATTTATTCATACATTCCAGATACTCTTGGCTCAGATATTATTCTTAATTATGCATCATCTTCTGAGGGATCGCTTTGCTTTATCATAGTGGGTATTGACTCAAATTTTACCCATCCCCCATAAATTTGTTGAAAAGCTGTAAAATAACTAAGGACTAACTCTAATATGATTACACTTTGATTTAATCCTGTTCCCAACATGGAGATGCTAAGTTCTGAAAAAGAGCTTTCAGCTGCAATCTGTAGGATTTATCTCTGAGTATGCAGGGGATACAATTAGGTGAGCAGTATCCATCTCCTCCACTGTGCCATTTAACCCCCAGAAAGTCCTTTTACTTCAGGCACAACTCTGCATAGCTGTCACAGCACTGTGTAAAAGAGCTGTTCAGTCTCTGCTGATTTCTTTGGGATTTGCTGGCAATCAGATTTAGCTATACACCCATAAGCTCCCAATCTCTTGGCGTGGTCATCCTGTTGCAGCTCCCTCCATTTTTCAGCCAGCAAGGACCAGAAATGCCAGGGGGAGGGAATGTTTGACATAGCACTGCAGCCATCTGTCCAGCTGAGTTAGCACTGACAGAAGATCAGGATAGAAAATACAGAGAGGTTCTCTCCTCCTTTGCTCCACAAAGGGGTGTTTCCAGAAATAACTTGCTTTGATTTACTGAAACAGAATGATAAAGCATTTTGCAGATTTTAAGTCCTGCAATAATGAAATTCCAATAACCCCTCCAGCTGAGAAAACCTGTCTTGTAAACAGACTTTACATTAATTTAGGTGATGTACAAATTTACACTGTAAAGAAAAAAAAAAGGAGAAAAAGAAAATAAACAAAATAAAAACTAAATTGCATAGCCTATTTTAGACTGCAGCACAAAAGATTAATTACATATTGCTCCTATTTCTCAGTTCTCTGAGAACCACGGCAGTAGACAATTGAATACATCTTTATGTTTTGCTCAATAAAT
Organism: Camarhynchus parvulus; assembly: GCF_901933205.1. Lineage (NCBI taxonomy): Eukaryota > Metazoa > Chordata > Aves > Passeriformes > Thraupidae > Camarhynchus > Camarhynchus parvulus. Next base: position 103,787,219 of record NC_044571.1, read on the forward strand.
GGAATTGCTGCCAGTGCTTAAGATTTTGTTATGTTCATAAAACATCCAGCCTATTGCACCATGATTTTTTCAATGGAAAAAAAATCTAAAACTCAGAGGCTAAGCAACAAAAAACCCAAACCAAAAAAACACCCTGCAGACATCCATACTCTCAAACATGTTTATTTCCTCTATTTTAAATAAATAATTTCTTATCCTAACCCATTATCACTCCAAGAATTTAGACAGATTTCAAAAACTTAAATCAAACAGCTGAATATGAAAATATAAAGCCATCAAAACCTTGCTAAAAATCTTGTCAGATTTACACAGGCAAAATCAGACCCTAAGAATTTTGGTGGATTTAAAACAAAGAAATTGGAAATTGAAGGAGGTTTTGGCCCATTAATTATAGCTGTGCGACTCTGGATTATACTGAGCAGATCTCTGGGAGCCCCAATTCTTGTATGGAGAGATCTGGCATTTCAGATAGGATGATTCACATTCACACCAGTGATAAGCATTTGCACAGGTAGTAGTGGCTCCCCACAGTACACTCAGGGCAGACAGAGTCCATAAATGGCTTCTTTATCTTAGTGCCTTGTACAAATTTCCACACTTGTGACCCCAGAGCTGATGCACCCAAGTAGTTTTCTATTTTCAGTGAAGGAAGGTGTGCTGAAAGTTATCTTGTCCTTATTGTAGACTGTCCTTTCTATTTATCAGTCAATTTACTATTTTAAAATTATTATTTAAATATGTACAGCTTAGCTGTTTCTGGAGACTATCTCCCAGCATTTTAGAGACAGGATTAGAAATACATTCAAACAGGTGTGGTGCAGGCAGAGGAAATTTGAAATCATGATGAACACACTTCAATTAAAATTTAATTTTGCCAATAGACTATGTTGAATTTTCAGTCTTTAGTGATGGTTGATATGATATTGAAGGTTAATTTGTATTTCAGGTTTGCCCATTTTTATGTTATTCATGTTCTTGTTGTGCAGGGATTTTGTAATAAAAGAAATGTTTGTCAGAAATAGCTAATAACACTAAGTGCATCACAGGCAGGTTTTTACCATGAGACACCTTGGCTGTGTTAATTTCCATGACTGTAAAATTCCAAGTTAAATGAATTTCAGGGTACAATGAATTTCAGGAGGTCTAGAGTCTCACCTTGTACATGGAAGAAAGGAGAGGCAGGAGGGAGTGAGTGAGGGAGGAAATGTGCTAAGCAAAAATATCTGTCATCTCTGCTTATCTCTTATCTCCAGAGGGCCAGTAAGGGACAAAGCAGGAGTACAGACCACGTGGGACAAAGAGAAAGTGAGGAGTGAAAAATATTTTCTTTGGAAGGGCTAGAAAAATCTCACAGAGGGGAGCTACAGATCTGCATATTTAAAGCCTGCACAAAGCAGCAGTTGTGCAGGGAAAATGAGCAGCTTTGTGGATCTGCTTGGGAAAAGCAGCAGCCTGGAGGCACCTGAGAGCCCTGGTCCTGAGCCAAGCAGGAGAAAAGCAGCAGTGGCTGAGTGCCCATCCATGCACATCCAGAGGTGATGGATGGACCTGTTGGATTTTTAGATTTTAGCTTTGCTGTGGAGAAGTCAGAGTGCTGGGTTGCTTTGTCATGTGCACTGCTCCACCAGGATCTGTGCTGTCCAAATGAGCTAATTTGAGGTTCACTCTCCAACATTTGCCTGATATTGCTTAAAAGTCAGCATTTCCTGATACCAAACACCCTCTATCAGTTCAAAATGTTGGGGTTAGGATTAATAAATCCCCCTCACTTTTATATCCACAATTTTTTCTGCTGCCAGAAGTTCATGAATAATTGTATTTAGGCAGTTTCATTGCACTGTTGTTAGCAGAAAGGGTCATTTGCACTGAAAAACCTTCTTTCCTCTATAAAACCTGTTTTACTACCAAAAATTGAACAGTGGCCATTTAGTCCTGCTGAGGGTGGAAATGCACTTTAAAACATGACATTAATTTTTAATTAATGAAATTACTTTCATATGTCATGGAAATACAAGGGATTCTGCCATCTTCACTACTATGAATATATATATATAAACTAATTAAACTTTCTTTCTGAGGTGAATATGAAGTTTAATAGATGAAACAGAGCAGGTCACTAGCTGACTACTTTCTCATTTAATTTTGTATGATGCTGCAAAATTTAAATCTCCGTTGGAAATACAGCAAAGCTTGAGGATCTTCAAAGCTAAGAATTTGGTTTTCACCTCTTTTAAGTTTATAAATAAAAATTTAAGGGAGCTCTCATTAGTTATTTTGCATAGTTCAAGCCTGGGTCATGTTTTGTACATGTAATATAATGCAAATACCAAATTTGGAAGATTTATAAACAACTGCTTCATTTTGAATGGCTTATAAATATACCCCTTACTTTTTTTTTTTCAAAGTTATTTGAGGACTGTTCATGATCTACTATTTTCTTACTATAAATTAGTAATATCTTTAAAGACAAGTTAGGTCATTAATGTAAATAATATTTGCTTCCAGATGCTGGAATCAGATAAATAGCTGAGAGTGGGTAATGTACAGACTTAGAAGCTGACCACACTATTAATACTTTACTTGGCGCATTCCAACATGCTGGTTGTGCTTTGGTTTTAGGTGAAATTCACTTCGTGACCTCATGTGATTAATAGATCAATAAAAAATTGAATTGGTGCAAGTGGAGGTCAGTGAACTGAAGTTTGCAGGACAGAACTGACCTATGTGGGGTAGGATTGTAGGAAATACATAAAACATTTGGATAAATTTAGATTCAGGGATGGACAGTGATATAGCTTTGATGGCAGCATGAAGATTCAGGAGCAACATGACCTCAGTGCATAAGACCAGCATGGAGGCCAAATATTCTGGTGGCACTGCACCAAGCTCTGTTTCTAAATGCTGCTGGCACCCAACATCAGCATTTCATGGTGTCAGCCTTGGGAGGAAGAACGTTTGAGTCTGGTACCAGCCAGGCAACTGCTTCAGGCTTGCACATCCTCAGGCAGAACCTGGCCATCTGCTGTGGGCCAAGGAGAGGTGGAATGAAAATTTCTTGGGTATAGTGATGTTTTTACACATTTCATTAATGATGTTGGATTCCTGTCCAGTTCCTGAAGAGAGAGGACATTTTATTTCACCCTGTAGTTAGTGAATTTTTTTCACCCTTTGCCAGTGGAGATGTTGCCACTCTCATTGAACAGCAGCTCCTGACACCTGCAAGAGCCATGGGCACTGCTGGTCCTCCCTCTGAGACAGGTGAGCCAGAGACAAAGCATGGCTGGAGGACTAGGCTCAACCTTTTTATCCTCCAGTGCATTCATCCAACTTGTGCAGATGGCACGTGGTGAAAGCCACCATCACCATCTGCTGCCACTCAGAAGTGAGCATTTCCACTTGAGGGTTTGTTCCCCTCCTGAGGCACTCCAGTGTGTTTTGCACAGCCACAAGCCATCCATGCAAAACATTTATGTTGGATTCAGGTTGGCCCTATATGTTACAGGATAACAGGACTGCTGGAAGCATTCATGTCAATCTGTAAAGCTTCAATCTTGCCAGGAAATCTTGATTGCTTTCTTTGCCAGAATGATGAAATTAGCAGGGAAGGCAAAGTGTGGCTTTTTCAGCTGAAGAGAAGCATTTAATCAGTGTGTCATGATACCCTGTTCTAAGAATTATTTTAATTGCCTTAGATAGGAACAGAATCATGTGGGTCAAGAATTAGCTGAAGGGCTATAAACAAAGGATTGTGCATGAGAAATCATCGTGCTGAATGCAAAGTAGAGAGGGAAGGGGTTTTCCTCTTTGTACAGCTCCAGGGTTCAACTCCAGAGCCACCATTTATTTTCTAAAAAAACACTCACTCAGGACTTTCAGGGTTGTGAAATCATAGAGAAGTGAGAAAGAACTCACCAGGCCAAGGCTCCAACTCACAAAAGCCCAGAAAAAGGTGACTCAATGCTCATCAGTTTCAGTTTGGGCAGGTGCTTAATGAAATCCATTTCTAAGGCTTTTTTCCATCTCTGTCTTCTGAGTCTTGTGGTCCTTTACGTGCTCCACATTAGAGGGGAGCAAAAGCCTGCTCTCACAGACCTGCTCATCAGGAAAATGGGGAGTTGGAGTGGAAGCTAATGCCAAATGGTTCTCCCTCCTCTTCAAATCCGGCCGTTCCCGCACAACAGTAGAGAGTGACAGGCGTGGAGAAACATGGCCAGCTGGAGGGCAACAAAACTGCCAAGTGGGGTGGCATTTTCCCAGGCAGGAAATATATTGGAACATAATGTTGTTTTTCAGAGTCAGGAAAATGCCACCACAGGAGGAGGATGGCTAAAGAGCGACTAGAAAACCACGGAGAGGCACCTCTTGTCAGAGTTGTCTTTTTAAATTGTGGACTTGTTGCAGAGGGGACCTGCAAACTGACCTCTTTTATGGGGCAAACACAAAGTTGTGTTTAAAATCAGCATCATTAAAGAGTCAAATTTAAAGTCTCTTCAGATGGAGCCTGCTGTAAAGCAGCTGGAAACCTTAACAGCTTTGTATGAGGTGAGCACCCAGCAGTTGTTTCCCTCTCCAGCCTCTTCCACAGGGGTGTGGAGAGGATGGTTTTGAGCCTGCTGTGAATTCCATCCCATCAGACTTAGGGTTTGATTGAGAGCTGCTCCACACAATCTGATTTCTTTGGGATGTTAGGCACATTAAACTGTTTGCTGACCAAGCAGAAAACTGCCCAAAAGAAGTCAAACATTTGTCATTTTTGGATTTAAAAAATACAAAGCAAAACAAGGAATTCCTTCCCCACTTCCTATGGATTGGCAGGTGTTCAGCCATCTCCAGGAGAGCAGGGCTCCATCCTGAGTAAACCAGTTCCTTCTTCCCCCATATTAATATGCTGAGCATGACACCACAGGATGTGGAATATCCCTCTGGTCACTTGGGGTCAGTGTCACAAATCCTTGCTGCTGGAGGGGAATGAGAGGCAGAAAATGACTCTGTGCTGTGCAAGCACTGCTCAGTGATAATGAAGATATCCTTGTGTTATCGACACTGTTCCAGCACAAATCGAAAACACAGCCCCACACCAACCAATATGAAGAAAATTAACCCTATCCCAGCCAAAACAAGAGCAATGTGTTTGCTAGAGGACCAATACCTACTAGAGAGTAAAAAGATTTTGAAACCTAAATGGTTTCCTGGGTGATGCATGTCTGGAACTCTAGATTACGAAGTCACAGAATATGTTGAGTTGGAAGAGACTTACAAAGATCATTGAGTCCAGCTCTTAGTCCTGCACAGGACTGGAATGCTGCCATGTACCTGAGGGTGTTGTCCAAATACTTCTTGAACTCTCTCAGGTTTGATGCTGTGGCCACTTTCCTGGGGAGCCTGTTCCAGTGCCCAACCACCCTCTGGGTAAAAAACCTTTTCCTGACATCCAAACTAAACCTCCCCCAACACAATTTCAGCCTATTCCCTCAGTCCCACCACTGGCCAACAGAGACCAGTGCCTGTCCCTCTCTTCCTCTCATGAGGAAGTTTTAACTCAAGAGGTCTCCCCTCAGTCTCCTCCAGGCTGAACAGACCAAGTGCCCTCAGCTGCTCCTCATACAGCTTCCCCTCAAGGCCCTTCACCATCCTGTGACCCTCCTTTGACACTCTCTGATAGTTTAGTATCTTTCACCAGCACTCGAGGTGAGGCTGCCCCAGTGCAGAGCAGAGCAGGACAATCCCCTCCCTGGCCCAGCTGTGCCTGATGCTGTCCCTGATGTCCCCAGGACTGACCTGGCCCTCCTGGCTGCCAGGGCACAGCTGACTCACATTCAACTTTCCATAGGCCAGAAAAGGCCTCCAGTTCCCCTTCCATGATGCTGCTCTCCAGCCACTCGTTCCCCAGACTGTACACACAACCAGGATTGCCCTGTCCCAGATGCAGAATCTGGCACTTTCCCTCGTTGAACTTCACATGGCTGGTGATTGCCCTTCTCTCTAATTAATTGAGATCTTTTTTCAGGGTGTCTCTGCCTTGGATGGAGCTGACAGCTCCTCACAGTTTTGTATCATCTGTGAACTTGCTCAGTATCCCTTCCAGTTCTGTGTCCAGGTCATTTATGAAGATGTTGAAGAGCACAGGGCTGAGGATGGAGCCCTGCAGAACTCCATTAGTGACAGGTCACCAGTCTGATGTCCCCCCAGCCACTGCAACCCTTTGTGCCCAACTGGAGAGCCAGTCACTCACCCATCCCATGCTGAGTTTATCCAGCTCTGGGATGGCCATTTTACCCAGAAGGATCCTGGGAGAGACAGGATCAAAACTTTACTGAAATCCAGAAAGATCTGGACATTAACTCTCTTCCCTTGGTCAGCTGGTGGGCTGCCTTGGCACAAAAGGAAACCAGGTTTGGTAAGCAGGACTTTCCCCTCATGAAGCTGTGCCAGCTGTGACCAATAGCTGTGTTGTCTTTTTCAATGCCTCCCAGAATAATCTCCTCCATAACTTTACTTGGCCAGTGGGAGACTGACAGCCTGTAGTTTCTGGAATAATGCATGTGGTAATGAATTTCAATCTAAACCATTAAGCACACCAGTTTTGTTCTATCTGCTGCCATATGAAAGTAGCTTCAGTACTTAGAAAGCTTGTTAGTGGTGTAGTGGATGTTAATCAAATCTAACATTCAGCTTCAAGTGACAATGTTACCACAGCCTGAGTCTTTCATTTTCAGGTTTATGTGACAATTTGAATACTATGAGTTGCTTGTTACTCAGTCTCTAAGGAAGATTCCAGTTTTCACACCTTTCTTAAAGACTATACTTCTTAACTAAAGCCCACTAATATGCTGGTGAATGTTTTTTTTTTCCTGTGGAAAAGGTGACTGAGCATCCTCACATCATAAGTTCCATCACAACCTTTAGATCGTTTGCATTTTGTGCTACTGCAGGATTCTCTACTGCTGAAAACAAATGCATTGATGGCATTGTTTAGATGAAAGATAAAACTCTCATTTCACACCAGCTTAATAATGTGAATAATCTGAATGTGAGTCAGTATGGTTGGGGTCTTGGATTTAGCCTCATCTTTTTTTTTTTTTTGCCATGGGTATGCACAATGAGTAGCTTTGCATGACCAAATAAAAGCTGTTTTGCTACCTCTCTGTAGCAAGAGACATCCTGGAAGAGTGGCACAAGCAACCTTTCTCCATTTGTGCATCCATCCTGAGCTAGCAACAATCTGGCCCTCAAGATTATAGTGGCAGTCATGGAGACTAATGTAGCGCCTAATGTGTCATCTGGCCTGCAAATGGATATTATTTAAACAAAGCAGAAAACAGCCCACAGCCAATTTTCACATCTTTGGGCAGGCAGGGAGGAGGGGAGAACCAAGTCAGTCAGTGAGCATTAAAACTAATGATGCCTGATGGGTTTTTATCTCAGAGTCTCTCCACTATGATGCTGTGATGCCTGTTGAAGGGTGAGCTCATGCTTGAACCCTTTCCTCAGCAGGGTTGCTGATTGTAGACAAGTAGCATCTCTTGCCCTATTCAGCCACTTGTAGGAACTTAATAGCTTGATATCTCCTTGTCTGTCATATTTGATCAAAATTGGACAGGAGATTCTGAAGATATTTAAAAGGAGGATAGTAATAGACACACATATGCCTGCACACACAGAATAATCACATAAATGTCATTTCCTTATTACTCCAGAATAAAACCAGTCATCACTGTAAAAAACTGCATATAAGACATATCTCATCTGCTTCTGCTTCAAATCTGGGTCTTGCAGAAAGATTTTCCAATATGTTTAGGTACCTTCCTAATTCTATTAGAAGTTAATATTTAGTATCCTTATGCTCTCCAAGATTTTACCATCACATGTATTGCAATACCAAAAGCTACACCTTATAGCTTTAGAAGAAATATTTGCTTGTATTGTTTTATTTTTTTTTCATACTTACAACAAAAAATAAGGAAATATGTTTTGGATGTCCTTATAAGTATCATAATTAAATCCTATATTGTTTTATTAAAACTTTAACTACCATTAATAAACAGCTACCTACCTTAGACAAAATGCAACCATTTTTTCTAGTCCTGTTAGGTGTGAAAAATGTCCAGTGTTCCTGTCTGAAACAGTCTGTGGTAAACCGTACATGATGCAATTTCATTATATTCCTTCATATGTGTTAGAAGGGTTAAATAGTGTCTGGGACAAGCATTTCCAGCTGGACCTGCCTTTGAAGGTGAGACACTAATTCTCTCTATTTAGTGACAGCTCCCATGATTTCCTTCTGAAACTTTTCTTTTTGAGTGCATTTTATAAGAGCCAAAAATTTCTAATGAAAATTTTGGATTTTGTTTGAAATTATGAAAGTTTCCATCCCTCATATTTACCAGGAAAAGCTTAATGCTAGTATAAACCTGAAAGAGGAATTTACCTGTGTTTTTGACCAGGACAACAAAAGGGTTTCCACCTGCTTTCGCTATTTGAGGAGCTCATTACTTTCTTAATGCTTTTGGCAGCACTTCCTTCACCGGGGACAGATGCTGGCATCATAATATCTCCATAAAGTCTGGAGTAGAAACCATTCCTTGCTTCCTGAGCAATTCTTTTGTCCTGCACCTACAAGCAGATGCATCCCCCATTGCTCACATTGCCACTCCACCATGGCTCAGCCCCTCCTAGGCATCAATCACACAAGTGCTCCATCAGCATTTGCTCATCCCACAGCATTGCCTCCGCTGCTCCAACTCCAGGAAAACAAACTGGATTTCTGGGTTTGCACATGAGCTCCTCTGGACAGCTGGAATTTGATGCAGGGTGTCTGAAGAGCTGCCTCCTGACTCAGGTAGGGGGGTACGTGTCACAAATAATGATTGCTCTGAAGTTGGAGAGGATGTGATGGTTCTACTGTGGCTTGGAAAAAAATTAGCTGAAGTCCAACACTGCCAAAGCCACAGGCTTCAGGATAGCACCTGGATGCTTGAAGTGGAATCAGATCCCTCTAGAGCTAGGCACTGTTCAATCCCAGAAATTTTACTCCTTCCGACATTGCTCTAAGTCTAAAGGCAAGCACCTTATTCATTTGTATCTTTCTACAGAGAAAAACACTAAAATTAATGGCAAAATAACAACAATATATAACAGGAAAGCATTAAAGGGAAGATTAATTTTCTGACTTGATAAAATCTTTCCTATCCGGAGGTTCTTAAACTATTATCACACTCTACAGAAGGCTTGCATATGCTGACACCAAATTGTCAGAAAAGACATTGCTCTCATTATAAAATACATAAAATTGGCTCTTCATAACACTTTTACAAAGAAGCAATAATGTGCAGTTTATGAGAAGTAATGTAAATTATACCTGCAACCCATTAAGCTCCCTTTTGTTAAGAAGCTCTGAAGTGCTGATATAGTTTTGCTATCAGCAAGTCTGCCATTTTATTGCAGTTATTCATTGCCCACAGCAATTCAACAGAAAATTAATTAGCATCAGCCCACTATAAATCTCAACAGTATTAACTAAAATGCCAGTTCTGTAATCACTTTTCATTAAAGCCAAAAATACTAATTAAAATTGATTTTTGCCTGTGCTTTGGTAAACTGCTGCCAGTGTAAGGATCTCAGCAGTAATGCTGGATGAAGGGAGACCTTTGCTAAAGTGGATTTTATATATTGTCTTATCCCCTTTATAAAGATAACAATGTGTGAAAGGATAAGGGCTTTGGGAGCAGAAGCTGACAGGTTCCATGGAGAAGGGGAAAAATGTGAAATCATTAGTGAGTGTAACCTTATTAAAACTGCAATATGCTATATTTTCAATCTGGACTTTTTCTTTCTTTCAGGCAAGTGGCTATTAATACACCTCAATCAATAAGCTGTGAAGTGTTTTTTTTGATGAATTGTTCTAGCCATTTCAGTTGAAATTGAACAGAGATATGCCAAGTACTTTTGCCTCAGTATAGTCACCTTCTAGAGGCTTTTCATATGTCATGGGCAATCTCAGTGCTGAAGTTTACACAGGTTTTTGGAGATGAATTTGCAAGATTCAGACTTCTCTGCAGTGTATGTATGTGCATGTGTGTGAGAGATGCAGCTTGTTATTAATGGCAAATTTAAAACAAATTCCACTTTTGAACAGTACTTTAATACCTGGGCATTAAGCAGTACTGGAACCTTCTCATGCTCAGTTTTATGCCACTTACACAGTAGGGTCAGACTCAGTCAGCTGTTTATCCTGTGAGTAAACATTTACTTCAGCAGTGGGTTTTACTGATTCTCCATGGGATCTGAAAGCTGCTGAGATATGGGAATTTCGTATTTCTGTGTCTCTGCCTGTTGTCAGCTGGGGAATGTGCTAAAATAAAGTTAGCTTAAAGAAAAGTGAAGAATATATGTCATATGAAAGAAGAGCACATATTTAATTTTTTGATAAATCTGTTTTTGTAGTTAACAGACCTGCATTACCAAGTTTCTGCCTCCCTGGACTTGATCACTTCTTTATTTTTCCTTTCAGGTCACCACTCTCCTAATTCTGCTCCTCACCTAACTCTGTGCTTCAAAGCTGTTTGGCTTCCCTTTCTAGCCCTTAATACTATTTTTTTCCTGTAGCCTCAGTCTTCCTGCCCTGCTCGTAGTCCAAACCATAATTTCAGGCAGGTTTAGCTCAGCCAGTTCAGCCTATATTCCTTTCCCCACTGTGTCAAAGCACACTCTTGCTCATCTCAGCTCCCTGTGCAGCATCACATGATACCCAAGCTCACAGCAGTACTGCTCCCCTACTCCCATTTCTCCCTCATCCTCACCCAAAAATTACTCTCTGGCCAGTTTCTTATGCTTGGCCATGTCTCCTTCTGGATCATTCCTGATGGGGGCTCCTTCTTCTGGAATTGCTTTGTCTGTTCCCTTTCAAGTATTTCCCTCTGCAGACTACTGATCCCTCACAAGTTTTCATCTCAGGTATCCCTGCTCTAACATTCCCCGTCTCTCCTGAGGCTAGAGTTGTTCACAAATCCATCCCCTGCTGTTACAGAAGTAAAATTTTGTCCTTTTCAGTATTTTGTTTGGAGCTGGTTGCCATGGACATGCTGCAGATACATTTCTCTTTAAAGGCTCAAAAACTCTGAAGGCATTGCCTGAAAATAACTTGTTTTCACGAGGAATGTAAAATGTTAAAGGTGTTGTCACAATTTCATCATATTATAATGAATGAATGGATGTAGTGGATGTTATCACATCTGTGTATAGCTCTTCTTTGCATAATTTCCCTCTCCTATTGCAGTGTGAGCAATATTCTGGATCTGCTGTTTCTGCTCCAGTTATAGTAACTCAGATATGCTAAATGTGTAATCATAGCCTGGAAACAAACATAAGAAGTGTCAATGCCAAGGATTTAATTATAAAATACATCAAACAAAACTATTTTAATATTTTTTTCTGAAATGGGTCATAATAAATTAAGTGCTTAGACTAATAATAAGAAAAATCAGCAATACATTTGACAAGCAGGAGAGATTGCTTCAATTCCAACCCAGTGCATTTTCTAAATTTCCAATACTTGTAATGAAAAATAAAAAAACCAGTCATATTTTCTTACAACTGTGCCATAAATTGGGGATATAATCTCATCATGCATCTGCTCCATTTGCCATCAATTAGTTTGATGAAAACAGGCTAAAGCTGTGCAGTGATCAGCAGCAGAGATTAAAAACACTTCAGTTTTGATTATGCTTCTTGCCTTACCCATCCAACCACTGGCTATGGGGCACCACTGCCATTTGTTACAGCTCTGATAAAATTTTAATGCTTATCATTTCCATTTTCAAAAATGTTATACTGTAATTTTTTCCATGTAATATTTATTTTCAATACACAAGAAGACTAAAAATATGTCTAGCACTGATCAAAAAAGTAAAAGCATTTAATTTAATTATTTAATTATTTATAAAAAGTTACAAGTTAAAAATTGTAATTAGTTAAGAACATGGTCATCTCACTAAAGCACAGCTTTCCACTTGAGATATTCTTCTTATGTTCAGAACATTCTACTGAAATTATTAATATTTTTTCATACCAACCTAAAATAAACTTTGCTTTGCCATCAAAACAGCTCAGAAAATTAATAGAACATCTTAGGTTGCATTGATGCAGTACAGCTAAGAAAAAATAGGAAGAAAAAAAAGAAATTAAGAAGAAAGTAATTTCAATATTGTAAGTAACATCAATTCCTGTTTTCAGCCAGATAGGAATTTTTCCTGAATTGAAATATTGTAGTGACTTTTAGAATTATTTGAAGACTATTTCTCAGTTCCAGTTATTAATCAGCAGCGTATAGAAGAAGTTCATAGTAAACTTCATACTAAACCTGCAATAAAGGCATATCCAAAGTAAATACCCTTGGACAAAAAAGCCTGTAAGTTGTAAGAGGTCTAATTAAAAAAATGTATATTTGCAGCCAGTTTCAGGGTCTTTTCCTTTTTTTCCTTTGTTTTTTGTTTGTTTTTTCTTTTAGTTGGGTTATATATATATATAAAACCATAGATATATATACATATATAACCCATATATACATATATATATATATACACACATTTATACATATATACATATATATATAAAACCATATATATATATATAAAACCATATATGCATATATAAAACCATATATGTATAACCATATATATCCCATATATGTATATATATATATATACACACACACACACATATATACATGTGTACAACACACACATATATATACATATGGCTCCAACTATGATTCAGTAGTTATTGAACCTGATATTCTGATTTCATTAATCATGTGCCTTCTCTTAATGTGAGTCATAGAATCCTAGAGTGGAATGGGTTGGAAGGAACCTTTAAACATCATCTTTTACAACCCTCTTCCGTGGGCAGGGACACCTTTCCCTATCCCAGCTTGCTCAGAGCTCACTCCAACCCGGTCATGAGCATGTTCCCTTTCCTCACCATCCTCACAGAAAAGAATTTTTTCTAATATACAGTCTAAACCTATTCTTTGTCAATTTGAAGCCATTTCCCCTCATCCTGCCACTCCAGGAACTTGCAAATAGCCTCTCTCCATCTTTCTTGTGGGCTCACCTCAGTGGAAGGCTGCTACAAGGTCTCCCCAGAGCCTTTTCTTCTCCAGGCTTATTTAAGTAGTGCCACAGCACAAGAAAATAAACTCATCTTTTCTTTACATTTTTTATCCTAAAAGGCAAAACCTTGAGGCTACAGTTAGATATTAAACCCATCCCAATTTAAATGAATAAATCTCCATCATCTGGAGCCCAAAATATCAAACTGCTCTTTCAAGCTGCAGTTGCCCCTATTCAAACATATTTAATTGGCACTGCACTTTAACACATCCTTAATACAGTAATGACAAATTTTATTCTTTATAGGTTCATACATTTCTGTTGTTTCTAAGAGCTGGGAAAAGCCTTCCTGAATGAGATCAAGCATTGCACAAAACCTCTTAGTAAGAAAACAATACCAATCCACTGCCAAGACCTTAAGTGTCTGCTATTAACTCCTCATCAGATTTGAAAGCACACATTATTTTGCATCCAAAAAAGGAAAAAAAAATGTGGAAATGGTCCAAATTCACCTTAGATGTCACTTCATAGGCTTCATCAAATATTTGTTCAGCCATTATGGCAAATAAATTAATAGATTTTTTAGCTCAGCCGGCATTTTGCACTTCAGTTCAAATACTCTGCAATTATTTTAACTCTGGGTTGAAAAAAATAAAAATCTCATCTTTCTAGCACTTATTTTAAAAGGAAGGAGTGAGGCACTGTGAGAGAAGTGAATGTCATTGGTTAAATATCCATTGGGAAGTTAAAAACTGGTGATCAAAACCACAAGACTCTTCTTTATGTCTGTATTTTCAGTATGATATTCAGTGATGGAATTCTTTCTTGTCACATCTTTGTCAGTTTCTTGTATTCTCCAAAGGAAGGAAGTTGCAAAATGCAGTTTTGCTGAAGATGATGAGGATGCTTATGGCCCTGAAGAAGTCCACAGGCCTGAACTGGCCCTCCAGAAGATTTTTGCATCCTGAAAAGGTGAATTCTCACTCTTTTTGTAGGGCGCGCTCCTGTGACAGGAGCCTGTCACATCACAGACAGCTCATTGAATTCTGACAGATTTTGCATGTTGGATTTATGGGAAACAACACAACATCAGGTATTGGGAAGAAACACTGAAATATTCCGCACTGGTCACAGCTTCATGCAGCACTGGGGATTTCTTATGTATAGATTTTTCATAGCTCTAGACCACACAAAATTAATTAACTAAACAAATCAATAAATAATTTAGCCTAAACTGTTTCAGAATGCTGCTGAATTTCTGAAACAATTACAGATGAGAGAAAACATTACTCATATACAGTGCTATAGAGGCCTTAGTACCAACTGTGAATATGGAGTTATTTTCATAAAAAAGCAAATTTCAGCATTTTTAAAAACTCTTCTGAATTTTTCTCTTGACTCACTCAGAATTATCTCAGTCATGGTAATGGATTTCAATTCATCCCTGGACAGTTGTCATCCAAATAATGAAAAAAGATCACTTTCTGAGACTCAGGTAACAAAAAGCCAATAATGTGGACTTGGTTGTCCTTCACTACTTCTTACATTTTACACTCTCAATAGGTTCTCATCCACTTTCTGCTGTTGTCAGAGGCCCTACGACTCCTCCAGGTGAAATGGCATTATCTAATGGCCTTCAGAAAGAAATGTTTCAAGACATCAAAAATTATGAGAGGAAATGTCTGCCCTCAGCACACTGACAGCTGAGGTCATCTATCACTGCCAGTAAAGCTTTTATTTTTTGTATTCTGGCCCAAATCCAGACTGTGCCAGGTTTGTGAGATTAGTTTTGATTAGATGATATTATAGTTGGCCTTCAGTTACCTCCCCTTCTTGCTCATCTTTAGCAACCAAAAATCAGAAGTGTGGTCACAAAGGCATAAGATTGGTTATTGCTGTTTATATTTTGAGGTTCATTTTGGTCAAGCTGTTGATAATAATTATTAAGGCTAGAAGCTTACATTAAAAAAAAAAATATAAAAAATAGAAAACATCTAGTCACATGACTTCTGTAAGACTCTCTTCTGTAAGAAGCTAATTAATTAGAGTTAGACTCAGGAAAAATCCTTCAGCATTGGTGTGACAGAATAAATCTTCCATGGCTGTAGCTTCTGAAATCCTGCTTTCAGTGTTGCTTGTGAGCAGAAGCCTGGATATACTTGAGGAAGGATTATTGTAACATTTCTCATCCGCTTGTATGGGGAAAAAAAAAAGTAACAAAAGTGAATTTATTGCTATCAGATATCCAAATCAAATAAACTGGAGAAATCCACAAAATAATGTGTATCTTGTTCCTCTCATGGAAGTTCTTCCTTTTATAATTGGACTTTGACATTAATCAATTTTGTCATTCCTACCTTTTACATAATCTTTATGACTCAGATCTTAAGATCAGATTGGAAATAAAATACAAAAAACCATTAAAGGGTACCCTTGGATAGTGAATATTTGAATAAATGGATAAGTCTTCTGAAACTAAAACTCTTGAGTGAAACAAAGGCGTGTTTTGTTCAGCTCTGAAAAAGCTAAAGAATATTATTTTTTACCACAGATACCAAAACAGTATCTGTGTCTGTCTGGATGTTTTTTATCCTTAACATAAATCCTACCTTGCTATCTAAAAGGCTTCTGGGTGGGTCTACAAAGAATGAGAAAATTAATATACACTGAGAGCCTGTGAGGAATAATATACCCCAAAAGGCGACAGTTCACCTCACTTTATTTACAATTAGAGAAGCAACAATTAAAACACTAATGGTTTCCAAGAGATGGCCAACATTGGCCTTTTTTTGTTGTTTTTAGAGAGGTTGACATTTTTAGGAGAAAACCCACAGAAGCCACATCCACAGTGTGCAGCTGCAGTGTCCCTGGCCAGGGCCACGTGTGCATCCAGGGGGAAGGAGGATGAGGATGCTGAAGGCTGCAGTTCTCCCAAAGCACCTGGATTTTCTGCCACGCCCGGGTGTGATCAGCAAGATCCAGGTTGGAGTTACAGAGGGGTGAAATGGAAACAGGGAGCACTGTCAGCCTGTGTCCCGCAGCAGCCAGTTGGCCATGGATGTTTCATGGGTGTGTCACTTTCATTTCAAATGAGGGCACAGAGAATGTTTCCAAGTACCTGCCAGTTGGCAAGAACCAGCATGAAGAGATTTTAAATGGATTGTACTGGTATAAAGCCTCCACAGGGAAATGCAATGTAAAAAACATTGTTGTAAAGAACATTTCTCCCCACCATCTTTGGTCTAAAAACATAAAGAATGAGGATTTTACGCTTAAAGAGCCAACATTCAGACAGTTCTAATTATTTTATGGTTTGAATTGTAAGTAGTTCTGTTAGCAAGGGATGCAGCAAATTGATGTAGAGGGGAACGATGCTGAGCTCTCAGGGATGCGATGGATGCTCTCAGGTCACTGCAGAACACCCAGCCTGAGGAGCAGGATGCAAAAGGCACAAAAACCTCCCTCTCTGAGTGTCAGCAAACAGCCTGAGCGTGTTTTGACCTGTCAATAAGTGAATGTACCAACTGAATTGCTTGGATTTGTCTCATACTTGTGCCCTGTTGTCCTTTCAGAAACAGTGGAGCAATTTGTTCTTTCCGTTATCAACTCCAGATCCATTCACGCTTAAAGGATGTGATTAAATTACTAAGGCCATAAAATGCTGCCGTTTCAAAGAGGTTTGCTCAGATTATGTTTGCTGGAAACACAAGACAGGTTGTAAGCTGGTGTCAGCTGCTCAGAAGGTTCACTCACCACAAGGATGGGGTTGCTTTGTCACAAAAAGTGTAGACACGAAGGGATGTGCCCATGCTAGAATGCCATGAGATCCAGGAGCTACAGGGAAAAGAAAAACTACACCACATAATGAAGAAATAGGAGGAGATATATGATAGCAGCCATTCCAACTGCTATGACAGGACCATTTTAATTAATGACAAACCATTTTTTAAGTTTCATTTAAAAAAATCAAAACTATATGAAAATATTTACAGAAAATATGCTGAGTCAAACAGTTATGGGATGCCCCTCAAAAGACACATTTTCTAAAAGATGATTAATAAATCAAGATCAAACACCATTTTCCAAAATGAAAATAATATTTTTTAAAATATCAACCAGCTTCTTCATCAAAATGTTACGAAAATCAACCATTGTCTTTCACAGGAATTCAATCAGTCACAGAATCACAGAATCACAGAATAATGAGGTAGGAAGAGACCTCTAAGATCATCGAGTCCAACCTATGCCCTAACAACTCAACTATAGCACCAAGTCCTCTCTGTATTGGTGAAGAAACAGAGATTTTGGTTCTGTTCCAGTGACAAAACCATCCCCTTCTGTATTATACTGCTGGACTGCATGTTTGACAGCAGAATGCTGGACAAATCTAACCTCTGCTTGACACCACAGACCACAGGAGAACACAGCAGGTCTTTTCAGCTTCATGGGTTCAATAAATCTTGATTTGTTGCATTAATAATATTTGTTCAAATTGATCTGAACTTCCATGTAGACTGGGCTTGGGAATTCTCTGACAATGCAGATGACTCTTTTTATTTTATTTCAAGGATATGTACGAAAATTTACAGCATGTTAAAATAATACTAGAGGTTTCCAAATGAGAGTAGCAGTAACAGGACAGAAAACAGGTATCTGAAAGTCAAATGGGGACTGCATATATGTAACTGATTGTTCATTTTCACTATTTCTCTCTCTTTACAGCCATTGTGGTCAATCAGGGAACCACCCCCAAGAGAGCCCCAGTACCTGAGCAGAACACAGTGCATCAACTATGTCATTTCAACCTTAACTCCACATTTCCTGACTCTGATGATGTGTAAGAAATCATACCCTTAGTCTAATTTCAGCAAATTTTCTTCATAAGAACATGCTTTTACATTCTGCTTAAGCATGGAATAGTAGAAAAAAGTAGAATAAAAGTGCTTTGAAGGATTGTGAATTATTAATAAATGGGGCTGAAATAGACAGAGATTTCTCTTCTCATTTCAATAATCATAGGGATTTTCTTACATTAACCCCAGTGTCCACTGTGAGCATTGCACAGATGAAGCATTTTGATTCTGAGGCTGTGCTTATTTCTGGCTCATTTGGGTTTGGTGATCCTGGAAACCCTGAGACTGGAGGTGCTTAACAGCTCCCTGCAGAGCCCAGTGTCATTGCAAAAGACAAACCTTGGTGAGCATCACATTTTCTTGTTACCTCTGGGTTTCATAGGAAAAGAGTTACCCTGTGCAATTTAATATCATAACTGTGCTTTTCTTAAGCCACTTTGGCAGAGATTCATCTCACTGACTTTAGACATCTAAAGGTGCACTGAAAATGAGAGAACATGAGTTCTCTGGGCTCCCTTGAGAGCCTGAGGAAAGCCAGGAACCTCTCAGCAGCACTTCATCACATCTGTATCACATCCTTACCTTGGCAAGGGATGAATCACCTGCCGGAGGTGCATGTGCCTCCTGACAGTGATTCATTTTAGCCCTGAACAGGCTGAAAAACTATCTGCAACCAGGTGTTTAACTTCTGGACAAGCTAAAGTAAGGTTGATGAATCCCATCTGAAAGCCCTAAGTAGCCTTTGCTGTTTATTTTGCTTATTTTGAGTCATAGGAGAAGGAGAGTTAATTCAGCTAAGACCCCATCTGGCTGTTGTCCCTGGTGGCTCCGTTTGATGTGCAAGTTATATATTTACCCCCTTATATTAATGGTGCTGGTACAAGGAGGATGACACAGGGGCCCAAGGAACATATATATATTGTATCTTTACACTGGAAGGGGTCTGGGACAGGGCCTCAAGCTGCCTCTGACATTCATCCCATTCAGCTGAATGTTGCCCATCATACGATCCTAAAAATGTAGTTGAAATTTGTTATGATAATCAAATTAGCTTAAAACTGGCTTGTTCTCTCTTGCCATATTTCATGGCTTTGATGTCAGTTCCAGTGCCTTGTAATGCCAGAACAAAGAATTTTCTTGTGCATAAATGTATAATTTTTGGTAGATTTGTTACATGTGTTCAGTCACAGCAAGCATCAGCAAAAAGGTACATAGCATTCCACTGTACCCAAAAGTCAAGGAGCAAAATTTACAGACAACCAAACTTAATTATGCTGCTTAGCAGCAATTCCCTTTTCTTTCTTGGTCTTAATATGGGTGGAGGCAAAAGAAAAGATAGAGCAAATGAGCACTTGAAGAACATAAAATAACAAGAGCTTCATTGAAAGGATCTGTTGAGAGATGGACATGAAAAAGGAACATGAGACTGGAGGCTTCATATTTAATTTATAAAACATAAAGACCTTTTTTCATTTATATGTAACACAAAAGAAATGCAGAAAACATATACCATAATACCAACATATACAAAAAAAAACATTATAGAAGATTCATGGCAATATCATGACTTAATCAAGTAGAAAAGTCACATTATTGGAAGGTGTCAGAGTATTGTGTGCTTATAGGGTGTCTGAATTTCATCCATACATTTAGATTTAGTGGTTTTATGCTCAGTCACGTTCAGTGACTACATTCTTGCAAAGTCAAAAAGTTTCTGAGACCCAGACCCAGCTGGATTTGTTTGAGAACTGCAGCTCTCCGTCTCTTAGAGCAAGACAACAGAAGCAATATACCTTCATTAGAACAGGAAAATTCTGTTAGGACATAAAATTGAATCCTAGCAATGAAGGAGTTGGGATGGCTGCTTGGAGAGATTTCTTTTTCATGAAATGATGAAGAATAAAACCTTCTTGTCTATAATCAATATGTTTGTCCTACTAAATCAATTTTTACTTTTTGAATAAAATTAATAGAGTCAGAGACACTGACTCCAATGCTAAGTCAAAGCAAATAGGATTTGCCCTTTTCAGCATTACTGCCTGAGCAAAAGCAGTGTTATTCATGATCCTTCCATCCACTCACTGCTTGCAGTGCCCTCCAGGTCCATTACCTGCAAGTTCCAAGCGCTCCTGGATGTCATGAGTTGCACTAAAGGACACACAGATGAAAGAATGCGACCCAAGTTATCACAGAGGCAGACCCACTAAAAATGATTAATGATGTTTAGATAGTAAGGGGCTGGGTTTTCTCACAGCCAAGGGCTTGTCTTACCATAGAAGCTGGGCGTAGATGGGGTTTCCATTTGATTTTTCTTGCAAGCAGTAGATTTCCTCAGCTTCAAGAACTTCTACACTTTTCTGGGCCTGGTATCAATAGCAAATGAATTTACCCTCAGCACAGAGCCACTGAAAGTCTACTTAAGCTTTCATAATAGAGGTTCTTAAATGCTTTGCAGATGAGGTTTTAAGTGCTTTGTAGATAAAACCAAAAGGTGGGGATGAAAATTAAATAAAAGGCTCTAAGAATGGGATGTGTTTAAGTCTTAGCTCTTCTTGTCTCTATAACCACAATGAGTTTATAGGTTAATGACTTTCAAGGGAGTGAAAATTAGACTGTGATACCAATTCAATACATTCACCACTAAATGTGGACCATTCTTCCACACTTTTATAGACATGCTTTTCTGTTTTCTCTTCCCTTCCTCTCTGTAATAAGCATTACTGCAGACATTTCTCTTTGCTCTTAAAGTGTTCAGAAAAATTGGTTCTTGCAATTTGCACTCTTTCCTTTGTTGCCTCTATTCCCATAAAAATTGAAGCAAGATGACTGAGACAGAACAGGGTAGTTTCATGTAATCATCAGCCTGAAAATCATTCAGATCATTTTCTCTAATCCTTTCTTTTACCCAGAATTAGTTTGTTTCAAATATACCTCTTTCATGACGCTTTCTCAAATTGCTCCTTCACACCACCTCCCAAGGCAAGAAGCAGCATCAGAGTTCCCAGATTTCTAAGAAATTGTCACAGATCAGACTGAATACAGAAGAGAAGTTCTGTCATGCTCACAGGCAATAGCCAAATGGCAAGAAAAGTAAATTAGGGTGGGGGTTCAAGGCCTGCTCTGGATCAGACAATGGAAGTGTCTAGAGGCTCAAGACTGGGAAATCCATTCACATTATCAACTCCCTTCTCCACCACAGCACAACACACAGTTAAGCCACAAGAGCACTTACTGCATGCATATTTTGCTGCATCCCTGAGGATACAAACTAAAACTTACTAGTACAAAGCAGAAAAATTAATGAACAACTGAATACACAGAAGGAGATCTGAAGACACCCGAGACATCACTTACATTTCTGTGATATCACAGCATTTCCTAAAGTCATCTGGCCTACTTCACCTAGCAAATTCAACACACCAGAGAGATTTATTTTGAGCTAATCAGGCCCTTAGGCTATGTCTATACTAGTACAGTCCCAGGTTGAAGCTCTGGCCTGCGATTATCCAGATTATCCAGACTGCTCCCTGTCTGTCCTCCCCTACTCGGCCTTTGCCAGCTGGCACTCTCCCAGAGAGTGGGAGGGATATTTGGGAAATACACACCCCAGGGGCTTATTTCCAACATAAAGCACCAGTTATACCTGATTTGGGTCCCTCCATCTGCCACAACCTCCCAACATTATCCCATTAGTCTTTGCACCTTTTATTTTCCCTTTTGTTTCATCCTGTGGCAGACAAATTCTATTAGCATCATGCAAAAACACAGCTCTGTGTTATTCCAGACACTTCAGGATGAGAAAACATCATTATACTGTAGTTAAGGGGCCTGTGTTAGCATAACTCTTACCTTCTCAAGCCCATTAATTTGCAGCTATACAATTACTTCAATGTAGTACATCTGAGTTGAACAGTCCTAATTTTGTTTTAAATTTATGTCACCACAAAGCTGACATTTCCATCTCCAATATTTATACTATTATTTGCTCTCTCATTGTTAACCTAATTAAAGAGTGCGAGATCCATAAAATTATTGTAGTGCTCACTTAATATTTACACTAGAAATGAAAGAGTTTTCTACAGAAAAGGATCCAGCAGTCTCTGATACTTTAAATGTCATTTTTCCAGGAGGGAAAACTGGGGCTCTCTGCCACCTCTGGAATAGGATCCTAGTGATGTCCTCCCTACAGTCACTGTTTCAGCCCACCACAGTATTTGTAAGACATGCAAATTTGTAAGACATGCAAATATCTTTTTAGGTCCCTTTTGTTTCACTGGTCAGGCAAAGCTATGAAGGCAACTAAATGGCTTTATTCAGCACATAAAACCATCACATTGCCTGTCAGTGTTCTTACATTAAAATATTGCTGGAAAACCTGGATGCCAAGAGCACTGTTTCTCATTTTGTGCCACACAAATGGCACACTTTTAATGGATTCCTAAATATTATCTCATATCCTCATTTTCGTTGTAGGAAATTTGTACACTGTGACTGTAAATTCAAATTGAAACTTCATACAATGTTGCATTGTAAAAGTCAATGTATCCATAATGGTATGAAGAAAGTAAAGAATAAAAGTAGTATCAGTAAGTTTCTTAAATTAAATCATATCTCATGTTTTCCAGATGGAAGCAAGACAATAATTCCCACCTGGTTATAATTGTTATCTATTCAATATCATTAAAAGAACATGAAAATAATGTGTATATCTCCAGGCACAAGTGATGAAACAAAACTGTTAGATGATTCTTATTTTTCAGCAAGAAATTGCCTCCTTTTCTGATATCCACTCCAAGAGAAGTATTTTTAGACTGAAGTGTATATATATGTATAAAATTGTTGCAATAAGAAATAGGCTGAAAAAATGTCTTTGATATTGTAATTGTAAATAAAATATCAGCATTTTTCTTGCAGATTACTTAGAGCATTATGGATTGTACTTCTCTACAGCCCAGATTTACACTTTTTGTACTCTTGAGCATCAGATAATTAATGACTTATAAGCCTGCTTAAGTCAATTCACTTGCAATTTAAAATTAATAGTATATATTGATAAAAATTTTGATTAATTATCCTTATTATGCCTTTTCTACTCTTTAGTTAAAGAAATTACCAAAGAAAAACAAAGTTAGACCTCAAGAAGAGCTCAAAATTTTGAAGTAAATACAATATACGTCCAAAATTTTATTCCTTCCAAAGGAAGGTTGACATCAAATAATTAAAAATTTAAGAGTATACGCTCCAAAGGAAGAAAATTGCAGCAGGAGCCATGTCTGTTCATCCAGAGTTAGACAGCTAGGTTGAGGGGAAGAGAAAGTTCACTTATCTGAGCATCCCCATCCAGGACAGGTTAATCCTCAACAAGCCTTTTAAAGGTCAATCAAATCTTGTCTCACAGCCATGAACTTTTTTGAAGACATCAGAACAGTCAGATGTTGTAACAGCGAGCATCACACCCCAAAATCTTTTTGTGGTACTTACTGATTTTCATTATAACAGTGAGCAATTAAAGCTGATAACCAAAACTGCAAAAAAAAAAAGCATAAAATAAAGGAGCATGGAAAATTAATAAATGAAACAGCTGCAATGTATAGCAAAGTGAGTGACTTAAAGTAAATAATAAAGGCAATAAAATCACCAATACAACTTTTCCATTAAAGTTGTAATTAAAATAAAGGAATACTTCATGATACTTAATCTTAAATGTAATTAACATTAGTTGGCAAGGGCTGGCTGAATGATTGCTGTTTATCATTGTGCCTCTAAAAATGGAAGTGCCAGAAAAATGAGTTTTTGTGGGCCTAATGGTCTGTCTGGGAGAATGAGCGTGGCCCACTGGTGGGAATGGATTCCTCATTAGGATCTGTGCCTGGGGACCAGCCTTGTTGAAAGGGACTTGGTGCTGCTGGACAACAAGCTGCAGATGATTCAGCCCTGCAGCAGCAGAGGTGAAACACATCCCAGGCTGCCTCTGCAGGGGCACTGCCAGCAGAGACAGAGGTGGGATCATCCCACCCCACCCAGCACTGTCAGGCCACACCTGCAGCCCTGTGCGCGCTTCCCATCCGCACAATTTAAGACAGACAGGGACAGACTGGAGAGGGTTCAAAGGAGTGAAGATGATATCAGAATTTTTAATACAATGAGAACGCTGGGACAACCTCCCCAAAGACGTGGTAGAGTCCCCATTGCTGCAGTTTTCCAAGATGTGACTGGACAGGGTGCTAGATACTCTCATTGAAGATCCCCTTCCCATGAGAGCTTGGACCAGAGGAAATTTTAGGGTTCCTTCCAACCTGGGCAGCCCTATAATTCTATGATTCTGTTATTTGGAAGCCTAACTCAAAATGAAGCCTAACCCAAAATCCCAAAATGCTATCAGCCAGAGCATATATCTGAATTACATTGTGAAAATCCTGCTGCAAAGTGATGATAAAAACAGTCCTGCTGCAGTAAGAACACAGTGCTCGCAAATATTTGCTAAAAATTATTTATTCAATTTGAAGTGAAAATGTAAATAGCTTATTTATTTATAGGTACTTATTTATAGGTATTTATATTATTATTTATAGGTACACTGGTCCTGAACAAAAACTATCATGTAGAAGGTTACTCATTGTGTCTCACAGTGGAAGGTTTTTTCTGGGGTGTATGTTTTTGGAAAATCATTTAAATAGCTAACAACTGAATCTTTTTAAATATTTGTGCACTTTTCTGAAGAATAACTGTTTCTATAATTTGCATGAGCAATATGAACATATTTAAAGGTAGCACACTCGATGTGTTCACTCAATGAATATTGACTATTAAAAAGATTTTAATTTTTTTAATATCCTACTGTTATTTTTACAGCTCTGAGTAGGCTGAGTCTCTTTATTTAACTTTATCTCATAGAAAAAAGATTATCCTCTGCCTATTTTCTGCTAACTAAAAGTAGAAAGAACATGAGGGAAACTGTGCTTTGGGGTAAAAGTGACCCTTTTTTGACCAAATCTTCCTTCCTTTCTTATAGAATTCTGCTGATGCCAAGTCTGATGTGACGGTGTTTGTAGCACAAAGCTATTTTTAAAGCTGGAGGGAATCTGGAGAAGCGATTTCATGCTATTGCTAAGAAAAGATTTGTCTTTTCTCGTTCGTATGACAAATGCCTAGCAGATGTGAGAGGATTTTTCCCTTAGATTAAAAATGTCGATGCTCCCTCATAGCTCATAAAATAATAGGATGGTTAAAGGAAACCCAAAATACATGTGTGTAGTATTTCTGCCCCTTTCTGGTGCCAGCATGTCAGGCAGGAGGCTCACACTCAATTAGCACCTCAGCACAGCCCCAGCCCTGGCAGGTGGCTGGGCAGGGAGGGCTTCAGGCTTCATTTGCAGCTCCTTTCTTCTTGCTGCTGAGTTACCCTTCAGAACCTGACACACACAGGCCTACTGGAATATTTTTTGGCATTTCCTTCCCCGAAATCATTTACAGTGCTAATCATCAGCCCCTGACTCTCAAGGACCTACCTACTATTCACTTCAGGAGTGCTATCCTTTTATACAAAAGCACAAACAGGTTTAGAGAGATCTATATGGAGTTTCTCAGACCTGCATTATCTCATACATTAATTGAATTTTAAGATCTTGCTTTTCTGATCATAAGAGAATAAAAATTTGGCATCAATTGTGTTTTGGTATTTAAAATAAAGGCGAGAATAGGTGAAAAAAACTGAAGACTGCATGGCAGCTCAGCAACATTTATTTTCTGTGATATTTTCTCTCAAATATTATTGCATATAACAAGACTCCTAATCACAACTCATTATGATGTTAACTTTGCCCCAGTGCCCTCTATGAAGTGTCTCTTCCTTACACGTTTCCTCCTATTTTCATTCTTGTTCATGTTGTCTGCTCACCAAAGCACAAAAAAGTACTAATTTTTAAAGTTCAGTTTTTAGGTGTTTTCCAATTACCTACCCAGAAAGGCTGTTTTATAATGAAGGAAAGACAGCAGCTCTGTAATGGCTGAGGGTTTTATCACACATGGGAGTTGATCTGTAAAGCAACAATGCTAAAATCAGGATTCTCCAGTTTGGGTCATGAAGGGTCCATCTGCATGATGCAATGGAGAAGAGACACAAAATCTCTCAGAACTCGGAGATGGCCCCTACCTGCAAAAACATTTCCACAGGCTGTGCCCCGCACAATGCCAGGCAGACATACTAGCCTGGCTTGTAAGCTCTTTAATTGCATCCATTAGGGCAAGAATTCAGTCTAATGAACTCAGTTAGATTGTTTCCTGTTTCAAAATTAGCTTGATCATTACCAGTTTGATGATTTGTGCACAGCTTTTAAACTCAGCACAGATACACCTAAAAAGCTACATCCTGAAAGGCATTTAGGGACTTAATTCCTATTTGGAAATATTGTGCAAGTCAAGCTTTTTGTTCAGTTTGTTTTTTAGTTTGATGTGTTAATACTGCTGAAATGTTCACCTGAAGGGCTACAGTCAGGGTCTGTAGCTGATTTTCAACATCAGACACTGAGGGGGTGGAGAGCAGCCAGGAACACTATGTTCAATGTACTTGCTGGAAAAGCTCCGGATTTCTTTCCTGGTAAACATATTAAATGTGGTAATAACACAAAATATTGTCCAGTGCATGTGCATTTAAAAAAAATGAATTAAAAAAAAGAGGAGGAGGAGGAGGGAGGAATTATTTTGTCTCAAAGCACAGCATTCTACTGCTGGAAAATAAACCACAGATCCAGCAAGGATGACCTGGTAGCTCAAAATGGAAGAAATTAATGTGAACAGAGGAAAGAAAAGCCCCAGAGCCACTCTCTGTATGGTTGCTCCTGTCCAGGCAGAAACAACCTCAGCACCCTGGGATGCACCCCATATTTTGGGAAATTCCTTTCTTTAACTGGCACAGGTACAATACCATCTAGAAACTTTAGGATGACTCAGCCTGATTCCTATGGACTGTTTCACTTCTGTAAACTACAGCAACATCTTAAATCAGATTACAGAATGGGCCTGGGAACAGGAGTGCTGAATTTGCCCCAGTAAATCAGGTCTGACATCTATCTGGTCTGACAGTCATCAGTATCAGGCATTCTGGAGAAGAGGAAGGATCACCTGTAGGTTAGTTCTCCCAACTTTATATCATTGCCTGCCATGTCTATCATCACAATTTCTGCTGATTCAGTATCAGTTTGCTTGCTGAAGCACAAGGTTGAACATCCTTTTGAATTTTTCCATTTTTTTAATTGCAACAATATTAGAGATACACGGGAAGAGTCTTCCCACAAAGTCCTTTCAAAGCCACTTAAACAGCAGTTTTTGCAGAAATGTGTTTGCTTTATGTATAAAAATGTGAAAAACGCCAATCACTTGTTCTAAACATTTTAAAAGTCTAATAGGAACAAAATAGTTATAAAAATAGTAATACAATTAGAGTAATAATAATTTGGATAATTAGAATTTGGGACAATATGAGACAATAAAAACAAAGAGTTACTACTTCTTTCTGGGCAAAAGAAGCCTGAAAAAGGACACACGTTAACAGAGGATTAACCCTTAAAAGCAATAGCCTGTTGTATATTCATACATCTCATGCATGACGCATAAATTCCATTCAAACACAGGATTCTGTCTGGTCAGTGTCAGCTTCTTCCTCTTAATACTGATGGTGTCTTCAGGGAAGTTCATTTCTTCTGATAATGGATCAGTAAATTCTCTGTCTTTTAGATTTCTTTTAGATTTAGGTGTCCCGTGGCTGCTATCTGTTGCGAGTACCTCATTCCTTTCTTTAAAAAATATCCCACATACATAGTTTCTATTTTAACTACAAAGGTTACTTTTTAATTACAAAACTGCATTTACCATACTATTAAAATGTTAATACAGCACTGCTAATCAATACAACATAATACACTTAGTAAATATCTGCGTAGAGCCATATAATATGCACTTTTCACAAAAAAGACCTTGTCCAAACATGCCCAAATTGGCCAATGCGAAAAATGCATTTTACATAGCTCCATGCAGGTATTTACGATGGTATGTTGTTGTAGTGATTATTAGTGCTGTATTAACATTTTAATAGTATGGTAAATGCAGTTTTGTAGTTAAAAAGTAACCTTTGTAGTTAAAATAGAAACTATGTATGTCGGATTTTTTTTTTTAAAGAAAGGAATTAGATACTCACACCAGATAGCAGCCACAGGACACCTAAATCTTTCAGAGAAAGAGAATTTATTGTTCTCTTATCAGAAGAAACGAACTTCTTCCCACCTCAATCAGGATCGAAGATGCTGTTAGGATTTGGAGGAAGAAGTTGGCACTGACCAGACAGAATCCTGTATTTGAATGGAATTTATGCATCATGTATGAGATGTATGAATATACAACAGGCTATTGTTTTTAAGGGTTAATCCTCTGTTAACGTGTGTCCTTTCTCGGGCTTATTCTGCCCAGAAAAAGGTACCCAGACATCCATAACTCTTTGTTTCTATGGTCTCATATTGTCCTAATTCAAATTGTCCAAATTATTATTACTCTAATTGTACTACTATTTTTATAACCATTTTACTACTATTAAACTTTTAAATTTTTAAAAACAAGTGATTGGCGTTTTTCACAGCCTAAATCAACCCACATCCACCCAGCCCATCACTTCCCAGGACTATCACAATGCTGGCGCTGAAAGATCCGGACACAGAAGCTCTACGCCCCCAGCAGGATGTATAAAAGGGTCTGGGAAATGCGGAGATTTTGGAGATGCTCGGGAGCGGGGAGGCTCCTCCTGCCGAGCGCGGTGTCCTGCTGCCCTCCTGCGGGCCCAGCCTGCTGCCGCCGCCGGGACAAACTCTGGGAAAAACATCCGGGAAGGCACATTTTCACAGGGAAAATAGACACACAGAACATATCGACTCGTGGGGAGTATCCTCTGCTCTCCTGCGCATGATATAATCTGCATACAATAAGTGGGTTACGAAAAATAAACAAAAAACGAGCAAAACAGCCCCCAGCAAAACAAAAGATATGTTTTAGCTGTGTTCCTGTCTCAGAAAGGTTCAAGATCTCTTGTGTTGTTGATAGGAAAAAGCTATGCTTTTTGTTTTCACATCTATTAACGGAGCAGCATCTTTTAAATTACAAAATCCAAGTATTGTAGAGTCCTAGAGGGTGGAAAATACCCTTAAGATCATCTGGTTAAATGATAACACTGCCAGAGGTTTGGCAACATTGTGGAAATAAGCAATCCAGGCTAAATGTGAGCTAGCGATGTGCTGTTGGGCTGCTTGACGAAATAAAGTTAATTGTATCTGCCTCCTTACAGGCACTTTTATATAATAGTCTGTTCTTCATAAAATAGAGACCTTGGAGAGAGCTGCAACAGGAAGAATTAGACCCATGAAACACAGAATAAATTGTTTAAGGCCAAAGGAAGTACAGACCTGCTCATTTTGCAGTGATTTCTGTGTCTCTTTCCTGCTCTGCATGTGTTGGTATCACCCTGGGTGTGTAATTCTTCCCATGCATCACAGAGGAATCCTAAAATCCTAGCTCTGGACTGGGATTTTTCTGGGGGAGACCAGGTGCCCTCAAGGTTATATGTAGCACAAGCACATACAGGACAGCCAGATGCACTTTTATGTTTCTAGCTTTTAACTTCCTTGAATTCATAATAGAGCTGATGCCTAGAGAGGCTGACCTGGAACAGAGGCTGGGCAGAGTTAAAGGAATAAAGGAGGTATTTATTAAAAGGCTTCAAAGGACACACCTTGGACAGCACAAGAGCCTGGCCAGGGCTCTGCCCAAGATGGACCCAAGCTGGATGACTGGTGACGAGTGAGTTTTCACATTTTTGTAAGTTTTACATAATGGGGTTAATTGTCTTATTACAGCTTCAGGTTATGAAATTCCATCCTCCCAGTTTGCTCTCCTCAATTTGCTGTTGTTTACACTTTTTGTGCCTGAAGCTGCAGCAGTGTCCTTGGCTCTCTCTCTTGGAAAAGGATTGTTTTGTTTCACTAAACAGTGAGGAGAACTTGCTAACAGTTTACATGATGTTCGGAGTCACACACTAAGGCAGTACAAAACTGTAAAATATGGAAAAAATATGGAAAATATGAAAGCTAAAATTAAGGCAATAATAATAATAATAATAATAATAATAATAATAATAATAATAATAATAATAATAATAATAACACAAATAAGAAGCCAGGGTTTATTAGATGAACTTATATGGCTAGGGAAGAAAAGGCCAGAAATCCAGATCCTTAAGTCCTCCCAGTCTAACATATTCTTGCTCCTTATAAATATTGATGAATATATTCTTAGCAATAGTGCATTTTTACCAGGAGATTCAGCATGGATCTTAAAAAAAGGCATTTATCATTCTTTTTTAAGCTGGGCACAGGCAGGCCCTCCCCTAGAATGTAGCTTCATCACATTCCTGTATGCTGTAACATATCCTCTCTTATGAGATCTGATACTGGAGAAAAGGCACTTTGCTTTTGCTGTCAGGTACACAATAGTTAATCCTTTCTGCAGAGGTCTTGCATTTCTCTGCAGATTACAATGTGCTGCGAGGTAACTCACAGTGCAGAAATAATGTACCTGAATGGCCAGGACATAATTTAGTTATGTCTACAGCAAGTGAGCAATGCTCAACCCCAAGAGTGGCATGCTCCAAAAGTACTGCACAGTACAAAATAACTCTGTGTATAGTTTGGATCAAGCTCTGCTTCCATTTGCATCCTTGCAGGAGCACAAGTCAGGCCAGATTCATCTATCTTCTGTGAGGTGATCAGCGATAAACAAACTAAGCTGTGCATGACCATCGTGCTTTTACTCATCAGATGCCTCTGAAGGAACACTGGCATTCGAGCCAAGATCTTTGCTTGAATGAAAAATTATCCCCACTGGAATCAAACAAGGCTATTTGCCATAAGTACAGAAATCAATTTAGTATCTCCCTCTGCCAAGGGACTCTGGGGCTAAGCCTGCTGCTGTTGAGCTCATCAGATAGATAGGGCTCATTATCCTTGTAGGGGATTAAAGACCACTCCTACAGACCTGCAGAAGGCTTCTAAGCAGCACTAAGACCCAAATGTCCCCCTAAGTGACTTCCATTCCTGCACAGGCATAAGGTTGCAAACACTTCTAGTGGTATTTCCAAGACCAGAGAAAAATCCTGTCCTCAGACTTCTGGGCTATGGGGTCATGCTGCGCCTGTATGAGGAGGGTTTATCCTCAGTATGAAATTTTTCACTTCCCACTGTTTTGGTGAGGAGAAGTTGCAATTAATATACTTCAATTTCAAAAGAGGAAAAAAGTAATTACCAAAATTATAGTAATTGGGGCATTCATCGCCACTTCAAAAGATATTCTTTTCTTTAGCATCTTTGCTGAAAAGTACTTTCAGATTTACTAAAGAAATGTCCTCCCCCCATCATTAGTCTTCTTTAGAAATGAATACTAAACAAATATTATGGAATGAGTATGAAGTCACTGAAATCAAAGGATACAAGTCAGTAACTCTGTTATATTGAAAAGTCATTGATCTTCAGGGAAAAAAAAAACAACAAGGGATTACTAAAAAATGTATATAGTTGATATTGTAAATGAAAATATGTTTGAGCTTTGGACAATGGTCTCAGGCACATGGTGGGATTCTTGGGCTATCCTGCACAGGG
The DNA here is from genome assembly GCF_901933205.1 of Camarhynchus parvulus. Lineage (NCBI taxonomy): Eukaryota > Metazoa > Chordata > Aves > Passeriformes > Thraupidae > Camarhynchus > Camarhynchus parvulus. Next base: position 103,818,872 of record NC_044571.1, read on the forward strand.
CCAGGAGTTGGGCTTGTGATCCTGATGGGTCCATTCCAACTCAGGATATCCTATGGTTCTACTATCTAGATAAAATTGCAGTCATACCATAAAAAGACAAACAAGGACAAAAAGCTTGGGCATAGCCACCTGGTCATTAGAAAGGTTGCTGTTGCATCTAAAATACATGTAAACTAAGCTCCAGGCAGGCCAAGGTTAAACTAAGCAAGTCTGACAAGTCTACATCCTGAGGTCTTGCAAAATCAGTACAAATCACTACAAATCCTGTGGCCAGTTATTAGCAATTTTTTACCAAGCTATTACACTGCAGTACAGTCACTGAAAACTTTTGTCTTTAGAGAACAAGGTAAGGTGGAGAAAAGGCAGCAGTCTGTAGCAGTGAAGCAGCAGGCCAAAAGGCTACAAACAATCCTGACTGGAGCCGGCAGAAACCGTGAGAAAGCTGACAGCTCTTTGTGGGAGCAGTTCTGCAGCAGTAAAAAGCAACTTGTTCTTCCTGAGAAAGAGTTCTAAGACTGTAGAAAACAGCCTACTTTCCCTGAGAAAGAATTCTAAAACTGTGATAAACACTAACCACCTATATAAACTGTTTTTACACTGTTAGATAAAAATATAAAAACTATCTCTCACAAACAACTTTTCCCAGCACGTACGCGCCGAGGTTTTGAGTGACCAATCACACAGAGTAACAACTAGTTACTGATCAATTAAGGATAAACAAGGGAAAAAAAATCCTTAAAAAATCCTATGAAAGAAAACATGAGAAACAAACAAAAATCAATCCTTTCTTTTTACACCATAAAACATGTCCTACATCCTTCTCTATCAAACATCACAGCAATGAAGTTCATTTCCTTTTTGAGTTGTCTGTTTTCTCTACCATAGTCCTCTACTTTCATTTGTTCTATAGATCTTTCATTTGTGTCTTTCTGTGGGAAAAAAAGAAAAGAAAAGAAAAATAAACGAACAAAAAACCCAGCATTTAAAATGTTGGCAGAGGTAGGAAGCTAACCTGAGTACAAAAGAGAAAACAATGTCTAACAGAGGTCTCAGAGGCACAGAAACGAGACATAAAGCAGCCAGAAGTCACTGCAGTCCTCCTCACTTTTGCTTACATTTAGTGTTTGCAGGTTCCCAGGCAGCAGTGTTCCTTTGTTTCACCTGCAGGTGCTGCTCTCTGGTTTCACAGAGGTGCCACAAAACATCGCAGAGTTCCCAGGGGAAGTGCAGAACTTACTGGGCCCCCACTCAGCCTAACTTCCCAGATTTATACAGGGAGCAGCTGAGGTCTCTTGGTTTGTTCAGCCTGGAGAAGAGAAGATTGAGGGGACACCTCACTGGGGTTTGCAGCTTCCTCACAATGGGAAGAGGAGGCACAGGCACTGATCTCTTCTCTCTGGTGATCAGTGACAGGACCCAAAGGAATGGCCTGAAGCTGTGTCAGGGGAGGTTTAGATTGGATATTAGGGAAAGGTTTTTGGTGGTTGGACACTGGAACAGGCTCCCAGAGAAATGATCACAGTGTCAAACCTGACAAAATTCAAGAAGCTTTTGGGAAATGCTCTCAGCACATGGTGGGACTCTTAGGTATCCCTGTGCAGGGCCAGGAGTTGAACTTTGGTGATTCTTATGGGTCTCTTCCAACTGAGGATATTCTATGACTCTATGATCTCGTTTTTCACATGTTCCTTTATAACCTGGACCAAATGGTCCAATGTCCAAGCCTGAAAGACAGGTCACACTGCAGAGGGATGCAGGATGACCAGGGAAGAAACAGCAGGAAAAGCCATGAGCTGTCTCTGCAGTGCTTTGGGACTGCAGGCAGGATACTGCAGCCCAGAAAAGCTGTGGGGGCTCAGGGGTGCCTAGAAGTGTTTGGAAACACAGAAAAACACTGCAGCACATGTAAGAGCATGTGAATGATCACTCTGGAAGGAGCAGAAGCAGCAGCTGACCTTCTGACCTTCCTCTTCCAGCATGCCCGTCCTCATAACTTCCACAGCCAGTGAGCCTGGCTTTTTTTCACACCCAGACCCCCAGCTCAAGATGCCAATGCCTGAGCTGTGTTTAGCCATTCTGTGGCTGACCCACAGCACCCACTGGCTGCTTTCTGCCCCACATCAGGCAGTGGGATTTTGTCTTTGATGGACAGAATCATCAAATGACCTGGTTTGGAGGAGACCTCAAAGATGAGCTAGTTACAACCCCCTGCCATGGGCAGGAACACCTTCCACCAGACCAGGTTGCTCCAAGCCCCATACAACCTGGCCTTGAACACTTCCAGGGATGGGGCAGCCACAGCTTCTCTGGGAAACCTGTGCTAGGGCCTCACCACCTTCACAGGAAAGAATTTCTTCTTAATATCTGATCTAAACCTACTTTCTTTCAGTTTGAAGCCATTCCCTTCATCCTGTCACTCCAGGCCCTTGTACATAGTCCCTCTCAATGTCATGGTCCAGCACCTTGGGTACCACCTTTGGTATTCCAAAGGGATGCACCACCATGCAAAAGACATGGGCAAAACATTCCCCAGAGGATCAGCCCTTGAAGAGACCTTTGAATTTGGAGAGCATTGCAACTGCACCCTACTGATCCCATTTCCACAGCTGGGAGACAGATCTGTTGGCCCTTATCATGGATTTTTATGCCAATCCTTTGCAAAGACTAAGGCAGTAGCACAAACACCTCAGGGAGATGAGGGCAAGGGAACTGCTCTGTGAGAGACCCCTGGCAGAAAAAAGCCGCCTGTTTCCTTGGCACTTATTTAATTTCCCACCTGGAATGTATTTAAGGACCTAATAAGAAATAAACATAGCTATGGGAAGGAGCAGTTGACTGTGAAGATGTTTAAAAGTAATAGACATGGCTTTCCATGGCCTTTTGTGAGATGTGAATAACATTGTTGAGTCTTCCTGCATCCCCAGAAGATCCATTTAGACTAAGAGTGAGCTCCCTGCAGTTTTATGGACTCAAAAACCTCATCTCTAAAACTGGTGAATTACCAATTAAAAGCAGTAATGGCAGCTGCAGCAAAGAAGTCATGACAGGTAGTAATAAGATCTTTTCTGTTTAAAGAAGACAATGAAAAGTGCATTTGCTTTCAAGAAACGGTGATCCTCGTCAGACATTAAGAACAGCTCACCTCAAGCTCTACATGGAGTAGAAAGAAAGAAAAATAACACTTTGGATTTGGGAATGAGTCTCCTGTGGGGCTGGTTCACTGAAAGATCTAGCTCATTATCTGTGGAAATGTAAATGTTATGTCCCCAACAGGGGAAAAAAATGGAGAGAGCTTCTGTTTTAAAAGACAGAGCCTTGCATTTTCTGTAATTTAGCTGCAGTAAAATTAGTTGCAATCTTAATTCCTTCTTCTAAGGTGGTGCTCCAAAATCTATTTTATTATCTAAACCAGCAGATTACACTTCTGCACCTCTGCTGTAAAGAAAGACTTCAAAATGTCACCTTACTTAAACCCCATAGCCTATCGCTCTCCTTAAGCAGCAAATGATTTGAAAAAACAAAGCCTATTTCTGTTTTATTGATGTTTTTTCACACTGCTGAGGTGTTGTAAAGGTTCCTCAAAGAGCAAGAACATGGTCTGTGCACAGATGATTTCCTGTTTTGACCTCTGCTGTTTTCTGCTGACTTTCCTCCATCACCTGTGTCTGCTGCAGAACTAAAGCACAGTGCACAACAACAAAGCTGCTTCAGGGGTCCACAAGAATTTCTTTAGCAAATAGCTATCATTAACCACACCACTGTTAACATTTCCTGTACATAAAACAACAATTGAAATAAGATTTAGATGTTCTTGTCTGTTCCTTTAGTTCTTTGCCTCAAAATTATTTACTACAGTCTGCACTTCAGATCAGCACAAAATAAATATTTGCACTGGTCTGTGTACTCTTCTAATTTATGCTACAAATTACAGGGCAGTTAAGGGGAAGTTAATGACTGATTTTGAAATGCAATAGCCACTTCTCCAGTGCTCTTATTTTTGTTCACTCTGTTGTGCATAAAATATGTCTATATGAATTTGTACATATACAAATTTATAATGTATCATTTTCACAGGTAATTTGATGTAAATTTATCACTGTAAAGTAGAAATTAACAAATAAAATGAATTGCTGTATTAAAATTCAGCTCAGAATTTCCTGATGACCATTTACTTTAAATTCCCTTCATAATAAGCTTTTTCTGTTTAATTACATGTGATGGCACTTAGGCAATTAATTTTCATTTCTCCAAGAAGGCCATATTCATAAAAGGATGTTTATTACCTCCCTAACCTGGTGCCATGCAGAACTGGAGGAAGACAGTGTGAGTGACAATTGCAGTGTTGTGCCTACAGGAAAACACTATAAATAGAGCAGCTAAACTTAGAGACACACCTGCTGTGCTCTCAGAATTTAATCCTCACACAAGGTGCTGAGTACCATGCAGAAAAAAAGCTTATAGGAATCACCAGGCATTAGCAAGATCCATCCACTGCAGAGTGGGGCATGGGTGACAGAAATGCCAGTGTTGCTGCAAAACCCCTGTAATTTGTTATTTGGAAGCTTATTGAAACACTGTATGCAGAACTTTCATGGCATGCTAAAAAATATAAGACCAGAAGATGACTACTGAGCCACACCATCATCTCCAGTGTAATGTAAGAGGTGCATAAATGTGAATTTCTGCCACAATGCTTCCAAAAGCACCAGCTCTTCCCAAGAGTAAGCTCCCTTGGTAACTGCCAGGGAGGAAATTCCCTCAAAACCAACATTTAAAGCCACTATCTAGATCTTTGCAGGAAAATCTCCATCTAGGTACCTTCAGCAGTTCCAAATCCTTTTTTCTTGCCTGACAGTTTTGCAACCAGTGCAATGCGCTCCTGCTCTTAACAGGGATTTGTAAGCCTGTCCTTTAGCTAAAAGAAAAAACAATGTCATGTACATCCCAGGAATGGGGAATTAAATAAAAATGTCAGGTGGCGTGAGAAAAGGGAAGCTGAAATGTGAAAAACTGGTGAAAGGGAAACATAAATTGCCTGCACTGTAGCTTCATGTGCATTTGTGTGTTTTATATGTGTACACCATGATCATAGAATCATCAAATGGCCTGAGCTGAAAGGGACCTCAAAGATCATCTCATTCCAGCTCCCTGCCAAGGGCAGGGACACCTCCCTCCATCCCAGGCTGCTCTGAGCCCCATCCAACCTGGCCTTGAACACTTCCAGGGATCCAGAGGCAGCCACAGCTGCTCTGGGCAACCTGTGCCAGGGCCCCACCACCCTCAGAGGGAAGAGTTTCTTCCTAATCTCTAATCTAAACGTACTCTCTGTCATTTTTGAAGCCATTCACCCTTGTCCTGGCCCTTGTCAATAGTCTTCTCTCCATCTTTCCTGTGGGTTCCCTTCAGGCACCGGAAGGCCACAATTAGGTCACCCCAAAGCCTTCTCTGTTCCAGGCTGAACAATCCAAATTTTTCTCAGCCTTTCCTCACAGCAGAGCTGCTCCATCAGCTCTTTGTGTCATTATTATTATTATTGTTATTACTGATGCCTTAATTTTACCTTTCATATTTTCCAGATTCTGTACTGCTTTAGTGTGTGACTCTGAACTTCATAAAACAAAATAATCCTTTTCCAAGAGAGAGAGCCAAGGACACTGCTGCAGCTTCAGGCACAGAAAGTGTAAACAACAGCAAATTGAGGAGAGCAAACTGGGAGGATGGAATTTCATAACCTGAAGCTGTAATAAGACAATTAACCCCGTTATGTAAAGCTTACAAAAGTGTGAAAACCTACTCATCACCAGTCATCCAGCTTGGGTCCATCTTGGGCAGAGCCCTGGCCAGGCTCTTTTACTGTCCAAGGTGTGTCCTTTGAAGGCCTTTTAATAAATACCTACCTTATTTCTCTGATCAAGCTGGTGGCCTCCTCTGGACTGGCTCCTGTCCTTCCATGATGATATTAAGGACAAAGGACCTCGGAATTAGACAAGAATGGAAAATTTCAGTCACTTAGTCCAACATGGTGCTCTCATGGATATTAATTAAACTGTTAAACTTTAGAAACTCCCATATGAAAACTGTCTAGATTTCTCATCACACTGCTTCAAGAACCTTATTTTTCCTGATTACTAGATCATTTTGCTAGGTTTCAAGATGAACTGTGCCAGCTTATACACATTTGTTTCTATATCCCCACCATTCTTCAGTGTTTGAGCTTTTTCCATCCCATTCATTTGCTCAGTGTACTAAAACAGAACAATCATATCCCTTCAGGCCTTCCTGCTACAGGCTGAACAGAACAGAAGCTTACCTTCATCCTTTTAGAGAAAGGACAGTATAATTAATAGGAAAATAGATGCATAGGGAAAAATCACAATTCTTCCTGGAAAAAATGACAAAACTATTTTTTTATTCATCCATCACAGTCAGAGCAGTGGTCCATAAACCACTTCTAGGTCACATAATCAAAGAGGGACAAACCAGAGCAAATGTCAAACACAGTGTAACATCTTAGTCCTATTATGAGGTTGTGTTTAGTCATTTCTAGGTGTATGAAAGAGGACTTTTCCTCTTAGTCAGAAGCTAAAAAACTATGTGAACCACACAAGTTGAGGGGGCTGTGAATGCTTTGTGTACTTTTTTCCCAGGCTGGAAGCAGGGTTGCAACTTTTTTATTTTCAAAAGAAGATAAGGGACGGGTACAGGTGGTTCTGTATGGAAAACATGGGTTGCCAACAAGTGTGGGACACACAACAACCATTATTACAGTCTTAGGTTCTGTTTCTCTGCTGAAGCTTGAGAAACAGGTAATGTAAATGCACTGAGCTCATGACCAGTTCCAAATACTTGCTTTATTTTCTGTTATTTTTATTTTAAAAAACACAAAATTTTCAATATCTTATAGTTTTTGCTTTGCAAAACAAAAAGAACAGCTAAAAAACATGTCTGACATCTGCCATAAACAGAGGGTGGCATGCTCCAAGTAGTTGATGAATTATAGCATGCAATCATTCCATAAATAATTATGGCAGCTTTCCAAATCTAGTTTTCTTTTCTTCCAGTTCCACTGGTCTTTATTGCAGTAATGGAGATTGTCACTAGGAACTGTAAATTCACTCAGGAGCTAAAGAGTGTCTGAGAGTTTTGCAGTATTGACTGGAGAGATGCTATGTGGCAATCACTAGTATATCAACCCAAACAGCTATTACCCCTTCCATGGGTCCCATGAAACCTACCTGGAAGCTTATGGAGTTCTCATTTCCTACAATGGAAGAAATTGCATTTAGAAGAAACTCTCAAGGGACTTCCAAAAGTCAAGAAAATGGCACAAGTCAGGCAGCTAAAAAATAAAGCAGTAAAAGGTGGCCATAAATAAAAAGCTGCTGGCAGACCTGGGTGCTCTGGTGCTCCACTGAGAGCTTCCCAGGGAGAGATAATTTTGCAGGGCAGGTCAGAGTTGAAGGAGGAAGACAAGGCAGGCTCCTCAGGCTGTCATCCCGCGAGTGGGCACGTGTTATTTCAATTTAAAATTAACATCATTTGGGGAGATTAACTTGTAAGTTACACAGTGCTTTATACCAATCAAAATACGGGAAGTAAATTAACACAAAGCCTTCAGTTCTCCTCAAGGGAAACACTTTTTAGCATTGTTTCCAGTTGATTTAGCCTTTAAATGAGCAAGGTTATAATTGGTAATTAAGCTTGCTGCATTTTGGGCATACAAATGAAGACAAAAAGTGAAGTTGCAGCTTCTGAGGGGAAAATGAGAGTAAGCATATGGGAAGCAAATGAGGCTAATATGACACAATTCACAGCTTCATTTACATCAGCATGCAAGTCAGGCAGGCTCCCTTGGATTAGTTAACACTTCACTTGCTGAACTTCAGCATCAGGTGTTCTGTAACAAGCCTAAAGACAGCAAAGAGAAAAACATAGTTATGAGATGAGAAAGTGACGAAACACAAAATACCCTGAAGCCTCAGCCACTCTCTTAAATGTAAAGATATGCCAGAATGGCACTACTGGGTGTGGAAGAGGGTCTGGAGCTCTCCATGACTTAGAAAACACATCAATCATGTTCGTGTCTGCTAAAGCCATAAAGCAGCTTTGGATATCACTATTCATTGTATCTTGTACAATTTTCAGCTTTCTGGATTTGGCCAAGCTTTCTACATTAGCACATTGGTTGAGTATCCAACTGATTTGCAGCAAGAAACAGGAAGTTTCCATACATCCAAGTGAGAGACCCTATGAAAAACTGAGGATGACAATTGAATGGACAACTACCTTTTGAGCCAAAACGCACTGAAATTAATTCACTGAATTAATGAAGTTTTATGTGAGTGAGCTATATAACTACATGGTAACAACAAAATTTGGGATACTCATGAGAGAAGTCACTTCCCAATAGCAGACTGTGATTTGCACTTTCTTCAAGCTGTATCTTACTAGTCCTTCCAACCATGTTCCAATCATTTTGGTTGCTTCTGCCTCTATTCAGCCAGGCAGCTCCCTCCAGATTTTGGCATTAATGTCTCTTGGGTGCTTTTCCCAATGTGAGCTATCAGAAGCAGCTGCATTCAGGATCATGCTATGTACAAAACCTGCTGCAATTCAAAAGAGAAACATGCTACCTTGGCATCTCCTACGCTCAGCAATAATTTAATTCTACTTATGAAAGAGATTTCTAAATGCTTATGATCCAGAAAACCTCTAGGTCAACAATCTTTCTCTGCTAGGATTTTTATAGCTGGTACAAAAATGTGCCTTTGATAAATATATCAGGAAGGGTAGAGAATGAGTGAACCAGTTTTTTAAAAAACACTAACCAAAATATTAAAAGCTGACAGAGCATTTGGCAGACTTGTGAAATGTTAGTTCTAAATCCTGTATGTCTTCTGAATATAAACGAGATCTAAGCAAACCTGCACTGAAAAGAAAGAAAAGCTTCATTCAGACTTTGCTCAAGATTTCATCAAGACAGTTGTTACCTTTTCCTTCAAAACACAAGTAGCACTGTTATTTAACACATCTGTTCACTAGTTCACTTTGCCAAGAAGCATCCTAAGGAATAAATTTCTAACAGTTTCTCATGGTGAGACCATTCCTTATGGCCAGAATACTTAATTCTATTTTTTTCCTTCACAAAGAAGCTGTGCTTTAAGGGTTTTTTATGTGTGGGCACATGGGAGAGAGAAAGACTGGCAAAGAGAGATGGCAGGTAGAGTGAGGGAGTCAGAGGAAGAAATAGTGATAATATCTCGCCTCTGCACACATTTGTGTCTGCTTTTTGTAGCCTCAGCTGTGTCCTTGGCTGGCAGAAAATTGACTTTCAATTAGTAGGCATTGCATCACTGTGATGTAAAAGGAGGCCTTGTGGGCTGGAGATAAAGTCAAAAGTTAATAAGTGCATCGCCAAAAGATATGTCTAGTCATTTAATGTTTCAAATTACATTCCAGTTTGGGAGGTCACACACTGTTTTGCTGAAACAGAGCCAGAGCTGCATGCTGGTTGCTGCACAGCCTGCTCAAGTAGGTCAGCACTGCCGTGCTGCCACTGCAGTGTGTCTGTCCTCTCGCTGCTCTGCTCCATGGAGTGCAGCTCTTCTGTACTGAAACAGGACCTTATACATGTGAAAAATGCATATTTTATGATTGGCTTTTCGCAAATATTAAAATGAATATTATGTGTGTTATGTTAGAAAGTTATGCTGTATTAATTTTCTCAAGTAGTGTGTTAAGTATAGTTTTAAGTTATAACAAAATGTTAAAATAGAAACTATGCTATGTAAGATACTTTTTTAAAAGAAAGGACTCGCACCGAGATAGCAGCCAGAGGACACCTAAATGTTTCAGAGAAAAAGAATTTATTGTTCTCTTATCAGGAGAAACAAACTTCTTCCTGCCTTGCTCAGCCATGAAGATGCTGTCAGGATTCAGAGGAAGAAGCTGACACTGACCAGACAGAATCCTGTATTTGAATGGAATTTATGCATCATGTATGAGGTGTATGAATATGCAACAGGCTGTTGTTTTTAAGGATTAATCCTCTGTCAACGTGGGTCCTTTTTTGGGCTTATGCTGCCCAGAAAAAGGTACCCGTATGTCCATAACACTTTGTTTCTATTGTCTCATATTGTCCTAATTCAAATTGTCCAAATTATTATTACTCTAATTATATTGCTATTTTTATAACTATTAAACTTTTAAAATTTTAAAAACAAGTGATTGGTGATTTTTCACATTCATTTACAGGTGGAAATCTCCTCTAGTTCCAACCACTTCTAAGGCTTCTGATAACCATGACAGCCCATCATTTGCAGACTTGTGTTCTTTTCTCAATGTTATGACAAGTATCATAGCTAAAAGGAAGAATTGCTAAGCTTTTGTTTCTTCCATCCAAAAATACATTTTTTCCTTTAAGCTGCTGCACAGAAGAAGGATCATTCAAACTACATGGAAAATTAGCAAAGATTTGGGATGATGATAAATACCTGCATGCAAGTCACTGATCCCAAGATGCAAAGTCTGAAATGCACGAAAAATATAAAAATTGGTCAGCTGACAATTGTGTGCTGAAGTGACTGAATGCACTGGCCTTATTTACCTTATCTTTAATGTCACAAGTCTCCTATTCCTGACATCAGGCATTTTGCAACTGTGCTACTGCAAGTATTTTGCTATTGAGGCAACTCTTTAGGCTGCTTGTATACATGAATAGGCTGCCCTGGCTTGAAAACTAAACAAATAAACCAACAGAGGATGATGAAGATGTCTAGGCTGAAGAGAACTGAACAAATTATTACTACAGGCATTCCTTTACACAGACACCTGTATATGTATATGTATATGTATATGTATATGTATATGTATATGTATATGTATATGTATATGTACTTTTTAATTAAGTCTCTACCCATTTTAACATGTTCTATATTATTTTAACAAATTTCTAGACATCATCCAAGATAAAGATATTTTGAGGAATGAGGATTTTTTTCCCCCAGGAATTATGAAGCAGACAAAAAATTAATATAGTAGATGCTGAGAGAATAAACAGCACTAGGATAATAGCTGATGTCTACACTGAATAATAAAATTTACATAAATATACTTTTATTTCCCCTAATATCACTATATAGCTATTAGAATAATATCAAGCTAATATTGATAATCAATGGAATAATCATTATTTCTTCATTATCCTGGACTCTGTAAGCATTGCTATCCAGGGATATAAACACTGTTGAATTAAAATGGTACATGACACACTCACTCATTCTGCTGATATGGCCTTTGGTAGAGGGGAATGAAAAATGCCCCTCCTTAACCTCTGCTAATAGGTTTTAGATCTTTCTCCAATTTTAGGCTAATTTGGGAGTGAGACAAATGTCCCAATATTTTTTTGCAAATTTAATGAAAGAGGGCAGGTAGGGTGAAGAGATCTTGACAGAGCATCTACACAGGGAAAGAGTAGAGTGCGAGGGTATAAAATATTTATTGAGTACTGAAGATATGTGAGGAGAAAGATGTTTTTAATGTCTCAGCTCAAAGACAATCTCCCATGACTTTATCTCTTCCCACACACCAGAGTTTACTCAAAAGGTACAAATCTGTAGGAAATTTCATTAGTACTTAGGCCCCTGTGCCAATTCCTTTTTCTGGGTATTTCCATATGAATGAAGTTCAGCGTGTGGTTTGGCAGTAAAGATGGTAGTTAGCAATCCATCTTTGGTCCAGCTATAGAAGCAAATATCTTAACAGAACTGATAAAAATATAATATTTTTTAAAAGCAGAATGCTGTTATATGATTTAAGATGTTTTAGGGTTAAAAAGAAAGAGACATAATGCTCATTAAATAGAACCAGCAGGCATCTGATTTGAAATGGGATTAGTTCCCCAATCCTGCTGTGCTGTTTTCATGTACATGGATGGATTAACAAAACAGGTTGGGTTTGAGATTTTTTTCTTCCTCCCTTATTTCAGATCAGGACTATCAGCCACCACTTTTTCCTGACTTTGCAGACTAAAATTTTTAATGACTCCATCAATAGGAACTAGGCCACTGTCAATAGTGAGCCTAATACTAACTGGCACTCTTTGGAGATGAAGGCTCAGCCAGCACATAGAGTGACATGTCATTTTAATTTTAATTGAGTAAAAAGTCACAGCTAAACACGGCCTTTGCTTCTCATTAAGTTTATTGGAGAAAACATGTGTGTTGGGCAGCTGCATGGAGCACCTCCTGCATTTTCCAGAGGCTGATAAATGGAACCAAGATAGTCAGGAATCTGGTATGTCCAGGGATAGGGTCAGGAAACCCAACCAACTACAGGTTGTTGAGTCTAGTGAGGGATGTGAAGGGCAACAAGGGCTTCTTTGGGAAAAATGTGAGCTCACTACTTAACAGGACAGGGGATCTGGTGACACAGGACATGGAAAAGGCCATGGTGTGGAATGCCTTTGACTACCAGTAAAAACCAGCCTGCAGAAATCACGGGCCCATGAGACCTGGGATCTAATGGAAAAGTCTGGAGCAATGAGGGCTTAACCCTCACTGGGGGAGAATCACTTAGGGAGTATTTAAACAGCCTGGACATACCCAAAGCCCTGATACCTGATGGGACCCACCCAGGACTGCTGATGGAGCTGGACAATGTCACTGTGAGGCCACTCTCCGTCATCTTTGAAAGGCCATGGCAATCAGGAGGGGTTTCTGAGGACTGGAACAAAGCAAACTTCACCCCTATCTTCCAGAAGGGCCATAAGGTGCATGAAGGAGAGCTACAGGCTGGTCAGCCTTGCCTTGATATCTGGGGAGAGGGTGAGACCTGTAATCCTGGAAATCATTTCCAAACACATGAATGACAAGGAAGTGACTAGGAGCAGCAAGGATTTATGAAAGGAAAATCATGCCTCATGGCCTGAAAGCCTTCTTCCATAAAATAAGTAGTTGAGAGGATGAGGTACAAGCAGTGGTGTTCTTTATCTTGACTTTCACAAGGCTTTCAACACTGTCCCTGATAACATCCTTGTGGAGAAACTGGTGGTGTATGGCCTAGATAAAACTACATGAGGTGGACTGAAAACTGATGCAACTGGGCTCAAAAAGTTGTGGTCAGCAGCTGTTAGTTCAGGTGGAAACCAGTCCCTAAAGGTGCAGCCCAGGGGCTGATGCAGAGCCAAGACTGGATGATGGGACAGTGTGTCTTCAGCCAGTCTGCTATTGGCACGAAACTGGGAGGGGTGTGCTGCCCTTCAGATGGTCCTTGACAGGCTGGAGAAATGAGCTGGTGTTCAAAGTTTGACACAGAAGTGCAAAGTCCTGAACCCCATGCACCAGGACAAGCTGGGACCATCTGGCTGGAAAACAGCTTTGAAGGAAAAGGAGCTGAGGTCTCTGGTGGGCAGGTGGGACGTAATCCAGAAAAGTGCCCTTGCTGTACAGAAGGCCAACAGCCTCCTGAGCTGGATTAAGCAGAGTGCTGCCAGCAGGTCAAGGAAGGTAATCCTTTCCCTTTCCTCAGCCCTGGTGAGAACATCCACACCCTGGAGGGCTGGCTCAGGCACTGGGATAGGTGTAGTGTCACTGCAGGCAGCCTGTGAGTCCCCAGGGACTGAAGGCTGTCACAGACACATTTTATGGAAAAATCTTTTCCTTAGGATTTTTCCTCCTGAGAAGCTGAGAGGCCTCAGGAACAAAATGCAAACAGTGGTTGTCTGCTGCTGTGGAATGCAACAGGTGGATCTGTGATTGGTCTCATAGAGTTGTTTCTAATTAATGGCCAATCACAGCACAGCTGGCTTGGAGTCTTTCCAAGACAGAAGCCTTTGTTATTCATTCTTTCTTTTGCTATTCTTAGCTAGCCTTCTGCTGAAATCCTTTCTTCTATTCTTTCAATATAGTTTTAATATAATATATATCATAAAATAATAAATCAAGCCTTCTGAAACATGGAGTCAGATCCTCGTCTCTTCCCTCGTCCTAAGACCCCTGTGAACACCATCACAGAAGGCATTTGTCCCACAGGGAGACACAGAGAGCTGAGAGTGTCCAGCCTGGGGCAGAGAAGGCTCAGAGGGATCTCTTCAGTGTATAAAAACACCTGATGGAGGGATTGAAGAGGAGGGAGACAGGCTGCTCATAGTGGCATCATAGGAACAAGAAAAGAGGCAATGGGTACTAAGGGAAATATGGGAAATTTCACTGAAACCTTTTTACTGTGAGGGTGGTTGGACACTGGCACAAGGTGCCTAGAGGCCAAGCAGTCTGCAACCTTGAAGGTATTGAAAATCCAGGCAGACACAGCCCTGAGCAGGGGTTGGAGCGGGCAATCTCCTGAGGTACCTTCCAGCCTCAGCCAGCCCCAGCTGAGTGTGTGATTGCAAATATTGCAGTGTGTCATGCCCCGGTGATTCTAAAATTGACAGCCCATATTCTGCCTCGTTTTTCATTTTCTCCAGTGCTTAGGCATCCAGGCTGGATTAGTAATGGTCTCTTTTAACTCCCTGGTATGGCACTAACTCTTCCTTTTGCTGATGAGGGCAGCTTCTGGATGTGCAGTCCAGTGCAAATACACACAAACACACCCACCAGAGCTGGAAGGCAGGGCTAAGCCAATAACCTGCACACAGGGAAGACAACATCCATGCTTACAGTGAAACTGTCTCACATAAACACACAGGAAGAGCATTTGCAACAGGGAAACTCAGTGGCCAGAGTATTATGGTGGGTTCACCATCCACACAAGTGCAAATTCATGTTGCTGCTTGCTTGTGTAAGTGCATCCCCTCTGATGCCCCACTGACTCATTTCCTTAAATGTGTGTGTGTGTGCATAAATACATAAACAGTGACAGCAACAAGAGGCATAAGTAGCAGCAGTGTCACTGGTTAAATGAGTTTCCAAAGAGGATGATTGTGTTGCAGCAGTAACTGGAGTTGGCTTTGTAGTGAAAAAGTAACACACTTCAAGTGGGTATTTGTTTCTTGAGGCAAGCCTTACCATCACAGAGGAATCCTACCACTTGGGGGAACATTATCCCCAAAATACAGTGGATAGAGGAGAAACAATTCAGATAACATAATTGAAAGAGAAGGTGGTATTCATTTTTGACAACCTTCACTAAAGGTTTGTCATAGTTTGCACAATATTACATAGGCATCTAATTTTTCCTTTTTGTTTTTTAATCTACTGAAATTTTACTCTGGGAAATGCAAAGGGGAAGGAACTGTGTAATGGATCAGCCCCTTCTGATATCCTGTTAAAGAACAGTTTAGGCTTAAAAAGAAACTGTGAGGACAGTAGTATGAGGATGCTGTTTTCCTTGCATTTGCTGCTACAGAAGACTGTAGTATGAGGACAGCATACTCAGTATTCCAATAGCACAGGTGATGCTGCCAGATCTCTAGGAAAGTATAGAGCATTTGCAAAGATACTAAAACACCAACATGCTTCAGAAGCCACTCCTTATTGTGTCCTTTTCATGTTGACATTTCAACATGTGGAAAGCCATTAAAGACCACAGAACTTTCATCATTCTGTAGGTCTATATGGAGGTTTCATAATCCTGTATTGATGTTGTTACAACATATTATTACAAAGATTCTCCTTATCAAAAATCAGGGCTTTCTGTGCTACTCAGTGGCCCTCACATTTAAGGAGTCACTTTGGCTCTTCCCAAAATTTCTCACGTAATAGTATTTACCAAAACTTTCACAAAACTTTTACTCAAGCAAAATGAGACTAGCAGACTACCTTAGATGATTTTCAGAAGATCACAGTTGGGTGGCTGCAAGGCTTGTTAGGAACTGCATTAGTATTTGTAATAAAAAGAAGACTAGAACTTGTAGGTTGCAAAAATAGGAGGAGTAAAACTGGCGAAGAGAATGGGGGTACAGAGAACAATGACTGCATTTTACACATTCAGCTCTGGGCAACGATGCAGAAATAAGTCTTGGGTGAGACAACAGCATGAACTAATTCTTTGAAGTTTGTGAGGAACTTCCAGCAAAGGAAGAGGCACTTTGTAAAAAGGCCAGAGGTGGCTGTGTGAGAAACAACTAAGGAGACAGTGAGGATAAGTGTTACTGACAGAGCTGTGCTCACTGTGACAATAATGCTGGGCCATTGCAGAGTCAATTGTTCAGAAACTTTGAAGAGGACAATGAGCTTGCCTTTCATGCTGATGAACCGGAAAGCCAGAAGAGAGCCACAGACATTGTGTCAGCAAGGAAGGTAATCCTCACAGGGCAGTTCTGAATGAGCTTTCGGAGAACACAGTGGAAGTCGAAGGAGACGCACAGAGGAGTTGGGAACAGCTGAGGTGTGAGGTGGCAGGGACACTGGGACAGTCAACAGGGCTGAATCTCTCAAATGACATGTAGGAAGAAATGAAATATTATAGGCACATTGTTCATGTATAGCTCCACAGAGACTGCAAGATCTGATGCCTTGAGAGACTGCCTAGACAGTGTTAAAGGAATAAAGGAGGTATTTATTAAAAACCTTCAAAGGACACACCTTGGGCAGTACAAGAGCCTGGCCAAAGCCATACCCAAGATGGATGACAGGTCATGTGTTTTTACACTTTTGTAAGTTTTGGTCCATATACACATTGGGATTAATTGTCCAATTGCAGCTTCAGGTTATGAAGTCCCATCCCCCCAGATTGCTCTCCTCAATTTGCTGGCTTTTATACTTTTTGGGCCTGAAGCTGCAACAGTGTCCCTGGTTCTCAGGCTGGAAAAGGATTGTTTCATCTAACTAGACTGTGAAGAGAACTTGCTAACACTTCATAGGAAGTTCAGAGTTATATACTAATGCAGTACAGAATCTGGAAAATACGAAAGCTAAAACTCAAGGCATCATTCCATTCAATCTGAAGACCTAAATGGCTGGAAGGGCAGTGAGGCATTTACAGTACAAAGACAGAGAAAGAGAGGTTTGTGACAGCAAAAAAATAGGATTGGTTAAATGTACTGTGCCAAGTATAAGCTGTGGTAGCTGCCCTCAAGAAGATGGCAAAAAGGTGCTGATTTTAACTGGGTATGAAAAGATAGGCCAACAATGGAGGGGAAGAGCTGTGAATCACCACAGTAAGATATGAACCAATGCCAAATTCATGGATAAGAGACCTAGAGACAGGCTCACAGCCATGAGAACTTCAGGGGATGTATTACAGATCCTGATTAAAAGCTGATTAACAAGAATCAGCTGCTTTAAGAGAAATAGCCAAGAATTAGAAGGCACACTGGACAAAACACAAAAGCCAATATGAAATCTTGATTTTGGAAGTGATGGAATGACTTGAATTGTCAGATGACACTGAGAGGCCAAGGGAGATTCAGGTGGAATAGGAGGGCTGAGATCTGGGCAGGAGGAAGGCATGCTCACCTTGGGACAGCACTTTCTGTGACTTGCAGAATTCCACAACTTTATGGATTGTTGTGATGATCAAGAAGGAAAATGAGGCTGTGCCAGAAACAAGGCTGTGGCACTGAACAATAACTTTTTTCCCATTAACTTTGGGAAAAAAAGAAGTCAAAAGAGTTTTAAAGAGCACAGCTGATCATTAAAAGAGCAAGAGGCACTGTAAAGGATATCTAAATCTATGGATAAAAAAGGAATGCATAAACACCACTGAGAAATTAAGAGCTATTTCAGCATTACAATTAATCAATGAGATCTTGCTAGGATTGGGAAATATTGTGTGTGTTCATCTGACTAGAAAATCAGGATAAACTAGTTACTAGAAAGCCTTTTACCAGAGTGTGAAGTCATAGAAGACACTCCCCTCCTCTGTCTCTCATTCATGACTTGTTTGAATACACACACACTCATCTATCACGTCTCTGATCCACTGTAGCCAGCAACCTGCCACAAGCCTCTGTTTATAAAGACACAAATTGTTGTTCCACCCTTGTTTGCTGTGGCTTTCGTGTAATTTTAGGTTGGCTCAGCTTCCTTCATTTTGTGGCCTATTAGATGAGTGGCAGATTCGTTCTTCGAACCTCAAAAAATACAGGACATGACTTTCCAAGGAATACTTTTCCACACTAGCTTGGTATTTAATTTCAGAAGCCAACCATGAAGCCAAAAACCAATGAGTAACCCATCCTTTTCTCACTGCTTTGCTGGGATGACATCTGTGAATCAGACCAGTGGTATTATGGTAAGCTTTTGAAATTTTCCCTTGCTGAGTTTAGTTAGCATTCTGAACAGCCCTGTATATTCTGCCACTGATTAATGAACAGAACTAAACCTGCACAGGAGGAGACCTTAATGAAGGCATGCAGTTCAGTGAGCTCGGGAAAGAAAAAGAAGAGATAAGAGATAATTTCTGGTGGTGTGCTATAGCACAGACAGGGGTGTTTTGCAGAAAGAGGATGCAAAAATGGTGTGGTTTCATATGGCAGAACCAGAGGGACATGGAGGAAAGGGACAGGGGAAAAACAGTCACAAGGGGAAGAAGGGAAAACCAGAAAAAGGCAGGAGAAGAAAGACTCTGGTCTTTCTCTGGGTGTCTTTACCAGGTATTCAGGCAGTTTGCATAAATTGACTCTACTATCCCTCTCTTGAGAGCCTGGGCAATCATGCAGGAAACTGGACAGGAATCTGACAGATGCTGGTTACTTTTCAGCACATATCCCTGAAAAACCCAAAAAAACCAGGGTGGAAAACGGGTAGAAGCATTGAATAAATACTTCAGCCAGCACTGCTGCCAAAAAAGAGGATCATGAGATCAGGGCCTGGAGGGAAGATGAAGCAAAGGGAGTGGATGAAGGAACAGAAGGACTAGAACAAGAGATCAAACTGGTGGTTACATCAAGTCTGAAGAAATTTCAAGCCGCTGAAAGGTCAGTTGCATTCCCACCCCAAAAACCCTTACACCACATCTAGCACTGATACAGCTGAACATAAAAGACATTTCAATGAGCTGGTGAAAAAAGGCTTTGATTTTTCTCTTTAATTTTGTTTTCTTCTCTTTTGTATGACCTCACTGACTCATTTCACCTTGCAGCAGCCATGGGATCACCAGATCCAACAAAAAGAAAACTGCAGGGATAGGGAATGTGGAACTACCTCTTTTCAATTAGGTTTTATGCCACACACTAAGGGGGCAAAGACCAGTCAATAAAGATTTTAAATAGGACATTATAGTAAAGGTTGCACACTGAATAAAGTTGAAAGAGGACTGGGAGAATAAGAAGGTATAACAGGTCACAAAATAGATGAGTGGGGGGTACAGCAAATCATTCCTATCTATACTTGTCTTCCAGGGGTGAAAGATAAAGTAAACTAGGAAAGGTCAGAGAACACAAGAACAAAAGATCTGTAAAAAAATGGACACCAACAAGTAAAAGAAACTAGGAAAAAAAATCCATCAGAATACAAAAAGAAAAAAAAAAGCAAAAGAGATGAGTTGGAGAAAATGTATGTGTTTACTAACTGCAGACAGAAATGCCTGAGGAACATGGAGATCTGCCAGAGGCCCTGGAAAAGCCACAGTCGCCTGACCTACCAAGGGGAAAAATATCCCCAAGGCCAGGGGAGAGCAGAAGGGAGAAAGCAGAGAGGGCAGACAAAGAAATCAGGCTGATTTCAACATGTTACTTCTTAATTTTCAGGGAAGCAGACCTACTTCACCTAGTCTGAGTTTAACATTCAGATTTTTCACAAACTTTTCTCATTTCTTGAGCCTCTTTTAATATGCAAACCTACATGGATACTTTCATTGGGGCAGTGTCAATATTAGTTGTGGTCTCCACTGGGAATCCCCGCTGCAGTATTTTGCCCCACCTCCCCCTGGATTCCTGTTTAACACTTTATTTTTCAGTAAAAATGCCATTTAGCTTTAGAACTCCTAAATCCTTGCTCACAAAACTGGAACTCAGTATGCCTTATAAAACACTGCCACGAGCTTTCCTTTCCAAAATTTTGGTATTTGGAGGGAAGACCCTAATGGAGCTCAAGCCATGATTTTATGATTCAGTGTCCAAGAGTATTCATTGTCTCCATGCATTACCCCTTCAGCTGCCATCCCCCAGTGCCTGTAGGGCTGCACTGTGAACCACAGTGAATCAGCCTGAGGCAGAATTAACTCTCTTCCTTTAAACCAGCGATCCAGCCCCTTGTGTCACCTCACAAACACAGAAACACCAGGAGAAAACAGTGTGGGAACATGACCAAGCAGCTGGGGGAAGGTGAAGCAGTGGGAATTGCTGGAACACCATCACTGCCAAAGCCTCCCTGTTAAGAAAATGCAAACTCAGTCGGGAAAAAGAAACATAGAAAGACAGAACAGATTTGTTTCCCACTAAAATAATTTTCCAGTGTAAGTAAACTGTTAGCTAGAATCACATGCACTGATAAACCAAGGGAGGAAATACAAATGTGTATGAATAAATATAAACCACACCACGGGCAGCAGCTACGATTTCACAATTTTCATCTTGGTATTTCCCAGCTTTTTTCAGAAATTTGTGCCTGAAACATTAGTTCTCTTTCACTATTTTTACTGCAATGACCTCTATATTTTAGAGCAATATTTGACAAGAAAAGCAGCTCAGTTACCAAGAGCCATACGGTCTCCCACATGTCATTTATTAACAAGATTCATGGCTCTTTTGCCCTTGGATTTCACAGCAGCTGCTGCTGCACTGTGGCAATGAGCTGTTGAGATTCAATAGACATCAGAATCTGGAGGGGAAAATACTTCAATAATTATAGATTTTATAAAGCTCCACCATCACTTGTCCAGTCTCCCTTTCTGTTTTGTAATCTTCCAACCCAAGCTGATGTGCCTTTTTCTGTCTTAAATTTTCTTCTGCAATGAAGCCAAGGTGCTGCTGCTTTGCTACACTTCATCAAAAAAGCAGATGACAAGGAGAGAAGGAAATGCATCCCCTCTCCCAGATCCAGTTCTCAGCTTGTGGCAGAAAAAATGTGAGGAAGATTCCAGCGAGCTCTGTGATGAAACACACTCCATCATCCTCCAAGAGAAGCAAATCTAAAGTCAACTTGCTGCCTAAGAGCAGTAAAGGATGGAACCCCAGCACAGTGCAGGACTTCTTTTTTTTCGGGAAATCATAGAAGCATAGAATGGCCTGGCTTGGAAGGGACCTTAATGATATTCTAGTTCCAGCTGTGCAGGGACACACCACTCTAGACCAGGTTGCTCAAACCCCAATCCAACCTGTCCTTAAACACTTCCAGGGATGAGGTATCCACAACTTCTCCAGATGGATGTTCCAGGCACTTTTTTAGTGCCACACCAC
This sequence comes from Camarhynchus parvulus, assembly GCF_901933205.1. NCBI lineage: Eukaryota > Metazoa > Chordata > Aves > Passeriformes > Thraupidae > Camarhynchus > Camarhynchus parvulus. The sequence continues at coordinate 103,840,152 of NC_044571.1, forward strand.
TCTCACAATAAAGAATTTTCCCTAATATCTAATCTAAACCTACTCTGCCAGTTTGAAGCCGTTCCCTCTTATCCTGTCACTCCAGACCCTTGTAAATAGTCCCTCTCCATCTTTCCTGTAAGCTTCCTTTGGGAAAACTGCAATTAGGTCACCCCAAAGCCTTCTCTTTGCCAGGCTGAACAATGCCAGTTCTCCCAGCCTTTCCTCCCAGCAGAGCTGCTCCATCCCTCTGATCCCCTTGGTGCCTCCTCTGGCCTGGCTGCAGCAGGTCCCTGTCCTTGCTGTGCTGGGAGCCCAGAGCTGGATGCAGCCCTGCAGGTGGGCTCTCAGCAGAGGGGGCAGAGGGGCAGAATCCCCTCCCTGCCCTGCTGCCCACGGGGCTCTGGGTGAGCCCAGCACACGGGGGGCTCTGGGCTCCCAATGGCCAGGGCATGGCCAGCCTCTCACCCACCAGCACCCCCAGGGCCTTCTCCCAGGGCTGCTCTGGATCTGCTCATCCCCAGCCTGGATTGGTGCTGGGGCTGCCCTGACCCAGGTGCAGCAGCTTGGACTTCATCTTGTCAAACATCATGAGATCCATGGGCCACTTCCTGAGCTTGTCCAGGTCCCTCTGGATGGCATCAGATGTGTTTGTCCTTTTTTTTTTTTTTTGATAAAATTCAAGAAAACACCCCAAGACAATACAATGAAAAAAACAATCAAAACTGCAGAGATGTGTTTCAACACAGGAGCCTCTGGAAGATTACTTAGCTCTCCCATAAACAATCCCACTTTGACATGTAGGAATGTGTCGCACGTAATTTCCGTCAATTGTGGAAATTCCCCAGATGAAAGGATCGACCTTTTGCCGGTGGTGCCAACCAACAGAAAAAGAGGGAACTGGCAAAAACTGGAGCCCAGGAAGTTCCACCTAAACTTGAGGAACAACTTTACTGCACAAGTGAACACATGCCACAACAGGTTGCCCAGAGAGGGTGTGGAGCCTCCCTCACTGGAGATAATCCAGAAGTGTCTGGATGCAATCCTGTGCCATGCGCTCTGGGATGACCCTGCTTGCTAGGGAGCTGGGACCAATGACCCTCTGGGGTCCCTTCCAACCATACCCAGAATCAGTGATTCTGTGACCAGTTGTGGCTTTCTCCGGAACGCCAGCAGAGCCCTGGCCGGATTTTAATATCGGTTCCTGATCAGAATCGATATTCCATCACTGCACCTTTTTTGTTTTTAGCCCCCACCTCTAACAAAACCTACTCTCCCTGGCTGCTGGGCGCGCTCAGCATCAGTGTGTGAAAAATGCATGTATTTTATGATTGGCTTTTCGCAAATATTAAAATGAATATTATGTGTGCTGTGTTAGAAAGTAATGCTGTATTAATTCTCTTAAGTAGTGTGTTAAATATAGTTTTAGGTTATAAAAAATGTTAAAATAGAAACTATGTTATGTAAGATACTTTTTTTAAAGAAAGCACTTGCAGCGAGACAGCAGCCACGGGACACCTAAATCTTTCAGAGAAAAAGAATTTATTGCCCTCTTATCAGAAGAAATGAACTTCTTCCTGCCTCGAAGGCGCTGTTAGAATTCGGAAGAAGATGTTGATGATGACCAGACAGAATCCTGTATTCGAATGGAATTTATGCATAATGTATGAAGTGTTTGAATATGCAACAGGCTATTGCTTTTAAGGGTTAATCCTCTGTTAACGTGTGTCCTTTTCCGGGCTAGTGCTGCCCAGAAAAAGGTACCCGGACGTCCGTAACTCTTTGTTTCTGTTGTCTCATATTGTCCTAATTAAAATTGTCCAAAATATTATTACTCTAATTGTATTACTATTTTTATAACCATTTTATTACTATTAAACTTTTAAAATTTTAAAAACAAGTGATTGGCGTTTTTCAAAAGTGCCACCGATGCAGGCGCGCTCCGGGTGAGTCACGGCGGGCAGCGCCAGTCGCGACAGGAGCGCGCTCAGCATCACTGTCAGCGGGGCAGGCGCGCTCCGGGGAGTCACGGCGGGCAGCCCAGTCGCGACAGGAGCGCGTTCAGCATCAGTGTCAGCGGGGCAGGCGCGCTCTGGTTGAGTCACGGCGGGCAGTCCCAGTCGCGACAGGAGCGCGCTCAGCATCAGTGTCAGCGGGGCAGGCGCGCTCCGGGTGAGTCACGGCGGGCAGCCCCAGTCGCGACAGGAGCCCCGCCCGCCCGCCGCCCGCGCGGCGCAGACCAACTGCTGCGGGGGGAGCACGGCCGCTCTCCGCCGCCCTGCCCGCCCGGAGGCCCGGGGAGAACCGGAGCTCCTGGCTCATCGCGTTTCGCTGCCCAGCTCCGAGGCGACTCCAGCCACCCCGGTGCGGCGGGGCGCGGTCCGAGCCCCCCGGCGCCCCCCGTGCCGCCGGGCCGTGGTGGCGGCCCGAAGCGGCGGGCGGTGCCCGGCGCCGAGAGCGGCGGCGGCGGCGGCGCGGGAGGGCGGACAAAGCGGAGCGCGGCCGGGGCGGGCGGCGGTGAGCGGGGTTGGCATTGGGGATCGGGGCTGGCATTGGTGATCGGGGCTGGCATTCGGAATCGGGGCTGGCATTGGGGATCGGAGTAGGATTAGCGGTAGGGAATAGGGCAGAGCCGGGGATATCGCGGTACGGGCGGTGGAGGGGCGTCCGCGCCGCTGGTGCGCGGAGGGAGGGAGGGAGGGGCCGCGGTGATGGAGCTGGTGATGGAGTTGCTGGAGAGCAGGACGGGATGGGACGGGGCAGCCTTCGAGCGAGGGAAGGAAGGGGGAAGTCTCGGTCCGTGCGGCCTGGCCTCAGTTTGTCTGAAGGGAAAACTTTGCCGGGACGCTCCCGCCCCCGCTGCGGGCCCTCCCCCTCGGCGGCACGGCCCGGGTGGCTCCCACAGTGACCCTGCCGTGCCTTGTCCCCCTCCGCAGGGCACTATGAACGAGGAGCAGTTCGTGAGCATCGACTTGGACGATGACAACATCTGCAGCGTCTGCAAGCTGGGCACCGAGAAGGAAACGCTCTCCTTCTGCCACGTCTGTTTCGAGCTGAACATCGAAGGTGAGATTCCATGGGAGCTGGAGCCTTCCTGGGCCAGCCCGGCCGGGGCTGAGCGCACAGACGGCTCCTCCAAAGCTTCCATGGGGTTTGGAAACGTCTGTCTGTAGACAAAGTTTTAAATCAGTTTGTTTTCTAGCTCTAAAGGTGGGTGCTGCTCCTCCAGATGTGAGGGTGAGCCCCCTCTTTCCAGAGCCTCTGGAACGCCCTGGTATTTATTCCATCTCCTGGCTTTAGACCGCTGATGTTGGACTTGGGATCTGAATCACGTTCTGCCTTTATTTGCTCAATAATTAGAGGGGGTGTATGTATAAAGCAAGCTTAAATTGCAAATTTTATAGCATACTATTCAGGGTTTTTGGAAGCAGATCACTTTGCTTTCACTGGATCTGCTCAGGGGAACGGAATTCTTGTTTTCATATTTTCTTTCTGAAATTATGAAAGAAATTTCAAAATTTCTTTTTGTTTTCATAAAATGTTGGTATGTGTAATGTGATAAAGCAGGGTTCATTGTCAAAGCTTCCTAAAGTCAGCATCTTGTAAAGTAGGAATTTTTGCCATCTTTTAAAAGACTAATCTTGTAGAACCATTTTGGCCTCCAGAATAGTATTTTTAAAATTTTAAACCTGTTTTCGTAAAGAATTTTGCCATCTGGTTGCTTTTCTTCATGCATGAATGAGCAGTAGATTATTTTTGTCCCTTTTTAAATCAAATTGTTTGTCTTTGGAGCAGCAAAGTAACTTCTTCCCCTTACATAGAGTGGTCTTTGCCAATTATATGTAGATATGACCACCCCGAGTAATTTATGTTGTGACGCAGTTGAATTTGAAGATCTCAACAGTGTTATGTGATTAGTCCCATCATTTCTGTTATCATTCCTTGATAACAGGTAGTAGACTTTTGTTGCTAGTAGAGGCAGTGTATTTCAATCTGAGCACTACCTGGATACTTCAGAAGTAATTGCCATGTTTTTTGCTTTTGTTTAGAAGAGACATGCGTGTGTACTTGCAGTTTTTGTTGAACCTCAAGAGCAGCTGTCTAACCTAAGTCAGTCTCTTTGAGTTTTCTTATAGCTTTAGAATGTTAGGTTTAGACTTCTCAATATGGAGAGAGGATGTTTCTCTCTCTAGGCTTTGAAAACATACCAGCACACTGAGAATTAAGTGCTTCCATTACACTGCTAATCTAGTTTTGTTTTGAAAGTGTTGAAAGTGATAGAACACATTAAAAAATTGCTGTATGGTTTCTGTGCTCTGTTGTTTGAGATAAGCTGTGGATTTGTCAAAGCTGCTTGTTATGGCTGTGACTTTACAAAGTGATCATGTGTTTTAAGTGGAATAGGTTTGGGATTTTTTGCTCTAAATAGCCTTGGTGCTAGGAAAGACTTAATCTGTGGAAACCTTTACATAATCTTCTACATTTCCAGCTAATTTTAAAAGGAGGCTGCATGGAATAGAATAGTGATAAAAGCTTCCCTAAAGTTATAGGCCACTGCAATTCTATTATTTTGCATAATAAAAGTATACATATCTTTGATCATGTTAACATCAAAATGCCTCAATTTCTGATAGTCTGTCTTTTGTGTGCCACTTTGAAAAGATGTACTGTTACTGCTCATAGGGAGGAGAGGCTTAAAAGTGGCAGAGGCTGTGTCAGTGGCTTTTTATATAGAGTCATTATAAGGCTTTTTAGCTGAACTGCTGCATGAGTCAGCTCTTTACTATACTTACGGTCACACTTTTCCTACTTTTGACAGATCTCTACATTCCTGTATTTTTTTTTTTGTGACAAAGACTGATTTTTATGTTTCTCAAATAAGTCTTTCGGCAGCCCTGGGTACAGCATGAACTGGGTGGTTCACTGAAGCACAATGTTATGCTGGATGTTTTCATAGTGACCTCCTGGTTATGTTTTAATGGAGTTCAGATGCATTAAAACTTGTTGAACAGAATCAGCTGCAAGTTGCATCAACTCCTGTAGATTTGTTATCCCACACTTACAAATGAGTGTCGATCTCGCTGATCGTTTGTCTTTTTATGTAGCATCATATTTAAAACTGTCAGCAATTAAAACCCATACATATATTAAGTATTTCAGGAAGTGAAGTAGGCAATTCTAAAAAAGATACTCATGCAACAGCTAAGACAGGCTTGCTCATTTTTGGTATGGAACTGCTCCCTCATGGAAGCAGGAAATAGCTGCTGTTGGAGAGCAGGCAGGCTATTAGTCACAGCTCAGCATCTTGCGGGATGCTTGAGTACTCCCACCGTTTGCAGCACCCTGTTAACTTCCATGTGTTAAGTGCTGTCTGACTTAATTGGAATGTGTGGCACCTCTTGCATCTTTCCTGACCGTGCAGTCTGCACCAGGAGCTGGCTCAGGATAGAAAGGAGCATTACAGATGTGCAAGGGCTAGCAGTGGGCTTGGCAATCTTAGGTTTGCAGGACTCAATGATCTTGAAGGTCTTTTCTGACCTAAATATACTTTTGGTTTGTGAGTGTAGGTATGAAATTCTGGAAGTAGGCTTCCCAGCTTTCTTTTTTTAGCAGGGCATCATAGTAACAAAACTGCTGAGGACTATTCTGTTTCCCCTCATGCCAGCAGCATGTGACTGCTTAAACCTGGACACGGCAAGTCCATGTGCTGGGAACTGATGCAGCTGAACCCTCAAAACAGACTTTCTCAAGTGTCTGTGAACAAAATACTACAGAAATATAATTTACTTAGCTGCACTTAATTACAGTGTAATCTAGTGGTGGCGAATCTTTGCATCTCCTGGCATCTGTGAGTGCAGCAGCTGGACAGGTTTGCCTGTGTCTCAGTGGTGATGTTGATGATTGGCTTGGGTCAGTAAGAGGAGGAATTAGAAATGGGGGACTTGGAGACCATCCCCATCTCTAATAATGACTGATGTCTGGATTAGTGTTATGACATGGCTCAGCCTTTACTTTACTGACATTGAGTGTTTATTTGTAACCTTTATTATGTTTGGACTGTATCTTGGTAATGTTACATAATTGAGGGGAAAACTGTGTTTCTTTTATAGTCCTTTATGGAGAATACTGCTATACAGAAAGCTTCATCTGTCTTCTGTCTTGATTGAATAACTGTTGAATTTCTATTTAAGGAAGTCAGTTATCGTGCCATAAAACCTTTCATTTTTATCAGATATCAGATCTCCATCATTATTTTTCTAATAATAGATTTTTTGTATTTTAGTGAAATAAACTGTGATTATGCTTCTTACTAAGTTCAGTTAATTCACAGAAACTGCTGATTTGATTGTAAGTAGGAGATCAGCTGTGGTGTCTGTCCCAGAATTTATTCAGGAGTGATACTTATGGATTATAGGATCTATTTCTCTAAAGCTGACTGAAAGAGTGATAGCAAGGGGAGAAGAAAAGAGAATGTGGGCACTGGAATAACTAAAGCCAATATGCAGGTTTAAACTTAACCCTCTTAAATGTCATCTGTCTTTCTTGAACAAGGAAAGAGCAACATGCTCAGCAGAGTTTAGTAGTTCTGGTCTTCAGCCTAGAAGGGGTGAGAGCAGTGTTGTCTCTGCAAAGAGCAGTATTTTTTTCCTGTTGCACTGGCTCATCCAGCTCACTTAGTTTGAGGATTCATGCTCAGGGAAGCTGAGTGTACTAAGCTGCACCTAAATACTTCTGTTGCCAAACTAGCTTTTGTGTCTGAAGGTTCATAGTCAGATGATACAGCACAGCAGAATATTAATGTGCTTCTTAAGGTTTAAAATATGCAGAGTACTTACATGTGAAAGACTAAACATTTTGAGAAATGAAGCTGATTGTGAGCAGTGTTTTTAAAGTTGTACATGGGGTTTAGAATATCTTGGTGGGCAGGATCTGCTGGGCTTTAACGTTGGGCTTTGTTTGCCTTGTGCAGATGAAGCGAGCATCAGAGATGGTGCATTGTTTGCTTTTCTGAGTAGGTGTCACAGTAGTAATCAGTGCATTGAAACAGGAAACGTTTTAAATTCATACGTGACTGGTTTGCATAAGCCAGGAAATCACGTGTTGTGTGTTAGTGGAAACAAAGTTCTTCTTTTTAATTTCATTAGAATATGAGAAAATGATTAAGTGAACTCTGCTAGCAGAGATACAGTACTAACAAATCTGCTGTGATACCTCAGGGGTGGGGAGAAATGCATGAAAACTGAAAAACACATGCTTGTGTATATATAAAAACTGTCTGTAAATGTATAAATCAACAAAACAAAATCCTCTGCCTGAATATGGTGTTTTGAAACTCCAGTTGTTGCATTTCCAAGTCGTGGATGCTCCATCCCTAGAATTGTTTTAAGGGCAGGTGAGTTGGAGCTCTGAGCACCCTGCTCTAGTGGAAGGTGTTGGAATGAGATTTAGGGTTCCTTCCAACCCAAGCCAGTCTGTGGCTCTGTGTGACCGTGTATCCTGTGTCTCACCCCTCACACAGCAGCTGCCAGAGGCTCCTGCCTGTGGTGCTGCTTAGAACTGTTCAGCTTTATTCCCATGGGAAGGCATTGCACAAGGCAGCTGTGTCCTGGGATCCTCTGGACACCTGTGGAAATCCCAACTTCAAGATATTGAACATCAAACTTAGAAGTCTATCACAATTATGGCTTACCTTTACATTACTTTACATAGTGTATCTGTCTTCAACTGGGTTTATGCTGGTATTTCTTAATGAAGAATTATTTTTAAAACCTGCATTTCCTCACATTCAGGAGTTGTAATGCAGACAAATGGTAATAGAAGTGGCAAATGTGATTGTTTGAGATGATTTTTTACTCTTTTGCTTGTCCAGTGCTGCTAACTACAATAACATCTTGGAGAATGCTGGCTGACAAGCAAACTGGCTCACTTCCATTTCTGTTTAGAGCTGAGCAGCTGAATAGCAAATGACAGTTCCCATCCCAAGTCCTGTAATACAAGAGACAGTGTAAGTACTGGGCATCCATTCCCCTGATTTATGTTGAAGTAGTTAGATTTCCATGGTCCTTTAAAGTGCTGATAGACTCAGCTTTTGAGGCAATTTCAGCATCAGGTTAGTGCTTCTGAGTCTCCAGGCTGAGACAAGGATGTTATGTTATAAATAAATCTGTTTTACCACATAGCTTTTTTCCTGTTAAGGCCTATAAAATCTTGTATAATATTCTCATTCTGTGTTCATTAAAAAAAAAGAAAAAAGAAGGAGGGGGTGGGTTTAGTTGTTGCAGACGTATAAGCATTCTAATTTCAGGTTTTTTTCCTTTTTACACCCTGCAGAAGAATATCTCACAGAAATAAAATGTGTTGTAAGGTGTAGTTGAAACAAGTGGAAATCACTGATTTAATTCTGTTCCAGAATATTACACATCCTTATTTTTTCAGTGTTAATGAAAGATAAACAGTAAAATAGATTATTCTGGCAATAAAAGCTAAAAAATGCCATCGTTGCCCTTTAAACTAGACAGATGAGAACTTGTTTCAAGGTAGCATTTGCAGGCCAGGAGTATGACTCATTTCTGCAAAGTTGAATGGACATGTGAAATTAGCTGCAGTTTCCACTAAAGCTCTTAACTACAAATTCAAGTCTGAGCATGATTGGAGATGTTGTTCTTACTCTGAATGCTGTACAAGTACCACTGAGTAATGCTAAGATGTGGAGCTGGTTCAATAAAAACATTTTTGCATTCTTAATGTACAGATTTGGGAGATTTGTCCATGCAAGCAAGATAATTGAGTATTTATGTTACCTGGCATCATCCAGACTGCAGAAGTACCAGCTTATGACTTCCACTCTCTTCTGGTTGTCTAACTGATTTTTCTTACAAAGTATGTGGCATAATATTTTCAGTAGTGAAGTTTTCATCAGTGCATTGCTTTGTTTAATACAGTAGCAAATTCTTCTTAGTAAAGTAGTTTATAAGGAACATGATTTTTGAAAATATATTTAAGGGGCCAGCTGAATTTCTGTTCTGTCTGATATATTTGCTCTGTGCTAAAATACAAATGAGCTGATCGGAATGAAGTGGGAGGTGATTTGTGTGCACACTTGATGTGTGGAAAGTGCTGGCATTATCATATGAAAGCGAGGAGAGAACTTTAATTTATGAACAAGATAATATCTGGTATTTGCAAAGTGTCTGGTTTTAGAAATTAATGAATGGCACTGGCATCTTCCTTCTAGCCAGTCTAATAAATCATAAGATTTAACTCTGAAATGAGATTGCATGTAAACCCTTAAAAATAGCAGTTGGCTTTACATCTTGTCAAGGAGATGTACTGGAGATACACATCTCTAATGATCCTGCTTTTCAGTGTTGGCAGAATCGTACAGCTGAAGAGTATCAGGTTTTTGTCATTTAGACTTGTGGATAACTTGTTGTCTTATGTTATCATGGGCTGCTTTTGTCTCATGCATTTTGAACAGGTCTTGGGATCTGCTTTTCTGGGAACCTCCCTCTTTCAGCACTCTTGGTAAGCAGCCTATGCAGCAGTGGCTTAAAATAAACAGACATGAACATTGAATGTCTTGTGAAGCCTTTCTGTCTGCCCACAAGATAAACCACGCTGGAGCTCATCTGACCTTTGTGCTCCCAGTGGACACTCAGAGATGTCTGGGAGCTGTTCCATGAGCTGGCTGAACATCCCTGTTTACAGAGTGCTCCTGAGGTGCACAGCTGAGGGGAGCAGCAGCTGGAACATCTGGGAGCGCACAGTGAAGACCAGGGCTCTGAAAGTGGGCAGCCACAGGCAAGGGTTCTTGCTTACTCTAGGATTAAAGGAGAAGACCAGAGGTGTCTGTCACAAATCCCTCTGGAGTTCAGTGTTTCAGGTGAGGTGAATTGTGCCTGAGAGGCATTTCTTCACTGCCTGTGAAGGCAGGTCTCCACAGCTAACTCAAACTGGAGGCAGAAGAGATGCTCAGGTATAAATCTTACCCATAAATATCTGTAAATTCTTTAAGGAGGCTTTAAGTAACTAATGGCGTAGTGCAAACTTATCATTGACTATTCATGCGTCTACAAGTATTCCTGTTAATTTTAGTTCATCTTAGATTCAGGGGAGATTTTCTACTTCAGCTGGCTATTCACCATTGCAAAAAATAAATTAGTTTACAGCATGACATTAGAAAATGCTAAGAAGGGAATGTAAGCTTTCTTTAACATTATTTCCAACTGATGGATCTGAAAGACCAAATAAGAAGTTTGGTTGTTTGGTTTTTTTTAAAGAGAATAGCAAACAAATGAAAAAAACCCACTGTTGAAGATAAGCAGGCTAATGATCACTGATTTATTTTTTTCTATGGAAACATTTGTGAAGGGATGTGGAATAATCTTGGTATTCAAGAACATTCCTTTTGAATTGGACTTGTTGATTACTTTTATACTCTCCAAACAGGACAACTCTTCTAGACAGCTTTATGTAAACAAACATTTCACTTGCTCGTATGAACAAACATTTCCCTTTTAGATTTTGTGTCTTTATAATGAAGAAGAGTTATACACAGTTCTTGGTGAATGAGTTGCAAAGGCAGAAATAGTCTTTGTAGGTTTCTTACCCTCAAAAGAGCCAGAAAGCAAAAAACTTTAATATGATGAAAACTCATTTACTTTCAAGTACAAATGCCTTAAAATGGGGTAGAATTTCTTGAGATGAGATTGCTCACCTGGTTATCTTGTAAATATTCTCCCTGCTCTCAGCTACTTTACAGTTATGAATAAATAGAAGTCACAAAAATGTGTATTAACCTGCCTGATTGCTAGTCATGCATTTACAAAATTACTTTGTAGGAGTGGATTAGGAGTCATGTTGACTGGCTGCCTTGCATAGCTTATAAATTGAAAGTCAGGGTTTGGGTTGAGTTGGTTTTTTTTTTGCCTAAGCATTAGGCAGTTATGTAGGAAGTCCTGTTCTTCAAGTCAATATACAAAGATATAGAGTGAAGTGATATGTTCATATCCCATCTAGGACACATGAGTTACTAGAATCAGAAACAAATAATGGATTGTAAGCAGTTATGTTGTTTTATCATTGTCTGGAGGTTTGGCATCAGCCTGTGAATCATGTGCACTTGAGGAATGATCTCTGGCATGAGCTTGTTTCCTTATAGCATCTGTGCTGTCTTAAGTTTGTTAGATATGGTCTTGTAGATATTAGCAAATTTTGTGGGATTTTTTTTCCCCTGCAGATTAAACTTTTCTTCTCTGGGTGTTGTTGGGTGGGATTTTTGTTGCTTTTTGAAGGGTTTTTTCCTTCTCTGAAGAAGTGAACATGAAATTTAGGGTGTACTTGGACATAGTCTGCAGTCCTGTTCTTGGAAAGTAAGACAAGGAACAAATGTACATACCTGCAAATGGGGGAGTGGGGAAGTTGATGGATTTACAATTGCAGACTTGAAGAACCAGACAAAAAGTAAGAAAGATTGAGGCTGATATTGGCAAACAGAAATGTGGAAACAGAACTGAAACCCTGTGAAAGTCCCTGAAACTCACAATAGCTGTTTATCAAAATTACAGTATTGCTTCTTGTTTTGTGCAGAAATCTTGCCATGCTTTATTCATCTGTAGGTGTATAGTGTTGAATAAAGCAATAAAACTGAATCATTTTTATATATCACTTGGTCCATGCCAGCTCACCAGATTGTAGCTTTTTCTGCATTTGTGATGAAGGGAAAAAATATGAAGTAGTCTGAGTGGAGTATGAAATCTTCCCAAAAAGAAATGGACATCTTTTCTGCCTCATGAGGCTGATGGTATTGCCCACAACAGAAGGATTTGTTCCAAACTTGCTGTAATTCTGGTGTGTGGTTGTTAGCTTGTGCTGGCACAGCAGCTGCTGTCCCTGCTCAGCTCTTCCAGAAGGTTATGGCTGATGTTCTCTGCATAGGAAAGGACTAATTGTCACCTTGGGACAAAAGAGAGATGGATGCTTGTTTTAGTTTTGTGTGTGATTGTTACAGCAAAAATCCAAACCAGTTACGTGAAAGCTGAAGCAGGTCTGTTAGCAGTTGTCTGCAAAACTGGTTTGGATTTGCACATTTTCAGTTCCTTACTTTATTCAAGATTCCTTAGATAGGAGCCCTTTGGGGGTTTTGCAGTGGAATAGGAGAAGGGACAGGATGTAAATTCTTATCTTGTATACTGAAAGTGTTTCACAACAACCTGCCCTGTGCTCAGAAAGAGGGACATTGTGGCTAATGTGTGGCATATAAATAGCAAAGCTTAAACTCCTGAAGTAGCATGGGTTTTTTTTTCTTCTGTAATAATTGCTCATTTCAGGCACTCTATTACAGAGTTCAGATAAAACAGATCTCTTTGAGCAGCATGCCTTTAGAAGGGGGAAGTTAGCAATGTTCAGAACTCTTAAAAGATAAATTCATCAGAAGGAAACACTTGAATAACCTTGAGCTTAAGGCTTGGACATAATTCAGTTGGGGCTTTTATGAGGTCATGCTGCACTTGTTCTTTCTTTGTGTAACAATTTGTGTGTTGGCTATTTTGTGTGGTCTTATGCTCCTCTCCTACTGGACAAGTAACATTAATTCTCATTGAAATAATGAAGCAGCCTCAAAGGAATTTCTTTTTCAAGTGATACCATCAGTATTCTGTCATTTGTTGTGCAGGTGTGTTTGTTAAGTGGGTTCCTGAGCATTATTCTATGGAAAAATGTGCAAAGCAGGTTTTTCAGCCCATTGATTATTTTCTGTAAGTAAAAGAAAGCACTATGAGCAGCAGCAAAGTAGAATGTTGAAGAATCACTTGGGTAAAGCAGGTAACATTCAACAAATCACTCCAGTTTTCTAGGGTTTGTGGTGTTGTGAATATATTTGCCTTATAATTTCACTTAACCAGTGTTTGCTTTCCTGTGATGTCTTAAAGACTTAAAGTTTCCATCATGCTACTTGAGTTAAGCAGGCTTGCTCTATTTAAATGGTGCTGATAAGTCCTGAAAAAAAAAATACTTGTCTTTCTTGTTTTCAATAGAAATGTTTGTTGTGATTTTTTAAGTCTCTGTAAAGATAGAGAGGTAAAATAGCATTGCAAGTGGGCAGCAGATTATGCAGAGTTTAAGAAAAGTTGGTGAGTATTTGTTTGCTGAAAGAGGTTGAAAAGAATTTTGAGGTGTTGAGTGAGAATCTTGACTGCCCCTTACTCTTACCTCTGGAGTAAAGAGTGTACTTTACTCCAGAACTTCCTCCTTAAAAGTTGCCTCTGGTTAGTATGTGAGTTTTGTTTCTTCTAATAGTTACCTCATGAACAGAAGGAACATCTGTTTTCATGACTTTACCTTCTCCCCCTGGTCCTAAGAACAAAATTAATCCCAGTGCTGTTTTCTTTTGTTTTCCATTTTTTTAGATATTTTTGCCCCATAAATTGTGTGCACTCTCAGGAACTCAGCCAGAAAATAATGCACTTAAATTTCAGTGCTGCCCAAAGAGTGGAAAATCAGCAATTTGTGATGGCTACTCTAGATGTTTGAACTCCCCAACTTCAAACAGCAGACACCAGCAAGTGAGATAATCAAAATGAAGTGCTTGGATTTGTTTTCAGTTTCTTGTTAAAAATTTTACTTTTTCGGATTAGTTTTGAGAGTAGTGTGGGATTTTGTGGGATTCAGTAATTTAACAAAAACATTGTATCATTTGTTAATTGTTTGGGTTGGGGAGATTACGCTTTGCCTCAAGAATTTAAGAGGTTAAATCAAACGGAACTGAGACTTGTTGTAACATGTAGCTTTGTTCTAACTGTCTGTAAATGTCTCTGTTACCAGATTTTGTTACCTGTTGCACTTCATGGGTTTTCTTTTATTTTAGTCACTTTTAATGGATAATTGCTGCAGGTTGGTTCAAGTTGCCTAGATTCAAAGATACAGTTACCTTGTTTGTTGTTTTCAATACTTCAGCATTAAGCACTTTCAACCTCTGGTTCACAGGTAATATTATTGTTATTTGCAGTGACAAACTTGTTAGACAGCGTTGGTTTTCATTGTATTGAGACCCTCCCAAGTAATATATGGGGTACTGAGATAAATGACAAACTGTTTATTATTCTGGACTTGGATTCTGGATCTACTGTGTATGTGAAGAAAAATAAATATCCACTGAAGTTGCAGAAAGTAATTTTGTAGTGGGGCTACTATTAACTTTCTGGAATAGTCATTTCTCATACCATCTGTGTTCACTCACCAACTGCAGATCTTCACAGATTGTGTTCCTTTTTAACCTGTCAATCACTAGCTGTTACTTAGAGGTTTAAGTTACCTGCTGTAGCTATTTGAACAGTCTTTGAGGGAGGATGAGCGAAGAGGAGAATAAACATCCATCTTGTGTGATGTCATGGTTTAACCCCAGTGGGATGGGGAGACAATTTCAGCTTGTGGGCTGAGACAAAGACGGTTTCAAAGGGAGAGCAAAAGCTGCCTGTACAAGCAAAGCAAAAAAATAATTCATTCATTGCTTCCCATGGTTGTGCAGGTGTTCAGCCACCCCAGGAGAGCAGGAGTCTGTCATGCAGAACAGTGACTTGGGATGACAAACACCATCACTCCAAGCATTCCTCCCTTCCACCTTCTTCCCCCAGCTTTATACACTGAGCATGATGCCATCTGGTGTGGAATATCCCTTGGGTCAGTCAGGATCAGCTGTTCCACCTGTGTCCTTTCCCAGCTCCTTGCATGCCCCCAACCTCTGTCAGGGTGGTGAGAGACAGAAAGGGCCTTGACTGTGTAAGCCCTGCTCAGTGATAATGAAAACACTGCAGTGCAAATCCAAAACACAGCCCCATATTACACTGTGATAAAAATTAACTCTATCCCAGCCAAAACCAGCACATCTCAAATGAATTTCAGGACACTTTAATGTTGGCAAGCATTGACACTGTTAGAGCTTGCTTCCCTAGCTAGGCTGCAGGCTTGTACCAGTGCAAAATAATAAACTATTACTGAAATCTGAGTTATGTTTGACCACTTGAATGAGACAAGCCTGCACCCTGCAGTATTTGAGCAGATGGCTCATAACATTATGCATAGAAGATGGGAGCTTTGTATGAGTGCTGTCAGACTGCTCTGCAGGATCGTTCTGTAGAACTTGCTGGTACACAGTTGGGTTTATTTTACTTCTGCAGCTTATACACTTGTGTATAGGGAGGATGCAGCATGTGTGGAGTTGTCAGTTTGCTTCATCTCTGTCACTGTGCAAGAGGCACACGCTGAAGTCCTGCTCCAGAGATTATGGTGTGCAAAACAATTTGCTTGATAAGGACTCAAACCTGAGGGAAATTCCACAAATTTTGGGCTGTGATGTACCCTTGTTTGCTTCAGTGATAAGACTGATCACTGAATTTTTTTTTTCTTGGTTGCTTGTGAGTAAAGATATTAAAAAATCAGCAGTAAGTGAATTTCTTTCTGTTGTGTCTTTACAGGAGTACCAAAGTCAGACCTTCTACATACAAGATCTTTAAGGGGGCACAGAGACTGCTTTGAAAAATTCCACTTAATAGCAAATCAGGACTGTCCACGATCAAAGCTCTCTAAAAGTCCTTATGCAGAAGTAAAAAATATCTTGAGCAAAAAAATTAACTGGATCATACAATATGCACAAAACAAGGATTTAGACTCTGATTCTGAAAGCTCAAAACCATCCCAACACCAGCTTTTTAGCTTCAGACATCAGACTGATAGAAAATTACTCCCACAGTTTGACTCCCCAGTACCTAGATACTCTGCAAAATGGATAGATGGGAAATCTGGAGGCATCTCAAGCTGCTCACAGACTCTGCTGGAACCAAGAGAATCCACTGATTTCAGACTCGGTGCTACCTTCTGCTGCAGCAGCGTTTTGTGGTCCAACCGCAGCCAGGTCCAGAAAGCTGAAAAAGCTGAAGGTGATTCACTTGCCAGTGTTCGTAGGAGACATCCTCAGCACAGCAGGGAGGAACGTGAGTATGCATCCATTTACACACAGCCTAACAAGCAAGGGCTTTTTTTAAATACCTATTGACCACTTCATGTCTCCACAGGGTGTTTGTTCTCATCCTGATGTCCAGCATGTAAAATCTCTGGGGAAAAAAGAGCTACCTGGCTGAGCAAATAGGGTGGTTTGGCTGGTGTTTTTTCTTTTGGGTTTTCTTTAATTTTATTTTACTCTTAGCTGTAACCCAGTGTGATACAGGACATGTCTAATTTATGCAAAAAATTTAATTTCCATATGTCATTCCTGGGAGTTGCACAGCCCTGCCTGTGGAGGTGGAGGTTACTCAGCTCTTGCAAATCTCTCTTATTGAACTTGCACAGTGCCCTGAATTCCACTTCACAGAGACCTGCCCTACACAGCAGGGGAAATTAGAGGTCATGTAGCAGAACAAACTTGTGAAATTATAGTTGCAGACTTCCCAGTGCATTTTACTGGATTTTTTTCCTTGTGTTTGTTGAGCATAAGAAACTGGGAAAGCCCTTCTGCCACCATGTCCTCTTAACAGCTGTAGCAGAAGACCTGAACTGTATTTTGATGATGGTGAAAATAACAGAAAATTAGTTTCCCCGTTAAGAAGAAATCTTTAGAAAAAGCTAGAATATTTTAGTGTCTCTGGAATCAGACTGCATGAAATGTGTTAGGAATAGATTCCTAGAGGACATGCTGTTACCATCCTGCTTTTTAGGCAGTACTTGGTCCTGAACTGGTGTATGTCCACTCTTACATTTGTAGATGAGGAAAGTAATTAGAGAGGGTTTCTGAATTTCAAAAGAACTGAGAAAGAAAACAAAAGCACTGATAAAATATTCCAGGGAAAAACAGGTGACGAAAAACAAGGTAGTAATGGAATCAGAATGTCAGAAGAGTCAGAGAAAGAGGTACTGTAAAAAGTTGGAATTGGCTTCTTTAGCCTCCCTTTTTTTTAACAAACTGATAATTCTGTCCTTGCAAAGCTGAGTCATTTCTCATTCTTTATGAAAGGATTTTACTTAACTGCTGCATGATGTGTCATGTTGCATTTGCAGTGAATTAGTAGCCTTAAAGCCATAAATCAAAACAGATACATTAGGCTGTTTGACCACCTGTCCACTGGAGTCATAAATTGGGATTACATAAATCAGGACATATAACAGAGGAATTATGGAAGCTTGACCTGGTTTATGGGGTTGTCTAACTGAAGTTAGTGACTTGGAGTTTATCTCCAGTCTTTGATTTTAGGATGGGAACCTAAATCTGCATTGAGCACAATAACAAGCTTTTTCTTCTGACTACAAAATGCAGCTTTGAGGCATTTTTGCTTGTATTTTGCAGTATTTACCTTTAAAAGACATTCATGTGGAGTCTCTATGATTAAGTTTGTATGTTAGATGTAAACTTAGACTGCCAGAATTAGATACCTTCTTACTGCAATACTTTCAGTCTTAACAACATAGCTGACTACTGAAAAACAGTATTAATAGAAATGTAAATAGCTTGGCCAGTATTTTTTCAGAGTTTGCGTCAGGTGTGGATAGAATAATATTTTACCATTTAAATTCAGTGTTCCTTCTCCCTTTCCCTTCTGTATCAGAATAATGTGCCATGAAACAGTCCTGTCCCAAAACACTCACATGAAACATGTGAACCAGTCTGTCTGGCAGATGACAAAATGTTAATGAAAATACTGAAGAATGGGGAATTAGCATCCTACCACTGGGTATAAAAGAGCGAGGGGGAAATCTTGACATTTTTAGCTCTTAATTACTATATTAAATTTAGTCAGGGTTTTTATGGTGCTAAAAGGGTGGTAAAGGGTGAGAAGGGACTTTTCAGGTTTATTGATAGCTGAAGGTAGGCAGGAGCACCATTTTACCTGACTGATGGAGGAGAAAGGTGAATCTGTTTTATTCTTAGCTGGGATTATGTCTTGAGTACCAAGACTTAGCTATTGCCAGCTTCTTTGGCTTGGCAGTACTGTCAGCAGTTGAACATCCCACAACTGCCAGCTCTGAGAAAGTTTGAAAGAGAAGGCTTAGGATAATCAAATAATCCAGTGAGTAGCTAAAACCCATCTTTTTCAGAATTTGGGACTTTAAATTTGCCATGTAGAAACCTTTTGCACAGAGAAATCTCTGGAAAAAAGCTGCAGCATCGTTTTTTCTCTCAAGTATGCCATGAGAGCTTTGCTAAGCTGCAGCAGAAACAGCTTTGCTGAAGTTTAAAAACAGTATTTTAGAATTGCAAGGTCTTAAAGCTTGTGCCTGTGGCCAGTACCCCCTGTGGTGTTCAGATTGTCACTTTTCACCGTGGTGACAAGGGCATCTCAGCAGCAGCCATGGCACCACGTGTGCCCACTGCAGGGTTGAGGAAACCCTAGGAAGCAGACCAGTGCTTCCCTGCTGTTGATCAAGGGCAGTGAAGAACATTTTCACAGTTCCCTCCTCTGAGGCTTAATGTGTATTTTCTGTGAGGGTGATCAATGCACACAACCCGAGATACAGAAGGGCTTTTGAATGATACAGAGGATCTTATAGTTCTCACCAGGAGCACAGAAGGAAACCTGTTTTTATATGCTGGTCTTCATATCAAGCCAGGATTGTCCTTTGTCATTTGTCACTGAGATACTCAGTGGAAACTGTGCAAGTTATTATTTATGCATAAAGCACAAACCTTGATGACCAAAACAGGGAGCCACATGCTGAAAATTCTGTCAGGAAGCTGCTTCTTGCAGGCTGGGAAACATAGCAGGACTTAGCTCAGAATTGTCCCCTTTTCATTGTCCACAATTAAACAGATGTGCTTTCATGGGTTACACTGGGGAAATCATGTTTTGCAGTCAGAGGAGGGTATAGAATTTAAATGTGCCAAGCAGTTCTGACTCTGGATGCTACTCTTTTCAGGCCTTGATTTGCCACCCTTTTAACATTGAAGAGAGGGTTTTCTAATGGAGTAAGTAAATCCTTGTCTGTGTCAAAATTAAAAAGAGAATTTTCAAATTTTC
Source organism: Camarhynchus parvulus (assembly GCF_901933205.1). Classification (NCBI taxonomy): domain Eukaryota; kingdom Metazoa; phylum Chordata; class Aves; order Passeriformes; family Thraupidae; genus Camarhynchus; species Camarhynchus parvulus. Next base: position 103,859,132 of record NC_044571.1, read on the forward strand.
CCCAAATCACTGATAAGTACTGTTGTCTCTGAATTACTGCCACACATCTGTTGATTATTAGAATGCAAATAGGAGAAATCTTGAGAAAATTGGAGTCTGCTTAGGGATGCTTGTGTGACTTTGGTAGTAGTAATAACAGATTTTATTGTTGCAGTGACTACAATGACTCTAGGAGAGTTAAAGCAACTTAATGAAAAACTGCTCAAGCAAATCCAGGGTGAGCATTTTCCAATACTCTTTGTTTTGGGTCTGTGGTGCTTTGTCATAAAAAAAGGTCTGGTTCTAAAAAAAAAAAATTGATTGCCTTTCTGTCAGTTACATTTTAATGGATGTCTCTTGTTTTCCATGGAAATGTGTGATAAAGAGAGATTTCATTATGTAATCTGCTTTGGTGCTGCAAATTGGCACAGTATTCTCTGAGAATTTGACTAGAACCATAGAATTATTAAGGCTGAAAATGACCCTTAAGATCATCAAGTGCAACCATTAACCCAGCACTGCTAAGTTCCCCACAAAACCAGGTGGTTCCTAAATCCCACATCTCCATGTCTGTTACCATCCTCCAGGGATGGTGACTCCACCACTTCCTGGGCAGCCTGTTTGCAGTGCATGACAGCCCTTTCCATGAAGAAATGTTTCCTAATATCCAATCTAACTTTGCCTGGTGCCAACAAAGCCCATTTCCTCTCATCCTGTCAGTTGTTACCTGGGAGAAGAGCCTGATCCCACCTGGTTTCACCCTCCTGTCAGGCAGCTGTAGAGAATGATGATGTACCCCCTGAGCCTCCTTTTCCCCAGGCTGAGCCCCCTCAGCTGCTCCTCATCACACTTGTGCTCCAGACCCTTCCCCAGCTCTGTTGCCCTTCTCTGGACATGCTCCAGCACCTCCATGTCCTTACTGTGAGGGGTCCAAAACCGATCACAGGACTGAGGTGTGGCTTCACCAGTGCCCAGAACACGGGGATGATCCCTGCCCTGGTCCTGCTACCACACCACTGCTGATCCAGGCCAGAGTCAGCTTTGTTTTCAATTCTATACCGATCCGCCTTGGCTCAGGTTGTCCATTGTCGCAGACATCTTCTCATGAAAATCCTTTCCTTAAGATTTTTCCTCCTGAGAAGCTGAGAGGCCTCAGGAACAAAATGTAAACAATGGTTATCTGCTGCTGTGGAATGCAACAGGTGGATTTTTGATTGGCCCATCTTAAATGTTTATAATTAAGGGCCAGTCACAGCCCATCTAGCTCGGCTCTCTGTCCAAGCCACAAAGCTTTGTTATTCATTCTTTTCTATTCTTAGCTTAGCTAGCCTTCTGTAATGAAACCTTTTCTTCTATTCTTTTAGTATAGTTTTAATGTAATATATAATAAAATAATAAATCAAGCCTTCTGAAACATGGAGTCAAATCCTCGTCTCTTCCCTCAACCTGAGACCCCTGTGAACACGGTCACAGTCCATAACTAGAAACAAAGTGATGCTGTTCAGTTTGCAATGCATACAGAGCTGTGCTGGAACCAGGAAAAGCAGAGCTCCTGTGCATGATCCCACTTAAATAAATGTCTGTGCCTCTTCCCCAGTGTTGTTTGTCGCTGCTTCCTAAGGCTGTGTCAGTGCAGGGGCCAAGTGCATTGACCCAGTGCTGTTGTTGCAGATGTGTTTGAGGAGCTGGCCCAGCAGGTGCAGGAGAAGGACTCCCTGGCCTCCGAGCTCAACGTGCGCCACATCGCCATCGAGCAGCTGCTCAAGAACTGCTCCAAGCTGCCCTGTCTGCAGATGGGAAGAGCAGGGACGAAATCCAACGTCCCCATATAAAGGGAAACAACTTCCATCCCCCTAGAGCAAACTGTCCCTAACAGCATTGATAACCATTAAGTACAGCTGCACCCATATCTAGAAGCTTTTGAGAAAACTTGGGCAGCTTTCTCTTTGTATTCATAATCCGTGGGAAGTCTTATTCCACTTTGGGTTTAACAAAAAGGGCAAATATTTTAGGTATTAAAATCTGCTGTAATAAGGTTTATTCACATTTGGGGATTATTATTTTTTCCCATAACTACGCATGAGCCTTGAAATGAATTCTGTGTTTTGTTTATAATAAAATTGTTTCTAGCAAAGAATGACCTGAAGCCTGTAAACCTGCCTCCTTCATACAGAGGACAAAGTAAAAATTTGACTTTTGATCAGGTCTGATCCTGTTACATCCAAGAGAGCTTTAAGGGGAGAACAGTATTAATGAAACTCATGTTTTCTTATTTATTATGAGCAATATTTTATTATTGAAATTTTATACTAAATAAATATCACTATTTTAGGTACTTTTCCAGATCTCTTTATAAAATGTCTGAGTTACTCTGTGTAACGTTTATGCCTTGTGTATGATTGTTTATCCTTTTTCAGGTCTGTATCTTTCATGATACAATTTTAAAAAGTATTGTTTCCCAAAGAGATGAATTTCACATGTTGAAGAGAAAACTCTAGTGGTGTATCAATTATTTTTATCAGCTTTATAACTGAAGAATTTGGTTCATGAGATGTTTTAAAAAGCACAGCATTTGCTTTAAATTAAAAAAGAATCCATACTTTGGTTTTAATGCATAGAAGTTGTTTTATATGTGTGAAATTTTCAATGCTGAAAAATTACTTTGAAAAAACTCAATAAATTTGTAATACTACACTGCCTTGTTATGATTTATTTATAAAGTTGGATCAGACTGATAAAGTGTTTTAATTCTGAAATGCAAGTAGTAATGATACATAATAAATCAGAAAAGCCTTTTGTATTTTTCAAACTTATGTCAGTTTACCAAGTCAAGAAATCTTAGTCTCTGCCAAAAATACTGCAGGGCTGCATTCGAGTAGCTGAAAGTTGCTGAGTTGCACTGAAAAAATCTGGGGGAGGATGGGATGAGTGGAAGATACAGACACACACACAAAAAAGTTAAAAGTCTATGTGCTTTTAGCTCCTGAAATGAAAATGGAGTAACTTCTATAGCTGAGCTGAAGGCATGACTAGCATGAAGAAAGGTTTAGGTTTGATTTTAAACTCAAGCTGAGAAATAAGCCAAAGTTCAGAGCAGGTTTATTGATTGGCCTATATGTAGTGTCTGAGTGTCATAGGACAGGTTGGTTTTATTTGTGGGGGTTTTTTGTTTTGTTTTGGGGGTTTTTTTTGGTTTTGTTTTTTTTTTTTGTTCCATATCCTCCAGCTGTTCCAAACCCCCTCTACAAATGCATGAGTAGGGACTTGAGCTTGTCTCAGTATTTTATGGTTCAGGAGGGGAAAAAATCAGTAGCATCAGTCCTTGTGTATGCAAGTGAGCCTGTGAGTAAGTGGGCAGTAGAAAATCCCTGATTTGTCAGAAGATGGGTTAATCTCCACGTGCAAGTCTGTTGGTAAACCTTGTTGATTCAGTACCAAGGTAAGGGTCAGGTGAGAGAAGCATCTCTGAGAAGAACCTGGTGGAGAACAGACTATCCCTGAGCCAGCAGTGTCCTTGTGGCCAAGGAGGCCAGTGGGGATCCTGGGATGCATTAGGAACAGCACTGCCAGCAGGTCAGGGAGCAATCCTGCCTCTCTGCTCAGCCTTGGTGAGGCACATCTGGAGTGCTGTATCCAGTCCTGGGCTCCTCAGGGCAAGGGAGACATGGAGCAGCTCCAGTGGGGGTTACAGAGATGGTGAAGGGATGGAGCATCTCTTATTAGGAAAGGCTAAGGGAGCTGGGGCCATCCTAAACCTCCCTGGCACAACCTGAGGCCAGGGTTTGGGTAGGAAAGTGAGTCCATGGGGATGTGGAGAGGGTGGCTGGAGGGGCAGCAGCACTGCATCCCCTTCTGAGGAGGCTTTTCCTCAAATGTGCAGGGGCACTGTGGGGAGAGGGCTCTGTCCAGCCTGGCTGGGAGGGCTTTGGGGTGCTTGTAGGCCCCTCTGCTCCCCTGCCAGACATTGCAGAGCTAGTGGCCACTGGTGTGTGTCCAGCATGCAGGGCCACAGCAGCTCTGAGCACTGCTTTGCTGTGGGGTGCACACAATGGGGCTCAGCAGGGCCCTGGGCAAGTGCCAAGGTCCTCTGTGAGCCCAGGGCCTGGTACAAGGGCTCTCAGGATATCTGCCAAGGACATTGTCCTCCCAGTGGTTCCTTTTTTCTCCAGGTGGCTGCATGCCAAGCTCCCCAGAGCCCAGACCAGCCCTCAGCTTCCTGCAACCTCTGCCTGCCTCCTTCTGCCCCAGGGCAGCTGTGGGCAAACACTCCCTGGCATTTCCTTCCTGGCAAGCAGCCAGTCCAGCCTGGCACACTTGTGGCCAGCTGGCAGCATTTGTTGGGCAAGTTTGGCCTTGAGATGTTTGTTTTGGGGTGCTGGGCTTTGTCTGGTCATAGGATGCTCTGAGATGGGGAGGGACCTCAGGGGGAGCAATAAGCTTCCAGTGGGAGCCACTGTCTCATGTCTCTGTAGCAGCATCACCGATGTGTCAGTGTTGTCATCTTATTGCAGGGGTTCCATACTGTTGTCTCCTATCACAAAAGTTCCATACCTTCTTGGTGCTTCTCATGGGCAGCTCCTCAGAGCACTGACTCTTTCTTCTTCACAAAGCAGCCAACTGACTCCTGCTCCCTTCTCACCCAGCCAGCCCACTCTTTTATAGCACTCTTCTTCTCACTGGTTACAGCTGTGGCCTTTTAAAGTCAGGCTTGTTCCTAATCTTTGATAATTGGCCCAGCTGCAACTCCTTAGGGGTAAGGTTACTTTCTACACCATCTTTATTTTCTTATATTCTATCCCCCTACATGTCGGCAGCAGGGCATGGAGCAGCATGAGTACATGGACAGAGCCAGGCAGTACAGGTGGGAGCTGCATTCTCCCCTGGGGTGCCCGCAGTTCTTCACAGCTGTGTGTGTGTCCCTGGGCAGGTCCCAGGGGTTTTGGCCTGGGGGAGTGAACTCAGCATGTAGAAGAGCTGCCTTATCACAGAGAGCAGGGTGCAGCCTGCTCAGGGAAAGTGTGAGAACACAGAACATCCCTCTGGCTGTCCAGGACAGCCAAGACCCCTGCCAGGGGGCTCAGAAGCCCTGGCACAGAGCCCAAAACACCTGTGGGTTTGATTATGACCCCTGGAGCAAATTACCAACCTTATATGAAGATCAGCAAGCCACAACAGTTTAAGTAGAATATTAGTGAAGTTATCACAGGGTAGAAAAGTAGATTTTAGTAGGTTTTTGGTATGGGGGTTCAGGAGGCAAGTTGGAGGGATCTAAGTGCGTCCAGCCTTTCTCCTTCTTCTTCTTGGCCTCCATCTTCTGCTGTGATGTTGGCACTTTTAGATTGGTTTAGAGTAGAAGCTCACTGTCTAACATAGGTGATAGGTATTGGGAAGTTATTGTAAACATTGTATATGTAGTTTTTAGTATAAAGACATAACAGGGCCCAGGGGCAGGCAGAGTGCCTGGAACTGTCCTGCTGAGCGGACCTTGGCAGGGCAGGAGAAGGAATTTTATAGATAAGACACAATAAACAACCTTGAGACCGAGAACTGAAGAACTCTGACTCATTCTTCAAGCACCTGGGCTGGGAAAAGAGACTTTTAACAATCCTGGGCTCGCAGCGACCCAGACAGGCCCCGAGAGGACAGCTGATGGCAGTGCAGGCAGCAGAGCCCAGGACAAAGGGCTCCTGTGTTCACCCACCCCTTGGGGCAGATGGTGGGGGGCTGGATGTGACTGCTTCTGCTTGACAGGTGTCTGTGTGGGAGAGCTGGAAGTTCCCTCATCCTCCTGCGGCAGGGAGTGAAGAGGGCTGGATGCTGGGAGTGCAGCACCACTGCTCTCCCTTTCTCCCCCTGGGGGTGCAGCACCCATCTTCTGGATGTCCCCATGTCTTGGCATGGCACTGATGTTGGCTGCTCTCCCCTCACAGCACACGCCTGGCCATGCTCAGCAACAACCTGACGCACTGGAAGAAGCTCCCACTGCTGCCATCCCTGACTAACCAGCCACACCAAGTGCTTGCCAGTGACCCTGTCCCCTTTGCAGACCTGCAGCAGGTGAGCAGGGCTGGGCTGAGCCCTTGTGGTGCTCCCCAGGGACACATCCTCATCCTGGAGGAGCAGTAATGCCCTCCTGGCTTGCCCAGAGCCCTGGCATGACTATTGGATTTTTGAGGATTCCTTGACACAGGGAAGGAGGAAGAATGATGCGCAGAACTCCATGATATCAGAAGGCTAATTAATTACTTTATTATACCATATCATACTGTAACTATATTAAAGAGATACATACTATACTACATCATACTTACTTCTCATTAACTACTGAAAACTCATGCCTGTCTTCCAGCAGTCTCGACACCCACACGTGGATCCAACTGGTCAATGAATCAAAAAACCATCACCAGAATCCAATCAAGCAATTCCTTCAGGTAAATAATCTTCCAACACATTCCACACGTTCAAAAACACAGGAGCAGCAAATGAGATAAGAATTGTTTTGATGGTTCCTTTCTCTGCTTCTCTCACAGCTTCTGTCTGTTCAGAGGGCATGTGAATACCACACATGACTTGTTAGAGCTGAGGGCAAAGCCTAGGTCAGGTTTAAGGCCTTGTTAGAGGTGGGGGCGAAGCCCAGGACAGGCTTAGGGACTCCTTAGGGCTGCAGGCTAACCTGCAGCAGTTTCTTTGGGATAACTGGGGGTTTCTGTAGCCACCAGTGACACAGCCATGTCTTTGTGCCTGCAGGTGTCCCGGATAGCTGCCTATGCCTTCAGTGCGCTCTCACAGATCCATGTCGACGCCAAAGAACTGGTTGTACAGCTTAGCATCCCCTGAACTTGCCCCCATCATTGCTGCTTCAGTGCTTTGGGTTGTTTTTGGTTTTTTCCCCATTTTTTTTCTCTTTATATCCCTTCCCTCCCCATGCTGCTGCCACAGAACTTGGACAGATACCCTGTTTCCTACTAAATGCCAAGGCGCCCATCATTGGCACGTTGAGCCCACCTGCATTGCTTGAGGCTTTCTCCTCCTCGTGGGTGGGTGGGTGTGCATGGGGAAGAGGCTGTGTCAGCTGGATGCTGCCTTGCACAGGGACAAGCACAAAGGGAACAGCTGGTGCCAGGAGGCCCTGGTGTGGGTCAGCACCATGTGCCAGGTCACCAGGATGGGTGGGCTGGAGCCAGGCAGATGTGATGCTCTGCATGGGGCCTGGTGGCTCCAACACCATCCCTTCTTCTTTTTACATGTTTAGACCTTTATTTTGGTTGTTTGTTTGGTTGCTTTTTTTAAATTACTATTATTTTTTGCCACAGTAGACAAAGGCGTGTTCATCCAGTGCTTGTCTCCACTGTTCTCTGTTGGACACAGCATGAATGTCATGGGGGAGCCATGCCCTGGTGGGGGGGTACACACATCTGTCTGTCCTTTGTCACCTCTTTGATCGTGTTCCATAGGGCCAAGAGGACAAGGGAACAGAAAAGGAATGATGACCCAGCTAAGGGGAAGGAAGCACCTAAGATTCATAAATGCTCATGGTCGAAAGGAATGTACAAAGTCAGAGGCTTTGCAAATAATCAGAAAGTTTTATTAGTAAATTACACGCTTGGTTTTAATCTCATTCTACGCTCACATCCTACAGTGCAGGAACTACAACAAGGATGTTTTTCCAGTGCCGCCCTACAGTTGTTTATTACCAGCAGTCCTGGCTAGACTCAACAGCCATTCAGTTATCTGGGTTTGAGACACACTCGTCAGCTCTCGGTGCTGTGGGAACGGGATGCTCAGTGTGTCCCGGCGTCAGGCAGAGCTGCCCCCTGCAGTCCGCCGTGTGTGCCGGGTTCCGCCCCGCTCCTCCCCCGCTCCGCCCCCGGCCCGGCGGTGCCCAATGGGCCGCGGGAGGGCCGGGCCCGCGCGGCCCTTCGAATAATAGCGACCGTGACTCGGGACCGGACCCCGGCTAGAACTGGAGCCTCGGAAACGATGCAGGAGATGAAGACGGACGCGATTCCCCGGCCACGGCACGGGTAAAGCTGACACGAGGCGGGCCCCGCTGGTTCCCTCGGCGGGTCCCCTTCCCTAAGGGCGGGCATGTGGTTCTTCGTTTCCCGGGGCTTGGCAAAGTCGGAGCCTTCGCCAGCGGCACTCGGCGGCCGCGTTCCTCGCGGGTTCCTTTGCTACCCCCAGCGCAGGTTTGAAAAAACTTTCTCCTTGTGCCCTTCCTGTGCCGTGCTCGGGACAGCCCCATCCTGCGGCCCTGAGCCTCCCCGGGCAGCCCGGGCGCTGCGGAGATGCCTTCCAAGGGTCTCCGGAACAGCAGCGAGGGGTGAGCGTCCCTTCCTCGCCCGACTCCTCCCTGATCTAGCTGGTGACCCGTAGGGTCCGGTTCCCGTTCAGTCTGTGGCCGCGGGGTGTGTGCATATCGGGGGTAGATTTTCAGGGGTCAGCTGGATGTGACTCCAGTCAGGTTAGAGACAGACAGCATCGGGGGCCATTCTCTGCCGAGCCCCGGATTTCCTGCGCTGCGCTGGGGCCGGGAGCGGGTCTGTGCCGGCCCCACCGGCTCAGCTCTCCGTCACTCGGCCTGGGCAGGGTGACGGCGGTGAGCGCGTCCGGGCTCGGACGATTCCCCTCCCCGTGGCGAGGCGCCGGAGCTTTCTGTGCCGTGCGCCTTTAACGAGCGCGGCCCCGCCGCGGTGACGTAGGGTGGCGCAGGGCCAGGAAGGGGAACCGCTACCTGCCAGCCCCGCTGCAGAAAAGCTCAACTTTTCTTTTGTGCGTGGCCGCTGGTTCCCCGGCCCTTCCCGGCTTGCCGCGCTCATGGCAAATTAACCCCATCTCCCAGCGTATGGCTCCCGGCCCGGCCCCTCGCCAGCCCCCGGGGCCGCGGCTGGCCGCGCCGGGCTCGCCAACATCCGGGCGCTCGGGCCGGCGGCTGCTCTCCCCCTCTGCCCCGCGCCTGCTGCGGGCCCGTCCGCGCCGGGGGCTGCCGTGGCTCGCTCACCCCGCCCGGGTGCTTCCCGCAGCCGGACCCCTGGCCCGGGACAGCCCGGGGCCCGCGGGCTTTGCGTCCCCCGGCGCGTTGGCCCGTCGGGAGCTCCGGAGCGCGGGCTTTGGTTAACGCCGTGTTGTGGCCGGAGCGGCGCAGGGAAGGAGGGGAAGGACAATGCCGCCGCGGCTGCCGCCGCCTCCGGAGCTCGTTCCCCGGTGCCCGCCGCCCCCTGCGGCTGCTCTCGGCGGGGATGCAGCTGGAAGGCGCTCACGGCCGCTGGCGGGCTCCCGACCGCTTCCCGCCTGCCATCACGAATGGCACGTCCTCACGGGAGGGTCATGGCGCTGTCTCAGGCGCTCAGGGTGGCCCGTGTCAGCAGGGACAGGCCAGGCTGGGACCGCAGCTGGAGCGGGTAGCCCTGCCTGCCCGTCCAGATCTCACACCAGGCACCAGTGTGTTTGCAGACTGGCTCTGGTAAAATCCAGGGAGCCAGAGCTTCTGCACTCCTTGATTAGGAAAGTTCCCCCTCCTGTCCTGGAGCTCACTGCATGGGTGCTGCTGCCAGCCCTGGCAGCTTCAGGCTCGATGCTGGGGCTTGTCACAGGGTGGATTGTGCCTGGGGCAGGTCCTAGGGTAGTCCAGTTCCTACTGTTCCTGGGCAGGTGGGTGTTTGCAGGAGAAGCCTTGCTCACCCTTCCTGCTGAGCAACCAGAAATGCTGGAATGGCTTGGTCTGGTCATGGAGACTGCCTGGGAGATGGAGCTGAGCCTGAAGCAGGCAGCAGCTGTACTGTAAAGGTGTTGTTGTGTCTGTCTCACAAAGCACTGGTGTGTCCAAGTGAAAACTCCTAGAATGGTTTGGGTTAGAAGGGGCTTTTAAGCTCATTCAACTAGAGTGCCCTGCCATGAGCTGGGAGACCTCCCACTAGACCAGCTTGCTCCAAACCACATCCAGCCTAGCCTTGAACACTTCCAGGGATAGGGCAGCCATGGCTTCTCTGGACAACCCTCACAGGGAAGAATTTCTTCCCAATATCCCATCTAACCCTGCTCTCTGCTAGTGGGAAGCCATTCCCTCTTGTCCTGTCACTCCAGGCCTTTGTCCAAAGTCCCTTTCCTGCTCTTTTGAACCCCCTTTAGGCATTGGCAGGGGCTCTAAGGTCTCCCTGGAGCCTTCTTTTCCTCAGGCTGAGCACCCCCAGGTCTCTCAGCCTCTCCAGGGAAGAGGGCTCCAGCAGTGTGCTAAATGGGACCTGTGCCAGACTCCCAGATGTGGAGCTGTGGGGATCATGTTCATCTGTTCCCTGGGAAGGGGTGGTTTAAAGGGATGGATTTACTTTTACCCCCAGACCAGTCTTGCTGTCCCCTGCCGGGACTGGAGGTGGTGAGTAGCACAGCACAGTGTTGTCTTGGTTTCTGCCTTCTGACTGTCCCACCCCATTTCTAGGTGAACAGCACAAAGGTTTGTCCTGATCCCGTCAATGATCTGTCCCAGCTCCAGGACTGCAGTGTCTTCATCAGAGTTATCCACAAAATGTGAGTATGGGGGTCTGTGTACACATTTCAGACCACACAGCTGGGTCTGTGCTGTCCCTGCAGCCATGGCCTCAGCCCCCAGGAGCTAAGGGGCTCCTGTCTTGGGCAGGGTGGGAGTGGAGGTCTTGGGGTATTTATTCCTCCTCTGGCCTATGAGATACTGAGATGTGCATCTCCTCTATGGCACTGCACAGCTGGGGTCTGCCTGCAGAGCTGTTGGGTCCCACAGAGCTGCCCAGGGAATGTTTTGGTCAGAGTTCCTGTCGTTTAAGACCTGTTATCACAACCCACTTAACATCTGGGTTCACTCCTGGCATTGTAGAAAAGACCTGCGTGCTGCTGCCAGTGGCACAAGGGTTCCTGCAGCTGCACAGGAGATTATTCATTTCTATTGATGCTGCTCTGGTGAGGGAACAGCCCAGCAAGTTTTTCCTGAGTGGCAGTCTTGGGATCCTGAGGAAGCCTTGTATCTGGAAAGCAGTGTAAAGAATGACAGTTTCTTCCTCATGAAGTGCTTCTGTTGCCCAGGGATGTCAGGCTGCTGCTGAGTACAGTGTGGTCAGGATGGAGCCTGTGTGCTCTGTCCTGGGACCTGAGGTGGCTGGGCAGGGGTGGGAGGAATGCCTCCTTGAGGAATTGTGTTTGTTCCCTGGGAGCAAGGGGCAACTAAAATCTACAGGCCATAATGGGCATCAGAGGTGGGACTGGTGGTTAAGGAGCTGACAAAAACAAAGTGAGAGGGTGTGAAGCTGCCATGCATTGCTTTCAAACCCTTCCAGTGGGAGGCTCACTGGGAGCCTGTCTCCTATAATTACCTCCTGCACAGGGCAAGGAGAGCCTGCCTGGAGCAGGGATCTGCCTGCAGTGGGTGGGGAGGAAGGAGTTGCCTGCACCACAGATATATTTAGTCAGACCTGGTTAATCTCCTGGGTCGGTGCTCCAGCTGGGATTAGTAGGGATCCTGGTGGCGTGTGCTCTCTAAAGAGGCCTGGCCATTGCTTGATAAAGTGGGGTGGCAGCAGGGCAGCTGCCACAGCAGCTGGCTGATCTGAGAGCTCCTGGTGGCGCAAGAGGAAGTCTGTGAGGAGGAGCAAATCCTCGTGGCAGCCCCTGTCCCAGGCCAGGTTCTTGGTTTTGGCACCTTGGGAGTAAGTGACAGTACTGAAGCAGTGCTGGTCAAGCATGATTGGTGTCGGTTTTGGGCATGCCATTTCTGAGCTGCAGTTGGGTTCAATGACCCTTGTGGGTCTCTTCCAACTGAGGATATTCCATGAACTGCTTAGGAAGAATGTAGTCACAAAATAAGTACAAAAAAAAGCCTCAGCCTTCCCAAAATCCAGCAAGAAAAGCCCGAGGCTCCATGCATGGACTGGCCCCTGTGGTGCTTCCCAGCCAGTGGGGCTACCACAAGCTCCCTGTGCTATGCAGAAGGAGTTAATGCAAACCTTGCACTCTTCCAGCCTCGGGAGCAAGGAGGGGGAGTCTGTGCTGGAGCAGCCACTGCCAGAGAAGATCTCCTTCATCCATGGATTCCTGCAGAGTAAGACCCTCCGCTGGTGCTGGGGAAAGCGACTGTCCCTGCTCAGTGCCCCTGACCTCTGAGAGAGTCTAGACTGCTGTCTGCAGCTTCCTCTCCTCAAAGTGACCCCCTCACCCCACATCAGCATCTTTGTGAGGTGCCAGCAGCTTTCCTGCAGCAGCCTGTGGAAGGGGAAACTTCCAGATGGAAATCCTTATCAGAGCCTGGGTTCAGAGCAAAGGAGGTCCTGGGTGTGAAGGGCAGGGTGCCAGTGGCTGCTCTGGTGATGCTGCCTTGAAGCAGTTTTCCTAGCTGGGTACCTGGACTAAAGTTCTTCAAAACCCAGTGGAAAAATCTTTACCTAAGCAGAAATCCTGTGAGGGGAAATGGGAAGTATCTCATACTCTTGCTCAGCCTTTCCTGGAGGGAAGACACCATATCCCACCTCATATCCCCCCTTCCAGAGATGGAAGTCTCTGTTTGTGTTAATGTTGGAGGGGAGATGCCAAGGCAGGGAGACTGGGATTTAGGGTGGAATTCCAGGGAGGGGAATGAAAGTTGGTCAGAGTTAATGGCCAAGGCTGACCACGGGAATCTCAGCTCTGGAGCCCATCCTGCCCCATGTCCCTTCTCCCTGGGGATGCATTACAGTGCCCTCCTGGCCATGAGTGCCACCTCAGGGGAGGCAGTGTCCCCAGTGGCTCCTGTATGACTGGGAATTCTGCTTCACGTTGCAGAGAACGTGGTCTCTGTACAGAAACTCATGGACAGCAGAGAGGCCAGGATGGAGTGACTGAATATGATACTGAAGAAGGCAACCACTGGACTGTTAGGGACAGAGGGGGAGACAATGATTGTTTTGTTTCTGAGGAAGAACCAGATTCATCAATCTCAAGCCCAGCAGACTCAAACTGGGAAAGAGACTTATCTTCCTTTATTCAGAACACCTGCCTCCGCCCAAGTCAGGAGATCTCCGAAAAAGACTCAACAATACTCCATAACAGACTGGGCAGCAGTGAGACACAAACCAATAAAAGAAAAAGATTTTGATCCAGCTAAAGAACTGCTCTTAGCCATGCCAGTTGGAGAAGATGCTAATCCAAGACAGGAACCATTGAATTATGATGATATTAAAGATTTGACAAGTGGTAAGGGAAAATGGATTAGGATCACCGTATTTCAAGCAATTGCTGAAAGGAATATATTGTAATGCAGATTTAACACCATATGACTGTTGCTATATCTCCTCCTTAATATTGACAGAATCACAATACATCTTATGGGACCTGAAGTGGAGGAAATTCTTGAATAGATTACTTGAAACTTATGCTGGGACCCCCTATGCTGCATTGACACTGGCAGATTGAGCAGGAGACCCTCCACGTGACAGGTCTGAAGATCAGGCAGTGTACCTGCCTGGAGTAGTACTTAATGATACCAAAAACACTGCCTGCAAAGCCCTGCTGCTGACTCAGCCAGTGGGGACTACAGGAGGGACTTATAATAAGACAGGGGCCAATAGAGCCCTATTCAGCATTTATTGACTGCCTGACACAAGCTCTAGAGAGACAGTGTGAAGATGATGTGGCTCGTCCACTTCTGCTTCACATCTTTGCTTATGCAAACGCCAATGAAGGATGCAAAAAGGTTGTCTTAAGCTTTCCTGATCCCAAACCTGCCTTGCCCCAAATGATAGAGGCTTGCAGCAAAATTGGAAGCCCTCAGCACATAGCGACCATTCAAGCAGATACTCTGGGAGAAAGACTTGGAAAAGCTTTTACAAATCAAGCAGAAGTGAGGGCTGAGAAACTTGCAAAAGCCCTCCGTGCTCTCAGCTTGACACTTCAGCAGAACAATAAGGCATCGCAAAATGAGACTTGCAAAAGATTATGCCATCGATGTGGAAAGCCTGACAGAAAGAATTTTCCAGAGCCAGCAGGGGGCACAAACCCACCTCACAGTAGTGGCATTCCAGCAGCTAGGGAGCTTTCAAGGGGCCAGATGTGTGAATTGCTCAGGCCAAATCCTATTCACCAGAGTGCCAGCCACCTGCCAAGTGACCCCAAACTGCTGCCCCCAGGGGCACAATGTGAACTGGCAATTTCCAAATTAGTCTACTTTCTACATGATTGTCATGCTGTGGTACCCACAGGTGTGACAGGAACATCACAAAAGAGACAAGATTTTCTGATTATAGGTGAAGAAAGAAACTACATTTTGGGACTAGTAGTTTTTCCATCTATTGTTTCAGCAAATTACAATGAAGAGTTAACAGTTCTAGTACAAGCATGGCGCCCTCCACTTGTCATTCCAGCAAAAACTCCAGTAGCCACAGCTATTGCTTTGCCAGCCAGAATAATAGAATAACTCACAAAATGCCAACAGATAGCACCTGAGAGCTCAAGTGTAGCACCAAGCATCTTTGGGTACAACATATAAGTTGCAATTGACCTGCAGTTTAATACACAACAAAAAACCAATCAATCATAATTACAGGTCTTCTGGACATCAGTGCAGATGTTACAGTGATTTATATGTTCTGGACAAAGAACTGGACTTTAGTGACACCTTTAGACCCTCTCACAGGTATCAGGGGAGCCACTGTATGTCTACAAAGTAGATGCATGATTGCAATTAAAGGACCTGAAGGGAAGAGAGCAGCTATTTGTCCCTTCATTGTGGAGAAACCATCACAATATGGGGAAGAGATCTGTTGTCCCAATGGGGAGCAACACTGGAAGTGGATTTTTGATCTGTTGGAATTCTGTGAGTTATTCTAAGGGAAGATTGACTTGGATAACTACCCTGATACCTGCCCCAGAGCCTGACAGTGCCAGAGACTAGGGAGGCTGCCCTAGAGCCTGACACTGCTCTGCAGCCCACCTCAGAAATGAGCTACCCAGACTGGGGGGCACATTCCTACAGGTGGAAGTTCTAGCCAAGGGTGCCACCTATAAGTGGGCACGAGACCGAGGGGTGGATCTAACCATGGACAGTATTTCCCAGGTTATCCATGACTGTGGGAAGCCCCTATGGTATGGTGGGCAGTGGTCCAAATGTAAGTATGGGGAGGCCTGGCAGATTCAGAGAATGACTAGGTTGGAAGAGACCTTAAAGGTCATTGAGTCCAACCCATGCCCTAGCATCTCAGCTAAACCATGGCGCGAAGTGCCACATCCAGTCTTTTCTTAAACACCTCCAGGGATGGTGACTCCACCACCTCCCCAGGCAGACAATTCCAGTACTTTATCACCCTTTCTGTAAAAAACTTTTTCCTAATATCCAACCCATTTTTCTCTTGATGCAGCCTGAGACTGTGTCCTCTGGTTCTGTCAGTAGCTGCCTGGTGAAAGGGACCACCCCCCACCTGCTACAGCCACCTTTCAGGAAGTTGTAGAGAGTGTCTGCTTGGTGTGCCAGTGGATGCTTGGCCAATTCCAGAAGAAATTGACGAAACCATGCAAGGTACATTAACAGGATCATCCACATGGGATCTTTGGTTCCCAGTAGATGCATGGGATTGATGGGTTCCTCACCTTCCCAAAGCATCTCTGGAACCTCAAGAATTGGAGATCCTTGGCTCTGTAAAAAATGGCCTTTTGTGCCAAATTTAATTGTACGGGTGTTGCCTCCACTTGAAGCCTGGCATCCTGGATCGGGGGAACGGCACGGCAGCAACACTCTTTCCGCTCGGTCCAAGTCCCGCACACACCAATGTGGTTGACGGTAAATGGCCTTTATTAACAGTAGGACAGGGTAATTTATAATAGGGGTTAACAGTTTAACGGTAAAAGGGGAGGGGTTCTGTCTGCCTGTGACATGGCGATGTCTTGCGGCCGGTCCCTGATCTCCCACATACAGGGAAAAATCAAGCTTTAGTTAAAGATGTTTCTCCTTACACGCTACATATAAAATCAGACCTTCTGGTGTAATCATACTTCTTTAGTTCAGTCTGCATTTAATGATATCTCTTTTCAATTACCACAGGGAATGTTTTTCATTTGTGGAGATAGAGTTTGGCCTGCTATCCCAGCACACATCACAGGTGGACCATGTAGCATCGGGAAACTTATTCTGCTAACACCCAGTGCTAAAATGTCTATGAAACATAGAGGTAAAAGCTCTATCAATCAATATAAAGATGATTTTGAACCTTGGAGTTTTGGAAAAAGGTTCCCAGCATCTCTTTTTATACTACAGCTTAGTTCAGCAGTGGCACTAAAACAATTATATTGACTAGGGTGTTGGCTGACTAAGGAGTTCAATTCTACCCCCCTTGCATTGAGTGGTATGCTAACAGGTGTTACCAGTATTAGACATCCAACTTTGCAAAACAGGGCTGCAGTTGATTTTCTCTTATTAGCACATGGATGCAAAGATTTGAAGGAATGTTTTGTATTAGTCTATTTGATCACTCAGAGTCTATCCACAAAAGCATACAGCAACTCAAGAAAGGTGTGTCAAAGATTAGAGTTGACGAAGGAACTTGGTTAGATGGCCTGTTTGATGGGTGGAGTTTAACATCATGGGTGAAAAAGCTTTTAAAAATGGGTCTATGCATTTTAGTCATCATAATAGTTGTGCTAATCATGGTGCCTTGTGTGCTCCAGTGCATCCTCTTTGAAGACCCAAGGCCCACTCATAACTCGACAGAAAGGCAAGTGCTGGGCCCTGGCTCTTCCTCCTGTTTGTGCTGCCAAAGCTGCCCAGCCATAAAGGCAGCTGCACAACCCAATGTGCTCAGCTACAAAACAGTGCCCTTAAACCAAGAGTAGGGCTACCTGAGACCTGCTGGCTCTTCCTACTCAGCAGTGCCTCAGCCTTGCCCTGGAGGAGTGGAGCAGGTGGGATGCTGACAGTCTTTTGGGAGTAGGCCATTCTCCAGTTTTTGTCCAAGTGCAGAAACCTTCAGTCAGCAGTGATGGAACTCCACTGATACCTGCTCTCTGGAAAAACCAGGAGCCTCAGGTGCAACACCTTTTGAAGTGGTCTGCCTTGTGCTGGTGCAGTGCTTTCCCAGCCAGCTGAGCCAAGCAAAGGCACTCCCCCACTGCCCCATCTCCCCTCCCTCAGCACCAGAGTGCTCTGGCTCTCCACTGGAACCCCTGAGTCTGCCCTGGCCTTTTCCAGGCCCTTCTGGGAGCTGGTCCTTGAAGAGGCACAAACCCAGCTGCAGCCTTTGCTGGCTCTGACTGGCTCACAAGCAGCACCCAGAGCTGGGCAGGGAGGAAGGTTAGGCAGGACAGTGATGAGTGGATGTGTGGATGCAGCTGGCTGGCATGAGGGAGACTGAGGAGGTTTGTGCTGCCAGCTCACACCCTTGCCCACCCTTTGAGGAAAAGAGAAAGGGCCATAACCTCATTCACACTGAGGCACAATGTAGCCAGAGGGTCAGAGTGCTCTCGCTGGCTTTGTGCCTTCCCAAGTTTCTCCACATCCCTTTCCTTATGCAGCCTCCTCTGCTTTTGCAGGTGGGCAGGCACAGGTCCCTGTGCACTGTGTTTTGCTGGCTTATTTTCACCCAGATCAGTTCCCTGAGCTGATTCACACTGTGGTCTGAGAAATGGTTGAGTTGATGTGCTTCACAGGCCAGGGCAGGGCTGGTCCTGGGAACAGGCACTGCTGGGCAGAGGGAGGGCCCCTGCTCCAGGCAATGCCCAACTCCAGTATCACACTCCACCCTTCCTGTGTGGGAATCCATTGTGGAGCAGCTGCAAAAGGGCCAAACTGCATCCACAGATATAGCCAGGCACTCAGTTTAAAGGTTTAAAATCAGAATTACAGAATCGTTTCAGATGGAAAAGACCTTTGAGGTCATCAAGTCCAACCATTAACCCAGCGTTGCCAGGCACATCACTAAATCATGACCCTCAGTGCCACATATATGCAACTTTTAAATACCTTTAGAGATGGTGACTCCACCAATTCCCTGGGCAGTCTGTTCTGATGCCTTCAAAGAAAGAAATTTTCCCTAATGTACAATCTAGACTTTCCCTTGTGCAGCCTCAGGCCATTTCCTCTTGTCCTGTGACTTGTTACCTGGGAGAAGAGTTTGACCCCACATGGCTGCACCCTCCTTTCAGGCAGTTGTAGAGAGTGATAGTGTCCCCCCTGAGGCTCCTTTTCTCCAGATCAAACACCCACAGCTCCCTCAGCTGCTCCTCATTAGACTTGTGCTCCAGACCCTTCCCCAGATCCATTGCCCTTCTCTGGACACACTCCAGCCCCTCAATGTCCTTCTGGCAGTGAGGACCTAAAACTGAACACAGGACTGAGGTGTGGCCTCAGCAGTGCCCAGCACAGGGCACAGTCACTGCCCTGGTCCTGCTGCCACACCACTGCTGATCCAGGCCAGGTGCCATTGGCCTTCTTGGCCACCTGGGCACAGCTGGCTCATGTTCAGTCACTGCTGACCAGCATCCCCAGGTCCTTTTCCCCAGGGCAGCTTTCCAACCATTCTGCCCCAGCCTGTAGTACTGCCATGACCTATTATCATTATATTGCAAGAGTTCTATTGGCATTACATTGCAAGGGTATTGCTAGAATTTTGTACCTCCTTGATGTTTCTTGTAGGCAACTCCTCTAAGCACTGACTCTTCCTTGTCCTTGCAGTAGTCAACTGACTCCAGTTCCCCCTCAACCAGCCAATCCACTCTTTTATAACACTCTTCTTATTGGCTACAGCTGTGGCCTGTTAACATCAGGCCTGCTCCTAATCTTTAGTAATTAACCCAGCTGCAACTCTTTAGGGGGTAAGATTACTTTCTATACTACCTTTATTTACTTATATTCTATCTCCCTACAACCACCCAAGAGCAGGACCCAGCACTTAGCCTTGTTGAGCCTCAGAGCACTGTCCTCAGCCCATCAGTCCAACCTGCCCAAAGCTTTATTTTATCATCATTAACTCTGAATGATGAAGGTGGCTAAGGGGAGAGTTTCACATATTACCAAAGGGCACAATGTCTTGCAGGGTCAAATCCTGTATTGTTTATGACAACTTTTCACCTTTCCTTTCAAGCACAGTCTCAAACTCTAGCAACTCTAAAGTCTCACTTGGAGCTGATAAATTTTTAATATGATCAGCTCTGACTGCATACCTGGTCAATCAAGTATTGCAGCAATGTGTCTGTCCTCATTGGTCCTGAAATATCACAGGATTCTCAGCAAGCAGCTAGTGCAATGATCACAAATAAAGACCTCACTCTGGAGTGAAAATTAAGGTGGAATAAATTTAAGAGGTCCATTTCTGTTAAAATAAATTCTTGAAAGCTACGTTGGAATACGTCTACTACCACAATGTTTTTTTTGAGCACACAAATAAACTAGAGCCTCCTTGTGTACCAGGATACATTCTTAGCCAGAACCACTGAAGTTTGGAACCTTGTCTATATGAATCCCAAGCCAACATGAATAGCTTAGCTTTTCTAGGGCTTCACAAAAGTTTTAGGCTGTGTTTTTATTTATTTAATCACACACACACACAAAATAAAAGCCTGGAACGTGGCATTAAAGACAATCTATAATTAAGTTGGCTTGACATAGCATGCCAGAATAATCCACGTGACCTGTGGTATTGTCTTTTTCTCCAGGGCTTCTTGCTCTTCATGTCTACATGCAATTAGATTGTGTGGAGTTTGGTCATGTGTCTGGCTCACTTAGAGGGTATGTGTTGCTTTGGTGGCTATTTAACATGCTGTTTGATCTCTTTCCAAATAAAATAAAATTATATATATATATATAGAGAGAGAGAGAAGAGTACACTGAGACACTGCAATGAGGAGCATTTAAGACACTAAGAAATTCCTAGGTCAGGCATTCCTAGGACTAGATGGTTTCTGGAAGAGAGCAGAGCCAGCTGCAATTATTCTACCTGCAGTGAGAACTGCTTCTTTACAGGCCTGAACGTGCCTGTTCCCCTGAAGTTTTAGTGTGGGAAGGAGTGGTGTAGCCTAGTAAAGTGAAGGATCTGAATGATAGCAATCATCTTCCTGTGAGAATGAAGGACATGGTTGCC
Organism: Camarhynchus parvulus; assembly: GCF_901933205.1. NCBI lineage: Eukaryota > Metazoa > Chordata > Aves > Passeriformes > Thraupidae > Camarhynchus > Camarhynchus parvulus. Next base: position 103,879,171 of record NC_044571.1, read on the forward strand.
TCAGTGAAGGTTTCCATGTGCTTTCACACAGGTCTCAGGAGGCTCACGTGATGATGGTGTTGTTCACCTTTAAAACTACAAACACACTCACTTGTGCAATAAAAGTGGAGAAGGGATATTGGAAGTGGGGAGAGCAGAGAGAAGGGTGCTTGCTCTCAAACCACAAGGCTGGTGGAGATGCTGGATCCCAGTTATCATCTGTTTTGCCTGGTATCCTCCTTGCAACACTGAATGCCCAGGAAAGAAGCCAGGACACCTGCAAACATGTCCTGACACTTCCCAGAAGCAGCTTCAGTGCTTCGCCCTACCTGATTCTGTTCTGAGCCAACGCTGGCATTTTGCCACAAACAGTGCCAGATAAATTACATTCCAAGCTCTACCACACAGACAAAAGAAGAGTGAAACAAAACTTTGTGTGAAGTTGTATCCATTTCATGGAAGCTGTTTTTCTCCACCTAAAAGAATCCAGAGCAATCAGAAAGAGTATTTCAAAGCTCAATGAATGTGTGATCACATACATTTGACAAATATTTTGCAACTCTGTAATGTGTCAGTTGTTGAAATCAAAAGTGATATTCCCAGAGCAAGATTATGCCTGAGCTTGATTGGTCAAACGTTGGATTTAATGGTCTTGGAGCTCTTTTCCAACCTATGTGACTCTGTAATGCTATGAATCTATGACTTCATGGCAAAGGAGAGATGTGCAGCACAGGTCCCCACTCAATTTGAGGGGCGCTCCCATCACTCTCAGAGTACCCCCATGCCCTCTAGATTGTACCAGCCAAAATCAGAGGAACCAGTGTCAGACCAGGGCCTTGTTGATAGGAGACATTCATCTTGTAGCAGCTTTCCCCTGGCTGACAGCAGTTCTACCAGCTGTCCTGCTTGCTTAAAAGGATCAAGTGTGCAGTTAAAATGGTATCAGTGCTGTGAATTTCAATTTTTATACTCCACCTGATAATTCAATGCTTACAAAACCTTCCATTGCGAGCTGAGAGCTGCAGCGCAGCTCTGTGCAGTGTCCCTGATAAAGTCAGCAAGACAAAAGCTCTCTCTGGTGGTGCATTTCAGTCGGTGCAGTTTCTTTTCCCTTCCATTCCAAGCAGGCCGAGCAGCTCGGTGCTATCCCTCCATTTCCTGATGAGCCCACCCGAAGCTGTACCAGGATTAGTGACAGCACTGGATCAAACAGGGAGTAGGACATTGTCCTGCTTGCACAGAGCTGACCACACCTGGGATAAGACAAGCCAGTACAGAGGGTGAGCTGGAAACTCTGTCTAAAGCTGTGAGGTCAGAAAATTTCCATGTATTGGCATTTATGAGTGCGTCATACGTGTCCAAACACATCCAGGAGTTCAGGAAACAGAATCTACCTGAGGCTTTAATGATTTTATTGTTGTTATTATTATTTTTACAGGAACAATTTCTTACCACAGCAAAATATAATCTGTCTGCCTTTTTAGTCCCAGGAGAGAGCTTGGAGCAGCAGATACACTTACGTTTAAATCCAATTTGGCCTTTTATATTAAGCAGACTTTTGATGCCGTAGAAAGAAACTAAGGAAGATGGAGTTGAATGCCTATGGGTAAGAATTAAGGGGAAGGCCAACAAGGCTGACACCCTACTGGGTGTCCACCCAGTCCACCCAACCAGGAAGAAGCGGTAGATCACTTATCCTATAAGCAGCTAGATAATGTTTCAAGATCATCAGCCCTTGTTCTTGTGGGTGACTTCAACCTACCAGACATCTGCTGGGAACTTAATACAGCAGTAAAGAGGCAGTCCAGGAAATTCTTAGAATGTATGGAGGACAACTTTTTGTTGCAGCTGGTGGGTGAACCCACCAGGGGAGGGACTATGTTAGATCTGCTGTTTGCAAATAGAGATGGGCTGGTGGGAGATGTGGTGGTTGGAGGTCGCTTGGGGCAGAGTGATCATGAAATAATAGAGTTCTCAATATTTGGTGAAGTCAGGAGGAGCACCAGTAAGACCCTTGCATTAGACTTCCAGAGGGCTGACTTTGGCCTGTTTAGGAGATTTATTCAGAGCGTCCCTTAGGAAGCAGCCCTTAAAAACAAAGGAGTTCAGGAAAGGTGGGCATGCCTCAAAACAGAGATCTTGAGGGCACAGGAACAGACCGTCCCTGTGAGCCAAAAGATCAGTCAGCAGGGTAAACGTCCAGCCTGGCTGGGCAAGGAGGTTTTGGAGGAACTTAGGAATAAAAAGAAGATGTATCAGCATTGGAAGGAGGGTCAGGTGTCTAAGGAAGTATTCAAGAAGGCTGCTAGAGCATGCAGAAAAAAAATTAGGGAGGCCAAAGCTCAGTTTGAATTTAGAATGGCGACTTCTGTAAAGGATAATAAAAAATGTTTTTACAAATACATTAATGCTAGAAGGAAGGGTAAGACCAGCCTTTGTTCTTTATCAGACAAGGGAGGGAACTTAGTATCTGCAGATGAGGATAAGGCAGAAGTGCTTAATGCCTACTTTGCCTCAGTTTTTAGTGGGAAGATGATGTGCCCTCAAGACACCTGCCCACCTGGGCTGGTTGATGGTGTCAGGGAGCAGAATGGTCCCCCCATTATCCAAGAGGAGGCAGTCAAAGGACTACTGAAATGCTTGGATGTTCATAAATCTATGGGACCAGATGAGATCCACCCCAGGGTAATGAGAGAGCTGGCAAATGAGCTTGCAAAGCCACTCTCCATCATTTACCAATAGTCCTGGCTCACTGGTGAGGTTCCAGATGACTGGAAGCTGGCCAATGTGATACCCATTCACAAAAAGGGTGCAAAGGAAGATCCTGGTAATTATAGACTAGTCACCCTGACCTCAGTACCTGGCAAAATAATGGAACAGTTTATATTAAGTGCCATCACAAAGAATTTACAGGATGGCCAGGGTATCAGACCCAGTCAGCATGGGTTTAGGAGAGGTAGGTCATGTTTAACCAACCTGGTCACCTTTTATGACCAGGTAACCTGCCTAGTGGATACAGGAAAGGCTGTATGCTGCCCTAGATATTACAACAATTCTATTATCACGCAAGGATTCCATAGCTTCAGAGTTTCATACCTTCCCAATGCTTCTCATGGTGAGCTCCTCTGAGCAGTGACTCTTCTTGATCCTTGCAGTAACCATCTAACTCTGCCTACTACTCCACCCTTTTATGCCACTTGTTCTTATTAGTTACAGGTGTTCCTAATCTTTAGTAATTGGTACCAGCTGCAACTCATTAGGGGGTAAGATTACATTCTACTGTGTCCCCCTACAGCTGTAGATGTTGTTTATTTGGATTTCAGCAAGGCCTTTGATACTGTCTCCCACAGCATACTCCTAGACAAGCTGGCAGCCCGTGGCTTGGACAGGAGCACTCTTTGCTGGGTTAGGAACTGGCTGCATGGCCGGGCCCAGAGAGTGCTGGTGAATGGTGCTGCATCCAGCTGGGGGCCGCTCACCAGTGGCGTCCCTCAGGGTTCTGTGCTGGGGCCAGTTCTGTTTAATATTTTTATCGATGACATGGATGAGGGTTTAGAGTCTTTCATTAGCAAATTTGCAGCTGACACTAAGCTAGGAGCGTGTCTCGATCTGTTAAGGGGATGGAGGGCTTTGCAGAGGGACTTGGAACGGTTGGATGGATGGGCGGGTAGAATCTAATGGGATGAAGTTCATTAAGTCCAAGTGCCGAGTCCTGCACTTTGGCCACAATAACCCCCTGCAACGTTATAGGCTGGGGACGGTGTGGCTGGACAGTGCTCAGGTGGAAAGGGACCTGGGGGTGCTGGTGACAGCCAGCTGAACATGAGCCAGCAGTGTGCCCACGTGGCCAAGAAGGCCAATGGCATCCTGGCCAGTATCAGGAATGGTGTGGCCAGCAGGGAGCAGGGAGGTCATTCTTCCCCTGTACTCGGCATTGGTGAGGCCACACCTTGAGTGCTGTGTCCAGTTCTGGCCCCTCAGTTTAGGAGGGACGTTGAGATGCTTGAGTGTGTCCAAAGAAGAGCAGTGAGGCTGGTGAGGGGCTTAGAGCACAAGCCGTATGAAGAACGACTGAGGGAGCTGGGGTTGTTCAGCCTGGAGAAAAGGAGACTCAGAGGTGAGCTTATCACTCTCTTCAACTTCCTGAAGGGTGGCTGTGGTGAGCTGGGTGTCAGTCTCTTTCTCCAGGCAACAACAGACAGAACAAGAGGACACAGTCTCAAACTGCACCAAGGGAGATACAGGCTAGAATTAAGGAGGAAGTTTTTCACAGAAAGCATGGTCAAATACTGGAATCATCTTCCCAGGGAGGTGGTGGAGTCACCATCCCTCGATGTGTTTAAAAAAAGACTGGATCTGGCACTTGGTGCCATGATCTAGTTGAGGTGTTAGAACATGGGTTGGAAGAGGTGGTGGAGTCACCATCCCTTGATGTGTTTAAAAAAAGACTGGATCTGGCACTTGCTGCCATGATCTAGTTGAGGTGTTAGAACATGGGTTGGACTCGATGATCTTAATGGTCTCTTCCCACCTAGAAATTCTGTGATTCTGTAATTTCTGTGCATAGCACTGACTGCTGAGCAGCTATCACTCTAAATTCACTTGCCTCTTCCAAGGTGGAAACAGAACAAGTAAGTTAATGCCCTGAGAATGAAAAGAGGCAGAATAGCCGTTGCTTCTATAATATGCTGCTGGTTTCTCTGAGTACAGTTCACAACAGTAGAAGATTTATGTTTAATATGGATAGTGTTAGTGCAGCTAGCAATAAATTGAAAGGCAATATGCCTTCCCATCCCTTCACATAATGTCATTAGGCACATTTGGAGGGGGAATGTATCCTAAATAAAAAAACAACTTCTACAAGATCAAAAAAGCACGATACCAAGGAATCCTTCGGTCTCCAAGTCAAAAGCTAAGGCAGAGACTGTGTTGTTTCTTTACATGCATATAATATTCACATCTGTCAGCAACAGCCCACTTACGTTTGAACACTGAAAAAAAATCAGATGTCACACAAACAGTCATATTATGGCTGTCTCCTTATTAGGCATTTGTGTGTATTCAGCACAGGTGTGCCATTCACCATATTCTGAGAACAATGGATTTCAATGAATTGCCTTCCAATTCCAGTGACCTATTTGTACCTTTTAGCACACACATCGAAGGAAGTCAGGGCAGCCTGGAGTCAAAAACATCTGGGTAATGCTCAAAAATTTATCTGATTGCTAGTAGGCTGCTCTGTACATCATTGTCTTTTGTACAGGTAGATGCATATGCATGTACATATATGTACATATAATATGTGTATGTAGATTGGATTTTTGCTTTCTGTATCACGAACTAACACGTGACTTGGAAAACCACACGCAGAATTTCAGACCTGTGACTTCAGTAGAACTGTTCATAGGTAAAAATGAAACATTTGCTTAGGTACTTGGTTAAGCTTAAGGTCACAGTTAGGTTTATACTGGCACCTAGGCAACTTGGAATGGTGTGCAGGGACAGGAAGGTTTCATAAGAAAACTTTTTATTTCATAAGAAATAGTTGCACATGCCAAGATTAAAGAGCCTTTAGCACTTTGTCATGTTTTGGAAGAATTTGAAGACAAACAAATATATTTGATAAGAATCTGGTGTTGATTCTGTCTTTGTCATAGACACATAGACAGGTTGCCAGTCTATCACATGAGGAAAACTCATTCAGTCTTATTTGTTATCCCTCTAAAGCTTGCCATTCCTGTTAAATAACAATGGTCCACACAGGTGGACTTAGAACACCTCAAAATCAACCAAGAAACTTGTGTCCTGTATCATTGTCCTAACAATTCTTGCAAGCCTGAATTTTCAGGTGTTTGGAGAATTCTTTCTTTATTTAAAGGATAGGTTCTGATGTTTGCTTTATGGCAGAGGATCATTGGTGTGCTCCAGGAGCAGCACACTGCAGATGACTGAGCACACAGAGCTGTATTACGAACATACATAAAAGACAGTAGGCATTTATACTGCTTCTTGCAGAGACATACCTAAACATCTTTGTCACAGCCCTGGTGGACAAAGAGGCTTTCAGTGGTGGTTTTACACAGGCAGGCCAGAACATGTGTCTGGCATGGCTGGCAAGGGCTGTTCTTTAAAGGAGGATTCCTCCAGCTGATGTAATGCACTGTGCCAAACTTGACCTCATTCCATCCCAGCAGTTTAGAGGTCTAAGTCTCCCTGTCACTTTTCATAGTACTTTGTTCATTGCTGAAGCTGGTGTCTCACCTAGGACACTGGGCACTAGGGAAACAACATTTTCATCCATTGCAAAAGAAGATTCAAGAGTAATTGCAGTATTTTATTCTTCTGGCTTACTTCTAGCCTGCTGCAGAGTCCAGAGGAGAGAGTAAGGTGATGATACAGAGGAGGAAGCCTCTAGCAGAATAACCAGTCTGGCACTGAATCAGAAGCAATGTGCTGACCTTTGTCTGGAGCAGACACCAAGCTGCCCAGCGCTTGTTCAGGCTTGATCTGAACTCAGAAACAGTGGTGCAAAGACACTGATCACCAGTGACTCCTGAAATTTTAGCTCACACTTCTCCCCAGTGTGTCAAGGGGTGGGGGCAGAGCTGGGACTATGGTCTGGAGCTCTTACTGTCTAAATACAGGAGAAAATAGTGCTGCTGGATCTGGGCTTGCCCTCATAAAAGCTTAAGTAAAACTGCCTGGATCTCAAGCTTTAGCATGTGTTTTTTGCTGCCATTGCAGTAAGAGTTGGCAACTTCTGCTCTTCTCTCACAGGGTGTTGTCATTGCAAAAGTTCCATATCTTCTTGGTGATTTCTCATGGGCAACTCCTCACAGCACTGTCCGCTTCTTCTTCACAGCACAACCAACAAACTCCAATTCTCTCCTCAACCAGCACACCCACTCTTTTGTAGCACTCTTCTTCTTATTGGACACAGCTGTGGCCTGTTAAGAGCAGGCCTGTTCCTAATCTTTGGTGATTAGTACAGCTGCAACTCCACAGGGGTGAGACTACCTTCTGCACTATCTTTATTTTTTCTTACATTCTATCCCCTCACAATAGGGATTTTATATTGTCCAGGAAATTTGAGCTTTTCATCAAAGACTGCTTTCCATGCATACAGAAACAGATATCATTTCATACACACAGAATATGCACAATTTCCCTCTTTTTTGTGCATGATGTCTAAGTGAGTTCTGTCCTTCATTTCTCTTCCAAGCCCTTTAGAGCCACCCCAGAGACTGGTTCTGGATAGATAGTGCTTCTTAAGCCAACAAGCCACCTTTGTGACATGGGAAATGCAGCCAAGAATGGCTTTATCTTTATTAATAAATGGCCAGAACCCAGGTAAACAGGGAGGCAGCAAAATGGTTGGTTATTGGTTGAATAATGGTTGATTAATAACAAGCTCACAGCTACAGCATGATGGAGTTAAACATTAACCTGAAGAAATGGGGCATTGTGTTTTTAAATGGATAAGTGGTGTATATATTCACCTTATACCAGTCCTGTGAAACTGAAAAGCAGATTAATTTAGCAATGTATACAATCAGTAAAATGGTATTAAAGCCTTTCTTCAAGAGCAGCCCTGGGAGAAGGCCCTGGGGGTGCTGGTGGGTGAGAGGCTGGCCATGCCCTGGCCATTGGGAGCCCAGAGCCCCCCATGTGCTGGGCTCACCCAGAGCCCCGTGGGCAGCAGGGCAGGGAGGGGATTCTGCCCCTCTGCCCCCTCTGCTGAGAGCCCACCTGCAGGGCTGCATCCAGCTCTGGGCTCCCAGCACAGCAAGGACAGGGACCTGCTGCAGCCAGGCCAGAGGAGGCACCAAGGGGATCAGAGGGATGGAGCAGCTCTGCTGGGAGGAAAGGCTGAGAGAAGTGGGATTGTTCTGCCTGGAACAGAGAAGGCTTTGGGGTGATCTAACTGTGGCCTTCCAGAACCTGAAGGGAGCCCACAGGAAAGATGGAGAGAGACTATTTACCAGGGTCTGAAGTGACAGGATAAGAGGGAACGGCTTCAAACTGAGACAGAGTAGGTTTAGATGAGATTAGGATGAAATTATTTATTATGAGGGTGGTGAGGCCCTGGCACAGGCTGCCCAGAGAAGCTGTGGCTGCCCCATCCCTGGGAGTGTTCAAAGCCAGGTTGGATGGGGCTCTGAGCAACCTGGGATAGTGTAAGGTGTCCCTGCCCTTGGCAGGGGGTTGGAACTAGATATCTTTAAGGTCCCTTCCAGCCCAGGCCATTCTATGATTCTGTAATTCAAGCATCACTAAAACATCACATTCTTAAACTAGAGAAGCAGAAGTACTGAACCATGGTCAGACAGAATTGTCTCCTCTCTGTCTCACAAATCAAGCTCTAAGCTGAAATAGACATTCAAGACAGAACCTTAGACCAGTGTTTAAACCTCCACCTGCTGTCAACCAAAAAGCAGCTTGGGCTGCTTCCTACCAAGCCTTCTCCCTCTCCTGAAAATCTGGCACTTAAATTTGCTTTGTAGTATTGTCACATAATCTGTCTTCTAGACACAAACACTGTCAAAATACTGTTAATTAGTGTATGAGAATCCATTGGTAAACTAATGTTCCTTTAAAAAAATTAAAAAACTAAATGAAAAGCAATGAATTGCCTCATGTTGGAGCTGTCTGCTGCGTTGTACAAAGTGCCTGCTTCACTGGACAACTAATCCAAAGTAATCCTCTTTTGAGATCACTGATTCACCATCTGATTTGTACTCTGATTTGCACCAGGAATGCCTGCTGAGGCAAATTATTCCAAAGTGGCAGATTATTTCACTGCCTACACTTTGATCTCCAGAAACTAAGAGACAGCACAGACTTTCCAACAGCTGATGAAATAAAACTGAAATAAAAATATGATCCACACATTTTTATGAAGTCTCCTACTGGGAATAAACCTAAAATAAACGTCATATTTTGGCACTCATACCTCAACTATCTGTGAAGGGAAGATTCGTAGATTAAAAGCTTTGCTTTTAGCTTTTCCATAATCCTATCCTCCAGCTTCCCATTTCCTCTTTCTACCTAATGATTCACAATTCTGTCAACTTCTCCAACCAATGCCTAGGTATGCTTTCACTTTTGCTCCCACAGCTCTTGTTGCAGGAAGAATTCTGACCTGGTGAATGCTCTGGACTTTGATACAGGAAGCCTGGATTGGGATTCTCTTTCTGTTGCAGGGCCCCTCGTTGATCAGCGGTATCTCTCTGAACTAATTGCTGACTTGGTTCCCCCTCTGTAAAATAAAGACAACTATCTGCCCACTCGCTCTCTGTTGGAATTCAGGACATCCCTCTGGCTGTCCTGAGAGGCCAAGACCCCTGCCAAGGGGCTCAGAGACCATGGCACAGAGCCCAAAACACCTGTGGTTTTGATTATGACCCATGGAGCAAATTACCAACCTTACATGAAGACCTGCAAACCACAACAGTTTAAGCGGAATGATAGTGAATTTATCACAGGGTGAAAAATAGATTTTTGGGGTTTTTAGAATGGAGGTTCAGGGGGGCAAGATGGAGGGATCTGGGCATGTCCAGCCTTTCTCCTTCTTCTTCTTGGCCTCCATCTTCTGGGTGATGTTGCCACTTTCAGATTGGGTTAGAGTAGAAGCTCACTGTCTAACATAGGTGATAGGTATTGGGAAGTAATTGTAAACATTGTATACGTAGTTTTTAGTATAAAAAGATAACACTGCCCCAGGGGCAGGCAGAGTGCCTCTGACTGTCTTGCTGAGTGGACCTCGGCAGGACAGGAGAAAGAATTTTATAGATAAGGAACAATAAACAACCTTGAGACCGAGAACTGAAGAGTTTTGACTCCTTCGACTGCCAGGCTGGGAAAAGAGACTTTCTAACACATCTCGGGGTTACTCTGACCAGCTGGAGATCCCAAGATCTCTCCTCTCATTAGCATTTAGTTGTATTTATTATTTAGCTTACAAGATCTATGTGGTAGGACAGGTTTCTTGCTGTTTGCCTGTAGTGTCTAACACAGTGAGGCCAGTCTGGGTCAGAGCATTAGACTCAAGCCTACCACAAAAATAGCAATATTATTTGCTAGTGATAAGAGTGTGTTTAATACTATACCAAAGTTAACACCTGAAAGAAGAACATTATTAGATTTTTCCCTTACTACATCCCTGTTTACTAACTATACCATAAAGGTTAACAACAATACATGTGTTAATATGTGTGTGTGGTATGTTTTTGTATATTAAATTCTGTGGGGGTATTTTTGGGTTCTATGGGATTGTTTTACTTTTGCATGATTGTTCTGTTGTTCTTAATCAAGTACTTCACCCCCAAATTACCCTTTCATTAATTAATTCCAGCAGTTCAGGACTAAAGGGAAATGGTATCATGAGGTACAGTAAGACTGCAGAATCTAGCACTTTCTTCATAGTTGTATGTGCCACTTCATTATCATGAATGTATAATGTCAAGTCATCAATGTAGGAAGTTTTGCCATGTGTTTTCTTTCTCTTCAGTTACATAAAGTTAACATTAACTAAATCCATAAAATAAAACAGGATTACAAACTGGGAATAGAGAAGTACAGAGGAGATAAAAGGACAGAAATACATTAATATTTCAGAAAGTTTTGGATTCATGGCTATGACACTTTGCCATATCTTCTGAACACACAGGGTGATGGTCTCTGGATGAGATACAGCAATAATATCAACAGTCATTTGAAAAACATTGCTAATTAGCTTGAGGCTGATTTTATGAAGCCTGTCAGATTTTTTAGGTAGCTGTATGATATATCCAGCAGAACTGATAATTGGCAAGAAGTAATTAACCACATTTCTCTCTTTGGTGCCTGCCAAAAACATTTTAACTTCCAAGTAGCAACAGTTCCAATGAATATAAACAAATGCAAACTTGTCATGGCAGGTTGAGCTGCTTATGTAGTGAATCTGATGGAAATGGATGTTTTCATAATGCACCCAGGTTTGATTGACAGAAATTTCCACAGAAAACCACAGCACATCCTTTGCATTGCTTTTAATGAAGCTGCAGTTTTCATTCTTAGCTACATCTTGTTGCCTGAGCAACAATGCTTTGGATTTGGCTTTCTTTGTTTCTCGATTCTAGTCAAATTAAACAGGGAAAGAAAAGAACACCAAACCAGCAGCATGGAACTCGGCAAAAAGTGCTGTGCTCTTCTAGCCCCATCTCCCAGCGATTCACTGCCTACCCAAATTGTGCCCCAGCAGAAACAAAAAGAAACCAAAGGGTTCTTGCTGCACAAGTTTAGAGGCACAGAGCTTCAGCAGCAGCATCAGTAAGTTATGGCATATGTTGGCTCTAGCAATGAAATTGCTTCACAGGGAAAATAGAAAAAAAAAAAAAAGAGAGAGAAAAAGAGAAAGGCAGGAAGGTAAAGAGGGGAAAGTGGCCAGCAAGAAAGCAGCAGCAGGGTCTGTGAGGCTTGGGAAGCTGCCTCTCATGCAGCAGTTGGCTGTGATGAGGATGATGAGGCCTTTTTGCCATATTTTTCCAGTAGCACAACACACCAGTTCCCACCAGCCCAGCACCCCTGAGCAGCAGCCACATCTGGGTCTGCAGTGCGTGCTGAGGTTACCCAGCCAGGGGGACTGAAGTGAGTGGCATAAAGAAGTTTCTCACAGGGTTTCCAAGCAGTTCTCCAGTGGCACGAACCTTTCCTCTGCTCAGACAGAAGTCAAACTGACAAGCTAAAGACAACCCCAGTCTGAGTTGTGGTTTTGCTTTATAAATCTTATTTTTCAGGGCTTGTATACCAGAACCATGTTGTCATGCCTCGGTTGTTCACTGTGAAGACAGGAACTGGAATCTAAGCAAAATAACTGTTTCTTTCTTTTTTCTTCATTTTTTCCTTTTTTTTTTCTTTTTTTTTTTTTTTTTTTCTGGAGGGGAGAGTTCATATGCAGATTTTCTGAAAGTGTCTGTTCAACATAACATGCTGTTTGGAAATTATGCACTTATACCCCAATGAAGATCTTTCAGAGAAAGCTCTCTGTTGAGAAATATGTTAAGCTTAATGTTACTTTTCCCATCAGGACACATTGATTGCACAGACAGAAAATCAGACATACTCAAATGCACGGCTTGTGCATTCCTATGAATTTCTACTAAGCCTTAAAAACAAGTAACAAACATAAAGTGTATTTCCTGCAGTGCTCATTGCTGGATAGAATTCATGCCAATTACAGGGTTATGGTAACAACTCTAGGAAAGCATGAATAATATCAAAACTTGGAAACCCTTTTATTTGGTTAAATATTAACTCACATCCTTCACACTTTAGATAAAGGAAATAATAGTTTGACATCTAGTTGCTGTTACATTAAGTATCCAGCCCATTTTAGTATTATGTAAATATTAACATGGTATTACATCAAAGTCATGTAGTCAAATTGGGAAAACACCTCAGAGAGTGCATAATTTTAAAATATATACACATAAAATGTGTAATATATGTATATGACATCTAAAATCCAATAATAAACATCTAAAGACATTTCAAAAATAGAATGAAGAGCAGGAACTTTAGCAGAAATGGTCAGACAAGCAATCCTAACAGCTTAAGAGTTCAACTGTAAATTCCTTTTATTAAATCCATTTTTCCCTGCTCAGCAATTGTTTTATTGCTGATTCCTATTTCAAGCCTCTCTTCAGTGATGCCCTCTTGAAATCTCTCTGTTTCTGAGCACGCACATTCCCCACACATGAATCACCTCGCACCAGGACAAACCTAATCCTTATTCTTCCGCATGGAAGCACAGTGCCCAGCCAGAGCATTCGGGGACCAACACTGCTCTCGGTGTGGAACACATCCTTCATCCTCTCCCATACATTTCCTTCCTCCAGGCAACTCCCTGACATGCCAAAATATGGCTTTGTAGTGTAATACAAGAGGACAACAATTTACTTGCATACAATTCCTTTTGTGAATAGTAATAGCATTGTCTTAGGTCAAGTAACAGCCAGGCTTACTTTCCAACTAAAAGGATCAGTGGAGTTGATCCTGAGTGGATTCTGACCCCTAGGAGGCAGGGATAGTGGTTCTGAATCTCATTTTCCCCTTGGTCCCCTGAAGCTCCATGCGGTGTCAGCCATTATCCTTCCTGCTATTCAAGGTAAAAAAAAGCAAAACATGAGTTTTCCATCCATTTACAGCAGTAGTCAGGGAGTCTGGGAGAGGTAAAAACCCTCACTTTTGCAGAAAACTCCAATATCACAAGGCATTCAAAATCCTCCAGGGTCCCTTTCTGGCCCATACCACCACTGTCCCCTGGATGTGGGTGGAAGAGGAGCTCACTGCACCCTTCTGATGTCTCTTAGTTTCTTTCTTACATGTCTCCAAATTCTTTATAGAAATACTAAACCATTACCATTTTCTCTCCTAGTCAGCAGTGTAGAAAATCATGTGTAATGATTGTCACTACTACAAATACTTCATGTTACAAATACAGATTTTTTTGTTAGCATTTCCATTTCTCGTTAGCATGCAAACTATGCCAAGAGCAGCTCCTGCAGAGACCTGCACAACAGTCATTGGAATGAGTCTTGTGACATCAAGATGGACTCCTTGCTTACCACACCTTTGCTCTGCCCAGGTGCTTCCCAACAGCATCTCCTCCTCTTCTGTATCCTGATGGAAAAGCTGAAGGTATTACCTACCTACCTACCTACCTACCTACCTACCTACCTACCTACCTACCTACCTACCTACCTTTCTGCTGACAGATCATTCTGCTGGCACAGTAGGAACTGTATACATACACATCAAATTAACCCCAGTAAAAGCCTACCCAAGCTCATTTAATCCATCCCCATTAGCTTGTTGTACTGAAGCCAAAGCAGAGGCCCTAGAATGAGAAATAGCTGTCAGACACTAACACTGGGCACTGAAATAAAACACTGAGAGACAATAAAGGATTCCTCTTTCTTTAAGAAAAAAAAAATCAACTCCCAGAAATTTGACAATGTAGGAAAGTAACCACCCCACCTCCCCAGCCTCCTGCAGCACATGGTCCAGGGCGAGAGACCAAGAGCTTGGAACTGGCAATTCACACTTCTCACAAAAGGCCAAGATTTTGATCTGGGGCAGAGGCAGAGAACAGAAGTCCCCCCTCAGCTCTGGTTCACCCCTGGGACTAGGACCACCCAGGATGGCAGCCAGCCATGGTGTCCATGGTTTGGGACTTGTGTGCTTGAAGCTAATCCAGGGCACAACTGCTCCAGATCAATGCTTTGCATGTGCAGGGATTATGACAGGCCATGCTCATTGTTAAAGACAGCTAATCTTCTAAAATTTTGCTCTAAGGTTTGAAACTAGCCTAGCTACTTCTAAACACACCACTTCATAGAGAAATGACTGATTTAAATTATAAAAACATGTATAAAAATTATGGAATTATGGATCTTAAAGTGTGAAACTTTTTTGTCTGCCACAGGACAGGACTTGATGTGTTAGTGCTACCTTTCCCAGTTTCAGCAACTCACTCCTTTGAGGAGTCCTGCAAGGCTTCCATGCACCTCATCTCCATGTTAGTGCATGACATAAGATTTATTAGAATGTCCACCTTCTTTTCTGTTAACCTCAGAAGTAGAACTATTGGAGTTTATGGAAAAGTTTGACTACTGATAAGAGGAGGAAGGTCAGAAAAACATTTATGAAGGGAACACAGTTTCTCTGTAAGGACAGCAAATTCTTATTGCATTAATAATGACTCAGTCATGAGGAGAGAGAGAAGACATTGTCAAGTTAGATACTCAGAAAAGGTAAAATGTAGAAGTGACCCAGTGTTAATGAAAACAGCAGTAATCCCATTATTATGTTTTTGCCAGCCCAAACTTTCATGGCTTCTGTTGTGATAATTATAATTAATGCCATTTACTTTGTAAGAGGCAAATTATTCATAAAGAACGTGGTACATACAGCTCATTGTAAATATTTTTGCATATTCAGTGTCAGCTCGCGTCTAGCTGCCTCCTGAGTGTTAATGCAGCCTGCACTGTATTGCAAAAGCAAGCCATCCAAAATAAATTACTTGAGATTTTTAATGTATCCCATTTTCCTCTAAACAATGAAAGTCATGTGAGGAATAGAAATGAACTGGAATGCATGACACTAAAGTTGCAGCTATGCTATGTTAACAGTGCTGTTAAAACCCAGTGAGCTGAGTCTCCAGTTTGCAGATATTAACAAGCAGTCTTTGAACGTGGCCTTGAGTTACAGAGAAAAATTGTGTTGCTTCCTTTTAAGTAATTATTTCCTCCTTTACCTTCCACGTGCTCCTGAAGTTGAGATTGCAGTTCTTTCCCTTTGTTTGTGTTTGACCTACCTGGATTTTGTCAGTACCACATGAGAGCTGCAGCCTGCAGAGGGAACTGCAGTGCCAGTCACCCACCTGCATGGCTGCTGGAGCCAAAGGTGGTTTGCCCACGTGGATGCTCCACAAGATGCCTTAGGGAGAGACTCAGGATTACTTCAGAGTCACATGAAATAAGTGCATACATATTTTTGCAAGCTCATAGTTGATGACAACATCAGCATTATCAACTAGCATCTCCTTTAAGTCTTAAAAGGAAAGTGGCAACTGCTGCCAGCGTGCTCTGTCCTGGCACTGACTGGAGCAGGGTGCCCTGGGAATGCTGTCATTCCTGTGAACACTCAGCAGGGCTCATATGTATGGCAGGCAATGGGGTGCACATGCCATGCAATGCAAGCTGTGCATCCTATGCAGAATACAGGGTTTCTGCACATGGGAGGGGAGTAGAGGTACCTGGAAACACCAGTGCCAAAAGCTGAGGAGCCTGTAGCTTTGAGCACCACAGCTGAGGATCACCATTTTTTGAATGCAGAGAGAATTTGGCTACATGCATCTTTTTTACAGGATCACAGAGCACTGGAAAGCTCCTCTGGAGTTTGTCTGGGCCAATCCCTGTGGAGAGCAGGGCAGTTGAGTGCCTTGGGCACTTTTAGCCCCACAGCTGAAAGTCCTTTGTTGTCTACCTTTTTCTTGTACTTTGATCCTTCTTTCCACTTTCACACTGCCTCCTTCCCCTGTTGTCAGCACAAATATCAGTGCAGCTGCCTGCTGAGCTGAACGATGAATGTACCCAGGTTCAAACTACACTTCACCATATGTAAGCAATTTTAAGCCATATCATGTCTCTGATGTGGCTCACGGCAACTGCTCCAGTGCTTATGCTGGCAGGATAGGAGGGAACCCAAGGCCAGGAAAGAAGAGTCAAGACAGGCTGGGCAAAATCTTTCTGCAGCTGCCAAATGCTGCAGTTCAAAATGCACAATTTGAGGTGTCTTAATTTTATGCAAGCGCTTACAACGATGCCACTTCAGACAGGGATAGAGCTGTAGCAATGTGAAACTGCCTTGCACTGGCATAGCTTCTGTTGCAGCCATACTGCCTGCAGGGCATTGTTTGAATCCAAACCCCCCCTTGACCATGGGACAATTCACCTGGTGAACTGCCTCCCTCATCTCATACTCTACAGAGCGTGCAAGATGCCACCTGGGCAGTCTGAGCCCACAGAACCAACCTCAGTAACAACACACTCTTTCCAAAGTTCCACATGACTGCAAGGCCTGGCCACCACGGAGAAGATCCCAGGAAGCCTGGGAATGGCTGAGCACAGCACTGCTCCTCAGAGACCTGTAATTATAATGGCTTTGGGAGAAACAGAGCTGTTTCAGAAGTGGTCTGAACTAAACAGAGAGAAGGAGCAGCTCGATCTCACAGCTCCTGTTTGGCAGAACAATGTTGCATGCAAGGATGGAGGGGAAGTACTCCAAGTTAATCTCCTTGCAGCAAAGATACAGCTGCTATTGGTGACAGTCAGGCTTTGTGACTCTCCAGGTCCAGGCCAGCATGCAAAACATCACATGAGATTCCTGTGGGTGTGAACGGGAGCACAGCTACCAAACAAACACATGCTTAAACTCTCCTGTAACAAGCAAGCCCTGGCAAGAAGGAAAGTACGTGAAATGCACTATTTATCCTCATTTAATGCTGTTGGCACGAGAGTCAGGGAGTTTTCCACCTGCTGACCAAGCTGTTCTATGTATTACAAAAGAGAAATAGTTGAAAAAATAACCTATACCAGGCAAAACCTTCCCCTGATATTTCCAGCCACTCCTAAACAGCCACAATAATCTATAGAGGCACAATCCCCAGGCTTAACCATTATATCTTTCAACCTGAGGAAGGTGGCAGAGAACAGACTGAGAATGAGAATAAATCTTCAGAGTTTCTGTGTGGCAGCAGACAAGCTTTCAAACTCATGTCCTGCTTACACATAACAACACAGCAACACAAAGTTAACAGCAACATAAAGCCCATACTTGATGACCTCGGGCAGGATGGACTTCTGCACTATCTACTCAACACAAAGCACCTTACAAAAAACTCAGTGTCTGGTAAGAAGATGGGGATTAGCCAAGCAACTCCTCAGAGAGATGACAAGAAAATTTTACAGTTACTAATTTCTTGGGGAAAAAAAAAAAGCAAATTTCTTTGCAAAATTGACACATATTTACCTTCAATGACAGCAATAATATATATATATTCTAATTTTTTAAACTTACAATATATACCTATTAATTTGTCTAGGAATTTAAGAACAACGTTTATTTCACTTATTCATTTAAGAACATATTTTAGTGCAGCAAGTTTTGCAATTTTTTCTGCAGAAAAAAGTTCTACAAAATTCACTTTTTAAGCAAAACTTAAATAAGCTTGCACAGTTACTCCTACCTTTCTCCTACTTTCTTAAACACCAGCAATTAAGCACTTAGATGATGGTGACCACTGAGAGCAGGAAAAGAAACTTTCTCATCTTATATAGAGCACAACATCATAAAAGGTAAATGCTGTCTACAAATTATTACCTTACAGTTGCTGCTCCTTGACAAGGAAACTTTCATAGTGATCCCAGTGGAATTTTACCCTGATTAATTACTTGCCAGATTCACTCAGAGACAAGTTTAGGCAGCGTGGAGTCAAAGGAGAGAATGAGGAATGAAATATTTTGGCACAAAAACAAGTGCTTCTTAAAGGCAAAGTATCTTTTCTGTAATTACAACGTTGAATTTAGATTTGGAACAATTTTTTTTAATTGGCTACTTGAGCCTATGATATTTAGAAACCCTAGGCACTTCCATTTTTCTCAAGAAGTTATTCCTGTTTCTTTGACAATTTTACCTGACTGTTCATGTGCAGTGACAAAACTCATTAAGTGGAACTTTTGCTTGACAGCATTTCAGTTTATTCTAGAATTAGCTGTACTCCTCTCAAAAACAGAAGCAAAAATAATTTAATAACTTTTCAACATTATAACCACCAGTTTCACAATGGACGATGCGGTTGCCTTCAGACCACAGCGTAACACATGCCCCTAGATTAATGTTTAAATTAATAACTACGTATTTACAATAGTTAGAAACCAGCACCAGTTTTCTCAAGAGCACAGACAGAAGTAGTTAAAGGCAGGTTTGAGTCTGCATATGCTCACTGCTACTGCCTAAATTCTGTGTGTCCTTCAGTGTGCTCTGATTTATGTGGACTGGGACAGGTAATGAGCTACCAAAAATGCCCAGGTACCAGCGGGATACCAGGCTCCAAAGATTGACTCAGTAAATTCCAGTCCATTAGTTCAGATTACAGTGGTCTCATCCTTACATGGCTAATTAACATTTTCATTATGAAATCAGTACCCAAAGTCTCCCCAGTGCAGGAGGCAATAGGGACCCCGTAACCAGCCTGGTTTAAAGAGCAAACTCTTCTTCCCTCTGGACTCCTGCATGGTAAATTGGGGAGCAGGAGGAATAAGGAAGTGTACAGACAGGAATTACCACACCACCTGCATTAACAAATTATGCTGAAGCATGTGTTAACTGTAACATTCAAGTATGTTTTATTAAGTGTTATAAAATATATACAATCTCAAAACACAGCGCATTTTGCACACAGTTTGTCAGCCCTCATGGGTATCACTACAGCATTCAATAGATGACACACTTCCTTATGAAATCAGCAGACCAGAAAGCTAGGAAAACCCAAAACTACTCTATTTCAGATTACAATCTCTTTAACACCCCGCTGGTTAAGGCTCTATTTCTGCTACCTGAGTTGATTTTGTTAAATTCACAATTTTTTGCATCTCCAGGAATGGGTTGGAGGAAGCAGAGAGGAGGGATGGTGCACGCTTTTCAAAACATAAAAGTAGGAAGAAAAACGTCAGGAGTGGCTTTGTAAACTTTGCATTAAAAATATGAAAAAGAAAAAAATTTGGTACTTACAAAAGTGAATACAGCCTACTTAAAAATCTTGAATCTAAAGTGAGATCAAGTAAAAAAAAAACAGCACTTCATTTCATAATGTACTTCAGTTTCACCATACTGGAAAGTCATGCAAAAACTGATGCCTGTTTCTTCATGTCTATACCACTGTTATGTCACCAATCTTGTGTGCGATGTCATACTACAAAAAGAAAGAATATCATTAATCTATAGCAGCAAGAGGCTAGGTACTGTAACATACAGTAATTAAATGCACTATTCAGATCATCACCCAATTCATGGTCATTCAGATTCAGGTTTGTACCAGTGTCTGATAGCAAAAAGGTGAAGTGGTGCAGCAAATGAAAACTGCATTTATCAGTGGACTACAAATAACTGTACGTTTAACTTGGAAATTTTCAGTATCTCATGGATTCCCCAGTGCATATCTACTGCATTGCACTTTTAAAGTACCTGTCAAAATCCACTAAATGCCTCTTGACTAAGTTTCATACCAGTAACTTGCATTGTCAAAGAACCACACAGTTCTGTTGTTTACTGCCATGAACACTCAGTTTTCTCAAAGTGCCTCATCCCTACCTGCACATGTGCTCATTTCACCATTTCTTTAGAAATCAGTTCTAGTTCCTTGACTGCTGTAACTGACTTTTTTGTACAAAGATAATAAATAATTCTTTGTTGCAGTTACAGTTCTCTATCAGCTCTATATTCTTTGAGTTCATATTCTAAGACTGTGGTATTGTAAGAAAAATGATAACTCATCATTTTTGCCACATCTCCATGCTACAAAATGCACTTTCTATGTGCTGCCTTTACCTAAATGCTGCTGACAGCCACCAATATTAATTTTGCAAACATGATAATACACCAGAAAACAACTCTTCCTAACTAATAATCCACAAATGCATATGGATGTATTGTGTTTACTGGAAACATCTCATTTTCTGACCGAATTTCAGCTTATTACAGACCTTTGTATAATTACACCCATCCTCACAGATTTTTAGGACATGCCTCAATGACACAATGATTTCTCCATAAGAGCAGTAATTAAAACAACCGACTCAGGTTATTTCTGCAACAGCTCACTTTCTTCCTTGCACACTGTCACACTACAATTAGAATTACACGTCAAATGGAATCTTCCAGTTGCATGTGACAGTAAAAGGAACTGAATGCCTTCCCAAAACATTGCTTGGAAGAGTAACTCAAAGCAGCACCAAGTTCTGCTTGGCTGGAAATCACAACCTTTGGCTTCTTTCTATTTCAAGCTGTCACCTGGCATAAGAACCTGCTGTTCTCTGAACTTCATTCTGGCTGTTGTTCACATAATTATTGTTGTAGGGAATATTAAGAGACTCATTAATTGGGACTCAACAGTGAGGCCAGAAACGTCCTTTCTGTATCCCTGTCTTTGCACCATGGACTGCATAATGCTTCTATTTCCTACCTCTTTCATTTATAGTTCTCAAGTTAATAATTAGCAAACATATGCGTTCTAAATAAAGTTTAGCTGCTCCACACATAGTTCATCCTATCACATTCTACTGGAAGAGCCTGAAGAAACAGTGCTCTTACACTCCAAAACATGTATATAAATCCAGCTTTTCTCAGGGATGGGGCAGGTGTGCAAGCAGGGGTTCAAGTAATGATGTCTCTCCATCAAACTCCTCTTTGCTCCATTTCATGAACAAGTCAAGAGAAAATTAGCATACCCTGCTTATGGACAAAATTCTGCTACGTGGCACACAGAGACAAGCTGGGACAGGGGAATAGTTCTTGATACCCCTGTTGTTTGGAAAAGCCAATGTTTTCTAAATCTGATGCTTAAAATGAGCTAGAAAGGCAAACACAATCTGTTCTCCCTTGCTGCACTGCCCTGATACTTTCAGTCTTGATTTTCTTTTCCTTTCCTTCTCATACAAGCAAATCTCTAGCAATAAAAAAAAATTATTAAAATAAAGAAAAATGCAGTCTGGCAAGTGAACCTTAGCATGCAGCTAGAGGCTGTTTGTGCAGCTGTGATAAAGAATAAATAAATAATAATAATAAAAAAAATTGAAAACATTGACCCCCCCAGTGTTGTAGCTTATAAACAAGATGTGCTAAGTCCTTTGGATCATGCAAGGAAAACTATCAGTTAATAAGAAACTACTGTCTGCCCAGGTACTTGCAATCATAACACCATTAAGTTTAAGCTGGAAAACCAGGGGCCAGTTTGAAATCCACTGTATAAATGTAGTTTAAAGTGCCTAATGCCTAAAGCAGAGACAAGGAAAACTGGCTGGGAACAGAAAATATGATAGAAAATGACAGTAAAAAGCACGACCCTCCACAAAAGCGTGATCAAAAGCAACATACCACACTCAGAAAAAAAAGAAAAACCTGACTAAAACTCTGTCCTACTCCAATAGTGAAATCCATACCACAGACAGGAATAAAAAGGCAGCATGTGATAGAAAGAGGAAGGTCAGGCTGTAGGCAAAGTGTATGAAACACCAAACACCAGGGCAGTGATGCTAAGGGGCTTTCCACCTCTCTGGCTGTATCTCAGCCTGTCATACACAGGGTTAGGCACCTCCAATGTCAGTAATGGTGAAGGAAGTACCCAAAACAACAAACACATCTGTATTTCCATTATCTCACTCTGAGAATACCTTCCAAGACACCTGCAGTGAGCAGCAGGGAAAAGAGTATCAAATGGAGTGATGAGGACACTTTCCCTCGCATTGGCAGTGTCTTTGGGGGATCTTTCACCCTCAGGAAGCCCCATAATGGGATCTGCTCAACTATTATTTTTTCTACAACCTGAAATACTCAAGGAGCAGCAGAAGTACTGGAAGGGTGACTGCTGTCAGGACAGAATTAAAAAACAGGAAGCAGCAGGGGACAGAGACAACCGCAGATGGTCTCATCAAGATAACGATCTTTAAATATATCTATTTCAAAATTTCCTAAGATTATGAAAGAAATGGAAAGAAAGACTAGATGGACATCTGGTGAAGACTGAAAAGGATAGCAAAAAGACTTGCCAAGGATAGCTTTAAAAACAAATGACAGTGTGATGGGAAACCCTAGTTCCAGAAGTCACAAGGAGATAACAGAACGCTCCATTCTAACAGCTATTAGAGAGGATGAACTAAGAGGATATGTCAATGCCAATAGGAAATAAAAAAATAAATTAAAAAACCACCTCTCAGCTAAGTCATGACAGAGCCAAGACATCAACCCTGATTCTCCAGCTTGTTAATCAGAGTCCTCTGCCTTTGGATTCTTTTATTGTTTTTATTGCTAGTGAGTGAGCTTCTGTCAGCCACATCAGGCATTAAGGATGTCCTCAGCCTCCTTGCATGTTCAGCAATTTCCCCCCCATGTACAAACCATAAAGCCAGCAGCAAATGCACCAGCTCATATGGCTGGCACAGACACGAGATGTTGACAGAATTAAACTCACATGAAGAATGTAACAACCCAATTGTCACTGTCAGTTGAAATCCCAGCTTTGCTCAGGTAACACCAGGGGCAGGGAAATTATGTTAATTTCTAATAGGCAACAAAAGGGACTGTTGAGCATAAAGGCTGTAACCCTCCTTCCAGCCCTTTCATCTAGGAATAAAGGATTTTAGTGGGTTGGTTGAGATTCCTGCCTGCCCACCCAGTTCAGAGGTGCAAAGATCATACTTAAAATAATAAACCTAAACTACTTCAAGTAGCAACACAACCCTGATTTTAAAAACATAAAATTGCTGTCTAGAACTTTGATGCCTTTCAAGTATGCAAATCTAGCAAGATCACAGCTGTAGGTTATCTGCACAAGAATCACTATTTTCATTGTGCTGCTACTAAATGAAAACCAACAGACACACTGATGATCGATCTGAGGATTTTTTTTTTCCTAAATGAGCTGCAAATGAAGAACCATCACTGGTGACCTTAACTTCAGTCTGAAAAATATTGACATTTTAATGAGTAGCTCTAAGGTCTGCTTCATACTATTGGACAATAGTTGCACTATTTTTTGGTGAATAAAAGGGATGTAGAAGTATGTACTTCAATCCTAGCAACAGTGTGTGTACAGATGATATAAATACAGTGTTTCTCATCAAAACTGCTAAAACCTATCAAAAACTACATTCATAACTCAACTGTACATTTCTAGAGCTTTTTGTTAGAACTTCTTACAAAAAATGTTTAACTGATGCAGATTTCTCAATTATTTTCCTGAGTAAACAATAAGAAAATAACCATCTGGCACCTTAGAAGGTTCCTCAGCTTTCTGTTGGACAATACTCTTGGAAAGTCACTACAGAGCACCAGTCGGTCACATTTAGGCACAGAGAGATGGGGACAGAAGCTGCCAAAACATCAGCTGTGAGGGACCCTCATGATTCCCAAATACAACATTTATTACTCTGTTTACATACAAAGCACTTATATTTAGCCATATTTTTTTTTCCAAATGGGCTGGAGACAGTATGGGAATCCACAGCATTTTTTGTTTTTTGAAGTTCTGTGTTTCAAACACAGTGAGTTTTCCCATTTTAAACAGGAATAAAAGATCATGAAATTTAAATAGGTTACCTAAAGAGGTCATCCAAACCACAACAAGTCCGAAGCAGAAGATATTGCAATGCCTAAGCAACTTCATTTTGAATTACAGAGTACAAGGATGAAACCAGGGCAAGACCAAACAGTTCATTTCCAGCTGTGTCCTTTTAGTAAGTCTGAATTTTCCTCATGTACCAACAAGAAAGAGGGAAGAATATGTGAAAATAAAGTAATTGCAAGCTTTATTTTGTATTTTACAGATGAGAGGAATGGTTTCTGCTCTTGACACTTATAGGATTGGAAGTGACATGGAAGGGCATTTTATTTATCTGGAGAAGAAGTGCAGTGCTAGCAGCCACAACATAAGCTTTTTGACATGTTTCACAAACCACCAGCTGTGCCCCAGAATTGGCATCTCCTTTAGCAGGCAAAACAATTCAGTAGTGTTATGTATTCCCACCATTGCCTTTATTCCTAGTCTAAGGTATCAGCTTCCCTCCCACCTGAGCTATTGTATCTATTGAAACAGAAATCCTAAATTAATTTTATCTTGATCTCCTACAGCTAAGTAAGGCATAGCATAAGTGTTTTGACTCCAGCAAATAGTTTCTTCGAAACACCACCCACTCAGCTGCCTGAGGAGTCATCTGTGAGTGGCTGGGACTGCCATCAGAGCCCTTAAACATTGGGAACAAATGCTCTGCTGCACAATTTAACTTCCTTGAAATCTGACTAATCCCAACTACTGTCTCACAGGTAAAATATGTATTACCTACTGACACAAAATAGGGAGATTCAGATCCCTGGATGGGATAATAGTTTCAATTACAAATCACGGACCAGGACAAGTCACAAGTTACAGAGAGGTGTTGTTTCACTTGTACAGCAGTAACTGGCCACAAGAAACAAAAGCTCAAGTTGCTTTCCTACTCACACAGAACCTGACATAATTGGAAGCTGTTTAATAATGGCACTAAATTACTTTTATAGCTTTTTACCATCTGATTCAGTACTCCTTCATAGCAAACTCTAACCCAAGTGACCACCACACCCCTGGAGATTAGTTTGTGCCCAGAGCACCAAAAAGCTGAGCTGTCACCATTTGCCCTGTTTGGAGTGTTCAGGAGAATCTTTCTTCTGCTTCTTTACACAGCACTATTAGTAATAATATAACCAGAGTCATCACCTGCAGAAATTATGGATGCTAGGCAGAGGACAAGGCTCTGCAATTTAAGCAGTGAAGGTATGCTGGCTACATAAGCAACTCTGAATGCAAAAATGTTTTGTCTTAAGACCCCCTAAGCCCGATGGTGCTACAAACCAGAGTAGGGAAAGGTTTCAAGAAGTTATAAAGTTCATGCATGCTTCCAGAATTCCCATTCCACAGAAACTGATCAGATTCACTGCTTTGCTCTCCCCAGTTTGCAATTAGGAAAAATTCTCTGGGAAGGAGAGTACAATACCCTTCAGGTACAGCACTCAGCTTCTGCCCTGCCCGCAGCTCCCCAGAGCCACAGCATCCAGCCCTGGAAGTGGGACAACTGTCAAGGCATCACGCAGCTCCCTGCGCTTCCCAGCGGACACACTGCCTCCAGAGGTTTTCCCCCTAAGAAAAATTAGATTAACATCTGAAAGCACATCATTTTATCTTTGGTAATGTCTCTTCTAATATTGCCACTTTTTAAAACTGTTACATAATCAAGTTGTGTAATCAACAAGCTCAACTTCCTTACAAAGCTGCTCCCCTCCCTCCCTCTATCCATCCATCAGCCCCGGCATCATGCAGGGTTCCTGAATGAATTGCACTGCTTTGTTTCCCAAATAACGTGGTACAATTGTCCTTTATCTGTTTCTCTAGACTGCATTGACCAAAAGAAACTACTAAAAATGAGGACCCAAATAGGAGCTGCTGCCATTAAATACTACTGATTTTGCATATCCAAAACAACCTGACCAGTGCTTCGACAGCTAAAAGCTGAAGTGTTCAAAACACCAACTTACAAGGGTAACACTGACTTTGTTTTCCAACGATCTCAAAATCAAAAGATACTTAAAGGCTCCCTATTTCCAGAAACTTAACTTTGAATGGAAATCAGAAGCAGGGACAACACAATCCTCCAGGCCAGTTTTCTGCCAGAGTGGTTATTTTATAAAATTAAAGGTTCATACTCTTCTCCTGGTAGCTGTGCCTGCACCATTCTGTAAAAAGCCTAAAGCAAATTAGGAAGAGCAACAGAATCATCATAACTCAAGTACACACATTATTTTAATATTAAGATGCAAGTTTTCATGTCTTGAGAAATCACCTATGGTCATACACAAGCTAAAAGTAGTTTTAGAACAAGCTGACATTTGGAAGGGTAGGCAACATTCATAGCTTTGTTTCATCCTATTCTTACTTCTGCTACTTAATCAGCTCTTTTCTTTACAAACTATTCCACTTTATGAATTTTACAGATAGGAAACAAGGCTAAGTTGCTGTCATTACCTGCTTTTTAAAAGAGCCTAGCAATAATTGCCTATCAGTATTATCACAGAGCTTTGAAACAACTCAACATCAGGGAAAGAAAGTAGAGGCAGTAAGCTCAGAAGACACAGCCAAGATGTTCAGAGAAACAAACCAACAGCCAGACCTTTCATGACACTTTATCCAAGGCATTGTCTAACACACAATATAAAGGACCACAGAGGTTCTGTAGAGCTACCAGGTGCTGAGTGCCCTCTGTTCTGTCAGGACACTCAGGAAAGTTCTAACTGTTTTGCTGGAATTCCACAGACCAGCTGGAGGTAGTACTCAGCTTCTGGTTCACGGTCACCTATTCTCCACATAAAACACTTGAGGAGCAGCTGAGGCATGCAAGAGCCATCTGTGACAAAACTGCCACCTTAAGTTCAACACTTCCATTCTTTCCCAAGTCTTGACATGAATGTTAAAGAGAGTGCAAGAAAGGTTTCTTAGAACTCTGTTTATAGACACAAATCTGAACTTCCATTTCTATTCAGTTTCTTTTGGTATTTAAGCACGACTCTTAATTTGAAATTTAAAAAAATCCTAGAGGCTACCAGTACTCCATTTAACTTCACATGCTTGTACACACATATATTGGGTTTTTCATATATACAAAGAAGTCACTGGAACATCTGGCCAGGCCCAGAACGCATTAATATATCAAGACAGGCATGCATTATAACATAATAGCATGCATATATTATGAGCAAATGAAAGTTAATTATGCCTCCAATTATATTAACTTAATGCATGCCATTAATGCAGATAGAGCCCATGCCAGACTTTGGATCTCCACCCGAGATGACATTGGAGAAATCACATTAATCTCAGGTAAAACGACAAGGACAATAATGAGTTGGCTTGCAAGGCCAAGCAGTGCGGAGTATCCCGAGTCAGCTTCATCAAAATTGAAAGAGATGCAAATTAACACATTAACAATAAAACCCCTTAGCATTTTGTCAACATACTTTGAGTGCTGTCAACCTGCTTGTTTGAACTTTAAACAACAAAGATTAATCAGTTTCAGGAATTTTTGGTTCTACCTAAAAATAAAGAGGGATTAAATCTAATCTATGTTTCAGAATAACTATACCTACAACTAAAAACCCCACCTAGAAGTGCATATTTTAAAATATGTAAAGTTTTATTTGCCTTGGAAGGGGGGGGGGGGAAAGCAATAAATAAAATTATTCATGCCAGCATGGTATACACAGCCATATTTATTAGTTCACTTCCAATTACATAAAGAAAAAGCTGAAGACATATACAAGTGTTGCTTTAAAATAAAGACAGACTACTGTTTTCTCCAACAGTTTTATTTCAAAAAGTACACAAGTCTGTCATGGAATTATAGCATTTTAAATTTTTGGATTTTGTTTTTTTACAAATTCACTCACAATACCTGTATTTTAAAATACCATTCCCCCAAAAGTGTGAATATAAAAACCTCATACTGAAATTCATATCAATGTTGAAAGTCCATGCTTTGTGCATGAGAAATGTAATGTAACATTGTAACATTTTGGATCCCAGGAAGTTGTTATTGCTCTGATTTCAGCTGAGCTATGCCTCAGTGCTAGGGGATTATTTAACAAAGGGCCCCAAAAAGCACCTATCAAGTGTATAAAACAAAGTTTAAGTGACACAAATAGCATAATATCTTTAGACTGAACAAAGACCTAGAGTGATCCAGAATATATACACTGCTCAGAACAAAACTAAAAGCTTGTCATGGAAACCAGTAATATACAATATTCAGCATTACATAAAAACTTGCAATTCAGAAGTCTTACTTGCACTATTAAACAGGAAGCATACATCTAATATGAATGAGACTACCAAGAGCTGAGAAAGACGTATGCATTGTACATTTCTTTCAAAAGTCATGTTTTACCCCTCCAACAAGGCATTTCTGTGCACCACACAGTTTTGGAAGAAGTATTTGTTCTTAGAGAAGGAAGTTTCACACAAGTATCTTTAAATACCCACTGCAGAAAGTTGATGAAAACTCTTGTAATGTATGGACAAGTGTTACGTAACCTCTACAGTATTACAAGTCTAACACTTTATTCACACCATGCTAAAATTGAGGGGTTTCTTTCTACATATAGTAGTCCTCAACAGGCAAGTTTACAGTCATGACATTAACTAGAGGTTTCTTGAGCTCACTTGGAGTATTTACACAACAGTACCACCCTCCCTCCCCTTTACCCCCACTTTTTTTTAACAAAATGAGACTTTAAAAATGCCACCTCCTAACTGGTATATCAGCTGCCATTATTTCCTAGAACTGTTCTGTCAGCAGAGCTCTCTGTCACATCAGACACCTCATATGTTTAACCAGTTCATCTCCCACACAGCTAGAAATTATTGTTAAAATACAGTAGCTGCTTTTGAGAATCATAATCCAGTGTAAGTGAACAATCTAGTGACCAAAGAAATAATTTATAGTAGCAGTATTATGTTTTCATAGTAGTGTTGCATCCACCCAAAAAGGCATGATGATAGCAACTTGAGGCAGAGTTTACCCCAAGTCAGAGGTTCTATATTTCAGATAAGGGCTGTGTCAGATTCCATTTCTTTCATTTTTCCATGCAATTACATAAATAGACAGACACTGTCAAGGCTGCTAAGCCTAACAGCCAGGCTCTGAGGGCACATCAGGCTGTCCTTCTGCCCATTTATTATTTTGCACAAGCTGACAGAGCATCAAGCATGTGTAAACTCTGCTCCGTGCGCTTTACTGAGACAGGTTTCGGAGTTTGAGTGTCCTAGGGCTTACCTGACTGTAAGTTACAGGGTCTCAGGCCAAACCAAAAACAAACCAAAACAAAAAATTAATTTTAAAAAACCCTCAAAAAACACATAGGTCCACAGACGGCTTAGAACCAAATTTAGTAGGTTTGCTGCCTGGTTCCTTAGGTTTATAGCTCTCTCTCAGTCTGTGATTCACTTTAGTCTTGCACTCAACTTGTATTTGCAGTAACTATACCCTTTTTATTAAGAAAGGCCTTAGTTTCAAGGTAAACAATCAGCGTATGATTAAGATCTTGGAAGTCTCTTCTATCCCAATAATTGGATGCAAAAACATGTCTCCTCATCTATAGTTCTTCAGAAGCTATGTTTGGCACATTTACTAAGCCTATTATTTACCACATAAATGGAAGTCAATCATCTCTCTCACTGGTACAACAATTGAAGAGCTTACAGGAACACAAACACTTGAATCATAATTAGCAATTGAAGGAGTTAAGTGACATTTTGAAATACAGAACAATACAGAGAGAGACACTGAAGTTCACATCCAAAAATAGGCATGAAGAGGTATAAATAGTACATAAGAATCAAGAAATCAGATCACAGTGTCATGTTTTAAGAACTGTACCATCATCTAAGCACCTGTTCATACAGTATGTTTAGGCACCAGAATTTAATAAAAACTGAAGTTACAATCAGGCAAATTTTATTGACAAGGCACACATGAAAGATAAAAAAATCTGATCTCTAACAGTATCAGTTTACAATCTAAAAAAGTCCCAAATGTGTAAAACTAACTCTATATTACTTAATAGCCATTCAAGTTTCTAAATTCAGTATGAAGGGTATGTTAAAATCATGAAATTGTTTGAGTTGTAAGGAGCTTAAAGATGACCTTGTACCAGCCACTGCCATGGGCAGGGAAATTTCTTTACATTAATAGTGCCAGCCAAAAATTGTGCACCTATTTACAGATAGGACAAACATTTAGTAGTAAGCCAAAGAATTCATCACAGATGTACAGGCAGTTACAGATAAGCAGATACTAAACCTAGAAGGCTGGGTTAATGTTGTTTTCTCTCATTGTTGCTACACACAAATAACCCTAACATCTTTCAACAGGCTATTCAGATATTTCCTTCATCAACATCAGTGCACATACTGTAATGAATTTACAGTTTTCCAAAATACCTTGCAGTTCAACATCTCTAGCTAGAGTCAGCTAAAAGAACTCTCCCCCACTGCTCCCCAGCACAAGACAAAGAAGGTAGAAAACAGGAAGAAAGGAAGAATTCACAGATTCAAACTGTACAGAGTTTTAAATGGAGCTTTTGCAGGTATATAACAACAGTCATAAGAAGCTACCAGAAGTCCTTAAATACATGTAAAAGACAAGGAATTGCTGTGTTTCTCCTGTATTGCTTTAAGTTTGCAAAATTGGGAAGAAGCGTTTTCTATCTTGCAACATGAGATTTGTATGAACAATTCTGGGTAATTGTTTTCTCTCAGTTACATGAAACGCTTGCTCTCCACAGTCTGAACATTGGTTCAGAATATTTAGGGTTGTTAAAGAGGCAAGAAAAAATGAGCTTTGAACTCCTTGCAAATTCATACAGCCAGACATTAGCATCTTGAACAAGGCCTGACTACTGCTTAGGGGCATATGAGAAAAGTTGTTTCCACAGTGGTAAGAGCAAGAGGACAGACATCAAATACCAGTTACTTAAAACAGGTTTCATCAAATCCCCATAGAGCTTCTAGGAAATTGCTTTGGGAAAAAAACTAAGAGCACTGCCTTAGTATCTAACCAGGCATTGGAAAATGCAAGGTACAACTAACTTAAAGACCTGTGTAAAGATACATTAACTCATCCTTATTGTGACAGTAGCAGCTGGTCTGTAGGTTTTAGAGCTTAGATACTTCTACCAACAATCTGATAGGACCTCTTGCATCAGATAACATAAGTATTAAGTTATCTGACAGGATCAGAACCAGTTATTGTAAAAAAAATGGTGTTTCAAAGAATTTGCAAGGTTTTCTGTCACACTTCCACTCATTGCCCTTTTAAATTCAGAACAGATTAATTAAATTAATTGAATCAATCAAATGACTGTCTGCCCCTGACAAATAAGAGCTCCAGTACTCCAAACAAGCATCACCAGGTTAAAGAACCACATAAATACTCAATTTGAACAGAATTCAAAGTCATCCTTGGTATTTCAGCCCCCTGCAACTATACCAGACAGTGGCCAAGTTAAAATATTTCTGTTATTCCACAACTAATAATAAAGTCTCAGGAACTCTGAGAAACTTCATGGTCTACACATTAAATGCTTTTGCTACTTCTCACCTGTGTCTCACTGTTACACATTCAGAACTGTACATTAGCTGACAGTGTCAGAACCTCCTCAGCAACCTACCAGAGGTCCAAATACCTTCAGTGTCCGATATTTATTTATGAACTTCAACGTTTTTAGCAAATAGTTCAACTACCATATGCGGATAAATTTAAAATTAAACATGAGAATTGGTGGCTTTTCAAACTCACTTGTATACTTTCTTCAAGGAAAATTTCATGCCAGTGTTTAAATGAGGAATGGAACACAGTATTTTTCTCTAATACTTACAATGAACACTTTTAAAAAAACAGCTTTTAAATTAATAATATTTTATACTATCGACCCATCTTTGCTTTGTGCTGGAATCATCACAGGAACAGCTCCCATTCTACTTAAATTAGGTGCAGCTACCTTTGAAGGTGCAAAGGCTGGGGTTTGAGTAGGAGCACGTTCAAAGTCTTCACTTGGGACTTGGCTATATGGAGTTTTGGTATATCCTTCCATGTTGGAGGGAGACATTGAGCCCAGGGAAGAACGATTGCTGCCAATGTAGCTGCGAGCTGTAGAGCTGCGACTCTTTGGAGGTGGAACATCTTCTCTGAAATTAACAAAACACACCAAAAATTCAGTTGCAGAACAAGAGTTCAGTCACCATTACTTCAAAACAAATATTCAGGTTTGGTTTTTTTCTATTCCAATATAGTCAAAACTATCTTCATATCTTCCTTTAAAGTAACAAAAGCCCCCAAACCCTCAATATTCTTTGCCTCTAAAATGTTTGCTGAAATTAGACGAACCACAAAAAGTTCTCCAACAAGCCGTTAGTGTTTTAATAAGCTTTCCAGATTAAGACAGAAATCTCAAGTGTTAAGTAACTTATTTGCAGAAATACACATTTAAAAGTTAATCTTCCAATAATGCTGCTCAGAAACCAGAGACACATTGTTACCTGATATCATGATGTACTTCTTTCTCGTACTTCTTCTCTCTGTGCTTCTTACAAAAACAGAAGATGATAGAACACAGTACAGAGAGACCCAGCAGAGTTCCTATAATAGCTCCAGTAATTATACCAGCTGTATTTACGGCTAGAATAGACAAATAACAACACTGTGTGTTAAATGTCAGACTTGTAAGACCTTTCTTTAAACATTAAGCCCAGTATGTTTCACATGAGGCAAGTCAATAATACTGAATCACTGAATCAGAGGGGGAGTGCCCAATCACATGCATTTAAAACAGTAAGACTTGAAGTGGCATACACAAGTTACATAAGAGCATTGGGGTTTTTAACCATTTAGGAGTTTAGAGAAAGAGAGTGTTCAGCTTTAATACAAGAGCACTGTGTGACTATTGCACAGCAAACACTTACGAGGGGTGACATTCAGCTCAACAGAACATTCATCTGTGCCAACTCTGTTTGTGGCCACACAGCTGTATGTACCAGAATACTCTCGAGAGGCGTTTTTCAGAAGAAGTTCCCCTGTATTTTTATCTACAAACAACAGAAGGGAGAGGTTTACCATTTTCCTAAATATAATTCCATATTTAATATCACAGAATTATTAAACCAGCGTACACATGAAATCTTAACTTAAAAATGCTATAGGAAAAAAACAGATTAAAACAGTTCTATCATGCTGTAAAATGCTATTGTTTGTAAAAGTCTTACTCCATTAGAAATGTATTCCACAGTATTTGACTTGCTCTATCTGCTGAACAAGTTAGACAGGGTCTAGATTCTATAGAACACACGCAGTGTCCCCAAAACTACATTCACAAGCCCAAAACTAACACGGTTTTTGTGAGTTACAAGTCACTCTTGCACAACGTCCCACTCATTCTTGTCCAGCACTGATATTGCAAATTTCTCTTTTTGTTACCACGAGACAAATTTGGGATGTGGAGGAAGAAGGGGCATAACAACAGTAGCCTAAAGTCTTGAGTGGTACAGAGGATATCAATGATCAACAGAATCACTGTCAAAACCATGAATAAGAGACATCAAATACGAGACCAGGAGTCAAGTCCAAAATGAAGAACAGTATTAAGTTCCTCCTTTGTAGATTATTTTTAGGGATCTGTGTTTTAAGATATTACATACTCTAATAGAATGCAGAAGGTTACAAACATTGGAGATTTTTTGCTTGTTTTAAATCATATTGAAGCCACATCTGAATTCCCTATGTCCACTTAAGCACAAAAGCAAAACCATCAGCAAGCAGGAGAACTAACAACATCTGGGCACAAGTGAGCATGATACTGCAGCTCTTGATAAGAATCTCAACTTGAAGCTTGAAACATTTCCAAGCATGAATTAAAAAGCAGAATCAACTCCAGCTTGTTTCAAAGTCAGTTTTGTTAGAGGGCAGAAGTGACATTTAATCTTGACTACTCTATAGTAATGCTAACCCAGAGATGCTTACAAGTCGGGATAAGCCAAAAATAATATTGCAATCTTTTTAATTATTTCAGAGTAATAAACGAAATTTGACAGTACTCAGCACAGAAGTGGCAGGAAGATTCTGTGTGCCAGACACTCTCCTCCAGTCGTAAGACAAAAGTGGGGATCCTTCTTGTGACACACATTTCAAGGTAACGTCTTTTCCAATCTCCTGTGATCCTTCAATGGAACATTTAGTCCGTGCTGGCTTTACTAATAAATAAAACATCACTGAATTAATAACAGTCACAATCAAAGTATTTCCTAGTTGTGTTCTAGCAGCCAGTTCATTCTGTGAAAGATAAAGTTTGTGCCACAAACCACTTCTATTCACAGAAAGATTTTTCTACAAAATATGAGTCAGGTGCAGAACTTCTAGAAATGCTTATAATTCTAAATATCATTCCCTTCATTTCCCAGAACAGAATTATGCCCATCCCTCCCAAGGCCTCAGTAATGACCATAATCACCACAGATTCAGTACAACGCTGCCCAACAGAAGCTTTCATTTCAGACATTGAAAATAGGGTGGAATAAGCACATAAAAAACGTCACTGAAAATTTAAGAAAATAAATTATCTTACCAAGTACAGTCAACTGTATTTTCTTGCTTTGAACTCCAGGAGCCTTCTTCACTTTGCACTGATATGTGCCAGTGTCTGATGCTTTTAAATTCAGGATATCCAGTGAACCATCACCAGATCTGGGATCAAGATTAGTAAACTGCATTCGCCCAGTCAAACCAGCATAATAATGATTATAAACCCTGTCTACAGCATACATAATTATCTATAAAAAAAAAAGAAATACGATTCAGAAATCCGCTTAGCGTGCAAACATTTAAAATAATTTCATCTCTTTGAATTTTCAAGTTTCTTTCTATAGTTTTAACCCCAGAAATAAAAGAGTGAGTCAAATATCTCCACCTTCAAAACAGCACCACACACAGCATTATAGTGAATACTCCAACTAAACACCTGACCAAGTACCAATATGGCAGCATTGACTTTTGACTGAAAGAAAACTGTTTAGAATTGCTCCAATTTAACTCTGCAAAACCTGCCTACTAATATGAATCGTCTTACTTATAAGGTTTTCAACAACAGGAAAGCATTAATAACTAAAAGAGTTAAATATATTTAAAATTAAGTCCTCATTAATCTATTTTCAATAAGGAAGATAATGCAGGTACAAAAGCAAAGTTTTCTTTTTGGAACTGAAGTGTCTTTAATTTGGAAGTTCTTCATTAGAAGGCAAGTTTATAGTGAAAAATGTCTTAACATTTCATCCTTAATCCAGTATTTCAAAATTTCCACTAGATTTCATGTGACTGGCGCTTCAAAGCAATTTAAGATCACAAGCATCCCAACCTGAAAAGGTGGAACTTTAAAGAGTCAGTAAAGACCTCATACACTGACCTACTAAAACAACTGAATTAACACTGCACACAGAGAAGTCTCTACTTACTATTTGTTCCCTCTTTTGGTTGTCTGCTGGTATCAATACCCACTCAATATCTAGTGGTCCCTCATCTTCTTCCGAGAGTTCAAAAGTACATGGCAACGTTACTTTCTCTCCTTGTGCTTTTTCAAACATTGACTGGTCAACTGAAGTTATTGTTAGGCTTCTTGTCAGACCTATAAAAATATATTTTTATGTTTTGAAAACAAGTCACATGCAGTTGTTCACTCTAAGTGCTCTATGACATACTTTTCCTGTATAGAATTCATGCCATCAGTCAGACTCGTCACTGCTGAAGAGAGCCTGTGCAGACCCTGTCACCCGACACAGTGCAAAGCCCTGTGCTGCTCATTTGGAATTACATCCAACAGGCAGCTACATCTTTCAAGCCATACTTGTTGTTTTGTTTGGGGTTTTTTTGCACAATTCATGTCCCACACAATCCTAAGCTAAACACTTTCAGCGGCAGGTTTTCAAGTCACTATATAATCACTTTACCATTACTCCCTCACTATAAAATGAAAGTATGGAACAGCAGTGAAGTCTACCAGGATAGACAGAATTCTTGAGAAGTCCTGGGTTGGAAGTAAGTTACTTTGCCTGCAGTTATAAGGGCTCCTCCATCTACAGGGAGATAGAAGGCAAATTAATATTTTCCAAAAATCTCAATGAGTTTTTTGCATTTGTTTGTCTGTTCTGTTTGTCTTACTCCCCTAAAAAGGCTACATAATCCTTATCGTTATGCATGCCTCTAGGCAAACATGCTTCCAAACAACAAATTTTCCTCAATTCAACCCTGAAAAAGAATTCATATAGTGACACAAAAAGAGCTACTCAAAAGGCCTAAAGCAAGATTCCCCATTTCACCACAAACACAGGCTTCCCTTATATCAAGTGTACAGGCTTGCACATCACAGCCAGGATGTGGAAAGCATACCCTTTGCTCATGATAGAAATAGGTTTGGCACTCTTACATCCACTGTTTTGTCCACCTTGCTAGAAACCAAGCTCAGATTTTTGGTCAGTTTATGTGTGCTGGACACACACAGATGTGACCACAGCCAGGAGAGCTGCAAGGCCACCAGAAGAGTGGACAGCGTGAGGAAGATAGATGGCTCTGGTGCCTTTTACAGGGGTAAAGTAACAGCCTCAGATAAAAAAGTCTTTAAAATCATTTCACACAGCACTTTTATGTTCTAACTTGCACTTCTCCATATAGTAGAGGAGCTCCAGTGAAGTATAGGAGCTTCCTTCAGTAGATCATTGAATATAGTGAGCTGGAAGGGACCCAACAGATACCCTTCTGCTTTTTTAAAATTTTGCCCTCTATTAAGTCTTTGCATTCTCTTCCTGATGACAAAACAATGGGATCTGTGACAGCTACTTTAAAAAATCCTTCAGAAAGAGAATTCCCTTGACATACTAAATTCTAGACTACAGCCTGCAAGAAAAGCCTTTCACCGTACTTGATTATTAACAAACTAGGTAGGATTATTATGTTTCCTACCATTCATGGTATTACTTTTCATAATGTTACCCTCTGTCTTGTGGAAGAAAAAAAAAAAAAAAAAGAAACACCAACCAAAAAAATCCACATCACCTTGAGGTAGCAAAGAGATTTACATGCAAGGTCTCTTACCAACAATGTACACCTTTTCAAAGACAACTCTAATAGATTTGTACCACCTCTTTTTGATCATAGTAAACCAATCAATTTATTGAACAGAACAATTAATTCTCTGCCACTAAGTTGAATTAATATTGTTCCCTAAATAACAGGGATCTCCATGAATACCAGTTGACTTGTCACAATCCTATCCCCTCCTAAAGGATCTTTTCAGATTTTCAAACTAGCCATTCTAAACCTCTGAATAAGCACAGACAGCACTAGTACTACCTCTGCTTATGGGTAGATTTAAAGTACATTCATGTTTCCATAACACACAGTAGCATTTACAGTACTAATGTAAATTCCTCAACTGTTTTTACAGCAGCTTCCATACTCGTTTCCCTTTCCCCCATGGCCTCATTAGGGAACTGCAACGCAATACTCTCAAGTTCATCTCCAAATTGCATCTTCAACATTACTATATTAAAAAAAAAGGGATGTGAACTCAAGTGCAGTTTAAGTGACTGATAATGAAATACATTATGATGTTACTTGCTTCCTTAAAAGCCTCAAATCTGTAACCTGGGAAATTAAAAGCTTTCATTCTGAAGTAAATCACTGAAGCAGAGCTGCTGCTCTGTGGCAGCATCTCCAGCCACAGTCACTTTGCCATCTGAAGTTCCACAACAAAGGATCACAGCACACACATTTGCTTTCCCCTCCCCACAGGAGAGCCTGCTGAGAATTTCACAAATGGCACAATAATTCATGTAAGAGTAACACTCTGCCTTTTCACAGCAGACAGTGGGGAATAGAATTCATACTCTGAAGACAGTAGGACACATCCCTACTACTAAAAAGTATCAACCCCTCTGATTTTCAGTTGGTACCTGCTGAAACATAACATGGCCAAGAAAAAAGTGGACAGATGAATATCCATATGCTGATTTTTTTGACTACTTTTCTAAACAAATGGGATTTGTACAATCAATGTTTTATTTCTCTCCCTCTTCAGATGTTACTTGCTCATCTCTTTGACAATTTCAAAACAAATATAAAAGGAGAAATAACAGTCCAGTACAACCAGAAGTCCCCCAAGTACTCATTTGTACTGACATAGCTAATAAGCATTCGATTCCTCAGCTATCTCTTGCCTCTCCTTTGCCATTATGTGAGTATAATTTCAAAGTGGACATTACGCAGTTTCATGGCAAAACACCGAGAAAGTGGCAACTGGGTAGAAAAATTATGCTAAAAGCTGGAAGTACTACGTTTCAGAGAAACACTCCTAGGAAACTAGACTCCAGCAGTCCCACCTATCACTGCCTGGCAGCTTGGTCCAAGCGCTTTAAAAGCCAGAAATAGCAAATGTTTCAGTTTCTACTACAGCACACATTTCTCTGATCCAAACATATAAATCAACATAGTAGTCCCATGCCAAATAAAAGCAGAACCCAACAGCCTGAAGAGCCTTGCCCAAAATAGATTGTCATAAAAATATTTTTAAAGTTTTGATTTTTGATACTTTTGAAGACCAAGTAGTATTTTCACACACACTGACTGCATGCAAACATGTTAATGAAAGCTAAAGCACACAATCCTCAGCATAACACCCAACAATCATTCCTGCACGTGAAGCTTCCAGCACACACTAGCTGCTAAGAGAGGTGCTCAAACATCAGTCTGAGCCTTCTAATTATCAGAGTTTTTCCATAAATCTCAATTTCTTTCTTACTGCACATCTCCCAACACCTCTTTTTCATTATACCACTGTTCCATGGTCTTTTCCTTACAGTAAGGCTGCAAACACAAACCTTTTTTCCATTTTTTTTTTAATCTGGGTCAACATCAGCATGCAGAAGCAGCAAGCACCTCAATTAAGGTACATGTCAGAGCTAGCTGGGCTTGGACTGAGCATTAGCAACACAAGGGAGGGGCGGGTAATACTAGTTGGAGATTCCTTTCTGCAGGGAAGACACACATCTGCTGCCAGATATGCTGGAAAAGGAGGCTTGGCCAATTTGACATGTCAGAGATTATCAAGGGGTCCTCTGACCTTTATTATCATCACCAATAGTACCTTTTTCTTTTCTTTTTTGTTCCTTTCCCACTTAATTATTACTGGCTATTAACAGAGACCTGGATGGAGCAATTCAAGTGTGGCTAGAAAACTCCAGGGGCAAAGGAGGACATGAGATCCCAGGTCCCCCTTGCTCTTTTCCTGTGGGGGGGAAAAGGCACAGAGAGACACATCCTTCAACTTAAGAACTCACCACAGGAATGGCACTGCAAGGAGCACTTTAACTTTTATGGCCACAAG
Source organism: Camarhynchus parvulus (assembly GCF_901933205.1). NCBI lineage: Eukaryota > Metazoa > Chordata > Aves > Passeriformes > Thraupidae > Camarhynchus > Camarhynchus parvulus. The sequence goes on from NC_044571.1 coordinate 103,918,471, forward strand.
TAGCCCTGAGAAACAAGGGCTGCTAAGTTAGAAATAGGATCCAGTCAAGGAAGTGGGATATGAACAACCTCATCAGAGCTGGTGAGGAGCCCTGTAAATGAGAGATCTGCCAGGGAACTGAACTTGGCAATAGGGAAGGAATAGAGACTGAGCCATGGGAAGTACCTGGTCAGGCTGGTGGAAGGAAGAGATACCCTGGTGAGGATAAATCATGTTAAAAGGGGAGCCACCCACCGCACCTGTACACAGAGCTGACACCAGAGTGAGGCGTGTGGGACAGCTTGTGTGACTGGCACTTTGTCATCAGTGGACACAAGCTTTTAAACAAAGCCAGGAAGGGAAGAACAGCAGGTGACCTGCCCTCTACCTGTAGGAGTAGCTGGAACACAAAAAGCTGCTCTACAGGACAGACAACAGACTGGCTAAGAGCTTGTGGGTCAGGGTTAAAGGAAACACCACAGTCAAAGTTTGTTACAAATCACATGGTCAGGATAAGAACCTGACGAAAACTATTTCAGCAGTTCCAGAAAGTTTCTAAAAATGACAGAGACTGGTTACTACTTCACCTCTGTGACATCTACTAGCAGGGCAACGCAGCAGGAGACAAAATCTAAGAGGTTTCTCAAAGATTTCTTAGGAAAACAGCACTAAATGAGTCAATCCCCATTTGATGCTTTCTTGAGACTGCTTTCAAGGAAAAAACCCCAAGAACTTGCCAGGGATGGGATCAACAGCAGCCTTGACCATGACCACTTGGCCATGAAAGAGTGACTAATAAAATCCTGAGAGGAAGAAGGCAAATCCAGCACAGACCCTGCACTTCATATGAGCAGACTGTCTCGCCTAGTAGCCAGAGTTTTGTGGAATCCAGTTCTAAAAAGCAAAAGAGCTCAAGAAAACTGTGGAGTATTTAAGAACAATTACTAACCACACACAAAGAGTACATCTCAAAACCCAGCAAAATAAACAGATTAATCAGCAGCTTGGCCTAAGGAGGAAGAAGCAAGAACAGCCTATCAAGGGAAGAATACACAAATATTGCCCAGGCATGCAGCACGCCTGCAGGGAAGTCAAAACACAGCTAAAGCTGAAAGCAGCATGGGACTCCAGTGCCACATGAAAACCTTCTACTATCACATGAGCAGTAAAGAATAAGAGAGAAAAATTGGACAGGTGTTACAGAGAAGACCAAAGTACTCAGAGTTGCTGCTGTTTGGAGCACAAGGTTGGATGTGACCGAGGTCATGTCCAACACAAACAATTCTGCAACTGCATTAAAGATCTACATGAAGCAATCACAGTGACAGGATGACATTTTCTCCATTTTTCCCAAGATTTACCCCTTCAGTTTCCACTCAAATCAGGGAGATTCTATTTACTTATATATGCTCCTCCAAACATAAGAGGATCCACTGTGGTATCCAACTGCTAGTACATGACAGGCAGACATTTTATCACGAGCTGAAGGAAGGTCTGTATTTGCTTTGGTTAGCACGGTTTAATGGATAAAATTTCAGACCCTTTTCAGATAACTTTTCTGGTTTAGACACAGATAAGTGACTCAAGTCATTCATCCTACTTACTCAAATATGCTTATCATTAAAATATCTAATTTCTAACTGCAGCAAATAAATTATTGCAAAGTGTAGACTCAGAAGAACACAACAAGCTCTCAAGAAAACCCCTGAAAGTCAACTTTGAAGTGCACCTGATCCAAACGACTGAATATTGTTTTCAAAGTATTTTGCAAGGAGAACATGTGCCATATTCAGCTGTGGCAAACAAATGAATATTTGTGACTGGTTGAGAAAAGCACCCTTCCCTTGATGAAGAATAATAAGTATTATCCCTTACAAAAGTTTGTATCAGAAGAAGTAAGAGGCCAATACACTATTTGCTTTCTGAACATTCAGATTTAAGTTTCTTAAGGTGGAATAAAATACTCTTTTTCTGGGGAACTGACCCTAAAGAGCATTGCAAACTATATCTGTATGACTGAACAAGTTTTTCATATAATTTCTGAAGGAGTGCAAACCCATAGCAAGTCTTTAGAAAAACTCTTTCCTTCTGAATATCTGAACTTACTTCTAAGTATCACTCAAGTAGAACACAGTTTAGCAAACAACATTATTATTAAGAATAATCTAGGAAAATTTAAATATTTTATGGAATCGATAGAAGTTGGTTTCTAGTATAAAATAATCTTCAAAATAAAAAGCAGACAAAAAATTAAAATGGAGCAAAGCTTTCTTCATTCCAACACAGATCTAAGCAGAGCTGTGATATATACTAATAAATAACAGAAAGGAAATTACTCTATGAACTACTTATGCATTTAGTATTTTCTTATTTAATCAGGGCACATTGCAATTCTGCATTGCTGGCTTACACAAATGTAAGTGTGCATCTAAATTTGGCATGAATGTTTGTGGCATCAGATAGGGCAGTGCCACAGAAGGTTATGCAACCCGGCAGACACAGTCCCTCCCTGCATGGGGAACAGGGCAGATTCTACAGAGCAAGAGTTGAGTTCAGAGATGCTGTTCTACTTAGTGTGACCCACCTGCAACTGCATCTTCAGAATATTTTACCACCAGGCTTTCCAAAACCAGTCTTGTTTGCCAATACCTGACTGCAAACAAGCAGAGACTCTAAATATAAAAATGCTTTTTCCCACAAAATGTGGCCTTAAGTAGCAAGCAAAGACCACCACCAGAAATGCACATTACTGCTTTGAGAGCCATAAGCTATAAAATTCACTTAAGAGACTTCAGCTTAGACTTTTATTTCAAATGCAGATTAGAGATGTACCTGTGATCAAATCTTTTCACCTTGCAGATTTCAGCCTCAAAAACTACCTCTCCAACAACCCCACTTTACTTCTGAATATGTCTCTACTCCACAGTTCATCTCCTACTTTTCTCAGCTAGCTGTAATGACTTTACAGAACAAAGCTGCCCAACCTTTCCCACTTTCACTGAGACAGTTCTACAGCATCTTATCTCAAACCTGCACTTCTGAACTCAGGCCCTGTAGGAGTGAGTGAGTCGAGTTTACGCCCTTAGCAAGCAGGGAGTGTGCAGGGAGGAAGGTACACACGGAGGAGTGCCTGGCTGAGGAGACTCCCTGGTGTTTAGTGGCACAATCTAACACAAACAAAGTCTCCAAGGCTGATATCCCCACAAGCAGCCACCATCCCACAATCATGTCCTGCTTCCTCACAATGCCAAACGTCAGCATCCTCAGCAGCCAAAGGGAATGCCTGCAAGGCAGGCTCCTGCTGATCAAGTAACTGGATTAAAAGCTGCCTTCACAAAGGAAAAAAGGGAAACAAATATTTGGCATTACTTATTTTAGTGGTTTTTGCAGCACCCAGGAGCTGTCACATCAGCACAGCTGAGATGGCCAAAAAGCTGCAGTTATGCTGTTTTGCCACAAGTGAGAAACAAAACCACATTCTAAATTTATCAGTGAGACCCCTCCCCAAAAGGTAAAAAAAGTTGAAAAAGAATGGCCCAGCTTCAGATTTGGATTCTCAGTTTCTACACCTTACCTACAAGAGCAAAAAGACCTGACACAGTTACAGCTTTCAAACTTGGGCCCAAAACACTATGAAGCTTTGGTGACTCTAACTCTTCACATGTCATAAACTCTGTAACACAAAGACAGTCCCTAAACAGTAACCTTTAGCTTAGCAAACAATTAAACCATTAAAGGAACAATGTCAATAAAAAGGAAGTTTAATAGAAAGATTAAAAAAAAATTAACAGTCTTCTCTTTAGAAAGCAAATTCAATAGACTTGGGCATTTTTGAGATGAGAATGAAACTCAAAATGTTACAAGATAGATTTCAACACACATCCACATCCTATTAATTTAGCCAGGTATCTAGATATCAAAGAATATTCAGGCTTCACAGTAACATCAGTGGAGGTAAAACAAGCGAGAGATGAAGGACAGGAACAATAAAACAACTGGTCAGGAACTAACAAAAGCTAGGTAATAATGCAGCAGTAAATAAAACAAGAGAAGAAAAAGTCTCACAGCATTACTGCATCTGAATCCACATGCGTAAAGAGCTTTGGTTTTAGTACATTCTATTTTAGAACTCCACAAAGAATTCAGTTTTTAGGATAATCCCATGCTGATAAAGGCAAATCACAAAGCCTTTCCTGACAAAGAAAGTACTGTCCTGCTAATATCAAGTGTTAAACAGTTACTATTTAACATGCTTCACAGACCACATTTTTTCCATGCTTCACACCCTAAGCGTTGTTATCATACAATGCAATGATACAAATTTCAGAGGTAAGCACAGTTCACTGTAGTGGTAAAAACACCCAAAAACACATTTCAGCAAAAGGAATAAGCCTACTTAAACCTAACATTTCCAGGGCTAGTGACATTACTGTACCGAGTATTCTACTTAAACCTCAAAAAGGCCCAATGCAAAATGGTTAGAGAGAAGATGAAGACTTACCTTTCTACACTAGCCTAAGTCCACTAGGCAGAGCACTGGTTAATCCTCAAAGGCAGTAAAATTAAGACAAAAGATGTTCACACCTGAATTTCAGACTTCCCAGGTCAGTGCTCTCTAAACTGGAGTCACAGATCTTAGTGAAACTCTCCTACTATGCAGAAAAGACAGTTTATGCCAGAGCCAGAGAAAGTAAAGGCAGCCCAGGAATAAAAGCACTCACCTAGGACAGACTTGGCTCCAGACAGCTTCCTCCTTCCTACTTTAGTCCCAAACTAGATATAAAAACAGTTCAGGAAACTACATCCACACAGCAATTTTTGTAGAAAAGAGCTAGAGTTTTACACACTTAATGTTAGTAGGGGCAAGATTTTAAAACCCTGTCTTGCACATTTCACCTCAGCTACCTCACCAATAGCTCAAAGAGGCTAAATGACCAAAATCCCAGTTTTCAGAACACTTTTTCCACCGATGGTAAAGATAAAAGGTGGCAGAGAAAAGACTTATTTGCATGAAATAAGTGTTTGCCATAAGCTACAAGAAGAAGGCTGATGAAACAGTAGGGCACTTTAAAAAAAACCCCAAGCAAACAACAAAACAACAACAACCAAAAAATAAAACACAACAACAACAAAAAACCCAAACAAGAAACAACACAAAATGAAACACACCCAAAAAAAAATCCCCCTACACATAAGAATAAGCTTGGGAAACTATCTACTATCCTGGATAGTCAACTCTGCTGCTGGGTCTCAAAACAGTGGGCTTGTATTTCCAAATTTTACTTCCTCTGAGCAGGGTGGGGGAGAAGCACCACTGTTCTGAGGCACATTTACTTGAATCCACAAATCCTCTGTCAAATCACACTAGTTAAAAAGAGGAAAAAAAAACTAGACAGGAAACTGACTATGCACACTTCTTCAAAGACATTAAAAAAATCTCTATAATTCTGGAAGTCTTCAGACAGCATTAAATTAATAAATAGCTCCAATTTGTGTAGTGTAGCATACCGCTGCCCCAGTTTAAAAGGTACTGCACAATTGAGCTACAAGTTACACATCCTCCCAATCTAATAAAAAATTCTTAACTTAAAGGCTCATATAAACAAAACTACCAATAACTCCAACTCTGCAAATACACAGCATGAGCTTGATTTCACTTCCCACCACAGTTCACCGAGATCAGCTGAAACAGCTATGCAACCTCAACATCACAGGCTAAAACTTGAATTGTCTTTTTTTTTCTCACAACTTCGTTTTTTCCTCAACACACCCTTTGCCTTCAGATTCTCTCCAACATCCCTTTCTTTTGCAACTGTCCTTGTGCTTCTTACTTGTTCAGCACATTCTTGAAGCTTTTGGGTTGCTAAACCCAAAGCCACCAGCCCGTCTCCTAGCAACTGCTGGCTGATGACCTTCCCTGAGAGGGACGTGCTTATCAAGTGGAGAGAGGGGGCATTCAGATCTCCTTACTGAAGGGAAGGATAAGCTTTCGGGAGGCAACCGAAAGGGGGAGGGGATAGTGTAACACAAACTGGGATTAAGATTAGTTTTAAGCAGAGGAGTAGTGTTTAGCCCGGTATCTCCAGAAGACCACAATGAGTTCCAAGTTTTCTGTGGTATCAGCTGGATGGACTTTGGCAGCAGCTGCACGAGGCTGCTCTGACACAAGGGAAGGGAGAAGGAATCCAATGCCGCGGCTGGAAGGGGCAACAAGCAGAGCAGATAGGAAGCTACACATCAGATGTAACCACATCACATCTCTAATGGGGACAGGTGCAATGTGACACTGTACCTTCAGACTGCACTTTAAGGAACCATCTAGAAACAGTATTGAGAAGTGTAAAATGAAATGAAGGCCAACCTTACAAACTTTTTACACAAAAAAATAAAAAGATCAGAGCCGAAATCCTGACATGACTCACACGAAATCCTGCCCTCTCTCTCCCAAGTCTAGGCCAGCTGCACAGGTTGTTTTGCCTTTAGCTCTTCAAGTCACTTTCCCATTACAGAAGGATACTGGAGGCTTACACAATCACTAAGCAATGAAGGCACATGATTCGATCTTTTTCCTGCCAATTTGATGGCATTTAAAAGGGAGCTGAATGAAGCAGCTCGCTGGCAGTGTGAATGCATTGGGCACATCTGTCAGTCGATGCATCAGGGAGTTCACTACAATCCAACACTTAACTGAGCAGCCATATTATTTGCACTTGAGTAAAGAGGCTTTGGCTCTTCCGAGCTAATGAACATGCAATGCTTTTTCCCGAGTACATGCAAGTTTGGCATTAAGATTGACAACTTCTACTCAGTAGCACAGAGTTGATTTTGGGCTCTTTTCTTGTTACTGTTTCATTTCTTTCAAATATAAAGGTGAAGCATCATAATGTCAGAGAAAAACATCTTGTCTGCCCGCTCGTGTTTCCCTCCCTGCCCTACTCCCACCATGTAACAGACTGACAGGAATAAGCTCAAAGAATTAGCCACGACATTAACTAATCATTTAAAAATTTAGGGAGACTAAACCATATTTTTTTACATATACAGGTTAATTTTTACATGCCTTAAAACTGAGAGTAAATATTCTTTGTAGCTTATACTGTTAATACATCTAAAACAAAGAACTGAAGATGCAGGATAAGTCAATACAGGAAACTTCCTCATGCAAACTAATTCTGTACAAGTTCGAACAGTTGAGAATGTATCAAATCCTCATCTTTCCCTCCAACACACCACATAGTTCTTGTTGACTAATCATTTTTCAGCATACTAAGCATATAGGCTTTAGCTGTAGGGCATGAAAAACAAATCTGTTAAAAAATGTAGCAGCAAGTGCAACTGCACAACTTGCAAGCATCAAGTACCTCAAATGCATCCTGACAGCAGCTAAAGGACATCAGAGCACCAGTGAATGGCTCCAGTGCAAAACCAATAAAGCTCCAAATCTTGCCTTTTTATCACGTTTTGAACACATGACCCATTAAGTAGGTGACATTTATAGAAATTAATAAATAAACAATAGCAATAATATATTCCACCCATGTGCATTTGAGGTTGCAGCTGACACCCCCTTGCTATAATTCAGACTTGATCTCATTGAATTGGATCAGGAAAAGGAACAGGCAGAAAACTGACTGCAGAAAAAAATTATTCTTTTTATAACTTTAAACTCCCTGAACTAGCTCACTATGGAGCCAGATGAATGCCAGGTATAACTTCAAATGGGATGCAAAAATAACCTTTGATGTGACATCTAGACATTTGACTGATTGCCTGATTTAGCCATGTAGTCTTACTCCTAGACTAAGCTCTCTCCAAGCCAAGGTTTTACAGGTATTTCCCTGCTTTGGGAAAACACTGATCAAACAGAACACGTTTTCCTCCTAATGCTCTTCTGCCATCCTTCCTGTCACTCATTCCTGCCCTGTACCAGGGCAAATTGGTGGTAAAACACTGCCTTCTTTCAAATCATGTGATCTAAGCAGTTAAAAATTAAAGTTTTCAGCAACTAAGACCCGTTTACAACTGCAGTCAAGGAAAGCACCAGCTAGGATGCAAGGGCTGCTTACATTGCAGCTGCTACTGAAACAGGTTTACACTGAACTGTGACTTCCTGCCGCTTACTCCGGGGCACCTGGCTGAAGAGACTTTTCTCTGAGCCATCTCCTGAAAGGTGCAAAGGAGTAAAAGAGGAATTCCCTAAAAAGGAAGGGGAAAAAAAGAAAGAAACAGGAAAAAAGAAAGTGCAACTACATTGCTGTAGTAGAGGGGGTGGGGACACATAGATTCCTTCCATGCCACTGAGCCACGCAGTTGTTAAAATTTCTCCATATTTATTATGTTTCACAGTATCTAAAGGTTTCAAGAAATCAATCAGAAGTTGCAAGGAGACCAAAAAGGATTCCTGTCATTAAAAGCTTATGTAACATGCAAACAATTGATTAAATTATTGTGGAAGTATGTTGAAGCAATACTTGCCCCAAAACCAAGCTTCCTAGTCTGTACAAACTTCTGCAGGGACTGTGGCAAAGGAGTTTTAATATGCTGCAACACTGAGGCAGATTTAAAGATATTCAAGATTACTTTCTTGAAGTGTGAATGGAATTATAGCAAAGCATACACATGCTCATATAAAAACATGGGCACAAATATTTTTCATAAAGCAGCAACAGAAGCCAAACCAGACACTCAGGAGGGATAGTTTCATCTGTCTGTAAGTGGGCTTGGCTGTGGAAGAGGCAAGAACTGGAAGTGAAGACAGAGAGGCAGCTGAAGTTTGATGCAACACAGGGGGGCAGTCAGAGGAGACCAAAGTGATGAGTTATAATAATCTCTGCAGCAGCATTCTCAACACATGAAATACCTTCTGGGAAACACAGATTAGCTAAGGAAAAATCACTAATTCAGATGTTGTGGTGGATGTCACAGCAGTTGACTAACAGCTGATTAAGAAATCTCTGGTTAAAGACTTTCATACTCCTTAAAAATCTAATATCCAGGAAACGGGTGCCAAATTTCAGGTAACTTCTCACATCAATGGACACTTTAGAAGAACCTGAACTCTGCATCTTGTTCAATTACTGCCCAACAGATGAAATGCCCCACGTTTAGCAATTAAAAGACTGGGAGTCATCATTAAACTCCTGTGGTAGTCACACTTCTAATTTAAGGTTCTGCAAGATCTTATTGCATGCATAAAAACATGAACAGGCTTAAGTTCCTTATTATACTTATTTGGCAAAGTGTATCAACCACCTAATGCTGATTTACCATGCCTGCATTAGGTTCTACTCCTGCATGCATGGTATTGGAATTACTTTTGCAAGTTTAACAACAGGGCAATAACTACAGATTTTCCTAAGGTTTACCAGAACTTTTACCTTATTTAAAAGCTTACAGTTCTATTAATAAAGCATCATACATTGCAGAATTTCAACAGAGTACAAAATTACCAACTATTACCACTGCAAACAAAAAAACAAAATGCCCATAAAACCCACCACAAGAGCAGCAAGATATCACTACAGACTAAAGAAGTTCCTACCCAATTATTTACCTTAACACTCTACTCAGACTCATCCTCAGTTGGGGCATCTATCTGCACAGCCATTACTGTTTTGTAAAACCTTCCTCCAAAGGTTAAATGTGTCAGTGTGCATATGCATGCAGTATCTTTTTTTAGCATGTCTTTGTATATGTATAACGTGGCTATGTTAACATTTTCAATTATTGGAAATTTGTGTTCTGACGTTACACATTTTCAGCAGCTTAAAAGCCATAAATTATCGTATTTGTTAAATTGGGATCACAAGTTCAGCACCTGTATTTATTCTTAGTCGCTGAAAACCCTACACAAATTTGAATTTGCACCAAATGGAATGAGATTACTTTCTGTATATCCAAGGAGACAGTGCCACACCACAAGACGCCAGGATCACCGAACACAGCTGGGTGAAGAAGGAAGTGGGGATGTTCAGAGTGACAATGTTTCTCTTGCCAAGCCACCCTTAGGTGTGACAGAGCCCAGCTTTCCTGGGGACAGCTGAGCATCTCCTTGCCCATGGGAGGCGGTGAATTCATTCCTTCTTTTGCTTTGCTGGCATGCATGGATTTTCCTTTCCCCATTAAACTATCTTCATCTCCACCCAGGAGTTTTCTCATTTTTACCCTTCCAAGTCTCTCCCTCATCTCAACACAAGGCGAACAAGTGACCATGTAGGTGGTCTTAGTTTCTTACTAGGGTTAAACCACAACCACCACAAATTCAAGTAACTTCGGCACCTAGGCAATGCTTCACTGACAACAGCTCTCACTCAACTGCACAAAAAATAGCTTTCTCTAAGTTTGGTCCATATGGAGAACAGCAACTTACTGACATCTGCTCCTTCAGTGAAGGAAGCAATGTCTATCTGCAGCACAGACCCAGAAACCGTAACTCTGCTGATGGGAAAGAACACATGCTAGCTCAGAGGACATATCAACTCCTACCATACACAGATTATTCAATTATTTCCTTTGGAGGACTGTGAGATATATATGTTCTAGAGTACAGTCACTCAAATAACTGCATGAAAGAGGTATGTGTGTTTTTATTAGGAATATTTTTTTACAAAGTCAATTTCACACTGAGATCTAAAGACACCTGTATCCTTCAGCAGAACTAAAGTGTAAAATTCTTTTATGGATTGACATTTCCTCTTACATTAATTAATCCTAATTTTTATAATCATAGCCTTTGATAACCTAGCAGTGCAAATGCAGCACATATAATTCTACTCACAGTAAGTTCTTTTCACAGTTTTCGTTACATGAAGTGTTTCAATATAAATCTTGATTACTAACCTTGCCAACTAAATACTAGTAACCCACAGCATCTACCTTGTTTCTAACTCTGCTTCAGGAAACACATTTGATGCAGAACTACCTATTCCCTTTCATTCAGGAGATCAGAGTTCACCATTCCATTACAGACACACAATTTTGAACCCATGAGTAATTTCCCAAAACAGCAGTGACATCAACACAGGCATTAACATTTCAATAGGAAATAAAACCTGACCTCCTGACACAACTGATATACATTTTACTGTGAAGCTGAGCCTCCATGGGTGTTTTCTCACCTTTTATAGTTTCATTTAAGTTTGGGTCAACTTTAGTGAAAACTTGCTTTTATTTTAGAGATATGCTTAGAGAACACTGATATGGCAGCCAAATTCATTACAGGCATCTAATAACATCTAGGATTTGAGATGAAAAACATCTGCCTGCTTTTTAGCAGCCTAGGCACGTTTGATTTGGTATGTGTGGGTTCTGGGTATGGTTGATTGCTTTTTTTGTTTGAGACTATCTACTCCTTTGTTTTCTTTCATCACGAAAAACAAATGCGTTGAGGTCCATCCAATTCAACTCCTTGCCTCCCACCCTCCAATCCTCTCACGCTTCCTCCGCAGGGCTCCATCGTGTCCATCGGGTTTGGACAAACGCGTTCCGAGGGCTCTCCGGGAGCCACCCGGCCCCTTCCACCCCCTCAACAGCAGAGCCAGCCTGGATGCTGGAAGTGCTAAACACGCAGGGTTGGGGTTGGAAATTTTCTTTTTTTTTCCCTTTTTGCTCTTTCCACGTCGGTTTTCCCCGACTCCGCCGCTGCGGCCGGGAGACACCGGGCGGGCACGGCGGCCGCACCGGAGGCTGCCCGGGAGAGCGGCGGGGGAAGGGGAGGGAGAGGCGGCAGATAAAGCTCGGCAGCCGCGCTGAGGGCGAACAAAGCCCAGGTCGGCTCCGCGGCGCGGCCCCACCGCCAGCGCGCGGCCGGGCACCGCGCCCCGGGCTGAGGGCGGGCAGGGCAGAGGGGCTGGGGGAACGGGGAATACACGAGCGATGGAGACCCGCACCCGGCCGAGACCCGCACACAGCCGAGACCCGCACACACAGTCTCTCTCTCACACACACACAGGGCGGAGACCCCCTCACGCCCACACACACGGCGGGGACCCCACACGCGCAGGGGCGGAGGTGCGGCGCACCCCAGCCCCCGGGGCGGCCGCCGTGCGGGCAGCAGCCCCCTCAGCCCCGCCGCGCTTCCTCCCAGCCCCACAGAGCCGCCGCCGCCTCCCGCCCTCCCCTCTCTCGCTCCTTTTCTCTCCTTCCCTTTCCCTCCCGTCGGTCCCGTCGGTCCCGTCCCGTCCCTTCCACCTGCGCCCACCTGCGGAGCAGAGCAGCACGAGGGACACGCCGAGCAGCGGCAGCAGCGGCGGCTCCATGGCGCGGCGGGCACCCGGCGGCGGCGGCGGCTCCGTGCCCGGGCTGCGCCCCGCGCACCGCCCAGCAGGTGAATCAGCCCGGCCCGGCCCCGTCACTTCCGGCCGCTCCCCGCCCCGCCGCGGCTCCGCAGCGCCCGCCCCGCCCGCGGCACCTGCGCCCGCCGACGCCGGCCCGGGGCCGCCCGCAGCGCCGGCCCGCCGCGCCTCCGGGGTCCGCCGGGGCTGCCCCGCCGCCCGCCCGGCCGGCAGCGCGGACGGGGAGAAACACGCGGTGCGAGCGGCGGGGGGGTGCCCGCGGTAGGCGGAGGGACGCCCGCGGTGCGGCGAGCAGAGCTCCGGTGCCGTCGGGAGCGCTGGTCCCTTGCGATGCCTGCGAGCGCCGGGCAGACGTGTCTCGGTCCCCATGGCAACGCGGCTGTGGCGCCTTGTGCGCTCCTTGTGCGGCGCACACGTCTTGCGGTGAAAGATCTGGAATTGTGGAAAGCTCGCTCAGGAGACAAAAGGGAGACGAGAGCGTGTGGGGAAGGGCACAAAGCAGACTTTGGTTCAATAGCAGCCCTCGCCGGTTCCAGAAGGAACCGGATCGTGCTTCACGTGCAGCAAAGCCATCAGATACGTTTATGAAACCATCAGATACGTTATTGATGAAGTTTATTTTGCATTAATTTATTCCCCTGTGTGTGTCACAACATACTGCAACAGCAAAGCTGTTGGATACAAATGTGCTTCTGACACTTGTAAAGGGTTAAGTAGTTTTGGTACCCTTTGTTATGTCCACAGCTCAGTCTCTATTGGGAAAATGCTGCCATAACCAAATATTTACATAAAGGTTGTGCAATCCAGATTTTCATTCCAAACAAATTTTGAAAGTGATATAATTCGTTATTTTTCTGTGATAAATAAACTTGAAATACATTTTCTATGATTACATTCTGTATGTATGAGGTGAGAGTTTAGAAAACAATTTTTTTTGCCCTTGTCAAAAGCATTGGATTGACTGGGCATCATATAGGGTTTGTTTCAGGTGCACTTAGCTAAAAAGGAGGTGCTGCACCTTTCATTCAATAAAGTGCTGAAATTGGCAGTGTCTCCATTTCTGCTGGAATTTTGATTATGTGAACATGCACTTAAGTCCTTCAAAATGGTTGGTTACTCTGAGTAAAGCAGCAGCTTTTACCTGCCAGCTCAGAATTAGTTTTTTGATAAGTAGGGCAAATGCATTGTCATTTTCTGTGAAGGTTCAGATAAGTAGTGCTTACATCTTGTAAGGACATGACAACTCACAGTGTCTGTTAGATCTCCTTTTAAAAACAAATCTACCCAATAAGATGCTGGATACTATACATAAAGCATAGAATTTCAGTTTTGAAGGTTTCAAGCATTTTATTTAATGATAGAACAGAACTATCTTTTCTTGCTGTGAGGAAAATAAAATATTCATGTAATCTGAAGCTAAAGGAACCATAACCTCAAAGTAGGGGTATTAAGGTTTTGCACTCTTCTGGTTTTTTATATGTGCTGCAGACTTTAAAGGGTAATCTGAGTCGAGTATCCCAGGCTGACTGGATGAGTGAGGTTTTTTGCTGTACATCCACTTGTGTCAACACAGAAATTATATACCAAGGAAAGTATAATGAGGCAATCACAGTCATTACAGAAAGAGAAAATGATTCGTCATTAGAATGGAGATGCTCACCCTCCTGTGAAATAAATCCTAGCTAGTAATTAAAATTAATACTGTACTGCACCTAGAAAACATGAGCTCCACACTTTGACTAGCCTAGACAGATCTATTTCTGGTCTTCTTTAAATCAAAAGCAGCACTGATGCAGTCAAGTTCATGCTCCTGAAAACTTTTCACACTCCAGCAAATGAACAGGGTTTAAGAATTATTTTTAAAAAGAAAAAAAACCCACCTGTTTCCCTTCTGCAAACATTGGTCCATCTGAAAAGGCATAAAACAAGCAGGTATATTAGAGGATGTGACATTCTGTAGATTTTTAGTGACCTCTACTTCCTGGAACACAATGTGAGAAAGAGATAACTGTGAAAATGACCACTCACAAAAGAAAAGGTCAGGTTCAAAACTTTTTAAAAGAGATTTCTGCTAGTGCCAGTATTTTGGATCAAGCCCAGAAAAGGCTTCAGGATGAAGGCAGAATCCAGTCAACAAGGAAAATGTTGCCAGAGCAGAGGTCTGCAGTCCAGACCCACAAACAGTTTGCAAATGGAAAATTATTTTTCATCTTTCTTATGGAGAATGCTGTCCCATGCTCAATAATCTTATGTTTTATGTTAAATATAAAAAATCCATCTCATGTGTTTGATGGTAAAAAAACCCTTCAGTACTACCCCTACATCAGTCTCAGGCTGAACTTATAGATAACTTGAAATAAAACGTAAAATCAATATAATCTTCTCTAAATTTTACATAATTACTTATGTGCCTGACCTTCCATGAAGTGAGGTTACTATGGGTTTATTTTCTTGAGGGCATGGCTAAAAGAGCACCAAATGAAGTTACTCACAGGCTTGACATACAGAAGCAGTGAAATGGAAATCATCCATGCTTGTGTTACACAGGTCACACAGGACATGTCCGTGCCATACAAGGAAAACAAGGCTTGTTTTCTGTTTCAGTTTCTGTCCTGTACAGGAGGAGCTGCTGTCATCAGCCATTGCAATGCCTGAGACAAAATTCCCAAAAGGGACAAGTAGTTCCTAAAGTGGATACCAGCATCTCTCAAGAAGGGCAAGGGGGAAAAAAATAGGGAAGAAAAATAAAGAGGAGGAGAAAACAGTACCCTTGGGACTTTGGGTCTGGATTTATAGTTATAGGAGGGAGTCATATATGGGACACATATTCTTCTGGAAAAAGGGATGGATCAGTAGACTCCATCGCTTTACTCTGTAACCCAGGCCAGAGTAGGCATGAAGGAGTGTTTGGGGAATTGAGGTAAGAGGGCAGGACCATTTCTGTTGTAGGCTGTTGGTGTTCAGTGTGAACCCACCTGGAGGTTGGCCATTTAAATCGGAGGTGCCATAGTCCTGCTGTCCCCCAAGCCCCAAACTCCCACATGTGCCCTTGTGCTGGCACTGGAGGTCAGGACACCAGTGGATAAGATAGTTTGGGAAGGCAGGCTGCACAAAGATGAAGACCTTTTATTTTCAGCCAGCTGAGCTCCCTGAAGTGTTTTCCTGGCTATTTGCCTGCCTGGCAGCTAGCGTAAAAAAAGGGAGTGGCTGGGTGGCAGGAGGGGAAAGGGAAGGACTGACAATCAACTGGGCTCAGTTTTATTCGGCGCCATATCCAGAGCTGTGTGAACAGGAAGGTCTAATTTGTGCAGACATTTTTTCCAAAATGAATTTTGTCATTGCTTATGCTGGCATCTGTGCCCGATGTGAGGAGCGGGCACTTGTCCTGCTGAGCTTTTTGGCACTAACTGCCCTTATCAGCAGTAGTTAAGCCAGCCCGGGGCCAGGTCAGGCTGATATGCTGAAAATAGCTGCCAGAGTCAAGAGATAGTCTACACTGAGTTCTCATCAACTCGGGATGGTTACAGCAAAGGATTTGGGAAGGCAGAGTTACAGAGAGCTGAGTATTTGATCATAAAGCTTAGAGCGCAGCTCTCATGTTCAGTCCCAGCCCGCAGAGCCCGGAGCAGAGTCCTGAGAGCAGCTTTCCAACCTCCCTACTGGGACAGTCCAGTGAGGGATCACCACCCCCTTCCTCAGCTTCCCCAGGGTGTGCTGCACCCTGTGACCAGGGTTTGACTTTTCTTTAACAACCTTGGGCTGTTTCCAACAAAGCTTTCGTGCACTTACAGCCTTTTTATAATGATAACTAAACACAATCCATTACTGGGGAAAACGAGGAGTAAAGGAAAAATTATCCATCAGTGGCTAAGGTTTAATTGTCTTTAATTCGACTTAATGTTTTTGAGAGCCAGTCTAGTTTCTAGTTCAAATAACAGCTTTCCCATTTAGCACCTCAGTCAAGTGACAGTTGCACTCAGGGTAAAATTCACACCTTGCTGTGCTTCTCTTTTTTGGAGAGACAATTTTTAGCAAAGACGTTTTAAGAGGGCAGCAATTTACACCTTTGTCTCTATGTAATATTAAAGCTTAGAAAAATAATTTGTCTTGAATAATTTTCTCTCAGCAGTTACTTGGATGTTTGCATCATTTTGAAACAGAAAGGAGAAAGGAGAAAGGAGAAAGGAAGAGCAGTCCACTACCAGTGGTGGTTAGAGTTAACCCAGACTTAAACCTTTATATTTTTGCTGTGAAAAGGAAGCAAAATCCATGTACTATAAAATAGATTTGCTTTGTTTGAAGTCCAGAAGAGGAGTATATAATGTGATTCATCTTTATAGAAATATGAGTGTTATCTTTTCTTAGTTATATATTTGTATTCAAATTTATTTTTGTTCACATTTTCATTGTCCATGCACGGCAGTAAAAATGTAATGTCTGTTGGCTGGAACATTAATGCAATAGACAATACAGACCCATAGTCTTGCAAACTATTTTTTCTGAGCTTATATTCACCACAGTGATGATTGAAGAACACTTTTCTTAAAAGGACAAAAAAATGTGATTTGCAGAAGTGATGAGGAAATTCAGCTTATCAGAAGAGAAGTCTTATCTTAAATGCACCCTTAGCAGCTGAGCTGAAGATTTTCAGGTTGAACCCATTACTCTTTGTCTTATCATTATATTTCTTGATGAAAAGTCCTTCTCCATCTTCCTTGTAGTCCCCTTCAGATACTGGAAGGAACTCTTTGGAGAGTACAATTGAACAGGAAGTTAATCACAGGAATGCCAGAGGCAATGGGCTTTCATACCTAATCCTACTCAGGTAAGTTTTAATAATGCAGAACTAGTAGCCTGTGGTGGCTTGGACTGCATTATGAACTTCCAGGTTATTTTATTTGTGCAAGGCATTCATAAAGGGTACTTTAGCACTCACCAGTCTCCTTGGTGTCTGTACCTACCACTTAAGACTCCCATGACATTTCCTGAATTGCCACTCAGCTGCCACTGTCCTGATAGGCAGCCAAGTTTCTCCTGGTTGGCATTGCTGACATTGCCTGGTCACAAGCAAGCTACTCAAAGCCCTTTGCTGGGATGAAATCCCAGAACCCCTGCAGCAAGGTTCTCTGTAATCTGTGGAAACTACCCCTTCTTAGGAAGCATGGGGCCTGAAGCATGCGTGTGAAGAGAGCTCAAGAACAGGCAGCAAGGGTGCCATTTCAGGTCTGTCAGCTCTTCTGTGGAGTCAGTAGCTGAGATGCCTTCACTCCTTGTCTCACACTTCACCTCTCACTCCTGACCAGTGTGAGACACTCTGTGCTCAGCTGGCTGCTCACTGTTTCTGACATTTTCTTTGCGTGGGTGTCTGGCACTCCCCTTTCCTGGGAAAGCCTAGATTGATAGCTCAGGGCTGTGAAATCTGCTCCTCCCAGCAGCTTAGGTGTTTTAAGGTAACTACAGCAGTTCTTACAACCAGGCTCCTTAAAGGTAGCTCAGAGTTAGCTGCTGTTTTTTCCAACAAAATTGTTAAATAACACGGAGGATCTGTGTGTTGGGGCCCACAGACATTCTGACAGTACTTCCACTGAATTCCTGTTATCGCTACCCACGAGGTTGTTGCAGAATGATAATTTTCTCCAATTTGATTGAAACTTTGTGCTGCTCAGTCTTCAAAAGTATCAGCTTCTACTGTCACGAAAAACAGATCTTTTCTTAAAAATGAAAAAAATACCAGAACCTGTTTGCAGCTGATAGACTGAGAAGACCTGCAGAAATTGTAAAAATGACCCAAATAAAAATACTCTTAACTTCACTTGTTTCAATAAGATTTTTTTGTTTGTTTTAATTCAGCCTAAGTATTTGGGGGTATGTGGAGAAGGATTTTACTCATAAGTTTTTGGTTGGCTCTGTCACTATAGGACATGAAATAACACAACATGGACAAGCTGCTCTTTCAAGGTAAATAGAGAGTTTTTAATTTCTGACTCTAATATTTATAGATTTCCAAAAGTGACAGTGGATTGGAGGGTGAAAGTGCCACCTCTCCAATGACAAACCAATAGTCTGTCAGATTTCTCCTTTTCCATGAAAGAATACAAAACAATAAGTTATTTACATAAAATGTGTGAGAAAATTTGTTATAAGACTGTGAACATCAGAAGGCTTAGAAAATCTTAAAAAAATTAGGGTGACAGGCAGTACTATATAATTTTCCTAGCCCATTCTGAGGTGGATGCCACTTCCTCCTCCATTTCCTGTACCCTGGATACTGGTCATGTACCCTGGGAGCAGGTCCCCTTTACTGCTGCACTGGCAAGGGTGACAGAAACCACCCTTTGCCCTTCATTGCTTCCTGCACAGCAGCCACACCCCGCTGGGCATGGCAGAGACCTGGGCACAGGGAACCCACGTGTTTTTTCCAGGGTGATGTTTCTGGTTGTCTGAGTTGGATGTTCTGAAGGAGCCTTCCCTCATGGAGGTGAAAGTAGAGGGGGAACAACCTCCAGCACAGAACTTCACTGGTTTCTGGAAGGGAGTGCATGGCGTGGCTGCTTGAGACAGCAGTGGTGCTGCTTGCTGACTCAGAGAGAAGCCCTCCCCTCTCACACACACAGTTGTTCTCTTTGGAGATTTTCCTTCCCTGTCCAGTGCATTTAAACAGTGTCCTGTTGTAAAGGTGAATTCTAGTTTTTGTTTCAGGTCCACTTGGATCTTTTAGCATTGCATCATTATGAAAATCTCACTTGGTCTTTGGGGTTTTTTTTTTAGTTGGCTGGTTGGTTTTTGTGGTTTGCTTCGGTTTTTTAGGTAGGAGTTATGTAATTTCCCTTCCTACTGTATAAACAGGTTGGGTTGGTTTCAATAGTGCTTTGTAATTGCATTAGCCCAGGAAAAAAAAATGCTGACAGTGTAGGGAATACATATTTTTACAGCTAATGACCTTTGTGAAGTCTTGCGTAACTGTTTGCCGTGAAACCTGTTTAGGATGGCTCTCCAGGATGCCTGTGGAAAGTGTTTGCCCAGGGGAAGTTGCACCTAGCTGGAAGTCTGGCACTGTTAACCTCATGGCAAACCAGAACAATGTCACTGCTTATTGTGTGTGGCAAGTATTGCAGAATTCTGGTGTATCTGGGGACATTCTGTGAGTAGTCCTCTACCAAAAAAACACTTTTCAAATTATATACTTTAGGGTGTTTTTTTCTGAAAGCGTTTTTCCCCTTTTTCCCATGCTTTCAGCTTATTGCCTCTTGTTAAGTCAGATTTCAGTGATGAATGTCATCCTGAATTATACTTTAATGTTTCATCAATTAGTGAAATGCTCCAGAAGGATGAGCAAAATGTATTCAGGAGTTCAAAGCTAAATGGCCTGACATGAAGAGGAGAATGGAGAGGCAGGACAGCCAGAGTCTTGGTTTTGCTGTTTGTTGAAATCTCTGGACGATTTGCTTCATCTCTCTGTTCTCAATTTTCTTCATCTGAATAATTGCATAATTAAATATTTGCTTGTCTGAAAGGGACAGTATGAAAAATTAAAATCAATGGCTTATACTTGTCAAAACACTTTATTTAATGCTGATCATACAGGAAACACTAAAGTGCAAGAAAAGTTATAGGAGCTTGTAAGGTCCATTTCGTAGGACAATTTAGTGCATTTTATGACCTCTCCCTGGAAGTTCAGAGATCTGTTTACAGTACAGGCTAGCAAAGGCTGATGCTGTGTCTGCAGGGAATGAAAAGCTGCAGTCCTGGTCCTGTGCTCTCACTGCTCCCTGCTACTCTTTTGTTCTTCTGCAGTGTTCAGTGCCTTGCAGCCACTGGGGAGATGACATTTGCTAAACTGTGGGATTTGCCCAGAGAAAAAGAATTATCAGGACAGATGAGGGTTGGGATCTTCCCTCCTCAGGCACGTGAGCAAACTTTTATATCATCAGTTTCGATGATGGCTCTTGATATTTCACCTTAGCAATACTTCGCCTAAGCACAGGCTGCAGGAGAAGTCCTGGCACCTCTGGAATGAAGGGCTGAGATCCCACAGGGCTCAGATAGGTCAGAGGGTCCCCTTGCAAGCTTTAGCTTCCTGTCATCGCCCAGGCAGCAACATGTAGTGGCTCAGGAAGCTGTGACACAACCCCAAAAAAAGGTCAGGCAGGCAATGTGGTTGTGATTATTATATCAGGTAAAGTGAACATCATCATTCCCCTGTGCTGGGCACTGGTGAGGCCACACCTCAAATCCTGTGTTCAGTTTTGGGCCTCTTGTCACAGGAAGGACATTGAGGTGCTGGAACATGTCCAGGGAAGGCAGCTGGGGAAGGCTCTGGAGCACAAGTGTGATGAGGAGCAGCTGAGACAGCTGAGAGTTTACCCTGAAGAAAAGGAGGCCCAGGAGAGACCCTATCACCCCTCTCACAGGAGGGTGCACCAGGTGGGGATCAGCCTCTTCTCCCAGGTCAAACAAGAGACAGGACAAGAGGAACTGGCCTCAAGTTGCACCAGGGGAGGTTTAGATTGGACATTGGGAAAAATTTCTTCACAGAGCACCAGAACAGGCTGCCCAGGGAAGTGGTGAAGTCACCACCCCTGCAAGTATTCAAAAGATGTGGTTATGACCCTTGAGGACACTTGACTGCTTAGTGGTGGTGGGACTCGGTTGGCAGCTGGACTTGATCTTAGAGGTCTTTTCCAACCTTAACAATTCTATTATTTTAGCTAAACCTGTTATTAAAAGACTGTCAGAATTATGAATACTATTGCCTGCTTGTGCTAAAAGGTTCCAGTTATGAGTCATGGCTCTGTTTCATCCAGTACATATGAATAACAAAATATTGATCTATGTCCTGAGTAACCTCTACTCTGTTCTCCGAAGCAAGTGTTTCCTTTTAGCACTCTAAAAGGTGTGCAATTAATCAGTCATCATGAACCCAACTAGATAAAAGCAAACTATTCAAGATAAAGTGTCCTAGTGGAAATACAGCATTTTCATTTTACCACAAAGTAACATTACTCCAGTGATAATTGACCTGGCATTGCAACCTCATAGCAGGTCAAGCACAATTCATTTTTAGTGTGACTTTATTATGTGATAGGCCCTTCTTAGGGGTGTAGCTGCCTGGTATGTTTTTTGTCTGTCATTTAAGATGGTACTACCCTGAATGCCTTTCTTTTCTGTCTGTTGGAGGTTACTACCCCAATAGCAGAAAAAGCTAAACAGGATGTGTGCCCACAGCTCAACTTCTCTAGTTTACACCTTGAAATCTGCAATATCAAAGTGTGCTTATCTTATCAGCTTCAGGGTGAAGAGAAATGACCAAAAAAGGGAAGGAAGGAGAACAGCCCTTCTTTTTATTCCTGCTTTTTCTCTGTGTTGTAACTTTTGGTGGCTAAGGCTGGGGCAGTGGTATCTTAGTGGGGTGGGATGGGCAGAGTGCTCTATAAACTATCCCTTTTATTTGTGAGCAAATTTGTATAATTTGCTTTAGCTGGCCTGAAGTATTTTATTTCTATTATCCTTTAACAGCACAGACAAATCAGAACTAAACCAAAATATTTATAAATCTTGACCAGATATATAGAGACCCTACTTCTCCCTGCCAGTAGAGAATATAATTTTTTGGGGAAAAAAAACAACCAACAGAAACAACCAAAGGTACAGCACAGATTTGTCATTTAAACAATGCATGCAAAGAATTAAACAATGTAAGTAAAGGAAAATAATAAGTTCCTCTAAGGTGGGTATGAAGCAGATGGAGGGAGATGATTATGATACAAGTAATAACACAAACTGCCTACTTACTAGCAAACTGACATGTTTCCTGTGAGACAGCCTTTAAGCAAGGATGTAGAATAAATTAACTTAGTGGCCTTATCTTTTTTTGTTTAGGGGCGGGGGGAGGGGATAGTGATAGGTGTCCTTTGATGTTACTTTGATAACCAAATAATGTCCTTTGATAATCAAAGAAGACAGCAAAAAAGTGTTATGTGCAATAAAAGATGATACTATCTAAAGGCAGAGACCAAGAAGGTGAATCAATTGAAAGGATGTAAGAAAATATGAAGTCTTGACCAATGCAGAACTAAAACATGTAGTATTTATGACATGCTGGGAAAAGGAAGTAATGGAAAGACACAAAAGGAATTGTGCTGTAGTCAAATTGATGAAGCTGGAAGTAAGATGTGTTAATACATGGAATTAGAGAACAAGATTGTATCTGCTGAACGGGGGAAAAAATGATGGCAGCAGCTTGTCCACAAGATTTTTCTGTAATACAGGAAGCAAACACTCCACAATTTAAACCTTACCATAAAGCTCCACAACAATTATTTAAAATAAAAAATAAAGATAATAATAAAATGAATATAATAGAATCAGTTGCCTTTCTCTGTAGGTGTAAGTCTCTCAGAGCAGTTTAGAAATGTTGGTGTCTCTTCAGACACTCAAAACAACCCTAGTGTTTTGATGGACTTATGTTTTGCATCATGGACTTAAATTGAAGACCACAAAATCTTCCCCTCACTAATTCATATTCAGGTATCTCTGCCCCTGTTATGTTCTGCTGTCTATTTGCTCTCATACAGATGGGAACTGGACGGCCTATTTTGAATATTACAATATTTATGTACGTCCCAAGCATGGCAGTTCCTCTCACCAACCTTCAGTTCCTCCTCTGACACCAGTAACAGTCTGTCACTGCCACAGGGAGTGTTGTTACCTTTAGAAAAAATAAAGATTTTTTTCTCAGGATCTAGTTCGAGACTCTTCCCAGAAATACTTCAAACCTGCCTGCACTGGCACAAATATAACACTCTTATTTTTTTTCTTTTTTCCCAGATGTTTCTTCAAGGTCACAGGTGAGATATACATATACTGAAAAAACCTCACATGCTATTCTTTCTTTCCAGAGAGGGAAAAGATCAAGCCAGATGCTGACTCTTATGTTTCCACTGCTTATCTCTTATATTTGCTATCTCTTTTATTTGTTAATGGTTATAAAACTATCAAATAATTGATGCTGAGTCGAACACACCATAAAACTATCAAATGCTTCAACGCTGAGCAGAACACAGCATATAAACATCAAAGGCTGGTCAGGCTGGAAACACAGAGTAGGAAATTATGACACTTGTTTTATGTGCTTTAGAAATGCACTATACCCTGTGGAACTTCCTGGATGGAAAAAGCTCCCTGTGTGGCTGCTGTGCCACCAGCTGAGAACAGCCCTGGGAGAGGGCAGGCTCAAGAGCCAGAGCAAAGCTCATCCTGGGATTTCCAACATCCCCAGGGGTGGTTTTCTCACCCATTGTCCCTCTCTGGCCATTGTGACTTCAGGCAGAGAATTCAGGAAGATATTTCAGAAGAGGCAGACTTTGCTGTCTGGCGGTTGTTCTCTTTGGGTGTGACAGGGGAAGGTGCAGTGCAGCGATGCTGAATGAGCACTTGGGGACTCTGGACCACATCTCCCTCTTCTTTAGCTCAGGCCTTCTCAGGGAATTCTGTTCCCATGGAAACCTCTCAAAAACCTGCCGGCACCACCATGGGGACAGTGCTGGGTGCTGGGAGCAGCCATCAGCCAGAGGGAAGGGGGTGGGAGAGGAGATTCCCTGGGCTCGGGTTGGGAATGTCACCTGTGCTTCCATTGCCCTGGGGAGGAATACACTGGACTGGGCATGGGGGAACTAGGGAGAGCAGGGGAGGCAACACAGCCTGGGAGATGGGTTTGACCCTTAAACAGTGTCAGTAATGTATTGTACTGGATGTGGAGGTCTGTCAGAACCCAGGACATCCCTCTGACTGCCCTGGAGGACTCGAGACCCTGGCAGGGGGCTCAGAGACCTTGGCAGGGAGTCAAAGACACCTGTGCCTTTGATTTTAACCCATGGAAACAATTACCAGCTTTGTGTGAGGAGTTACAAGCCACTAGAGTTTGAGTAGAATGATAGTTAATTTGTCACAGGGTGAAAAAGTAGAATTTTGGGGTTTTTAGAATGGGGATTCAAGAAGCAAGATGGAGGAATTTGGGTGTATCCTGTCCTTCTTCTTCTTCTTGTCCCTCTTCTTCTGCTGTGATGCTGGCACTTCTGGATTGGTTTAGGATAGACACAGACTGTCTAACATAGGTGATAGGTATTGGAAAATTATTGTAAATAAAGTACACGTAGTTCTGAGTATAAAAAACTAACACCACCCCAAGGGCAATCACTGTGCCACAAACTGACCTGCTGGACAGATCTCAGCAGGTCAAAGAAAGAATGTGATAGATAAGAGAAAATAAACAACCTTGAAAAGCAGAATCTTGGCTTCTTCTGGGAGTAAAAAAGACTTTCTAATACCTCGGAAGCCATTTCAACCACAGAAACCCGAGAGAGGTCAGGCACCCAGTTAGAATCCCTTGTACTTGGAAATGCTGAGGGCAGGCAGCACAAATGAGGGCTATATTAATAGGAGCAAATAAAGCCAGACAAATAATGTTTGACACTTCCCTGCATCCTCTGCTCAGCTCACTCGGTGCATTTCCTCATTCAGAGTGCTTATTGTTAGGGATACACGGGGAGCAATCACGGCACAAAATGCTCCAGGTAAAATACAGTGATAAAGGCAAACTGTTCAACAATTTGAGTGCATTTTTTAAGCACTAATAAATTCGTAAGCACTGGTGAAGACATAATCTTTTAACAAAGCGAGGCAAGTAAACAAATACAAGAGCTAGGTTTGTAGTTAGCCTCCGGGAAGAAATGAGAAACAACCAAATGGATAAAATAACCCTTTAAGTTAAAGAGCCTGCAGGGACCATTTAAATTCAAGCCAACACAGATGCCAGCTTCAGTTTTGAAAGACCAGGAGGGATGCTTAGAAATGCAAACCTTTTTTTTTTTTTTTTTGAACACACATTATAATATTCAGAATAATTCATTAAAAAAGCTCCTTTTCTGAAGATCTTCAGGTTCTTAATTGCCTCTAAAGCAAGTGAGGCTGTTTAAGGAAAAATCAAGAGGCAAAAGCAGAGAAAAAGAAGACAGTAAAAATGCACCCTTTAAAAATGCAAAAGAAGCCCATCCTTCCAAGAAAAAAAAACAAACAAAACAAACCAACAAACAGCTAACACAAATGTTATATTGCATGCAAAACAAAGAGATTCTCTGATATATGAATCAAAATATAGTTCTACTTATTTTATAAATGTAACTTTCAAAACAGAAAGATGCCCTAATGTTTTGGGATTTGTTGTTGTTATTATCACTGCTGATATGGGCAGAAGGATTTTTTTATTAAAAATGTTTCTGTTTTTTTTTACATTAAGAATTGGCAGTCTACAAAAAAGACTCCTTCAGATTTTCAAATGTATGTCAGGAGTTCACGGCAAATACTGTTTTAAAGTCCTTTTTCTTCTAAGAATTAGTCAACACTTTTGTCACTTCATAGTGACACCCTAATTATACTATCTTGTGCTCGTGTAACAGCATTCAGACAAAAAGCTACAGTGATGCAAATGCTCCTCCTCCCCCTCGAGTGCCTTCAAAAAAGACAATTATGGGAAAGACTAAAGACAGGGGAAAAGCAGCATTTATAGTAAAAAATATATGTAAAAAGGCAGGCTTTAGCTATGCTATAAAATATTCATATATAAATAAATACATACAAAAGTCCAGAGTGTTTTTATGATTCTCAAATTATTCAAACAGCGTTTCCAGCATGAGCTGCTTCTGTCATGAACAACACCAAAACGTAAAAGGTGGCAGTTACAGCTGTCTTCCAGAGTAACTTTTTTATATGGAAAAAAAAAAAAGGGGGGGTTTTGTGATTTTTCAGAGACGTAGAGAGGGGCTTTTTTCAGCTAAAACCAGAAGTCAGAAAGTAGAATCAAACGTGAAGTAAATGAAAGGTTAAAAAAAAATGTGGGGCACCAACAGTAAAAGAAAATTAATATAATGGATGGAAAGGTGGAACCAAGCATGCAAAAAAAACCAAACAAAAACAAAAGCTGAAGTGATTTAATTTTTTTCTCCCTTTTTTTTCGCTTTTTGTTTCTCTTCCTTTCTGATGGGATTAGTCTTCCTAAGTATTCCATTTATTTTACCAGGCAAAATCAAACACAAAGAGAGCGCAGGGCAGTCAGGAATGTAACACTTTCACACTGAAATCTGATACCACCAAGCTGGATGAAGGAGGCTCCGTAATGCACTTTTTGGTCAAAGGAGGACTGATTAGCAAAATGAACTCTGAATCACATCTCATTGTGCAGGGTTCAGGGACAAAAAAAAAAAAAAAAAAAAAAAAAAAGAAAACCCATCACAAGGGCTGGTAACTACCAGCTTGGTGGAGAAGAAGAACAGAATATAAAGAAGAATAAAAGAAGAATATAAGAAGAACAGAAGATAAAATATCCATGTTGACCATGTGAATTAATTAAGCAAGTGTCCACATTTTTCCGCTGTTTTATTTTTTTTTCCACATACACAAAACCTCGTGGCGAGCTCAGTGCGCTGCCCGGGGTTCAATAATACAGAGAGAAGCCGGCCAGACAAAAAACTACCCCAGCCTGCCAAAGCACTCTCATCCTCTAGGAAAACAAATGGCACAGCCTGAAACCAAAGGACTGGAGGCAAATCCTTCCCCCCGCCCCTGCGCACCCAGACACAGCCTCGGGCTGGCAATCCAGCCATGGAAAAGGTGCAATCCATGGAATAACAATGCCGCTATCTGCCTCTGGTGCCGATAATGAGATGGGAGCCTTTCTGGGAATCCTGATTTCCGATCCGGGTAAACAATGATATTCCCACCTCAGCGATCCATTGACGAGCTGCTGGCCTAAAAGAAAATGAGCGTCTCTGCTGCGTTTTTGGAAATCTACACGGGATAAAAATAACCCGCTAAAAACGCAGGGAGTGGTTTCCCCACCACGTGTCACAGCAAAGCGGAGCAGAATAAGGACGTGGGGATAACCCAGCACCTCATTGCCATCCGCCAGCTCCCTGTCCCTCCTCCCCACACCGAGGACAAGGAGCATCAACTAGGGGGTCAAGGATGCAGCCTTGCTCCGCCACCAAGGGAAACACGCCAGTGCCTGCCGCATGGATTTCCATCTATTAAGGGGGATCGCCGTGCTTTCGGGCTGCCACTCAAGGTTTGTCTGCAGGAACACACCCTCCAGCCCCTCGCCGTCATTGGCGGCAGCTACACCGGCTTCCCCACTCCGGTACCCGCGATCCAGCTAAAATAAGCATCACCACAAGAGGGGCTGCTGCCATCAGCCTCCTCCACGCAGCTGGCAACAACAGGAACTCCAGGCATTTGCTCTTTACAGCATCATTAGCACCAGATAACAGGAGCAGAGGCAGGGCTGGGTTGGTTTTTTTTGTCTTTTCCCGCCCCTCCCTTTTTTCCCCATTCTTTCTGGTGTTACTGCCCAGAACATCAGGAGAAGAGAGGATCAAAACGTGAAAAAAAAAAGAGGTCGGCGGTCGAAATGTACAGGAAGACAACAAAAGAAGAAAGAGACAGAGGAGGAGGTGGCATAAAGAACTAATTTTTGTTTTTCACTTCATTTCTGCTATATGGAGTGTTTCTCTAGAAAGATTTAGTATATTGCCTACATGCACCCCTGTCTCCCAGTGGAAAACTGCTGCACTGGAACATACTCGTGTCTCAAAAAAAAAAAAAAAGATGAAGTAGTTTTATTAATTAGATTCATATTTCACAGTGCAATAAACCTATTTAATCCATTTAGGTTATGTATAATCATGGAAATGCTGAAAGTAGCCCAGGCTGGGTGTATGCCTTGATTCCATTTGCCTGCTTCATCACACGGTGCTGCTTATTCGCTGTCTTGGCCTGGGTGGAGCCCTGTGAGAACTGGTTCTTTCACCAACTTCTCAGTTTTGCTGCTTGTGAAATGTATGTAACTCATCATACATACACATTTACTTTCTAAATATACCTCTGTGCCCTTTGTTATTCATCCTAACCCGGCAAGAACTTCCTTGATTTGTCAGACTGGCAATGTGAACCTTATGTCTAATTGCTATTTCTCATGTTTACAAACTTTCCCAGACAACTTTTGTGAGTCAGAGCCGGCTATGAAACACAGCCCAGTGCAGTTCTGCTGAGCCACTGGTGCTAGACCTGGCCAAGGGTTCTGATCGGGACAGAGAAAACACAAAGCAGATCAAGAGGAATGTGGACTTTTGTTGGGTAGTGGGGTTATCCATTAAGAGAGTGCTCCAGCGGTTTTTGCATAAATGCATCTTATTAAGCGCAGAATCTTACAGGCTTGTTTGCTTCTCACGAAACAGTCTTTTCATGTTGGGGAAAAATGCTGGAGGAGAGATAGCTGCTGGTGGTGTTTCGCAGCTCCTTGTTTGTTGTGGTTTGTCGGGTCACTCGAACAACAAGGAACCTTTCTGTCTATTGTCAAAGTAACTTCAATTACAAAAGGACTTGCTATGAGGAAATGAGGGCTAATGTTTGGGCAGAGATTGCTGAAATGACCAACTAAACTCATCTTTGCTCAAAACCTCCTGTTCTTCATGAGTTTCAGGACCTGGATAATTCCTACTGAGCATAAGGATAAGAATTCAGCTTATATTAGGAAAATATACAAATTTACTGACTGATAGTTAGACCTGGCCAATGTAGCTTCTGTACAGTGTCAGAAAAGTGGGAATAAGGTACTTCAGGCACAAAGAGAAGGAATGTGTCTCACTAAGTTGACAGTACAACTTGTTTTGTTTATTCAGTATATTCATCAGCGGGTAGGAAAGGGATGGAGCACCTCTCCTGTTAGGAAAGGCTGAGAGAATTGGGACTGTTTAGCCTGGAGAAGAGAAGACTTTGGGGTGACCTAATTGTGGCCTTCCAGAACCTGAAGGG
Source organism: Camarhynchus parvulus (assembly GCF_901933205.1). Classification (NCBI taxonomy): domain Eukaryota; kingdom Metazoa; phylum Chordata; class Aves; order Passeriformes; family Thraupidae; genus Camarhynchus; species Camarhynchus parvulus. The sequence continues at coordinate 103,947,606 of NC_044571.1, forward strand.
AGCCCAAAGGAAGGACTATTTACAAGGGCCTGGAGTGGCAGGGCAAGGAGCAATGGCTTCAAATGACAGAGAGTAGGTTTAGATTAGAGAGCAGGAACAAATTCTTTACTGTGAGGGTGGTGGGGCTCTGAATAGGAAACCTCTGACTTGGAAAAACTGCTCCATGAAACTTAACTACTTTGATAATCTCTGTTAAATGCTTTCATCCTTCATCTGTTGAAACAGAGTTTTACTTCAGTGATCAAAACATCTGAGTAATTAATGAATATATTGTCATTGTTTCAGACTTTTTGGATTTGACCAGCCTGATAATATTTTGTCATTAATTTGCTCATTATTCTGACTAAGATTTGGTGGTTATCTGTGATCACCCATACTTCCTCCTCTCATGGTGTACTGAAGTGATATTGCAGTACATGTGCCCACACGCATGCTTTTGAGCAGTTTCATTTCTTGCATCAGCTCCATGATGATTTTCCAACAGAGTTCAGCTATAGGCCATAATTTGCCATAATAATAATAATAATAATAAATTTCAGGGTCAGAGAGTTAGATGAGTCTGGAGTACAGGACTCAACGTTTTGAGTGCTTGGCACCAAAGTACAAAGCCAGGGGAGGAGATCTGTGATGGATCTGAAACCTGACATATTGTGAGAGAGCAGGAGTGCAAATGAAATTTTCTAGCAGCAGAGAGCATCCATTCCTGGATGTAGGTGTAGGTGCCTGTGTACCTGAAGTCCTGACATTAATATATTCTGATTTTCACACTTTCTTTTGTTTCCCAGTTATTAGAAAGGCTGATTTGGGAAGGCAGTTCTTTGCAACAGCTATGTCTCTGGTTAGAGCAGTAAATGTTGGTGAGGGCAGTTCATGAGAGGGAGCAGGTTAAATTAACCATGCAGCAAAATGTATAACAGTGCAGAAGTCAATGGAGGCACTTTGCATGTACAGCTGTGCTGCTGACAGCACATCTCTCACCATTATTTATAAATGATGTGGAAGATTCCCCTCCAGCAGCTTATTGATTTAACAGCCTATAAGCACACACAATATAACACATTCTGTTGTTCTCAGCCCACCATCAGAGCAAGTTCAAGGACACAAACCCCAGGTATTACCAGCTAGGTTACACCAGTGAATTTATACTGTAGCCACTAGTAAACTTCATTCTACTCAACTTTGTGCAAGACCAGAGAGTCACTTGGAGAAGCCCAGAGTCACATAGAAAGTGCCATGGCAGAGCAATAGTCTGGGTGCCTGACCACTGCCCATAGCCACCAAACAACAGATGAGCAAAGTCAGACCAGCCTTTAACCCTGCTTGATAGGCACTCGTTTTTAGGCGGTGTGGTGGGACCAGAAAGAGCATCATGTACACCTACAGGCCAACCAAGGAGCACCAGAACTAGGACAACTTGTATTCCTGCATATTTGTCCTGTGCATGACTGATGTGGGCGCTTTTCCTGCTGTTGGAGAGTCCTGCCCTTTGTCTCTCTTCTTTCCCAGGTAAACTCAAGTGTATTGTGAGGCCTGAGCCCTCACAGCACTCTCAGAAGTTAATTGTTAGAGTCTCTATATGTTGCAATGACACTTAAACTACCTGCTTTGTCTTGGAGACCTCTACATCTATCTGTGAAATTAAACTGGTTAGCATGTTCTGTCTGAGCTACTGAGGAGCAGGGAGGACTCACAGGTAGAGGTATACAGAAATTCAAAGCATAATAAAAAAAGGCTTGTTTCTGTGGAAGAACAGCAAAAAATGGGCAAGTTAGGTCAGTAAGTCCCTGAATTCAAGTCTCTTTTTATGGTAAAAAAGGTGCCAAAATCACCAAGCTGTCCCAATGTACATATTGGTGAGGTCAAATGGAGGGAAGGATGTTTCTGGCAATTTGAGAATTTCCCATGACATTGAGACAACAGCATATATATTTTCATTCTGAACTTACACTAGGATAATGTGGTCAAAAACAGAAACACAAATTTGAAAAAAACCCACACAAATGGATATGAAATAATATAATTTTACATTTTATGCATATACACCTGCAGATAGATGCGTTACTAGGAGTTTCATTCTCTTGTGATTAGTTTGGAGGAGTTAATTTATCTTTGCTTACAGATGGGATTAAGATTATCAAGTTAAAAGCAAGGGAAATGCAAAATCTTTTTGTATAATTCGGTTTAACAAAACTAACTTCTAGATTTACAAAATATTTCACTTCAAAACCACTCTTATAGATGATCCCATCTCTTGATTAAGATAGTGTGTCTCATTTTACAGGGTTTCTTTTACAATAGTAGAATTTTAAAGGGTAAGGATGGTGTTAGTTCAGCTGTTAAAATTTTAGAGTCTGTATTTATAAATGTGTGAGTGTTTTAATCGAGGTCAGAAACAGGAATTGGCAACCTTGAACTATCAGCAGGTACATTGAGTTTGAGAATCTAGTTTATAAGCTCTTGGAATAGTAGTAAATGAGATGGCAAATGCAGTCCCAATCCCAAATTTTTGAAAAAAATTCCCAGCAATGACCTTTGATTGCTTGTTCTGCAGCCATTGTTTCCTGCTGACAAGGTCAAGGTCTCTTTTGCAAACAACTTCTCCCCACCCCATACCAATCCCCAGCCAACTGGGGAGGAAAAGCAGGAATGAGGGATATCAACTGATCCTACAAAGTCAGTCTCCCAAACCAGCTGCAGCAGCACCAATTCTATATTTATTTTGTTATGTCACAGACCTCACAAGCTCTCACAAAATTACTCAGAACTGGTTGTTTGCATAAGTAAATCAAACTTTGCTCGTTGCGACACAGAGGCAGAAAGGCCTGAGATTTCAGAAGGCAAATTTCATTTATACAAGTTTAAAAAAAACCGAAAAAACCACAATGTGGATATAAAGCATAACTGCAGATGGCCATTAGGGAAGCATCTGGTGATACTTCTGGTTTCTGAAAGCAGATGAGGCTTTGTGGTAGGTTTCACATCAGGCTAAATTGTATCTTTTTTGAAGAATGAGGTGCTGTGGTTGCATAGAAATGGCATTTTGGTTCCTGAGGATCCTCACCTCATCCAGGGTGGCACTGTTGACTAATAGCTGAATAAAATTCCTGAATAAAAGTTTTAGTCCTCAGGTTTCAGGTTTAGATGCCTGATGATGCTGCCTGAGTGTTTGTCACATATGTGACAGCTCCATTTTAGCAGTTACTATTTATGCACAGATACATTTTTTAAATACAAAAATCTCAGCGTATACACATGAATGGCTGCCAAAATGAACTCGGCACAATTCTGCTGTCAATTGCATTATCTGGATCTTTTCCCTTAGCCTGTACCCCTTGGCACACTCTGCACAGGCTTCTAACAGAAGACTATTAAATGTAATTAATAAGAGCCTGCTAGCAAATCTATTCAGCTGTAAAATACTGGAAAAGAATTCAGCTCGCTTACAAAAGGACATGATTGTAAATTGAGAATTTGGAGTCACATTCCCATCTGGGAATTTAAAAGCATATACTCCATTTATTTTTTCACTACTCCTATTTTTTGTTGTCCACAGTGAGAACTGGTCCATTGCTAAAGGCAGATAGCAGATGGTAAACCTCCTCTGCCATATGACTCTGCTATTATTCCATTCCTCTGCATACCTAATCTAATAAATTGAGTGTAATTGACTGTAAGTGTTCACCCTACATGTGAACACATCCCAGTATGTTACAGCTTTAACAGGAAGACTGAGCATGGAGTTCAGTCTTCCTGAAGCTGATGATGCTCTTCCCATGTCTATTTATTTACAGATCTAGAGCAGCCAGGTTAGTTTACATGTGAGATTCAATGGGGAAAGTAAGCTTCTCAGCACTGGGAAGACCCCACTTCCATCAGCTCTTCCAATCCCAAATTAAACAATTTATCAGACATACCCAGTTCTCAGGTTGAAAAACACAGAAAGCAAGCAAATTGTATCATTGAAAAGAACCTTGGGATTAATTCATACAACTCATTTAATTTCATTGGGATGCAGCAGATCTCTGTGATATCACTTTGTTGACTCTCAGAGAGGGGTAAGGTCTGTTCACAGAGTGCAGGGGCCAATGAAAAAATTGGAATTGAGATCCACCTTCCAGCCTTTAATGCTGCTCTGCCCAGAGAGGGATGCTAGGCCAAAGTTCCCTCTTTGGAGAGCTCCCAAAGCTAGCATCCCTCTTTGGAGAGCTTGCAGCTGCACAATAATCTGTTCATTACCCAACCTTCAGTTATATAACCAATGCATTTCTGTATGTGCTCTGGTTAGTGACTAGTCCATCATACAAAAGCAGTCTGAGACCATAAGGTCCCTTCCCAGCCCTGTGATTTCTGCCATGCTAATCAGTCCTAGGTTACCTTGGGGCAATTCTACTCCTTTCTCCCCCACCTCCCGGCCCAGAGGTGATTCATCTTTGTTGACATTAGCGAGTTTCTGTCATTCCTGTGTTATCTCGCTGTGATTCTCCACTTTGAGGTCCACAGTTTTCAACTTGAAACATAATGACCCGAACACTTCCTTGGTTTTGACGTTTTAATTTTATTTCATTCTTCAGCACTGCCTTGCTGGCTTTCAAAAGAGGTTAACTTGCATGGTTTGCAGCCTTTAAATCAGTGTCACCATGCAGGAAAACATGTAGGCTTATGTTTAGTTTTAAGCTCAAACTTCAATTCAAGTGCTTTTAGTGAAATTCAAGTACATGCTGAAGTGCGTTTCTGAGTGAGGGCACTTTCCTCAACCAAAACTCATTTTTCTCAGGGTTGAAGTGTGCAGTTCCAGGCTGATCATCACCTGTATCCTAACCAGCACTGATTCTCTTTACAGTCCTGATTTATTTGAGCAGCATTTAGATTAATTCTCTTGCAGGCCTAGTTTAGATGATGGTGCTATTTTGTTAGGGTTTGTGCTAATGTAAAACCTATCCTTGTATTCTTAGAGCTGCAGCACCATTATTAGAGTACTCTGAAACATTCCCCTTCAAACAAATTGATAAATACATTGACGAACATATTGAAAAATACAGCTGTCCTGAGAACAATATCGGAAGAAAATAAACTTTATTTTCTTTGTGTAAGAACATAAGAGATTTGTTGAAAATTCCTGTTTTTTTCTTTGTCCAGATAGCTGAATACTCTCTTCATCTCTCCCGCCTCTCAACCCACAGCTCTGCAGTGGGACCTTGTGGGCCTGGGATTTTATTTAAAATGTTTTGCCTTGGCACTGCTTTTCACCTCCAGCAGTTTGCAGACATTTCTATTGCAGATTTGGCTGTCCCTGCTCCAGTGGTGGCACAAGCCCAACCTTGGAATATTCTGCATTTGCTTATTATTTGGGAGCCTGCCAGTGTGTTTCTCTGGCATGCAAGCTGCACAAGCAAAACCAGAATACAGCTTTATGAAATTGAGTTAATTAAATCGTATGCATTTAATCCAAGTTTATTAGCAGTGGGGGCACTTTTCTAGCCCATGGGCTTTCCCTTTGTTAAATTGCAAAGAGCTGTTGTAACAATGGCAATAGAACTTTGTGGAATGGTTATACACTGTTTTGAATTCATGGTGTTTTATACAGGTCACTATCAGCACACACTTGGCATAGGAAACAAAAGTCACCAACAGCCACCTGTGTCATATTGAACACACTGACTTTTTTTTTGGTAAGTTATCACAAACAGATAAAGTATTCTTTCTTTTCTCAGCAGTTCATTTTACAGAGGTATGTTAGGAAAGGTAGGTCCTGAGGAATGATCTTAATGGACATAAGAATCCTGTCAGGAAGGATTTTCTCTGCGTGTGAGCAGCCTTTGCTGGGTTAATTTATGTAATTGGTGAGGGCAGCCACTCCAAAAGCACTGCAGAAGTTACCATGTCAGCACTTGCTGGGATTTCTGGGGATATATCCCATGGCTATTTCACTCCATCAAGGTGAATTACATTGGGATCCCAGTGAACTGTGGGAAGAGGTTTCCTTCTGAACAACTCCAGAAGACTGTCTACACTGAAGTTGTTTTGTGCTCTTCCAAATCCCAAAGGGGCGCCTTGTTCTGCTGATGGGTTTTTTTTTTTTTTTGCCTGGGCCTTGGGGCAGGTTAGTGAGCTGTGGCTGAGAGCAGCATCATTCAGGTGATGGAATACTGCCTGGGAAATTGTTCAGGGAAAACACCTGAGAAAGCCTCATGTTATTTCAGTGTAATTCATCCAGGTAATTCTTGCATTTGTGTTTCTGCAAGGAAGGACCTTGAGATGCTGGAGCGCGTCCAGAGGAGGCACCCTGTGAGGAATGTTTGAAGAAGCTGGGGTTGTTTATCCTGGAGAAGAGGAGGCCCAGAGGTGACCTTAACACTCTCTACAACTTCCTGAAGGGAGGTTGTAGTCAGGGGGGGGTCGGTCTCTTTCTCCAAGCAGCAACTGATAGAACCAGAGGTCACAGTCTCAAGCTATGTCAGGGAAGGGATAGGTTGGATATTAGGAAAAAAAAAATTCACTGAAAGAATAATAAAGTACTGGAATGCTCTTCCCAGAGAGGTAGTGGAATCACCATCTCTGGATATGTTTAAAAAAGACTGGACATGGCACTTGGTGCTGTAGGCTAGTTGAGGTGTTAGGGCATGGGCTGGACTCGGTGATCTTAGAGGTCTCTTCCAACCTCATTATTCTGTGTTCTATGACATATCCTGGCAGGCCTTGCTGTTGGGGAAGATGAAACAGGAAAGCCTTATAAATATGATTTCCTGGCAAAAGATTTTGAGAATATAGAAACTATAAGCGAGATTGAAATGAAAGCAAGCTTTGAGATACTTTAGTTACTGAACAACTGGAAGACAACGGTGTGGCTGGCTGAAGGTAATCTTTTTTTGATGAAACAATACTCTCTGGCTGCAGACAGGTCTAAGGGTCAGAGCAGACCCTACTAGCTTGGCAGAAAGGGTCTAAAGAGTAGTTTTTAGGGTTTAAAATGTAACACAGTATGGTGATGTAGTGATTCTTATAGGCTGTATGTAAATGCTATAAGATTTGTATATTGTACTAGATTGGTTAGTGAGAATCAGAATATTCAGCACAGAAGAAGATTTATTGTACTGTAACAGGAACTTCGCTCTCTTACCCTTCTACTTTCTTACCCCTTTTATTCTCTTATGCTTTTGCCCTCTTACACTTCTGCTCTCTTATCCTTCTACTCTCTTATCCCTTTTACTCTCTTACCCTCTCATCCTCTCTACCCCTCTCCTCTCTGGGGCCTGCTCCGAGCTGTGGCTGGCAGCTCCCAGCAGGGCCCTGCACCCAGGCCCTTTGCAATAAACTGCAAGTTCCACAACCTGGCTGCAGAGATCTCTCGTCTCCGTCCGCCCCAGCCGTACTAGCCCCGATGCTCCTACACCTTGCCACTGGGGAATGAACAGGAATGAACATCCCCAACAGGAGCACAGAGGCCGTGGGCCATGGCATGGAAGGAAGCAGGCAAGGAAGAAGAACAACAGGAGGGAAATACAGCTGTTGAAAATGCATGCCAGTATTGGGCAGGGTGATAGCTGACCCACCAACCATGCTCAGCAAAGTGTGTGTTTGGGTTAACCTCTCCTTGAAAATCAGGGAATCACGGTTTCATTTGCACCAATGCATGCCTTTGATATCAGAAGAATGTATACATAAGCCCAGTTCTGACCTGAGTGTTAACAGACACTGCATTCCAAGGAGAAATGCAAGGCTCAGATCAGGCCTAGTGTTGCTTAGTAACCTCTAATCAGGAGCCCAGACACAAATCAGAAGCCCTTCTGCCTGTTTGTCTTTTTTGCCTTACATGATACTAAGTGAACAGACCTTGTTTTGTAATAAAATGTAGCTATTCCTCATATTTTTTATCTAGGATTTTGTAGTAATGGCACTCACAGCACTTTGCAAGGAGGCCAGAACAATTGATCTAATTCATTAAAAAATTACTTATTACACATTCCTTGATTAGAGAGGGAGGGATGAAGGAATTCTCATATCACCAGTTTCAAGAAAATCAAAGACAATTCTGACTTTTACCCACAAGGGAAATGATTCTGCCTTTCATTCCCATCTAGGGTTCTCCTAATCTCTTTCCCATACCTGTGCATGGCAGTGTAATGTATCTGTGCTGGGATGAGTGTCAGTTGGTCTGGTAGATTTCAACTAAACATTCAGTCTCACTGGGGTTTTTTTCCAAAATTCATGTTTTGGTTGGGTTGTTTTTTGTTGTTGTTTTTTTTTTTTTCATTTAAGGGTTCTGACTTGTTTGCAAAGAGGATATGAAGAACAGTCCCTGTGAATCTCATAGTAGTGTGAATTTCTAGAGCAGTAAAATGTAAAATTTTGCAATGTTAATTGCAAAATTAAATCTTGGTCGCCTCACAAAACTGCCTTTTCTTACCTGCAAGTAAGGGCAGGAATTGGAGGGAGAAGTAGAAGAGCCTCTCTCTTCATTACAGCAGTGCCAGGATCTTGTGTCAGTGACAGACAAAATTTTGAAGCATACAGATAAGGATTATTCTTCTTAATCCCTGCCTAACCAACTTCCATACAGAAGAAGACAAGAAAAATGATCAAAAAATGAGCAGCTGTGACCCCAAACCTGTCATGCTGCAGTTGTGCTGGATTTCAGCTCAGTTGCATGCAACAGATCTCTGCTCAGCAGCTTTCCCATCATCCTACCCTGCTCAAGAGGTAGCCAAGGAAAATGATTTACAGCAGTGGACATCCCCATTAAAGAAGAAAAAGGAATGACACAGGCTTTATTTTATAATATTATGTCCCAATCTCTTTGTCTTCTTTGGAATGTAGGTATTGTGTAAGTGTTGGGGACAGAAAGGAAGATTTGGCGTTTGTTCTTACATTTCAGATTCAAATCTTTCAAAATGAATGTGTAAACACACACCTCAGCTGCACATAATGAGGAATTCCCACTAACACCCAGATGGATGAAGTATTCCATGAACTTGTCCAGGAGACAAATTGCCTGAATACTTAAGAAAGTTTAAACCTTAACAGACACTTATCTAAGCAAGAAAGAAAAGAAAACAAAACTCAAAGCTTCATTGCTGTCTCAGTTTAGGGCAAATTTGGGAGAAAACTTCAAAAGGGGTTTCTCTAGAAAGCAAATGCAAGTGGTTCTTCTCCCAACTGGTTTGGGAAAAGATTTTCTTGGAGAAAAGTGGAAAAAAACTTCATTTAACTTCATTGGCAAAGCATTCACCAGCACACACTAAAAAGATCAATATTAAGCAATAAAACTTGCCCCTCAGAAGAGATGACAGACTCAGGAAGTCCCTTTGTGGGTTGCAGCTCAGCTCACTCAGTCTCTGATCAGTCCCTCTGGTGCTGGAAATGCCACAGCCCAGCCTGGCCTGGTGAGCCACAGGTGTGAACTGCCGGTGCTCTGCTGGGTGTTCAGTGCAGAGCAGGTTTGAACAGGTCCAAGAGAAAGAAAAACCACAGTCCAGGGAACTTCTCTGCCTCAGCTAGCTAAACTAACTAAATGCAAAAGAGAGCTCTGTCCCCCTGTCTGTCTGTTCTGCAGAAAATACAGCCCAGGAGCAGGATATGGGGGAGTGAGTGCAGTTTCTGAAGACAGTGCATTTCTTCTTCCCCCTCTTTTGCTTTTGGAACCAGTCTTAAAGGTGCAGAACTTAATACCCAGCATAAACAGAACAGAAATTGGGGATATAAGCATCATAAAGTCATCCCAGGACAATTGTTCAAAACTATTTTTGCTGTCAATAGATCCTGAGGTATGAAACTCAGGGTTTATGGCTGATCAATGGATGATAAAAACAGGCCAGGAAGGATTGTGAGAGGGTATGTCACCCTCTTGCTAGCCAAAGCAGGATCAACTATATCACAACCATTTGTCTGACCTGTTTTTTCCACGTTGAGCACATCCCAACACATCTCCTTGCTTTCCATGGAAAACTTTTTCTAGTTCTCAACTTTTACTTGCAGTTCAAGCCTGTTACTGAGTCCAAGCAGAAGAAAATGTTAATTTCCTCATTTGCAGCAGTGTTTCTCCTCACACATGTCCTCTGTGGGCTAAACAGCCTGAATCTTCCAGCCTTTCTCTTCTTGGCCGCGCTTCATCCAGCTGCTGCCATTCATTTCCCTCTCTCTGGGCTTTCCATGTGCTTGTGAGAGTTTGTGTGTCTCCAATGCAGCTGTCCCCAGCCAGGCAGCCAGACTCTGCTGGCAATTACCTTTACATATTTCAGTACCCTGCTGTGCACCTTTGAAGGGACAGCCTGCACTTGCAGTGTGTGCAGGGAACTTTCCTCCCTTTCACTCAATGTCCGTGTGAAACTGGAAGTCCAGCTCTCCTGGCACTCCTGATACTGCAGGCACAGGCACATGCAAATACTGCCAGGCATTTAGCAAGCTGGATAAAACAGCAGCTAGGTTTTAACCACGTGGTTTCCCCTCCTATTTAAAGGTCTGTTTTTCTTGCTTGGTTTCAGTGTTACAGCATGACCTTCGTAAAACTGGTCTGGATTTTGGTGGAATCTTAAAAACACACAGTCTTTGCCTAGAGAATACCATGAAAAGGGGCTGATCTTCATTGCATTCACACAGGATGAGAAGCACACAGTTAACCTGAAACAGCCACATCCATGAGCTGCCTGACTCTGGAGATGCCTGAAACCTGCATTCCATCCCAAAGGCTTTGGAAATTTTGGTGATGCTTTGGATAATGATGGATAATGAGGTGATTGGCTCTCGCAATTAAAAGATAACTATAGTGTGAATATTAAGAAAAGCTTTAGTGATGTATAGTTATGTTATTGTAGTTTAGATGTCCTCTGTTCTCTCCACAGTTCCCTTTCCCCCCTTGTATTGCTGCCATCAGACAGCCGGGGCTGTCTAGGACAGGTAAAAAAGAAGGTGTGCACAAATTCCTCTTGCCTGGGGCAGTGGGGAATGGAAAAGCTCAGGGGGTTGCTCAGGGGGTGCAGCATGGCAACACCTGACCTCCAATCGAGTCACAAGGAAGCAGTCTCCACTGATAAATGGCAAAGAAGAGCTGACTGACAGACTTTGGGAGGGCTGGGGTGGCTGATGCAACCCCCAGGGGTATAAAAAAACTGAGCATCCATCTTGAAGATGAACCAGCTGCATGGGATGCACGGGGCAGTTCCCAGCGCTGCAACTTTTTCCTTATGTAGTCCTTTGTTGTATTTTTGTTAAGGTTTAATAAACCTCTTTAAATTTTCAAAGTGAGCAGTTGCTTCTCACAGTCAGATCCAGCAGCACTTCTGTTGCGACAAGGCTGAATATCAAGGCTGAATATCAAGGCTGAATGAACAGCTCGTGCTGGCGTCCCTGAAACGATGGGGAGAAAGGAAATGAAGTTTATCTGGGGCTGTGAAGTTATGATAAATGAAGTTTATCGGGGGCTATGAAGTTATGATAAATGAAGTTTATCGGGGCTAGAACCGCAGGCGCTCGGTCCCTATAAGCGGGGCAGGGAAGGGCAGCGATGGCACTCGGGAACAGGAGAGGCTGTCCCTGGGAGACACTGACCTCCACCGGTGCCTTTCCCAACTACATCCTGCATTGCCACACTCCTGCCCAGAGTTGCATCAACCATTTCATCGCGCCTGGGATTCCTAATTCTCTCCCGAAGTTTAACTTGAAATGCCGGGAGAACCCGGGATTCAACAGAGCAGTGATTGACGCGTCCTTAGGTTTGCCACAGTGCCTTTGGCTTGCTGTCACCTAAGCAGCCTTGGGAAAAAAAATATTAATCACAAACTATTACAAGCCCAAACGCAAAAACACCTTTGCCTTTAATAAAGAGCTGTTTTGCCTTTAATAGTTACATTAATAGTAAAAAAGCCCCACGATATTAATTAAAAAAAATCATGGCCACATCAAACAATGCTCTCATGCATGATGTAATTCTTGGGGCTGTCCTGTGCAGGGTGAGGAGCTGGACTCATGATCCTTGTGGGCTCCTTCCAGCTCAGCATATTCTATAATTATATGATCTTATGCCTTACTCATTAGGCAGAAAACATATTTGTATTTCATAAGAAACTTGCATTTCTTAATAATTGCATATAAGAAATCTGCACTATGGTGATTCAGGAGTGCAATGCTTTTGAGGATTTCAGAGCACTGAATGAACCTATAAAACCATTATGCAAAGCCCTTTTCTACCTTCCTCACAACCTTACTCAGCTGAACCCCTTTGTCAGCACCCATGTTCAAGATGGGCAAATAAAGGTGCCAGCAAATAAAGGTACTTGTGCTTTCACTGCTACCACTCACTCAGGAGAAGCCACAGGCTGCCAAGGCTGTGACTATTGTGCAATGGGAAGCCCTCAGGTACCAGCATGTCCTATTACCCTCACATGAACTCCTGAACTATGTGGGATTTACTGGCACATCACCAGTGAAACAAGCCAAGCGATACTGCTCCTCCTGTGCTCCCCTTTGCCAGCATTTGGTGGTCAGAGCAAAGGGCAACTGAGCCATCTGATATTGTGGAAGCCAAAGGAGGGTTCCTACCAGAAGGCTTCTGTGGGACACTGGAATCATTGTCCTCACATTCTGATGTTCTTCAAGCAGAACAGCATTTCTTTCTGCAGTGACTGTCACTGTAAAGCTGGCAGTTTGAGCAAAAAAGGAAAAGGAAGTAGATCACCTGCATAAAAACCATAGCAACCAAATATCTATTAATACTTCATTTACACAAGTGAGCATTTTCTGTTCCTGTCATCCACGTACACTCCCATTCTCCTGAGATGTACTCGATTTTCTTTACAGGATTTAACTGTCTGTTCTTTGGTGCTTGATCAGGTATTCCCATATTTTTTGTAAGTGCCTCACTGATCCTCTGTTAAGGGGGATCTGGACAAGATAGTTCTGTGAGTAGCAAGACACAGAAAACCTTTCCTTGTGGTATTTTCTGGGGTCCCCTGTGGCAGGAGGGAATGAATCTGACTCCATGTTCTTAGAAGGCTAATTTATTATTTTATGATACTATATTATATTAAAGAATGCTATACTAAAACTATACTAAAGAATAGAGAAAGGACAATTACAGAAGCCTTAATAAGATGCTAACAAATAACTCATGACTCTCCTCAGACTCCAACACAGATAGACCATGATCGGTCATTAAGTTAAAACAGGAATTCACATGAAAGCATTATATTATATTATATTATATTATATTATATTATATTATATTATATTATATTATATTATATTATATTATATTATATTATATTATATTATATTATATTATATTATATTATATTATATTATATTATATTATATTACAATATATTACAATATATTACATTAAATTACAATATATTACATTAAAACTATACTAAAGAATGGAGAAAGGACACTTACAGAAGCCTTAACAAGATACTAACAAATAACTCCTGACTCTCTCCTCAGCATCTGACACAGCTGGACCGTGATTGGTCATTAAGTTAAAACAATTCACATGAAACCAATCAAACAACCACCTGTTGGACAAACAATCGCCAAACCACATTCCAAAACAGCAAAACACAGGAGAAGCAAATGAGATTATATTGTTTTCCTTTTTCTCAGCTTCCCAGGAGAGAAATCCTGGGCAAGGGGATTTTTCCAGAAAATATGACAGCGACATTCCCTCTCCCACTTTTCCCCGCCAAGTTTTATGGATCTTCTATATTTTCTGTGCTGGTTTCCTCTTCTTATCCCAACAAGCCAATGTTGCAGTGTTCCCAGGTTCTCTTTTTTTCCTCCTGCTAACCATCTCTGCACTCCATTTTCTCCTGTGCTCTCCTAAGTCAACTAAGACATGTAGCTCCCTCCTGTATTGCCTGAGGCCTCCTGCTACGCTCAGCTTTCATACCTCTTGTATCTCTCTTGTAATGTTCCTATTCCGAGTGTTTTACACGAAAGCTATGTAAGATACCTCATATACCATGTCTGATTCAAACTCTGGGCATGCTACTCACTCAGCAGCCTGGCACGTCTACCAGAAAGAGGAACAGCTTTGTGTCACTGAGCAATAAAGCAATATCTGCTCACCACTTTCCAGGAAACCTGTGGCACACAAGATTTTTTATGATGTAACTCTGTCTCTGACATTTCTCTGTTAGGGCTTTGAAAGGGTGGTGATGACAGAGAGGCTGCACAAGCCTTGTCTCTGTGTGCAATCTGACTGGAAACCAAAGGCAGCCGCAGACAGCAGTGATAATGGGCACGTCAAATCACAGCTGGTGTAAGGCAGGCCCTGTGGCTGTCATTGCTGCTGGCAGCTGCTGCTCCCTAGGCATGGGTATTCCACTGCAGAAAAGCCTCAAGTTATGAGGCTACGGGGAAGTTCTACCTTGCAAACCCTACTAATAACAGAATGGGAATGTTAATAAAAAAAAATTGCCAGGAATTAGTCCACCATGCCCAAAGAGCCTCAGGAAACTCAGTGTGACCCTTCCCAGCAAGACAGATCACTCCCCAGCCTGGAGAATGGGATCCGCCTTCTCCCTGAGACCTGAGGAAAGGGATTTTCCCTCTGCCCTGCAGCAGGGTAGAGCTGATTCCTTTCTCCTGAGAATCCAAAGGGTAAGCATTGCTGACATACACTTAACCATGGGCTCAGAAAGACCAAAGTTGTGTTGAAAAAAAAAAAAATCCAGCTCATTTAAGAACCCTTTACAAAGTTATCTTTATGCCTAGCTCTGTCTTGTCTAAATGCAGCTAGTCTTGAAAAATAATTTGGTTGTGTTGAGAGCTTCTATTTTTTTCTCCTGTATTTTAATATATTTTTACAATAAATTTTATTTAACAGTAAATTATTTAATCTTTAATGTCTTTAATCTTTCATGTTTAATTTTCTAAATCTTCCAAATTGTTATCACTTAGGACTCAAGAAGGAGGATTACTGCAGCTGTACATAATGCCTCCACACAGAAATGTGTAACCAGAGTCAATCTAGCTTTACTTTACAGCCACAGAGAGAACTAAGCATTTTTACCATAGGACCCATCTCAGTGAGAGACAATTTCAATGACCAACTCTCTGAGCTCTATCATTTTTCCAAACTCAGGCATAGCTGTCTTTGACAAGTGGCAAGATATGATATATTTTCCTCTTGTTAGTTCCTGCTGTGTTTCCAAGCTAAACTCTCTCCTTCCTTGGTGATTTCAGGTTGTGTCTGGAGTCAGATAACACCAACTGATCTGCAGGCAACCAGGAGAGTCATAGTGCTCTTGCTTCTATGTGTTTCTTTTCTCAAGTATTTGAGTTCTGTGTTTCTAAGCTCTCTCATAGATGGGAAGTAGGAAAACAGCCAGATAATAATGATGAGAGCAGCAGGACCAATGGTTTTCTATGGATTAATGTTGCAAGGTGTGGGTTCTCCCCTGTGTAAAAGGCAGTAACAGGGATGCCAGCTGCAGGCTTTTCCTGAGCTGTAGAGTAGTGCAGCCTCTTTCTATATTAGACTATCTCCACAAAACATGCCTAAAATGATTAGCATTGACTCTTCTGACCAATTAGGACCAAACTCCTCCAACACCTCTGGGATCACCAATCCACTGAATTGGTCAGAATTGGACAGACAGGTGTTTATATATATACACACACAGCCCTATCACTTAATCCTAATTTGCTTAGATGATCAAACCAAAAGCTGCAAGGGCTGAGTTACACCAAAGGCACAAACCATTTGGCTGTGATTATCAAAGTCAGTTGCATACACATAATTTCTTGTGATCTTGCCTAAGTGAGGAGTTTGCACTTGCCTGGCTCAGTGATCTAGTTCGACTGCTGCAGATCCTAAACTGAAATTATCCACTGAAGACAGAGTAGCTTTTAATTTAAATTGAGGCAGATATGAACTCTGAGGCATCGCCCAAGGATGCAACAGCTCTGCTCCCAAGGTGGGCAGGCAACCTGCTCTCTCTTGAGGGCAGGGTGGCTACAATCTCACCACCAATATCTGTCCTTACAGTACATGCTCTTTACCCCAGGAACCAGCTGGGCTATCTCTCTGGGAAAAGCAGAAGCAAACCTGCAGGCGGGTGTGTTCAGAGCAGTTAGTGGCCTCAAGAAAAGCCAAAAGTCTCTGTTGTAGCCAAATGCCTTTCCAGCTTGGAACCAAAAGCACTGAAGCCTCAGAGCTAAATTCAAGTTAGATCGAGGGTAACCAGAGCGCACTGGTGCAGCCAGCAGGGAGGGCAGTGCCGGCCGAACGAGGTCGGGCCGGCAGCGGGGCCGCTCCTGCAGCACCGCCCGCAGCAGCAGCAGCAGCGAGGAAAGGGGAGGAAGAGCGGAGCCGCCTCCCGGGCGAGCTCGCAGCGCTCCCCGGCGGCCGAGGGACGGAATGGGAGCCTCGGTGCGGAGCGGCGTGCGGGACATGGCCGGGATGGGGATGGTGCGCCGGGGGATGGCGTGGGTGGGGATGGAGGAGTGCCGGAGGATGCCGTGGGTGGGCATGGAGCGCTGGAGGATGCCGTGGCTGGGGATGGAGCACCGGAGGATGGCGTAGGTGGGGATGGAGGAGTGCCGGGCATGGCCAGGATGGGGATGGTGCGCTGGAGGATGGCGTGGCTGGGGATGGTGTGTGCCGGAGGATGGCGTGTGCCGGAGGATGGCGTGGGTGAGGATCGAGCGCCAGAGGATGGCGTGGCTGGAGATGGAGTGCCGGAGGATGGAGTGCCGGGATGGAGGAGTGCCGGGATGGTGCGTGCCGGCGGTCCCTGTGCCAGGAGGTGTCACGCTGTGGGGCGGCGGTGCCGGTGTGCGGAGGGGTGGCGGGACAGGGCACGGGGGATGATGGATGTGCCGTGGGGCGGTGCGGATGGAGGTGTGGCGGGGCGAGACCCGCAGGGGACAGGCGGAGGAGCCGCCGAGGAGTGCCAGGGATGATCCGCAGCGCTGCTCGGCGCTGGATGCAGCGCCCGAAGAACCACCCGGGAATGGGGAGGAGTCCGGTCAGGCGTGAGAAAAATACCAGATTTGTCTTTACAAAGAAGTTGGTAGATAAAACTAGCTCTGAAAGATAAAAGAAACAATGGGAAGGATTCTACTGATTGATGAATGGAAAAAGATATTTGCTTTAGGTTTGTTGATAAACGAAATTAGGCATTGAGAGATGAAAGAAACAATGGGGAGGAAAAACCCCCTAAATTCCGTAAGAATTAAAAATTAAAAGGGATAATTATACATTAGAGGGAAATCTTTGGGAAATCTTCAGAGTCAGGCGTATGGGGGAGTCTGTACCTCTCCAGTACCTCAGCCAATGGAGAAAGGGAGAAGGGAAACGCGGCCGGGAAATTAGAATAAAAAGGAGGCTGCGTCCTCCAAAAATTTGAGAGATCCCAGGGGAATGCCCCATGGCCTATCCCTTTATTCGAATAAAGCCAGAAAGGACTGCTCTGTCTCCTTTTTAGACATAAACCTCTAGTGTTTGTAGATTAATTTTCCTAACAGGCTGTTCGGGTCCGACGGGGCCGGGTGAGAGGGGCGGCGCTCGCTGCCGGTGCATCCCCTCGGCTCCGTGCGTTATCCGGCCGCGTATCCCTTGGGAAAAACACAGCGACACCGCACTCCGCGACACTCCTCTTCGGCATCCTTGAAAGGATATTTCACAGAATCATTTAGTGTGGAAAACACCTCTGGGATCACCGAATCCAAGCTTGTCGAACAGACCACGGCACCGAGTGTCACGCCCAGCCATTCCTTGAGCACCTCTAGCGGTGACGGCTCCACCGCCTCCCTGGGCAGTCCCTTCCCCTGTTTAACAACTTTCCGTGAAGAAATTCCTCACGATATCCAAAATCTTCCCAGGTGCGTCCTGAGGCCATGTCCCCTTGTCCTGTCACTACTTGCCCCACCTGGCTACAACCAAAAAGGAAGGCGAGGAATTCCTGACTGGCGCATAGACAGCTCTTGGTTGTTGCCCCCAGTTCACACATCGCCCTCACCAATGTCAGAAATTTTTATCAGCTTCTAAGGGAACAAATTATAACCCAGCACGCTTAAAGAACACAAAGTGTTGCCCCCAAATTTATCTATGTTCGTGCATAATTTCTGCGCCCAAAAACCCCAAGTGCAGAGAAAACACAAAAAGAGGGGAATTCACAGGGCTGAGGAATGGTCATTAAAGTGAAACAAAAGCATAAGAGGACAGAAAAAAATGCTTATAAAAAAATCATACATCTGAAACCTATAAAATATAGTCAATATTTAAAAAAGCATTTCTTGAAATAGGCAGAAAAATAATAATTTCTGAACAAAAATATCGGTTACACAAAAACCAGCGGAATAATTTGGTAAACAAAAATGTTTAATTTCCCTCTTCTTACATTAGATTACTTGAATTAGCACTTTAAAATAATTAAATTAATGTGAATTCATTCAAGTAGAGCAATCTCCCCCAATAATAGTGGAACTGAAGCTATTTTTGTTCCTGAAGTGACACATTTGAGGTTCTACCAGTCATACAAGTCTCTGCAGTGGCACATTCACTGTTAGACCATTGGGCTTAAAGCTGAAAAAAATGTTCTGTGCAATCCAAAGGCAATAAGATCAATGGCAGGAAAGCCAAAACTAAGGCACAGTACAGATTAGATTGATGAAATCAGAATCCAACTTGACTCCATCAGTATTGAACAGAGCAGGGACGGAAGGCAGGCAGGATGCTGCTCCAGTGGCAATCCATACAGCGTGCTACATAACCTAATTATGCAAGAGCTTTTCATCAAAATCTAGTGGCATTTCCTCATAGATTTGCCCTGTAGTATATTTTGGTTTAATATTTTACAATCCACTAGTCCATTATCTGTTGCTGTCTTTGGTTCAGTCTCTCTCAATCTCTGGACCAAAACAGCCCCTCAGACCTTGGCTCTGCTGTCTCTGCTTTGTTGACTTTTGGTGCCAGGCTTTCCTTTACTTCAGCTATTACTCTGACTCCTGAATTAGATTAAATGGCCCTGGGGACATTCTTCAATGTTCATATTGATGTTCTCTGCAGCTTTCCACGGTCCTAATCTATCATCAACTAATTACTAGAATTAACCTTTTGTATTCAGTACCTTCCACCCAACAAAATCCCTGACACTGCAGCAACATCCCCTGACTGCAGAAACCTGTCATGAATGCTGATATTAATGAATGTGTGTTATGGCAAGGGCAGGGAACTCTCTGTGTTACTCAAGTTGTCCAGCACGTCCTGTTATATGAGTTTGCAGCCAGGCATTTGAATGGAAAGGTTTTAATTTGGGGACGTTCAGAAAGTGGTGAATTATTTTAAACAATAATTTTTTTTACCTGATACTTTCAGTTTTTCACACTAGTTGTGTTTTTCTTGTTTCTTGTCTGACATCTTGAAATCTAACCTGCAGAAGCAAAGAGCACATAGCATTAAAATAAAGTTGGCGAAAGCTGAATTTAGTGTTTGCTGTAAGTCAATGTATAATGTTTAACATAATGCTAAATACTCCACAAAATAAAGCCTTACAGGTATCATCAAAATTGGGTGGAAACTTTCAACTCTCAGTGACTCAACTGACCATAAGCCCCCTCTGCCTGTCAGCTCAGAGAGGTCTTGTAAAAACAGAATTAAAATTATTGTGAACACTTACAGATGGAAGAGTTAGTGCATTGAAACAAAGCCCTAGGTTAATTAATATATTAATTAAATTAATAAAAATGAACACTGCTTTGTGTTTTAGGAGAGGGTTTGAAAAGAGTGCATAATGAAGATCTCATCTTGTAAACTCAATAACAAAAAACAAAACCTCACAGAGTAGTGAATCTAGCCAGTTCTGGGTTGCCTGTGAGCTGAAAAAGGAAGGCCATGTACTAAGACAACCAAACAAATCCCCAGTGATTGCACAAATGGATATCACACAGCTTTCCTGGTATCAAAATCTTGTAGATAATTTTTAAAATGAAGTCTCCCATGTCATGTGTAAACACACTTTTTGTATGTGCAGTGTTTTTGTATATTTTTCCTTCATACACACAAGTTATCTCTCTTCTTTTCTTACTCTCTAGTACCTATAGACATAAACATCTGCTGTTGGTGATAGTCCTTCATCACATTACATTTTACATTATTTCAGTGATTTTTCTCCACACCTTGTTTTAAAGAGCTTTGCACTAAAGTGCTGACTAAATTGCAGGTAACTGATTAAACCTATCAGTGAGCAATGGCAAAACAAATCTTATCAGTTATTAAAACAATAATAAAACTGAGTGTGATTTTATAATTCTATGTCAGTAAATGATCAACTACAAACACACTATTTGTTACATTTAAAGAAAGTTCTAACTCACATCTAAAATCAGTACTATAGAAGTAAATAGAAGGAAAATAAGAATTCAATTAAGGTGATTTTCGGTGTTATTAAATTGAAACCTTTGTGGAACAGAATAAAAACAAACTACATTTTTATTTAACTTGTAATTTTGTTTTAGAAGCAAAGTTGTCTTTTCCAAAAACTGTTGAAATCCTTAGATTTGACACTTTTTAGAACCCAACTCTCTAGCCATACTATAAGACCTTGTGATGGATTTTATCTACATCAGTGTTAATAACCTTCCAGGATCCTGCTAAACTCTACCTCTCAGCAGCATCCCACCAACTAAGGCATTTTTTAAGCTGTATTTTTTAACAGAGTTTAATGCAAAAGCCTGAATGTAGACATATAAACTGTACTGTTAACATGCACTAATTAAAGAAGGACTTTTGTATCTTTCCTTATGTTGTCTTGGAATTAACTCATATGCATTAAATCAAATAATTAAAAATAATGACATTTCAGAATTGTACAGTCAAAGGATGATATTTTACAGATATTCTCAGCGTTTCTGCTATCCAGTACCCATTACTCATTCTACAGCTCTTCCTCTGAATGAATCAATTAATATTTTGTGGATCTTCATTAGCTTGTGTCATTTTACTTTTGAACACATAGGAATAGAATTCTTTCTCTTAGTAACTTATTTGCTCAGTTCATGTTACCAAAGTCCTTTGGTTACACTTGTGAAAACTCTGCAAAAACAAAAGTGGCAACATTTCCTACCTCTGCCTGCCAAAGAAACAATCAGTCCCGTAGGGAATATTTGAGTCTTCTTTCAAAAATTTAGTCTCATTCTTCAGTTTAAGGAGAAATGGAGAGAGAGATTCAAATTTGCCTCCAGAAATTATTTTGCAATGTCATGTCTTCTGTGCACAGCCTTTATTATTTACATTACTTAAAGTTACTTTCAACATGTGGGTGCTGAGCAATGGTATTGGCAGCAGCTGGGAAGAATTTATCTGAGCTGGTGGAAATACAGCAAAGTTGGTAAAATCTGGAGATTGGTTTTTTTACTCTCAATGACAGGATTTGTTCAAGAGTTCTGGATCCAGGGATTTATTCCTCTGATCAGAAAGTAGCTCAAGAAGCACACAGCAGTAATCAGAGTCAAGAATAAGATTCAGAACTGGCTCATTCTCATCAGCCTCTAACCTAAAGTTTGGTTTTTAGGTTCTCTCATAATTGAGATTATATACATATTGTGAAAAATGCATGTATTTTATGATTTTTCACAAATATTAAAATGAATATTATGTGTGTTGTGTTAGAAAGTAATGGTGTATTAATTCTCTTAAGTAGTGTGTTAAATATAGTTTTAGGTTATAAAAAATGTTAAAATAGAAACTATGCTATGTAAGATACTTTTTTTAAAGAAAGGACTCGCAGTGAGATAGCAGCTACAGGACACCTAAATCTTTCAGAGAAAGAGAATTTATTCCCCTCTTATCAGAAGAAACTAACTTCTTCCCACTTCAAAGGCGCTGTTAGGATTTAGAGGAAGAAGTTGATGATGACCAGACAGGATCCTGTGTTTGAATGGAATTTATGCATCATGCATGAGATGTATGAATATGCAACAGGCTATTGCTTTTAAGGGTTAATCCTCTGTTAACGTGTGTCCTTTTCTGGGTTTATGCTGCCCAGAAAAAGGTACCTGGACTGTCTGTAACTCTTTGTTTCTATTGTCTCATATTGTCCTAATTCAAATTGTCCAAATTATTATTACTCTAATTGTATTACTATTTTTAGAACCATTTTATTACTATTAAACCTTTAAAATTTTAAAAACAAGTGATTGGTGTTTTTCACACATATTTTCCATTCAGTCCATGGTCAGTACTGCTGGAAAAGTTCTGCATTCCTGAAATTTGATCTGGTTTCACAGTCCTTCCATCCAAGGCAGATTTCAAGGCAGTAGAGGTTAGCATGTAGCCCCTCCGGGAGACCGTTCACCATCTCACCTTGGCTTCTTTTTTCTACTTTCTGCAGGACAGAAATGAGTTCATTTCCTCTTCCTCTTACTCAGCCTCCTGCAGAACAAAGCCTTGTGCTCCTGTGTGACCCCTCTGCTCCTCTCCTGCCTTTTCCTTGAGCTGCACTTTGTGTCAAGTGGATCTCCTGCTGCACTCTTCTCCCTCAAAGCATGGAGGCAAATATCAGACACAGGGAAAAATCTCACTCCAAAAAGGGCAGAAAGGACTGGGCTTTTCTGCTCTGGAATGGTAAAAAGGGAATGAGTGAGAGGAATGAACACAAAGCAATGCCTGGAGTAGAAAGGGTGAGAGAGAATCCATCTGTTTTAAGACATTCAGTGATGCAGTGAGACACTGACTGATACAACTATCAGTTAATGAAAATAGAAGGCACAAATGTAAAATTAAGAAAGAAAGTAGTTTTTCCAGTATGGTTTGGCTGCTTAACGTACTGACAACAGAAGCCAATTCTGGAAGCCATTTAGAAGGACGTGAAAGGACTGACCATTTTCAGCAACAATAGAGATATCCAGAGTCATTTAATGCAGACAAATTATTTTAAGGGTTTAAAAATCCTTTTACTATGCCCTGCCTATTAAGGAAAGCATGAAACGCCCTCTGTCAACTGTGTGGTTTTTGCACCTTCTTCTCACATGTCTGGTACTATTTGCTATTGTAGACAGACTACCAGACCAGATGGATCACAAATCTGATCCAATATGGTAACTCCTTATGTTCTGAAGTGAAAATTTTACCAAAAGCATATCGGGAAAGCTTTTGGAAAATCTCAGAAAACTGACACAAAAAATATCTAAGAAATTGCCACCTTCTGTCTGCTAAAAAAAATGTCAAAGAGTAATCATTTTATTGCTGTCTAATCCAGCATGCTCTCTGCTTTTCAGGGCAAATACAGTCTTCAAATGGAACACTTCCTGAACTCTTGGGTTTTTTTAGGAATTACTTCCATCTGTCTTTGAATAAACTAGCTCTGCTCTGTGCTCTGCTTGTTAGGTTCTATCTCCAAATGATTTCCCTGGTGACATTCTGAAGCCTGGACAAAGTGTTTTCAAGGTAGCTATAATTCAATGCTTAAAAAAAGTATAAGAAATTTTTGACCCTTCAGTATCAATGGTGCTAGATTAATATTAAAAAAAAAAAAAAACCAACAAAAAAACAGCAACAAAAAATCCAGAAACCCAGAACAAGGGATACTTATCTGACATAGGATGAAAACAGGTATATTTTCCAAGATGTATTTCCATTCCCCTTATCACATCTCTCCTTTCAAGATGGTAGCATTGATCAAATAACATTTCTCCAGGTAAAACTGATAAAGAGTTTCCCTTCAATCTCCAATTTGTGAGTCCTGTAACACCCTCATCTAAGGTACTTCATCCTGTTTCAATGGTAGCTGGATTATTGAGCCCCTGTAGAAGTGCTGAGTGTGTTACACGTGGACAAGACCTGGTTTATGCATTTCACATGGCTGCAGTTCTGCTCTGTGGCCGTATCTTTACCAATATACCTAAAGAGTTGTGGCATGTCCTGTCTGTGATTTAATGCAGAGGCTGCAGCCCCATTCTACCATCTGATAAAGGAACTGCACCCTGAATTATTCCTCCTGGTTATATATCACACCCTTATCCTTTGTTAAGGTCTTGCAGTTTTGTTTCTCTAGATAGAGGTATTAAGCATCTCAAATGCCCTTTGTGAAAGAAAGAACATAATTTAGAATAATTGCTAAGAGGGAAAGCTCTTGGATAATGAGAGATATGGGTCTTGTCATTTAAGCATAAATCCTAAATAGAAACCTTGTGCTGTTTTCCTGGTTGATCTTGCCACAGCCTGCTGTTAAAAAAAAAACTCAATATATTGATTCAGACAAATATAATAACCCAGCATGCCAGAGCTTGCCTTTGTGAGCTAGGTTATAGATAGGGTTGAAAAAATAATGACATTTCTGAATTGCTAAGTTACTGCACAGCAATTCTAAAGAAAGAAGAGCTACAGATTTAGATGTTAAAGTCTGAGAAGGGATTTGGGAGCAGACCTACAAGGTGGGTTGTGTCTGGCATAGCCACTGACTGCTGAGTCCAGCAGTTCCAGCTGTCTGAGGAGGAAAGAGGCAGATGCTGAAATGGTGAGTCGTGGTTGTACATCAGAGAAGGTCACTTGTACAGAGCTAAAGATCTGGATAAAGGATCCTGAAAAAAATGAGGCAACTGAAGGGCAAGATAAGGCTTTTGTCCCTCTGAGGCTGGCTGGGAGCAGGAGCTGTGCAGGGACTGCAGGAGGCAGGAGCTGGGAGGAAGAGCCTGAGGATGGTGGTAGAACCAGAGTAAGAAACACATGGCTGAGTGATGAGGAGATAGGACCAGGATAAAGGTTGGAAATTGGAGGCTGGCAAAAGAAGCACAAGATAGGAAAGGTCACTTTAAGCGGGGCAGAGCAGGTCACTGAGCTGCTTTAGCCATCAACAACTCAGAAGTGTACCTTTGCTGGCAGCACTTTTCAGGGTTTGGTGGTCATCAGCTGGCCAGCTGCAAACCTATAGCAGGGTGAGGATGCTGCAAAAATGACATTTCTATTTCTTGTGGACAGTAAGATAAAGTAAGTACTTGGATTTGCCAAGGGGAGATATAAATAGGAATGCCTAGAGAATACTGGAAAAGCAAGATACCCTGAATAGTTATTTACCTTGAAAATAACCCCAAAAGATGTAAGTTACTACAATGATTTATCTCCATTTGACAAAAAAGATTCTGTTTATCAATCTATACATGTTAATGCATATGGCATGATAGTTCAAAGTGCAAAAGAGTGGTACAGAAATCAGGGGGACCAAAAATTAATTCAGAGTTTCATCTGCATGGGAATTAAAAATGAGTAAATAAACTGAAGAAGTAATTATCCATGACAGATGTGAAATACAGAAGATTAAGGAGTGAATTTAACAGTGAACAAGGGATTACAGGCAGCTGCAGTTAACAGGGTCTTGCTACTGAAGGGCAGTAAGAAAACTCATTTGAATTGCCAGCTGGTGTGAGCTGTCACCACCTGAGCTATTTCCTTTAGTAGCACAAATCTACACTGTGAGACATGGATTTGTAAAGAATTCTCAAAATCTGACAGAAAGCTCACACAGTCTTGTCCATCTGTATGCAAATTCTGAGATAAGTTGTGCTGACTTAGGAAGGCCATGGAATAGAGATGACATTGTTGAGAGAGAGATTCAACTAGAAACAAGTTTCAACAAGTTTCAAATATGACCTTGCAAAAATACTAGATATTTTAGAGAATAGAATTGTGAAAGATGCATTGTGGGATCAGCAGGATCACGTTGGGTAAAAATATAGGTGATTGGTCTTACATTGTTTGGCAAAAGCTAATAGGCTGAAAACCATTTATAAGGCATTGTAACCAGGAAATAGGTTGGCTTCTGATAGAATGGCGTAGAGTTTTACATCTCTAATGTCTCACCCTTCATCGAGACTGATAATAGAATAAAATCTTTTAAAATGCCTCTCAGTTACCCCATCTCTGTAAAAAAAGCTGGGAATAATCCAAAACTATCCTACCCGAGAGACATATCCCTAAGCAAGAACGTAAAGGAAGATAAAGCACTAGGTGACATGAACAGAGGTCAAGAAGGCCATGTGTGCCCCTGTTCCAAGAACATCTCTATTTCTGCGAGAGGGTGAAGTCCTCAGCCAGAAGTGACGAGAGGAAACCAAGCAGGGTGTAAGAAAAGGCCCACTCAGCCACAAGGCAAGGAAATCCCATGGGTTTGGGTTGGTTTGGAGGGGGGAGCACCTGTCAGAAGGGATGGTTGGGTAGAGGCAGACAATGCACCCTGAGCTGACCAAGCCAAATCAGCTGCAGCAAGGATGTGGCTGTGATTGTGACATGGTTCTCTTGCTGGCTGGGTCTGCTGTGAGGAGGACACAGATGGCCTCTTTAGGAGCACCACACAGCCATGGCTATGCTTCCACAGAATATCTTCACCAGCTACAGCATTGTCCATCAAGCAGGCATTTAATAGTGTCTTCATTTGCTGGGCAAAACAGCTTTTACTTCCAGTTTTCAATCACCAAAAGTTATTTCACCATGCTGGAAAACGAAGAGCAAGAAAACTCTGCAAGGAGAGGGATAGCTGCTGTTCCTCCTGCCCTTCCTCTCACACCCAAACGCCAGCCCTGTGACTGGTGCTCCATCCTGCCAGGCCCATTTTGTTCTTCTGGGCAGAATCGTCTGTGTGTGTGTTTTATTTTTTATAAATATGCTCTTCTGCCTGTTTAGAGGCCTCCTGCAGTGACCCAGGATCAGCGTGGCCATGGTGGAGGAGCAGGGTGTAATAGGAGCCATGGGATGCCTGGGAAGGCCACTGAGGAAGCAGGGCATGTGAAGTGGCCTCAAAGCTCTGGTCTGCATTTGTTAAACATTAGAATTGGGAATTGGGGTGCCCAGGTGGAGTCACCACCCCTGGAATTGGTCAAGAAATGACTCAATGTGGCACTTAGTGCTGTGCTCTGTCTGATATGGTGTTCAGTTGAAAACTGGACTTGATGACCTTGGAGGTATTTCCCAGCTCTAATGATTTTATGATTCTACGACTGTGTAGAAGTTTGAGCCATTGGGAAATTTAGTCCTCAGTGAGATGCAGACTCCCTTCATGGGGGGTCTGGCAGGGTGACACAGCTATGCTGTATTCATAATTATTTATTTAATCTCCCTTTTGGCTGTTCATTATGCTTTTGCTGCTGACTGGAACGTGGTGATCAGGTGCAAATACTGTACATCAGTTGATCTCCAACTGTGCAAGTTATTGGAAAACAATAATCCAATGATAAAATTATAATAATCATAATGCAAATTAAAATTTAAAAAGTAATTATCTATAATGAATCAAACAAGGAATTAAATAGTGATAAAATAAGAATTTAAATTGTGCTAAATAAATATACAAAATTAAAAAAAATTACATAATAATTAAATAGCTTATCTATTTTGTTGTGCAGTGTGGTTGGATTTTACCAGCACAAACTGAGATGCATGAAATAAGATAATGAAGGGGAGGCTTTGTCCTTGCTGTCCCCCCACTCCAAAACCAATTGTTCATTCTTATGAAAATTTCCCATAACAGTACAGTTGAGGTTTACAGGCACAAAGCCCTGAGAAAAACAGAATGAAAATGGTGCAAGAAAACTGAAGGGGAAATATTTCAGGGGCTTTGAGAAATACTGGCTCAGCAGCTTCAGAGCAAGCTGTAACATTGCAAAGTGCAGCTGAGTTGTGACAAAGCCACTTGCTAAGCTCGGGGACCTGTGCAGCACAAACACCAGGGGTTTGTGATGGGGGTTATGGAGTGATAACATTTCTCAAGGTTCTCTGGTGAAGGGTCTTAATGGAAACCATGGCTGCACAGACCTCTACATAGAGGGAGATTGAGATCCTCAGGGGCATGGAGGAGGCAGCAGTGGAGTACAGACCTGGGGGCTCAGGAGAGAAAATTTCCCCATACCAGAGGTAGGGGAAAAACACATTCCAGGAGAATGATACACTACATCTACAGAAAGAAATGGAAGAAGGACAATTTGGGGACCTACAAACACATCAGCTTTACTTCAGTTGATGGCAAAACGATGAAATGTCTTCTTTGAAACTCTCTCTGGGCAAAATGAGTGAAAACAAGACGAGCAAGAATAGTCAATATGGATTCATTAAGGTTAAATGATGCTTGACCAATCTGATTGGCCTCAGTGCTAAAATAGATGAATCACTGCAGAAGGTAAGACAATGCTGTCTGTATAGACTTTAGCAGGGCTTGGGACTGGTTCCCCATACTAATCCTGTGCTGTGAAGAGCCCTGCTCTGGCTGGCTGCCTGGAGGAAGGAGCTCTGGCTGCAGGACAGGCTGGGTGTCCCAGCTGGCTGCCCAGGGTGAGCTCCAGCTGGTCAGAGTGACCCCGAGATGCGTTAGAAAGTCTCTTTTCCCAGCCCGGCGATCAAAGAAGGAGTCAGAGCTCTTCAGTTCTCAGTCTCAAGGTTGTTTATTGTTCCTTATCTATAAAACTTTTTCTCCTGACTTTCCAAGGTCCACTCAGCAAGACAATCAGAGGCACTCTGGCCACTCCCAGGGCAGTGTTATCTTTTTATACTAAAAGCTACGTGTACAAAATTTACTGTAACTTCCCAATACCTATCACCTATGTTAGACAGTGAGCTTCTACTCTAAACCAATCTAAAAGTGCCAACATCACACCAGAAGATGGAGGCCAGGAAGAAGAAGGAGAAAGGCTGGACACACCCAGATTCCTCCATCTTGCCTCCTGAACCCCCATTCTAAAAACCCTAAAAATCTACTTTTCACCCTGTCATAAATTCACCATCATTCTCCTTAAACTGTCGTGGCTTGTAGATCTTCATGTAAGGTTGGTAATTTGCTCCATGGGTCGTAATCAAAACCACAGGCGTGTTGGGCTCTGTGCCAGGGTCTCTGAGGTCTTGGCCAGGCAGGATAACCTGGCTGACTGGGCAGGGTGGATCTTGGGCTGGTTGGCTGTGTCTGGGTGGCTCTGGGTGACCAGCTGAGGAAACAGGCTCTGGTTGGCTGGGGAAAAGGGCTGTAGCTGCCCAGGGAAGAGAGGCTGTGGTGAGCCAGACAGGGCTGAGGGACTCTGGATGGCAAGAGGGTCTCACAGAGCAGCTGGGGAACGTGGCTCTGGCTGGCTGGTGGGGCTGGGTGGCTGCAGAAACAGAGTCTGGCTGAGACAAGAGGCTTTGTCTGGCCAGCTGGGCAAGGTGATCCAGCTGGCTGGTTTAGGAGTGAGGCCCTGGCTGGCTGTGGGCCAGCTCTTGATTCTGGAGCAGAGCAATGCTGAGTTGTTTGAGCGGCATTATTTTTTGGTCATCTAGCAAGATTTGATAATTGATGTAAATAAAATGATGATTCAAGCACCGTGTTGTATAAAATAGTATGAATACTGATGTTGTAAAAGATATAAATACTAGTGTTGTATAAAATAGTATAAAATACTAATTTAATGATTAGAGAAAATAAAAGTATTAAAGCAAAAATTTCCTCTGGTTGATCCTTTTTTTTTTCTGTGCTGGATTTTTTTTGTCATTTTCATGCGATTCTTGTAGAGAATTGCATGAAAATGACAAAATATCCCACAGTTTAACTGTGTATTAATTGAGAATGAATTAGCATCCCTGTTTTTTGAGAAAGACAATAGCAATATTTTTGCTCTCTGGAATTACTCCTATTCTATTGGAGTAATTCCAAATATTGGACTGTCTAATCAGTAACCTTTTAAATATACACAATTGAAGGAGAAGCTATGAATTATTATTTCTGAAGCTGTGATCTGAGTTCCAGGTTGTGCAGTTCTGGAAGCCCAAAACCAGGAAACCATGGACACAGTAATTGCAAGCTGAGGTGGCAGGAGTCCTGCATCTCATCTGACACACATGCAGCTACTTCAAACGAGTTTTATGAGCTGGAGTGAATCCCTTGTAGCGACACATAGGATCCCTTGTAGTGACACATTTACAAGGATTTTGTGCAACATGGCCATATGAATCTTTCTCCTACCTGTAATATCACTGACGATCTCTTACACTCTGGATTTTTTTTAATAAAAAAAAGAAGGAAGGAAGGAAGTCTCTGGAACTTTTATCTCCATACTGTTTTGATAATTTGGATTTTTTTTTTCACATAGATTCTTGATAATTGGAGGCAAGATAACTGTTTCTTCTCCAGTGGAATGACTTGTCATTATTTCTATCAAAATTGTGTGTAACAGAAAATTATGGTCAGACACTGTACTCACATCTGCACATTACTGCTTTCACAGCCACTGCCCATGTTCTTTTTCTGGGAATACATAGTGCAGTTTTGTGTCCCCTCCCATGGGATATGATGATAAAATAATTCATTCTTGCTGTGCTGTGGTTATCTTTTCTGGTTTGCCCACGTTGGATCTAATGTGCCATACTGAGGTCATTGCTCCATAAGTAGTCATACAGGTGCTGATCATCACCACCTTTTTAATTGATGTAGGATCTACTGACAGGGATATCTTAGGATAAGGTGTTTGGGGAATGACTGATGTGACCAGCTTGCAATGAAGCTATGTTTTCCAAACTTTTGTGCTCTTCTTCTGCTTTTTGTTTATTTTCCATTTGTACATGTGTACCTGGTGACTCCATCATCATCCTTCTGAGTATCACCCTGAGTTAAGTTTTGGATTCTGATAATTTTCTCTAAAATTTCAGTCCCTTCCTTGTTGATTTTGTACATTTTTCCCTTTTGTCATCAGCAATTTAATGCAAGATCGAACAGAGGCCATGCTCTGACAGATCCTTTCAGTCTGAGATCTAGTTACAATTCTTCCCTCAACTGTCCTAACAAGGAGGCATGCTCAATAATTCCTCACGTCCACCCATTTCTCATACATCAATTTGTGTGCCATGGTTATGCTTCCCCAGTTCACTAGGAAATCCCTAAAGACGATTCAGAAATGTTAGGGCTAGTTTCCAAAGTACTTGAATACATTTCATTAAGTTCTGCCAACTTAAATATGTTTAATTCATCAAAATTTTCTTCAACGTCCTCTTACCTTCTTTAAACCTGGGGTTTTTTTGTTTTGTTTTATTTTGTTTGTTTGGGTTTTTTTTTGTTGCTGTTGTTTTTCTCACCTACAATTTGTTGAAATTCATCCTGAAATCCAGGTACCTATCTGAGAGAAACTGCAGAGAAAAGGCAGTGAAACACTGCTATGTACCTCAACTCCTGGATCCTCTTTCCCCTTCCACTGTTCCTAGCAACCAGAGCCTCCAGGAGATGCCTCTGGTGGCTGCCTGCACCTTGCACGTGATTATGGGATATGAATTTTGATATTGAGGACTTGGTCTAAGCTGGTTCTTTGCCTTCCTTGCAATCACCCAGAAAAGAGGAGAGCAGGAGTAAGAGGGTGCCTTGGTGCCGAAGCACACGAGGGATGTGCAGTGTAACTGTTCACACTGCTCTTCCCATCTTCCCTGCATCCACAACTTCTCAGGGCAGCCCTTTTAATTGTCAGCTAATTGGCATTTAATTGGGAATTTACCCCAGAGCAGTCTGTCTGTCCCATGGCAAAAAAGGGTGAGTGATCCTCCTGTAATCATGCTGACCCATCAGCTTTCTTGCTCTTGTTCTTCCTCTCTTCTCC
Organism: Camarhynchus parvulus; assembly: GCF_901933205.1. Classification (NCBI taxonomy): domain Eukaryota; kingdom Metazoa; phylum Chordata; class Aves; order Passeriformes; family Thraupidae; genus Camarhynchus; species Camarhynchus parvulus. The sequence continues at coordinate 103,979,133 of NC_044571.1, forward strand.
CATATCCCACCTGGGATGGAGCAAGCAGCTGGGTAGAAGTTCACCTGCTGGCTGGCACCAGCTCGCAACACCGTGTTAAATACTCTAGATTGTTACAAAACCCAGAATGTAAGAAATCCAAATGGGAAAAAAACCCAAACAAATCCAACACAGAAAGGAAACCTGTATTCCTCATCCATCCAGGGGACTGAGTGCTGCACATTAGTGGACTGACTTTATTCATCCCAGCCATCTGTACAAGGGACTGGTGGCTCTGGCTGGCCTTGGGCTCCAGTGGACCACCTCTCAACTGCCCAAGGGACACTGTGGTGCTGGGCTTTCCTCCCTGTGGAAAAGAGCTGTTGTTCACAGCCAGGTGCCTATGGCCAAAAGTGGGATTCTGCCTCCTACAATTGGGAATGTTCGAGGATTTCTCCCAGATGAAAGCTATCTGTACCAACGGCTCGAGTTGGCCTTGGTTTCTTGAGGGGTGCTTCTCACCTGCCTATGAGACACTGTGGTGCTGGGCTTTTCTTTCCTGTGGAAAAGAGCCATCATTACTGCCCAACTAAAAGCTGGATTCTGGTTCCTAAAACATTCTTGGATTGCTCCCATATGGAAGTGGCCAGGAACGACAGCTCTGGCTGGCCTTGGACTCCTGGCAGCCTTTTTGTTGCCTGTGACACAATGAATTGTAAGGCTTTCTTTCCTAGGGGAAATTGCCCTCCTTTTCCACCAGCTTCCCCTGGACTAAATTTGGTTTATGCCTTCTAAAACTGTGAGCATCAGAGGATTTCTCCCAGATGAAAGCTGCCAGGACTGATGGCCCTGGCTGGCTTGGCCTCCTGGGGGCTGTCTCTTATCTCCCCCCAAGACTCTGTGCTGCCAGGCTTTCCTTCCTGTGGAAAAGAACTCTCTTTCACAGCCAGGTGTTCATGGCAGAAAATAGGATTCCAGCTTCCAAAACTGCGGTTGTCCAAGGATTGCTACCAGGCTCCTTTCCTTCAAGTGGTTGTTTTCTAATGGAAGACCAGGAATGAGCAAAGGAAATATATTTGCACCACCAAACATGTGATCAGTGGTTTGGCACAGCACACTATATTTTTTGTAATGATTTTTATATACTTGGTCTAATGCAGAGCATTGTGTTGCACTCTGATGCACACTACCAAAGCAACTGTAAAATAACCAAGAATTTACAAGCTATGTCAACCCTGGCAAAGGTTTGCACAGTATCCAGCACAGAAATTCCATTCTCAATAATCAGCTTGCAATAATTTCAGAGATGACTATAACAATATTTTGGTCAAATTGTTATGTGGGGACTGACACAATTTTCTTTTCGGTGGTTCACTTCAACCATTTCTTTGCTCTCCTGCTTATGACAGTGCTAAACATACTAAACCAATGGAAACAATCAAGAATTTAGGGAAGAATTATTTTGGCCACTGGCAAAGAAGTATTTTGGCCATTTCATGACCAAATACACATGGTTGGCACTGTTGTTCCTCCACACCAATGGGGACAAGCATTTACATATCACAGGAAAATATTTGGAAAAACTACACTGGTTTCTTCACATGGCCATAAGCACTTTAAACTCCTTAAAACATTCAGAGTTAATAATGAAAGTTCAAAATAAGATAGCAAGATAATATACTTAGTAAATTGTTCTAAATAGTTATTAGAGCAGCCAAAGGGACAGGTGGAAAGTTCTTCCAGAAGAAAGATTTGCTGCTGAAAAACAGGCCAGCTTTTCCAATGGCATGCTGTCTAATGGCAGAGTGTATTTGATATTCCTGCGTGTGTAGCTGAGGTATAAAAGTAGCAGCATGGAGCAATGTAACTTAAGAACTATTAATGGGCTTGAATCTACTCTTCAAGGTCAAATGCTGAGAATAGCCATATTTCCATTCCTTTCAAATGTATGTGAATAATGGTTCCTCCAAAAAGATACAAAAGAATCTATATTATATTACCTGATTGCAAGAATATCTTTGAAGTTTTACTTCTATATTCTTTACCTTTACATTCTATTATTTTTGTAAGAAACATGAATATTCACCTGGATAAAGAATGAAAAGAGAAGCTGTAAAATTCAGAGCCTGTAGGGCTATTTTCTCTTTAGTATCCATCCAGAGCAATTTCATTAGTGAATAGGGTTAAACTATCATCAAATTTGTGAAGGGGTAGAGAATAGAAGAATAGTCTTAAGGTTAGAAAAGTTAGGAGCCTGCTATTTTCTGACTCTACCATTATGTCAAGAACACTTTGAATTCTAACCTTGTTCTAGTACATTTGCAGCCCCTTTTTTTACCTGCAAATGTAATAAACCTCAGTCTAGGGTGATGGATGGGAAGATGATGTTCTTTAGAACTTGCTATTACCCTGAAACAAAGGCGCCGAGTTTGTCACTCAAGGCTGCTGCCCTATAGTCATGATTGTTTCTAGAGTAGGACAAAGACATGAAAGAGGCAAAGAAAGCCTTCTGTAGACTTTGGAGGTAAAGAAAGTCTTCTGCAGATTTTGCAAGTGAAAAGAAAAAAGGCAAAGTCTTCTGTAGACTTTGCAAGTGGGACAGGAACTATGAAGGACCTGTCTGCTTTGCAGGCTCCAGTGCTCATTCATTTTTTGCACCAGTCATGTCATCTTCATAAAACATCTCTACCCAGAAATCCTTTCTTCATCCTCCTCTTTCTAAGGCAGAAATGAGCTTTGTGGTCAACATTAAGCTATAAATTCACATATAGAAGCATCTTTTTCAGAAGGCACGTCCTTTACCCTTTCCTACAATGGTAGACGAGCGGCCATTCCACTTCCCACCCATTTCTCACCTCTATAACTCTTCAGCTTCTAAGGCCTCTTCTGCATATTATATTTTTAGCTTCATATCCTCCTTCTTCTCTCCTTTTTTGCTGCTCCAGGATTACCTCAGTGCCTTTTCTCATCTTCTGCCAACATCAAGTCAATCTTCTTGTCACTTTTTTCCTCTAAATCTTTCTCTCCTTCCTTTCTCTTTCCTCTTCCTGTAATTTTTCAAGTTGTCACTGTTTTCTTCCTGTATTTCCATAAAAATATTTAGTTGTACATAAACTATGAGGGAAGGCTGACAGAACTGTATTTTTTCAACTCAGAGAAGGCCAAGCAGAAGATCTAACTGTTCTCTGTAGATACTTAATGGGTAAAGATTGGAGTAGAATATTGTCAAAAGGTGCCCTGAGAAAGGACAGCACAGACTACCTGGAAAATGGGAAATTGAGGTTAGGTATAATGCAAAAAAAATTATTCCCAATGACAATGGGCCAGACACTGGTACAAGTGCTCTGGGAGGCTCTGGATTCACCAGCTATGGAGGTATAAAAAACCCAGCTGGACAAAGAAACCTCAGAGCAGCCTGGCTTGACTTTGACCCTGCTTTGAACACCCCCAGTGACCTCAAGTCCTACAGAGGCTTCTTCCAGCCTAAATAACTCCATGATTCCAGGTAATTAAAATATCATTTATTGTCAGAGGCCACATTAACATTGTGTGATAAAAATCACCTTTATTCAAGGCATCCCATTTTCCATGACAAGTGTCACTAGAGATTGTAGGGAGATCTGTAGGGAGTTTGTGACCATATATTATTCTTTTCAGATTTAGTAGTAATGGGAAGTCAAGGGTATGGTGGATAAGAGGATGTGTATCAAATGAAAATATTTCTATTCACACAGAAATGAACAACTAAAAATCACCAAATTGTAATATATTTAAGTTCCTAATAAAATAAAAAGTTTTACAATGTCATAATTGCTCTGAGTGCAAGTAGCCACATGTATCTTCTGCAGGATTCTTCATTTCTGCATTTTAATAATGCTTATAGCACACACTAGTAGGATTATTCTCTGTTTACAGCTCATGTTGTGGGAAATCTATTCCAAAATTTTAAACAACCTTCCCAAAGCATTTCCAAGCATCTTTCCTGAACCATACTGTGCTTCTTCAATACAGCCATGTATGAGTGTGCCTGTCTGGGGAAAAAAAAAATTAAAAGCTAAAAATACTCCTATAGGAAGACTATCCCTTTGGAAAACTTGAAATCTAATATCATCCCAAAATATGTATATTTGCCATGAAAATATTCCATACTTTCTGACTACATCAAGTCATCCAGTGGCATCATCTGGGAATATATTTTTTTTTCTGTATCTCCTTTGATTATTAGAAGCAAACCATGCCTTGAGAGAATGTTTGCTTCTTAAAATTAATTTTTCAGATTTCATCTTCTTTGGACTTTGATATCAAGCCATGATTTTTTCCCTCCTAGAGACAAAGTACTAGGTGGTACTGTAAGTTCCTAGTACTTGGAAAGCAGTATTTACTATTGCAGTATTTTTCATAGTACTACTACTTTGCAGTCTCCTCAGCTTTACCACCCCAAACTGGTGCTCCAACATAGAAAAATACAGTTTAGATACATTAGATTTAGAGCTGGAGTTTTCCATTGTAGCACATTCAGATCTACAGTGATGTTGCTCCAGATGTTTGCTACTTTCAGCCTCCATTGGTTAAATATGTACATAAGAGATCCACGTGTTGGAAGAAGATTTAGGTGTAGAAGGTAGCCCCCCCTGCTTGGAAACAAATTCACCTTGGGTATGGTGTTCTATTGCCCAGGTCTGAATGGAATCCCTCCCTGATAACAGCAATTATCTGGAGAGGCACCATCACATCCTTTTCCTCTTGTACCTCTGTCAGGGGCTGCATGCACATCACATTTTTCTCTGTATCAGTACTTTTCCATCCCTGCATATACTGAAGACTTAGCCAAAGAAAAATCCAAACACTTAATTTAAAGCAAGAAATTTATCTGTAGTTGAAGGTTAGAATATTGAAGGCTGAAGAATATTGTTTGTTTGTGAGGAACTAGATCCAAAATAGACATATTTAAATAGTATAATACTGTTGTCTTGTATTGCAGATGAATAAATAGTAGAAAAACAGAAAGGGGGAAAAAGGTACAGAATATCAGCTTCTTTTGGGGCTGAGCAGAACAAGAATGTTGACCATCCCTTCAGCTCTACTGACTGCAGACTTCAAAATTTTCCATTAATTTTCCCAAGATATACACAGCTTTGGTCCCATCCCTCACTTTTCCCCCTCCCTCCTCCAGAAGTTCAGGTCCATGTTGCTCAGGGAGTCCTTCCCTAAAGAGCACCATAGGCTGGAAATTATTGCTGTTCCTTCTGGATCCTGAACAGATTTTAAAACTAGAGCTCTGAATTCTCTGTTGGTAAACACTGGAGGAAACAAAGTGCTGCCTCTACCTGAAAGCAGAAGTTTACTAGCTGAATACTATTTATCAATTCAGACTATCACCAAATGTTAAGGGTAGGTGTTACATAAGGAAAAAAAACCCTGAGTAGGGCTTTGGCAGAACCTTTGTTTCTTATAAGAATAATGATAATATAGGAGCAATACAGGTAATTTTTGGAAATAAAAATGCTCTTGAAAGGCCATGTAAAAGAAAATCCATAGAGATTTTTCTTATTTTGTTGACTATATAAATGAAGACAACCTTTAAATAGTGGTAAATCGTTTCACATATATATAAAAGGATGGCAAAACTCCAAACCACAGAATCTAACTTTGCAAAATAGCAGTACTATGGTGATAGTTCTAAGACAGGAGTGGATGATGGGGAGAAACTGTTCTGAGCCTTTCCCACTCTGACACTCATTAGCTTCCCACACAGCCATATTGTTACAGTGTGGTAGCTTGGATGACAGTGCTTGTAAGGGAAGCATTCATTTATTTACTCATGCACAGCAAGACCAGATCATGCTCATGTGCTCAGGATATTGTTACTTGACATGACAAAGTGCATTTCCAGGCCTTTCCCTGGGAAAAGCTGGCTGGAGCCTAGTTATGCAGGTGCAAAGGTGTCCTGAGAAACAGCACATGCAATGGGACTCGTTAGCACAATGCCCAAGGTCAAAACCAGTTCAGCTGCACACACTACGGACCAAGTGAGATTCATCATGTGGTCTAGGAACTTGTGACTCAGTGATAATAGGAAACTGATTCACTTTAATGAGGTGGATGTAAATATCAGCTGCTTTGCGCCACTGTGTGTCTTACCACGAAAAGATTCCAACTGAGTTGAGTGGAATAATTCCTTTGACAAGCTTCAGATGTTGGGCCTGGCTTGTATTCTCTGACTGCTTGGGGTTGCTTTACCCTAGTTGTTCTACAGTAGATCCTACAATATAAATGATTTAATTTTTCAGTGGGAAAAAAACCCCATCCCAACATGGGGCTGAAATGTCTTCTATCATCCAATGAAAGGAAAAGATAAAACATACAGTACACAGAGCCGCTTTATATGATTACAGCAACTTGAATTCTGAAAGAAAGGAGGCTCAGGGGAGATTTCTTTTCCTTCCCAGATAGAGCTTTTGTGAAACATTGTCCTAAACAAATAAAAGATTTTTTGCTCAAATGATCTACCTTGCTGTTTTCCTTTCCTTTGAAGAATCCTGTGGTACAATAGGCAGCCCATCAGGAATAATTAGATTATACGGCAGCATCCATGGAAACAATGCAGCTTTTGAAAGGAACTCCTACAGAAGATCTTAGAAATCACATCTATTATGGACATCTTTTACTATTTCAAAGACATCAGAGCTCCAAATTATGGGAACTAACAGTGGGGCAAAATCTGACTGCTCCATGTTTTGTCCCTTTGTCAATAATTATTACTACAAGAAACAGTCAAGTAGTCATTGTGCCAGAGAGAACAATTGGATGTAAGGGAGAAATTGACCATGTTTTATTCCAAGTTTTGGGAATCAGTAATGAAATCTACATACCATGTGTAGCAAGATCACACATTTCACATTCTTCAGTATTTTCTAAAAGGATATTTATGGATGTCTAAAAAAATAAGAAGAGGTCTGACAAGGGTATCTGCATTTTGGAGCCTCATTTAAGGAGCACAAGAAATTGCAGAGCTTGGCCTTATTGGGGCCATTTTTGGGACCAAGTGTATGACATATTCTTCAATGAATTAATGATTTCAAAGCTGGAATTGGCCTAAAGGTGATTAAATTGTAAGGAAGAATAGAATAGATTTGTACTATTGAAAGGAAAGGAGAAAGATGCTTGTTCCATTTTTCAATAGTAGATTTTGAAACTTTAGAGTTTCAATCTGATGTTCCTGCATATATATTGTGCTGATATGATCAGTATTTCCACACCTTTCTGCACTTTTATGAGTCTCATTGTCTTTCTGGATTCCCTGCCATTCCTGGTTTCATTGTGGGGTGTGTTTGTGTGTGTGTCAGGAAAGGAGCTTATGTAATGAATCAGTTTCTTTACAACAAATTAAAGAAGCAGCAATAAAAACACACACACCAGTGATTGTTGATTAATCATAGTTTGAACTTTCAAAAGTATTTAGGTACCTTAGGAAACAATGTTTTTCTGAACCTCCTTGAGATGTGTGCCCCAACACCACTGCCACTCAGCCTCGTGTTTCCCTGCAGCACAGCTCCAGGAGCAGCAGTACAAGAGTCCCTCAAATGCCCTCACAATTGACTTCTGTACCTTAACTGGCCAATTAGAACTTCAAAGGTGAGACAATTAAAGAAATTATCTCCTAGTCAAAATAATTTTCTGTATACACTGGGATAAGTCATGCTGTTAAGATTATTGAGAAAAGAAAGGCTTCTGGCGGCTTCTGTGGGATTTCAATGGCAAGTGAACTAAACCCACAGCCATTCAGGACTTCATAGAACATATTACTGTGAGAAGGTAATAGCACAGAATCCTTAATCAAGGCTGAAGTTGAAAACCAGACACACAGCAGAGTAATGTGGTCAGATGAAAAAATAAAGGATAAATATTTTCTAGCAAAGCTCCTACCCATATAATTATTATATGCATGAACATGTTAAGAAAAAAGTATCAGTTCATATATTGGTTCCTTATCCTAATTATTGTGAAAACTAGAAGGAAGAAATATCTCTTTATTTACACTGAAGACCATTATTATTAATATCATAATACTGTAATCATTATTGTTTTTATAGCATCTATCCTCACTGTAGTGCAGATGTGCAGTGTAAGGTGACAAATCACAAACACGACGCTCTACTCCATGAGCTTTTCTAGCAACCATGGTTTTGGTAAGGAATGGGATTTTCTGCTAATTCATTTGGTGTGTGCATCTCCAGTCCATTTCCTTAAAAAACCTTTGCTTGAACCAGCAGTGAGGAATATGGAGGTTGCAGCCTTGCAAGTACAGGATCTGTAGCAGCAGCACAAGCAGACTGTGAGGGCTCACTTCTATTTCCAGTAAACTCAAGGCCTGACTCTCAGAAGGGGTGTCCATCCACAGCTCCCACTAAACTAATCTGGAGTGTTAGGGACTGGAGAGCTCTGAAAAATTAAATCTGTAACTACTGTCAGCATTGCAGGGTCAGTGATTGCTTTTGGAAGGTTACTGAGTAAAGTGCAGGCTGTGCAGAAATCCCAGTGTTATTACCAGGGATATTGTCCTCCCAAAGAGACTCTTCCCAGTGAGTTAAAAAGAAATCTGCTGGTAAATCCCACTTATCATGAGAATGGAGCATTATATAAACCATGAGAGCTTAAAAACGACAACAACAAAACCAAACCAGAACAAATAGACCAAAACCTTAGCAGCCAGGTAATATGCACGGCTGTGTTAAGGCAACACAGATTTGTTTTGTTAAAAAACGCTGTTCACTGCAGTACATGCAGTTTCCACTGAGGTGTGCTAGCTCTCCAAAGATCATCCCTTCTCCCACACCCTTCTCCTGTACACCTCAAAGTGCTGCTATATCCCCAACAATGTCCACTGCTGTGTCTCAGCTTGCTAACCCTTTCATGCCACCATTTTACACACAGCATCTTTCAGGCAAGAACAGCAAAATGCCAGAGACAAAATCTGCTAAAGTAAGGGATGATTTCTTCATTTTTAAACAAGATAATACAATTAGTTTCTGTCTGAAACTAGCTGTTTTTGTGAGGGACTGACATGGATATTAGGTTTGAATTCATCAAAACGATTGTGTATGTTATTCTGGGAGCATTCTGGGCAGTCTTAACAGTGTGCAAGAGGGCTTTTTCATGCTGTTTTGACATTTGTTTGCTTCCAGGAGCCGTTGTGTGATGTTGTACCATCATTATTGCTACCACCATAAATGTAAGCTCCTTCTGCTTTTACATCAGACTGATTTCTCCATCATTCAGACCTATTTAAACACCAAGCATACCTATTGATGTCTGAAAAAAACAAATAACACAGTAGGGCATTTTTAAATAAGCCACATAATCAGGAAAGTAGCACAGATCCAAAGGTTTAACAAAGGTGACTCTGGGGAAGAGGAGAGGGGTTCGGCTTTGTCAGCTTCTTGTTATTTGCAGATGCTCAAAAGCAGATTACCTATGATTTTAAGAACAGTTCATTCTGGTTGAAGAGAATAATGACACAATAATTTTCAGCCTACAGGTAATCACTTTAAATGGCCATGAGGTAAATGCTGTGGTAGCTTTCCTTCTCAGCATAAAGCTTATGAGCTCCTAGTGCTGCTGACATGTAACATACATTTTGCAGTCCATCATCAACAAGAGACGTGTTTCCCTGAGACACTGTCAGATCTTTAAAAAGGGTTTTGCTATGAAATATAAAAAAGGGCAGAGAAAGGGTTTATTAATGTAGCTGGAAGTAATTGAACCTTGTAGTAATGTAAGTATTAACATGAAGTTTGTCTCAAGGAATTACCCTGCACTGTCTCAGAGCATTATTCAGACAGGCAGGGAGGATTCCCTCACCTGGTGCCACATTTCAGTGCAGATGTCTGAAGTGTCCTGTGCACAGAATGGAAAGAAACCAGCTCACTTCCACTAACCCTCCATAGGTGTTTGCCTAGAATGAGAGGAAGTCTCCTGCTCTCTCTTGGCTATCAAAGGAAGCCTGGAGGAGCTGCTCACATGTGTGCATCTTGCATTTTATGAAACAAGTGCCTTTCAGACTGCGTTTCCCTAAACACAGAAAAATCAAATGCAAAGGATAGCAACTGGATCATTCCCTCCCATTAAGTCAAGCAGAAGGTGCAAAACAGGCTTAGCTGGTCTAAAGAGACCCTCAAGAAGCCTAGAAAGGGTTCTGCAAGTTTATGCTTTTCCCTTCCTCTCCTGTATTGCAGCACAAGAGCTCAGTTTAGGACAAAGGCAGCATGGTCCAAGTACCCTTTTAGTTAATCAGTCACTGCCCATGGTGGTGGGGTGCTGCATTCTGGAGCTTGTGTTGAGAAACTTCTCAGATCATATCAACCCTGGCAGTCTAAAAATCTCTCAGAAGTACAGTTGTTTGGGGACAACTGAAAAAAACCCTTCCTCACTAAATGACAAATCAACAGCCCCCTAGGACATAGGCTTAGATACAGTCAAGATGTTACTCTAACAAGAAATAAGCCCCCAATTAATTTTGCCAGTTTAGGGAACTACATTCAGAGGATTGCTCAGGTATGGCAGAGCTAGTGCATGTCAAGAGCACATGGGAAAAATGCCATCTGGAAGGCAGGAGATCCAAAATGATCACTCTCATATGACAATTTTGATTTGTAGGTTGAGATGCCAAAACAAGCAGATTCAGACACTTGTGCATTTGCATTGCATTTTGATGACTCTACAACAGAGCTTGTCAATAATTTTTTTTTTTTTTAGCTGAGGTCTGCTGGTGCTTCAACTGAGATCTGTTCAGTAAGAACGTCCAGCTTTCCAGCCTCAAAGCTGGAAAATGGCATACTCTAGGTGCTCTCCAAGAAGCTCTGGAAATGACGGATCTCCTATTGCAGCCTAAGAAACACAAGAGGACTTGGATCTTGGATCTGTCTTTTAAACATCCCCATCTTCAGATAAAACCCAATACAAGCCATGAAGGACGCATTTGATGGATGGACAGTGAGTCAAACAGGGGCATCTCAAACCTGAGGACAAGCAGAAAAGTGAGGTTTTGCCAGAGGGATACACAGTTATTAGACAAAATTATAATGTTACAGTAAATATGAGAAAAGCCTGAAGAGGAAAAAATATGGGCTCTTGAAGTAATTTTAGAGGGAAAATAGTCACTGCTGGGTTCATAATTTGCACAGATTTTTATACAGCAATATATTCATTGTTTCAGCACAGCAGTGGTCTTGCAGGACGTCCTGCAGGACATCCTTTGCCAGCTGCTGCTCCAAAAAGGCAGGAGGTTGGGCTGTTCCCTTTCAATGCAGGAGCACAATAGTTTGCTCAAAGGGCTTTTATTACCAGAAAGGCAAAGCTTATGAGGATGGAAAGCACAAGTTGCGAGACTTGCCCATCTCCACCCAGACAATGAAGAAATGCCTGTGCTGGGAGCTGCAGTGGGTTTGTGAGCACACATTTCCCTGTGCCTTTGGACCAATCTCTGCAAATCCAGAACTAACAGGCTCTTGGCCTTCCAGCAAGGTCAGGCTTTAGGCACAGTGAAGCAGAGAAATTTCTGGGGGAACAGGCTGCAGGAGTGGCAGAATGACCAGCCTTTATTGCCACAGACCTGCTGCTAAGCTGAAGGAGCAGCAGCCATAATGTGGGATGACAATACTCCCTCCTATGAGCAGCAGAGACTTCACAAACCCTCTCTTCTCAAAAAGTGTTAAATGGACAGAAAGTCTGGCTCTCCGGGGCTCTCCTCAGCACATGGCTTCATCACTCCTTCCTTCCTTCCTTCCTTCCTTCCTTCCTTCCTTCCTTCCTTCCTTCCTTCCTTCCTTCCTTCCTTCCTTCCTTCCTTCCTTCCTTCCTTCCTTCCTTCCTTCCTTCCTTCCTTCCTTCCTTCCTTCCTTCCTTCCTTCCTTCCTTCCTTCCTTCCTTCCTTCCTTCCTTCCTTCCTTCCTTCCTTCCTTCCTTCCTTCCTTCCTTCCTTCCTTCCTTCCTTCCTTCCTTCCTTCCTTCCTTCCTTCCTTCCTTCCTTCCTTCCTTCCTTCCTTCCTTCCTTCCCCATTCCTTCCTTCCTTCCCCACTTCCTTCCTTCCTTCCTTCCTTCCTTCCTTCCTTCCTTCCTTCCTTCCTTCCTTCCTTCCTTCCGCCACTTCCTTCCGCCACTTCCTTCCGCCACTTCCTTCCGCCACTTCCTTCCGCCACTTCCTTCCTTCCTTCCTTCCTTCCGCCACTTCCTTCCGCCACTTCCTTCGCCACTTCCTTCCTTCCGCCACTTCCTTCCTTCCTTCCTTCCTTCCTTCCTTCCTTCCTTCCTTCCTTCCTTCCTTCCTTCCTTCCTTCCTTCCTTCCTTCCTTCCTTCCTTCCTTCCTTCCTTCTTCCTTCCTTCCTTCCTTCCTTCCTTCCTTCCTTCCTTCCTTCCTTCCTTCCTTCCTTCCTTCCTTCCTTCCTTCCTTCCTTCCTTCCTTCCTTCCTTCCTTCCTTCCTTCCTTCCTTCCTTCCGCCACTTCCTTCCGCCACTTCCTTCCTTCCTTCCTTCCTTCCTTCCTTCCTTCCTTCCTTCCTTCCTTCCTTCCTTCCTTCCTTCCTTCCTTCCTTCCTTCCTTCCTTCCTTCCTTCCTTCCTTCCTTCCTTCCTTCCTTCCTTCCTTCCTTCCTTCCTTCCTTCCTTCCTTCCTTCCTTCCTTCCTTCCTTCCTTCCTTCCTTCCTTCCTTCCTTCCTTCCTTCCTTCCTTCCTTCCTTCCTTCCTTCCTTCCGCCACTTCCTTCCGCCACTTCCTTCCTTCCTTCCTTCCTTCCTTCCTTCCTTCCTTCCTTCCTTCCTTCCTTCCTTCCTTCCTTCCTTCCTTCCTTCCTTCCTTCCTTCCTTCCTTCCTTCCTTCCTTCCTTCCTTCCTTCCTTCCTTCCTTCCTTCCTTCCGCCCACTTCCTTCCGCCACTTCCTTCCGCCACTTCCTTCCGCCACTTCCTTCCGCCACTTCCTTCCTTCCTTCCGCCACTTCCTTCCGCCACTTCCTTCCGCCACTTCCTTCCTTCCGCCACTTCCTTCCTTCCTTCCTTCCTTGAAGCAACCCTACCCCAGCTTACCCTGCGGTTCCCAGATGAAAAGCCTCTCTCAGCATTTTCTGTGCTCTGAGAAAATCATGTTCATCCTTTGCAAAAGCAGTCAGAGAATCTTACTGAATGGGTGGAGGCAGGGTGGAAATAGAAATATTTTTAAAAGGGGGTAAAATCTGCTGATATTATGAGGGGGGAATTGAAATTCTGGCCACTCAACATTCACTCATACCTCAAATAACCAAATATTTGATCCAATTTTCTGTTCTCTTTGCTGAGATGGGCACTAAAAGGATTCTCAATTATCAAATATGAGCACTAAAATACCACTTCTGCCTTTGTAAAAGAGGCTCCAGTAAGTCTACCTATATGTGTCTTGAGTCTTGCAGAACAGCCAGTAGAGTTAAAAATTAAATTAAATCTAAAATATGGCTTTTTTATTGTTTGTTTCTTTATGCCATATAATAAATGCCTAAAATACTTTTTAAAGACCATGTTCAAGGGTGCCTGGAACCAAACTTTGGCTTAATCTCTTTATGGAGACAGCAGGAAACCACAAACTTTAAATCTCCACTGAACTTTCTCAAACATGAAGCATTCAGACTGATGATTTTGATACAGATCCATGTGTAACCATAAGGTTAATGTTAGATTTTGGTGTGTGTGGTTTTTTTAATTATATTTTTGTGAGTGACAGATAACACAAATAACACTTGCCATATACTGAATTCATTTTATTGCATCTCAGACACAATTGACTATTATCAGATGTCCCTTTTTTTTCAGATGTTAAGAAAATTGTGTTCTTCTATCAACTTCTGGGCGTGAGTGCGTAAAAAAAAAAAACAAGAAAGGAGTTGTGTCTATCCCTCATGCTAAAGTCCCTGTAGATTTTCCTAGCTTTTACATAAGCAAAGGTATGAGTGGTGAGAAGTTATAAATCAGAAGAATGGCTTAGGTGAATACAGCTGCTCATCTGAGGCTATGGAGAAAATCAGAACATTAAAATATGGCTTTGATTCAAGCCTGTTTTGTGTTGCACCCTGTGCTGAATGATAAAGAGACTTTGAGATGGGAGACTGTAATGAATGGATTGAATATATGCATCCTTTCTTCTAATTATAGAAAATCTCATCTTAAATCTGACCTTTGATGGCATTTTTAAGGGATTTGACTATTTACATAGATGTCTGATCCTGCACAATGCTGAACTCCATTACAACACCTTGTTTTTCATAGGAGTGCAGGAAAAGGCATCACCTTTATGGAGTTGAAGCCCAAAGGCATGGGGAGCCCATTTTTAAATCTTCTAGTCCATAGAAATTTGCCAGTAACATCCAGTCTGAACAACGTGAGAGAAGCTGAAGCCTGGTTGACCTGCACTGGGAGAAGCAGTCCCAAAAGGAGACTTGCTCACTGGACAGAGAAAGAAGCAGGAGCTGAACCATTCCCAGAGAAAAAAGAATGATGAATGCATGATAAAGACACCCGGACACAGTATTCATTTTAAAAGGGTGCAAAACTGAAGGAAAGACATTTAATATCAAAAGAGGACCAAGAGGATTCAACAGAGCCTCAGTAAAACAAGATACAGTTGGCTAAGGAGGAACATCAAGCAGGACAGCAGAGGCTTTTGGTTTCCTGAAGAGAATCTCTTGGGTCATTTACCTTTTCATAGATTTGAGCTGGGTAATAGTAGTGCTGTCTTCAAAAAGGAAGGTAATTAAAAGTGAGTTCTGTTAGAGCCATCTCAGACAACTAGGAATCTCTTTTTTTAAAAGGAAGCTTCTTTTCAATAAAAACCTGTTTTTTCTTGCTAAATGGGAACAGCACTGTTGTTCAGAGTGCTAAATTTCCTCCTAGGAATATTTCAAGGGAATAACAGTGATACACATCCTGTAAAACATCAATTGTACATATGGATGTGTTTGAGGAAGCCTTGACTTTATATCTTTGACATAAGCAAAATAAAGATGAGTGCAAGTGCTATAGTTTCTTTTAAAACTGTAATATATCATGACTTGTTTATGTAAAAAAGGGACAACTACAGGATTACACAAAAATACCTATTTCTTGTACCCCTAAAAAGTCAAATCCACATGCCTCATCCAGACTCTGATTCAGATCTCCTATAACTGAGCATCCTTATATATGTAAATAATCTGACTACTTCTTTATTATACCCCAGTGTTAAATTAAATAGCTTTGGAAGACATTTGAGAGCATGGTTTCCTTTATTACCCTTTCTCTCTCTTTCTGTCCCTCTTCCAGGACGAAAAACCAAAACATTTCTTGAGATTTTTCATACAAACAGCATAGCTCGCTGCATTGTTTATACATAACATGCAAACCACTGCACAACTGAGGACAGTGCTTTCCATTTAGACCTTCTGGTTTGTATTTGTGTCCAGTTGATATTTGTGAGAATTTCTTGCAAACACAGGATGAGTCAATGAGTAGGGAAAATTTTTGTTTCATTTCGCGGTCAGTTTTCCAGAGACTTAAAATGTGCAGAATTCATTGTGAAGCCACGGCAATTTAAGAGCAGAGTGTGGTAGAAGACTCCTTAGGGCCCAAAGCCTGCCAAAGGCGCCCAGAGAAATGAAAAACAAACAGAAAACCCCAAACCAAACCCAAAAGATATTAGAATGATGGAATCACAGTGTTGGTTGGAAGGGACCTGTAGAGGTTTAGTCCCAATCCCTGCTCCAAGCAGGATTATTGCCAGCACTAGATCAGGTCAACCAGGGCTTTGTCTGGCTCTGAGAATGGAGATTTCACAGGGTCCCAGTGTAACCTGTTCCATAGCAGCACCGTCCCTTCAGCAAGGAGGATTTTCCTAATGCCCATTTTGAACCTTCCAAGCTGGAATTTTTATTTTTCTGCTTCTTGTTTCATTTTCTGCCACTACCAAAAAGAGTTTGACTTTTTCATTTTTGTAACAGCCTTTAAATATGCCAGTGACTGCTGTTAACCACTGCTAAGCCTTCTTCTCTGCCTCCCTGGAGAAGTGTGGTTCTGTCATCCTCCATTTGAATGTCAGGTGCTCCTGTAATAGCAAAGCTCCCTCACAAACCCTGGATCAATATCTCCACTGTTAAGTGAAGAAGATGCATGGTCAAGTAAGAGTTTTCCAGCAATTCTGATCTTTTGAAATGCTTGGAAACCAAAATAAATTGCCAAGGATCTGGGCAGAACAATCAAGGTCTAACTTCAGACAACCCTGTAGACTAACAACACGTATTAAGCTTAGACAGTGAGCTGCTAAACTCCACTTGACCAGGAAGGGAAAATCCCATATATGTTTGGACAATGTACTGATTATGAGATTCCCATGTGCAATACATAAATAAATGCCTCTCTTCTTTTTCTCTTGCAAAACTGACGTGCTTTTACATGTAAAATGCTATGGAAAATATATTCTCACAATTTTTCACCACTACCAAAAAATTCCTACCATTTTTTTTCAGGTTATTCTACTTTGCACACCTGGTTTGATTTTTGATAAAGATGGTTTCTGACCACAAGTAGGAAATGTTTAGACTCATGTCTAGGCAATTTCAGTTGGAGAGGACCTACAATGATCATCTAGTCCAACTTCCTGACAGATTCAGGGTTTAGCAAAAGTTCAAGCATCTTATTGAGGACATTGTACAAATGCCTCTTAAACACCAACAGACTTGGGGCATTGACCTCTCTAGAAACCCATTACAGGGTTTGACCCCCTCTCAGTAAACAGAAGTTTCCTGATGCCCAGTCTCAGGTGCATCTCCTCGGGTGCATCTTTGAATTCCTCAGGTCCATCTTTGCATCTCAGGTGCATCTTTGAACTCCTCAGGTCCATCTTTGTACCTCAGGTGCATCTTTGAACTATTCCTATCCCTGGTTCCTCTGGAGAAGAGCTGACCAGCTGGTTTGATGCCCCCTGGAATGGGGTTTACTCTGCTGGCTTACACTGAGGCTGCTTAGCAACACCCCCAGATCCCTTTCTGCAGGGCTGCCCTCCAGACATTCCTCTCCCAATTTACACTGTGTCAGTCATTATTTGATCCTAAGTGTGTAATCCAGCGTTTTGACTTGTTAAATTTCATCCCATTAATCACAGCCCAACAATCCAATCTATCAAGATCCCTCTGCATGACATCTTGTCCCTCAGGAGAGCCAGCAGCGCCTCCCATCTCAGCAAACATCATCAACACTCAGCCAACAGCATCAACAGCAAACCTGTCAATGGTGCATTCAACCCCTGCACCAAGACCATTAATAAAGACATTGAACAGAACTGGTTCTAAAATTGAACCCTGTGGGACTCAGGTGTATCCCAGTTCGCTGCCACCCTCCTCACAGCACTGCTGTTCAGACAATTCCTCACCCAGCTCCCTCATCCCACAGCTGGGCAACTTGTCTTTAGACAAGGCTGCTGTGAGGGAGAGCATCAAAACCCTAACTAAAATCCAGAAAAATTCCACTGACTGCCTTCCCTTTATCCATTAGGCAGGTGACCTTATCACAGATGGGCATCAAATTAGTTAAAACAGGACTTTCCCTTTGAGAACCCATGTTGACTGTGCCTGATGATTGCATTATTCTTTAAATTCTTTACTTTTAAAGAATATATCTTCCTATTTGGCTATTATAATTATAATAATAATTATTATTATCTGTAACAGACACCACCCTATGTCATGTAGCAGATTTCTCACTGTGTTAGGTACTGTGCAAAGAGAGAATAAAGGGCTGGTGGTGTTTGGGAGCTGGTTTCTTGTGTCACATGATGCTGTTTCAAATCCCCACTAGGAAAACTGACATAAGACAGAAACCAAATAAATTTCCTGGAGAGCTACAAAACTTGAAAGAATAAGCATTTCTTAGAAATTTGCTTTCCACGACCAAAATATGATCGCTGTGAATATTCTTGGAAAATGAACAAAAAGGGCCATGAATTTTAAATACATTTAAGCAAATGCACATGAATGCTTTTTTTCCAATTCTGTCCGCCTGACTTTATTCACATCTACAGTATATTATATTGCTTGTGCAGAGCTACATTCAGAATAGGTATGATTCCATTGAATTTGGTGGAGTTAGACCAGGCATTAAAGCAGTCCACCCACTGATTTTACATTTCGAAAGCAAATCTGTTCAATTGTAACTGGCACCACATTATGTCTTTGCTAAATTCAGAGTCATTCTTCCACCCCAGGGCTGCCCCTTTTTTTTATGCACCTTGCTCCTTTCTTCACTTTTTATTACCACACTGCTCCCTCAACATGATTGCATCTGCATTTTATTAGGATTACTTCTACTGTTTAAGAAACAGCATATCTCACTGCATCCTGCTGTGTTTTAATATTTCCTGGTTTATTCCACTTGTATTTCCTTTAATAGATAAGTATATATTTTCACATGCAACAAAATCAAACTGCTTTAGGGAATAAATTGATAAATTGGCATCTAGAACACTGCTAAGCATCCTAAATCTGTGCCAGGCTCAGAGGAAATATCAGGACTGCCAGTTACATTGGCTGAAGAGTCTGGTTGAAGACTATAGCCAGCCAGGAAGAGATTGTCTGTCTGCTGGAAATGATTACTGTCATTATTTAGACTTGAAGTGGTGCTTGCTGCTTCCTCTTCAAACACAGGCAAGGTATGAGAAACTCTGCCCCAAAAATCATATAATACAGCTCGAAGCAGGCAAGCCATCAGAAAGAGACAGTGATTTCTAAGGGGACAAAAGGGGAGGGTGGAGGAGGGAAATAAGTGCTTTACATAAGGAAAAAAACTGCAAAAAAAAAAGGAAGCAAAAAACTTGTTCCTTTCACAAAATACATGTGCACATATGTGTATGTCTATAAATACACACAGACTTACATTTTAAAGATTCAGGCTCTCTGTCATGGGTGCTTTTCCACATAACAAAGCTAACTCCAAACAATAACAATAGCAAAGGAAGAGCAGCCAACCAAACCAACATCCCACTTTCCTTCCTACCCCTGCCTACCCAAGCTGTAAAATGTTTTAGTCCAAGGAGAAGGAAGTTTGGTCGATGACAAGAAAGCTTGACAAATTTTCTGGAAAACCATTTATTTGTTTGGTTGATCTTCTAATTCTCCATGCATTTCAGACATTACAAAATCCCCAACATATTCAGCATACAAACCTCCTGGCCAGAGAGGATCCAAAGGGCAGAGGAAAAACAAAGAAGTAAGGATGTGCAAAGAGAATAGGAGAGGACTTGGATGATTGCCCTATAATGAAAACTGATACCACTGTAAGCCAATGTAATAATTCATATCAGCTGATAGATCAGCTAACTGCTAATACATTGTGAATACAATAGACAGCCTGAGCTCTGTAAGATTAATGTTTTTCTGCATGCAAGCTGCAACTGAAAGGGCTATTTTCCCCTTTCATTAATCTAGAATAAATAATGGTTATAATATTACATATCTCTTGCCTTATCTCTGACAGTTTCTTTGTGCTGAAATAGGAGGTTGTTGCAGTGTGCAACACAGCTTCTTGGTGAGTTCTGTGTGAGAGACAGAAAGGGAGTCATTCATGCTGGAAAATATCTGGCAGAATTTCAGAGTTGCTTCCCTTTTTAATCAGTCTTGAGTCACAATGTGTTCCTGGAATTATAAGTACAGTTAGATATGTGTTTCTGTTTTCTGTTAGTGAGTTATTTCTTTTCTTTGCTGCACAGTTTCTGGATGTTCACTAGTTCACTGTGAGCAGGCCTATGGTGAGATTCGAATGGGAAGTAGGATATATTCTAAGTTCTGTGTTTTGGAGTGCCTCTCTATATCTGTAGGACAAGTAATACGTTGTGATATGTGACCTGTGAAGCACCATGCAATATAAAGAGCAGGACCAACTCACCTCTTGGTAGTCCTGACATAACAGGCAGGGTAAGATCAAATACAGTAATTTCTAACACTTGCTTATATCAATTTGACACTTATGTGAGAGTAGAAGGATGAAAGAGATCTCCTTGGTCATGGAATTCTGCTCCCACTTTAACTGGCAACCATATCCCACAATTCTGTTGGCACCCACCTTCCCCAACACAAATGTCTTGTCCTCACCTTGCAATGACTTCTGTGAACAGCTCAGTGAATTTAACCAAACCTCACCCAGCTCTGTGCACACTTTGGCTTTTCACACTTTATCAGAGGCTGGGACTATTTTTTGGGAGCTTATTTGGGGTTAGCACCTTCTGCAGGTGCTCAGTGTCCGGATCACAAGTCCAAAGGGAAGCTGCTGTAGGGCTGAGGGGGCTGAGAGCTGCAAGGTGTCCACTCCTGTGAGCTGCACCACACGTGTGAGATGCACTTTGCCTCTGGGCATGGCTTGTGCAGACACTGCCTTACTGCTCTCCTGGAGGAAAGCACAATGTCTGTGTAAGGGATTTTTGTGGGGCAACAAGAGGAATATCTCTGTGTGGATTAATCCAGAAAAGTGCAGAGGAGGTTTCGTGATGCTCCTCTTTGCGTCCCTGCAAAGACTTGCAAAATTGATTCAGATCTGACAGTGGTGGAATAATGAAAGAAATTGCCCCCATGTTGTTGCTTTCTTGTAAAAGGCTGACACTGAGGCAATTCCTAGGAGATGATGGACCTCCATGTGGGGGAGAAGGGGAAATGGCTTCAAACTGAGAGCAGGTTTAGATGAGATATTAAGAAGAAATTCTTTCCTGTGAGGGTGGTGAGGCCCTGGCACAGGTTGCCCAGAGAAGCTGTGGCTGCCCCATCCCTGGGAGTGTCCAAGGCCAGCTTAGATGGGGCTCAGAGCAACCTGGTCTGGTGGAAGGTGTCCCTGTCCATGGCACAGGGGTAGGAACTAGATAATCTTTAAGGTCCCCTCCAACTCACCCCATTCCATGTAGATGTGCAACCTTCTGTAAAACTTTAAGGCTGAAAAAAACCCTGAAGGATATAAGTATTACATTCTTTTAATATATTAATCTCAAAAAAAAAAAAGTCTTTTCTTTACAGCATAAATTCCAGGTCAAATTATCCTAACTACAACCTAAATATGATTGGCTAAAATAGCATCTTATCAACATGAAAAGGATAGAAATTACCCATATAAATTGGCAGCATGTAGAGAATAATGGATTCCCCTTTTTCTCAAACTGAGAGGTAAATACTATTTTTCCCTTGTTTTTTTCTTCCTGTGCTTTTCTTTCCCTTTAATGAAAATGGGTACTTTAGCAGTGCCTGAGTAAAAGTATAACAAAACTTAATAGTAATTTGTTTGAAAATGTTCAGACTGCACCTTTATTATGTTCATTTTAACCAGTTATATCATATTTTCTCATGATTGTTATAAGTTTTGTCCAAATGCTCTTTCCCCTTTCTTCAAAAGACCTAGTCCTATACTATACTCCTATACAGTATGCAGAAATAAATAATTTTATAATTTCTGCTGCCATAGTGAATAGAAAAGTTGTCTTTTACAGAAAACAACTATATTTCTAGATTTGTGCTTTTTTTCATACAACCATTTTATCTTGATGGAAGTAGAGAAGCAGCTGATTGAGTAAAAAAGAAGTAATATATCCTGTGCACTTCTTCTTTTAGTTCAGAAAAGGAATACTTTTCATTCGTGGTACTCCAATTTTTCTGAAAGGAAAAAGCAATAAATTTGCTAAAACAGCCAAAAGAACTTTCAGAGAAATGAAGGTAGATAGACCTCTGATGGATAGAGGTCAACAGAAATGAGATCAGAGAGCAAATCTGATGACACACATTTTCTGTGATTCAGATAGAATGTATTTATCTCAGTGTAGAAATAAAAGTAAAAGGAGATGTTTAAGCCCAACAGAAAAGGAGGGGAAAGATAAAGCCACTGGGATCAGGTAGCAGAACAGTTCCTAGGAGTCAGGAAGGCACTCTTTTCTGCTTTGTTTGCAAAACTACACCCAATTCAATTGATACTATGCCACTGAACAGTTAAATCTGTGTGTAAATTATTGCAATACCTTATTGGAATGAAGGAAAAAAAAATCCTGGAAGTGGAAATTTGATACCTTTGGTAGTCTATGGAGAAAATCAGATTGGGACAGTAAACTGCAGTGACATCATTCATTATTGCAGTAGCAGGCAGAAGAATGGTAGATGGCCAATAAAGTACTTTGATGTTCAGGTTTCTCCATCTGTATCTATATTTTTTATTACGTGATGGACAAAAAAGCTGTTTACCAGATTTGCAGCTCTGAGCACATTAAAACATCTTTAATTTTAGTTTCACACACTAAAATACCTGTTATTCTCCTTCCAGGTTGCCTCAGAAACATAGTGTTTACTTGCAGCTGTTGAAATCAAAGAAAATGGGTTGTTCTAGTTATTTTCATAACTAGTGCCAAAGTGTATTCCCACGCTAACAGTTCTGGAGATCATTATGTGCAGCTTGCAATTTACTGTATTCAAACACAAGTATTCTCTGTTAAACAGGCACTGTTGGTTCATAGTAGGTTTTGCTCATACTTGACATATATAGGTGTTTGACCTTTTCATTTGGAGAAAGCAAAGGGGGCTCAAGAGCCTTAAAGTGTGATGTTGTTTATCCCTGCTTCAAAGAAGGCTGTGGAATAGTTTGTGTCTCCTCAGTGACTACAGGACTTCTAAAGAAATGTAACTTTCCAGCACTGCATTTGGATTTTGATATATTCCACTACAAATTTGCAAACCTCACATACTAAGAAAACCATTCTTTGACATATCTACATGCAAGTAATATCAATATATCTCACCTAGTTGGTGCAGCTGGGTGGCCAGAAAAATAATTTTTTCTTCAGATTACATTGGTGTTTTTTCTGGAAAGTAAATGGTCTTTATAGGTCCCCCAAAGACCCATAAATATTTGAAAACACTTTTAAAATGATCATCTGGGGCTTTTGGCAAGTGTGTTGAGGTATCCATTTCATGAAGTGTATTCTCCCAGCGCTTCACAATGGCTCGCTGATCACACATTCCCTGGCTCACTCACACACATAAAACCACTGCTGCACATTTGATGCATTTATAGCACATCCACTGAATGGATATTATTTGTTACATATGGGCAAAGGAAGCCATTTCAGTATGAAGAGGTAATGCCCACTCAGATCTTGAGTCACTTTTGCTATTGCTGGAATCTGTAAAACTTATTTTTCTGCACTGTATTAGAATGAAACTGCCTTATACTATGTGTAGAACAAAATAGATTTCCAAAAATAAGTCATATAACAGCTTTATAAGAGCACCTTCACTGCATTAGATAAAAAGTCTCTTGTTTGAATTTTTTCCAAAATTTGGTGGCTGTATCTCATTAGGCAAAGTTAATTGTACATGTATCTGCAGTAAACTTGAGACCATCTAATTTAAAAATTAATCCCTCGGTCCTGCAATCATTGGATTTGCAAATGTAAATATGAGCAGTTCAGTAATTAAGGGACTTTAAAATACTTCACTAAAAAAGGGACACTGTGCAAGCTGTTGCAATGTTAATATATCAGCCAACTGTAACTATTAAAAAAGAAAAAAAAAGGAAAAAAGCAGTTGAATTTTGTGATTCAGCTGAGAGGAGGACATTGTGTCTCTGTGCATTACCAATCCCCAAAGTTGAGAATCTGTCCCAAAACCTTGGGGTTGTACAGCTTTTAACAATCATGATTTCTGAGTATTTCCTGATTTTGAAACCCTCTCTTTTCCAATGTGTGCATGACTATGAGTTTTATCAGCTCTAAAAACAGTACCATGAGTAAATGATTTCAGTTCCAGCTGCAGCAGGGAGGCTCCTTCCTGCCAGGGAGGCTCTAATCCTGCGAATGCTGCAACTTCACACAGCACAACAAAGCTGCCTGTGCTTCTATCCACTTCTGGGTGTGAGTGAGACCAAGTTTGGAGCCTCCTTGCAAAAATGCAGCTGCTCTGCTTTCAGTTGTAGGAGTATTTACACAAAAATGTAAAGGTTGATACATTTTTTGATTGCAATCTTTGTAATAAAAATACAGGAAGGAAGAGGAAAAGAAGGATGACCTTAGAGTCAAGGAACTGAATTTGGATGTTTGAGATAAGTTGCATTACACTCTTTCCTTTCTCTGAAAGCTCTTAAAGACTATGGTGGAAATTATTTGATCACCTCATTTCCTAATCTATTAAACAAAGATAAAAGAGTGCCTTTGCTAAAAGACTCCTCTATTTAGCAGCTAACTGCTTGAGGAGGCGATAACATCTCGTTACAGGTGCATTTAGCACAGAGATTTCTGAGATCCTAATCTCTCTGAGTATCCTTCTGACATAAAAATGTTGGGAAACCTTTTGCAAATCACACTGAAGGCCAGGTGTCATCTGTTTGCAGATTGATGCCCATTGGCTTTAGATGCAGAGTTCAAGCCTGAGGTTTAGCTAGGTATGACTTGGTGCCAGATCTTGGCTGTGTGCTTGGCTCTCTGACAAGTTAGTGCCATCCCAATTTCTGCACCAAAATATGGCACCAGAATGCTGAAGTGCTCTTCTATCACAGACAATTGCTGACTCTTCCTTTCTGACTAGTTCTCATGTGGATATGACAGTCTGGTCAGAAACAGAGAAAACTAGATAAGCTTTCCCATGAATTGGTCTGGGAAGCTTTAGGGAGCTGGAGAGAAAGAATATTAAACAAATGGTAAACTATCTGCAGGTGATGTCTTTAACAAGTTGTTTTTCTCATAAAGATATTTACCGAAGGGCATCTTCTTAATTAGCCAGTCATGTGAAATGTGTTGATTAAATGACCAATCAGGTCCACCTGTATCAGAGCAGGGGATAAAAGAAGGGGTTTCAATAAATGTTTAGCCTCTTAACCTTCTGACCTAGAGTCTGTGTCACTTTATCCCTTCCTGACTCAATGGTGATATTCTCATTCACATGGAAACTTAAAGAGCCAGCAAGCAAATCTACAAACTGAAGAAATGTTGCCTTCCCTGGCACCAGTTTTATCAAACTTCAGCTGCAGCTGCAGAAGACCTTGAAGCCGCTCAGGTGTCTGTTCTGTGGTGGCAATCCCTGCGTGTCAGCCAGGGGGCTTGCAACAGCCAGTGTCAGCAAGAAGGGAGGCCAAGTTCTCTTTTCTCTCTGTCTGACCTCCAGTGAGGGCTTTGCTGGAGTGTGATGCTCCAAAGCCATCTCAGAGCTGAGCATCAAGATGACGCTTTGAGCCACGGGCTGCCCCGTCAGATGTGTCACTGGGACACCATTTACTTCTGACGTGTCCTGAACCCAAGAAATTCTCTCCTCTGTGCTGTGAAAAATGTGTATTTTATGATTGGCTTTTTGCAAATATTAAAATGAATATTATATGTGTTATTTTAGAAAGTTATGCTGTATTAATTTTCTCAAGTAGTGTGTTAAATATAGTTTTAGGTTATAACAAAATGTTAAAATAGAAACTGTGCTATGTAAGATACTTTTTTAAAGAAAGGACTCGCAGTGAGATAGCAGCCACAGGACACCTAAATCTTTCAGAGAAAAAGAATTTATTGCTCCCCTATCAGGAGAAACGAACTTCTTCCTGCCTCGCTCAGCTCTGAAGACACTGTCAGGATTCAGAGGAAGAAGCTGACACTGACCAGACAGAATCCTGTGTTTGAATGGAATTTATGCATCATGTATGAGATGTATGAATATGCAACAAGCTATTGTTTTTAAGGGTTAATCCTCTGTTAACAGGTGTCCTTTTTCGGGTTTATTTTGCCCAGAAAAAGGTACCCGGACAGTCCGTAACTCTTTGTTTCTGTTGTCTCATATTGTCCTAATCTCAATTTTTCAAATTTTTATTTCTCTAATTATACTACTATTTTAATAACCATTTTATTACTATTGAACTTTTAAAATTTTAAAAACAAGTGATTGGCATTTTTCACAGTGCTCTCCTTTGTTTATGTGTGGGTGTTTAATCCCTGTCATTGCAAGGGGTCTGGAACAGTTTACGTAGAGAGTGCACCAGACTGACAAACTGCTATGGTGTACCAGAGAGAAAGGAGAGGAAAAGAGAAAGGGAAAGATGTTCTAACACTTCCTAAATGCATCAATATAATTATTTAACAGATTGTTACTTAGGTTACTGACAACTTGTCCAGTAATTTTTTCTTGCCACATTTCCTTTACCTAATCACGTGAAAATAGGAATCACTGTCTAGGAATCTGGCTAAAAATTTGGCTTGCTTGACCTAAACACTAAAAGTGAATTCTGTCAGTAAAGTTATTCTAATCACAAGCTAAACAATGACAAAGTGTTAAATACAATAAGCCAGAAACCTTTTCCTAGTGCTGTGTGTATGGAGGGAGGAAATCACGATGCACTCTAAGTACTTTCTGCTACCTGACTTAGTAACTTTTATTAGATGGAGAAATTTCAATGGTTTCATGTGGCATAAGTTACTCACTAAGATGACAAAAGTCTCTTTACCAGCAATTTCTTCTGTTTTACAAGCTAAGGCAAGAGAATATTGCAGGACAAAACCCTGTCCATAATCCCATAGGATGTTCTCATAGGTGTTATCATCCTGCTAATTAAAAACTCCAATACAGCCTTGGTTTTGTTGATCTGGAGTATTGAGTCTTCATTAAATTCCTAGGTATTAGGAAGAGATATGATGGAAAGACCATTCCTGCTCCTAAAGCTCCTGATCAACTTTTACATGAATACCAATATAGGTTTATGTGTACTATACACACCTATATACATACATGTGCATATGTAGATATTACTAGAACATATTTGATTAGTATAATATTATCTCTTCTCCCCAGGCTTTCTGTGTAAACAATGAGAAAAAAGTCCCTTTTCATACAGCTCTGCTTTAACTTTATACCTGGTCTGGATGTGAAAAATGTGTTTTGCTTCAAAAAAAGCTATTTAAGATTAGAATGCTACATTTTTGTATTTTCTCTTCTTCTCATTACAATAATAAAGAACCACTTCCAAATGTGCTTAACACAAGTCTGACCTTCTGTTATAGTCAATATATGTTTAACCTCAAAAACTTGCAGGTTGCTGCAAGATGTAATTTAGATTACTGGTGTTTTATGGGTGGCAAAGTGACTCAGTTTATAATTTTTGCATGAATAATAATAACAATTAGAACAGGCTTGACTGAAAATATCTATAATAAACACCTCTAAAGTTTTACAGATTTGAGGGATTCATCACAGATGAAAAGAGAGATGCTAATCTGAAAACAATGCATTTGGAAAGGAAACACATTCTTCTATCAGCAACTTTTTGCTCCTTCTAAAGTTTTCTCCAGCCATTCATCCTTCACACACACCCAGACAAGATCTGTATTAGTTTGACAGCAAAGAGTAATGGTTATTCTTAAAATTTACAGTAAATAAATTTAAGCAAATTGAAGATGTTGATCAAAAAACTATTGTCACTAAATACCAGGGAACCAGCCCTGTTATAAATGTGATATGAACATGATCACTGCTTTTCTGAGGAGCACTCTCTTATGGGCACAACTAATGGGCAGTATCATAAAAGAGGCACTATACACATTTCTCCACCCAACCCAGGAAAGAAAAGCACAGGAATTCACCCTCTCATCACTCCTGTTGCTCGCACTAATCAATACCCAATATGGATAATCCAGCAGCTGGCAATGTGATTGTGCATTTTTCTAACACAGACCACAAGTTTCTGGGACCTGGAAATGTTAGGGTCAGCAGTGGGGTAAAAGCAAAGGGTAAAAGGCACAGGGAGGTCTCACCAAGGGCACAACTGGGCCTCTGCTAAGCACATGCCTTGGTGGAACCTGTGGCAAGATGTGCCACTGTGAAATTTTTCATAATTCTATTTTCCTAATATATAATCAGGTTCAGAATCTTCCATGATATTCTCATAATCCAGAGGTGGTTTCTTATTACTTCTATTTGTCTGAAGTTCACGATCACATATAAAAAGATGACATTTCTATGTCTGCATACCTGACAACCTATATGAATTCAGAAGGGAAAAAAAAACCTCTCCTGAAGAATAGCTTTGCTCTGTGGGAAGTCCTGAAACAAGAATTTTTTCTCAAGTTCTGAAATAGTGTCCCATCACAAAAGTAAGGCCACATAAAGTTACTGTTCCATCCAGCTTTTTCCTTCTTGCAGGTTCAGAAAATAGCCAGAATATGTGGTTGGCAGGGTATTCCAGTACCATGTGTTCCAGGCTCTCAATTTTTTTTACCCTAAATTGTCTATGCATCATGCCAAAAACTTTACAGGAGGAAAATATTTCTGAGCTGATCTTCTTTCCAGATGGCCCCAGCCACCATCTCAAGACCTTTTCAAAAATCAAAAGGTAAAGTTCAGTGTTGGTGGCAGGGTGTCCCCACTTGCTAAGGAAAGTTAAATGCTGTAGTTTGAATTTTAAGACATGCCCAATGATTTCATGTGTAGCTATATCACCCACAGTCATATTTCATGCTGCAGGGGATAGAAGATCTATATGTAATATAAATGCAATGTATATATAGAATGTAACATATATACATAATGTAATTATCTGACAGGCACAGCATTAAACAACTGACCCTGCTTACATTTTGGGGTGCAGAAACAAGGAGTACTTATGTCCTCCTGGTTCTGGAGAACATCTGTTCTGGACAGGCAAAGCTGATGTGCTGTAAAGTGACCAATTTATGGCCTGAAATAGACAAAGCCTAAGAGAACACGAAATAGTAAATGGATACTAAAAATGGAGTGCTAAATTTATTGTGAGGGACTGTAAATATACACCTGCTATAACTTCACTCAACGTGTCCAATTGCTGACTTGCCAAATTCAAATGTATTGCAGTAATCAAGAGGAAATGTAAAGATATGTAAAATTATGTAAAGTATCCAGAGCTCCTGCTAAGTTTTCAGCTACAGAGATTCAGTTGGTGAAGTAAAACTGCTTTTGAATTCCCACATAAACTTGTAGTGCTCAAAATCTGATTTAGACTGAGCTTTGGGTGTAGGTGAGAGACACATGAAAGCTACAGCAAGTTATAATACTGGATTATCCCATCCTATTGTCTCATGGCCACGGAAGCAAAGCAAGTTAAAGCATCATCCCTGATGGAAAATTAAATATAATTTAACCCGCCTCTTGTGTCTTCCTAGGGTGAACTGGAGAAACATGGAGCAGACCTTTAAGTGGTGGACAGCTGGCAAACTAAAATAGGCTTATTTTATAATGGAGTGTTTGGGGCAGCATACATATAAATGTAGAAAATTGTTTTCTCTAATTCACAGGGGTTAGAGAGCTTTGTATCACTCAAACTCTAATATCTGAGCTGGCTTTCAAGAAACCTTTTCCTTCATTCTTGATATTTTTTGGATCAGTTTCCAGCTATGCATAAGATCTGAGTTCAAGTGAGTCAAAGTGTCAGAGTTCTTTCAACCTTTTTTTTTTTGTGAAGGTGTAAGTCAGACAAAAATAAGAGCTCAAAGAAAAAACCGAAGGTAAAAAAAAGCTTTTTCACAGTTTTTGACTGTGCTTAGAGGAGACAACGACTGAAAGGGGCAGCCCAAATGCCAAATGACACCTTCTGCTTGAGGAGAGAAGGGAAACCTGTAGATTTCCAGAGCAGATATTCCCCTTGGCTTGGTGTTCCTCCTCCCTTCAGCTGCAGCTGCAGGGGTCTCCAGCGCCTGATTCCTGGAGGTGAGCATGGACAGAGCCTACTCCAAGCTAGGAGATCAAAAATGGGAACCAAGCAAATGCAGAGTGGGCCCTGATAAACATCTGGTGTGTGAGAAAGGATGAATGGATGGTTCCCCACAGAATTTAATTGATAAAGTCATGGCCTGCAGCTTAAATACCTGTCTGCCACTCCTGCACGGCCTGATCCAGGTAAGTACAGGCCATGTTTTGGCTTCTGCCTATGACTGGTTTAATTGGAAATATGTCAGCTTCTATGGCCTGTTACCCAGGATAGTGATGGCAATGAAGATTTAAGAATATATATCTTAATTAAATTTAACAGGGTGTGCTCGCCCAAACAAAACTTGCTTTCCATCTTCATAAATCAAAATAAAGATCCAATTTACTTCTAGTGGCTTGTGTTGATTTCCACTTTTAAAGAAACCTTGCCAATAAGACTGGAATGTGAATCACTTGTGAAAATATTTTTCTCAGTTGGTCCTAAAATTTTGAATAAACAATTTTGTACTTTATTATACACATTTGACTCAAGTAATTTGCCACTTCCTTGGGGAATTGTCTGATTTTCATTGTTTTTAGTAGTCTTTGTATGTGTTCTGAAATGTGAAGACTTCTGTGTTTCAATACCAAAGAGCAGTTTCAAATCACCGTGCTTAATTAATATTTAAATATTAATCAAAACTTCACTATTTACAGCTTTCCATATAATGAACTGCAATGTAACTTCAGCATGATCAACTATTCTATGATTTGTTTTTCTACTTTGTTTTAAAGGCTTACAGTATAAACCAGACAAACCAAGTATAAAATCTACAGTAAATTAGGTTTCAAAGCATAATATATTAAAGGCAAATTTGAAGAGTCATTAGTCACAGATAAATCAGACTTAATGGATAGAGTACATTGGGATTTTTTCATAAGTTCCTTTTGTTGTCACATGAGGATTTACCAAAGAATCATAGCCCTTGAGTTTCCCCAGAGAATATTTATATTTTCCATACACATATGAATGCTTGGACACAGGTTCAGTTCTGTTTCTACTGAACAAAATTCCCATCAAATTATAAGAAAGTGAAATGGTATCCAGTAGAAGGGAGTTATGGGTATCTAGGAACTGGTGGTATTTTATCTTTAAGGACTATTTCTCACTAATAAAAAAATTCTTTGCCCTTCCCATTTCCAACACACAGGGCCAGGTAAAAGTCTGTACTGAATCAAAGTGGCCTATTCTAAGAGTAAATTAATACACTGACAGGAGAGATGCTGTAGAAGTTGCAGATTGGGCACTCACTTTCTTTTAGTACTGTACTACTCCTTAATACACGGTTTCATAACATTTGTAGCTTTCCAGTGTGGAGTTAAGATTACCACGATATTCTGCACAAAAGCATAGAGCTCCCATAGCTTTTGTCTAATAGCTGCCCAAGGGGTGTGTTCATCATTTATCCTAGAGCTTAGACAGGAAATTGCTTTTAGAATCTCTACTTGTTCCTTAACCCACTAGCATTTTTTTATTTCATGTTTAGCAGCAATATGTGGAGCCCTGCTGATCTAATCAGATCCCTCTTCTCAAACTAGTGATATGAATTTTTTATGATGCAGTGGCATTGCAATGAGACACCGTGGCTAAAAGTAACAACCCTGTAATGCTGAAATGTGATTTATTTCCTAACCATTAATGTTATGTATGACTTGCATTTGCAAGAGAATAATGGAAATAGAACAGGTAGAGTGAAAGGGATAGTAGAAAAACTGGAAAATGGAAATATTTCCTTAGAAGAGGTGTGTTTCTGTGCTAGAAATATGTCAGATCATACACCTGTGTACCACACTTTTACCTGTCTTTCATAGATAGCCCCAAGCCACCTCTGCCCTCACCAAGCTGACTGGATGCACACCAAATCTTATCCAAAAGCTCCATGTCAGAGCCTTCACAGCAAAACCTGTCCATGCTTAGCTGCTCTCTGGCAAGGCTGGGAAGGTTGATGAGTGCAAGTCTCAGGATGTTTGAAGTATGCCAGAAGGATCACAAAAGAGACAGAGCTATTCAAGCCAAAGCAGAACATCAGGATAAAAAAGTCTTCCCAAATCAAGTTAGTCTGGAAATTAGAAGATTCCTAACCTAAAAAGAAGAAGGATTTCAGATGACCTTTCAAAGAGAATAGTGATGAGCAATGAACTAACTGCTTCTGGCGAGCACCTTCTGAAGGAGTTCATGGAGGCTCATTGTACGTGACTACAGGAACTGCATTAAATATTCCACATAGTTCTTCCCAGGCATGTGCTCCTAATAATTACAAAAAGCAGCAATAAATTATGCAAGGTCTGTAGCACAAGTAATGGGAAATATCTTCACCTTCTGCTGAGAGAACCTCCTGCTTGAGGTTTGAAATGCTTAATGGTGCGAGCGTCCCATAAATAGAATTGCAGAGCAGACAAGTTTTGATATATTCAGGGCTCTGCTTCAGGGAAGTGTTCACACTAATGAATGTCTCTTTGTATCTTCAGAAGCTATTTGGTCTCAGAAACCGATCTAGTAGCTGTCTGAGAATACATCCTGAAGATTTTCAGTGCATTCATTTCAGATCAGATTAATGTTTGTGTTGATTCAGTTTTCATTTGAGCTAGACCTGGGAAATTTCCAACAGATGATTAGAAATAGTATGAGTTTCTGGACCCTTTTACTATTTCTCTCCAGGTTTAATTTGACTAAGATTTACAGAGTTATCAATTATTTCTTATTTTAAAATCTAACTTAAAAAATATCAGCAAGTACATTTCCAAAAAAAATCTGGAAACAACCTAACCTCAAATGTAAGTTTAGATTTTAGCTGTAATTTTCAAAATGTTCTCAATTTTGAGTGGAGAAAGAGTGTCTTCTTTTCACCAGAAGAAAATATTTCCAATAACTCAATGATTCATCACATGAAATACGCATTTGTCTCTAAGCACAGGCAGCAGCTTTGATGTATTGACATCTGCATTATCCTGATTCCAGGGTATGGATTTTGTAGAATTAATTGCTGACTCAACAGTTAGGGAAATGCTTATTTGATTCTTACATTTTAGCTCTGAAAAGAGCTTTCTCAAAAGTTTTGAGATCAACTTAGTGGAATGTTATAACTTGTAGAGTTATTATAGACTCTCCAACTGGTACTGCATCCCATTCGAAAATTATTTTGAAAAATACTGTTATTCATCTGGTTTTGCACTTGTATATCCTTCACTCCAGCACTTAATACCTCATTAATAGCTTAAACCTGGAGAAAGAGTGAAATGTTATGCAAATTAGACAGGGTCTTGAGAACTGAATATAATTTCTCTTAGCTTGTGTTTCACATTGAAAAAAGAAATACATTTTCCAGATAATGCTCTAAAGTGTGAAGAATCCCAAGTAACTCTGCAGGTGCCTATGTAGGTAACATTGTAAACCTTTTCAAGTGTTACATAAGGGGATAAAAGAACTACTTGTGATTCCATTTTTAATGTATTAAACCCACGGTGCGACTGAGACTGTAAGGTTTCAGCATTCCAAGCAGTTTGAATAACATGCATTTAAAATCCCATATTAAAAAAAAGGTTAAACAGGAATGTCATAGCAAATGCTTGCTGGCTTCCTTACAGGCTCCTTCACTCTGTGTTCCACTGCCGTGGTTGAGATAAATAGAGGCAGGTTTGGTCAGTAATATCTGCAACTCTTTTCTCCTCTTTTGCAACAGAAACAAAGATTTTGACATTCACATAATGTCAAAGTGTATATCCATTTATTGAGTTTGGTCTTGGAGTTTCCTGTGCTGGAGGGGAGCAAGTTACTACAAGTTCATAAAAATGAGATCAAAATAGCCTTTATAAGAAGATATTATAAGAAGATCTCTAAATTGTTGGCTATTTTTGAGAAGTGATTAGATTGGGATTTAAATTAAAAATATTTCTAGAGACCCCACCTGCAGGGCTGCATCCAGCTCTGGGCTCCCAGCACAGCAAGGACAGGGACCTGCTGCAGCCAGGCCAGAGGAGGCACCAAGGGGATCAGAGGGATGGAGCAGCTCTGCTGGGAGGAAAGGCTGAGAGAACTGGGATTATTTGGCCTGGAACACAGAAGGCTTTGGGTGACCTCATTGTGGCCTTCCAGTGCCTGAAGGGGCCCAACAATAATGATGGAGAGAGACTATTTACAAGGGCCTGGAGTGACAGGACGATGGTGAACAGCTTCAAAGTGGCAGACAGCAGGGTTAGATTAGAGATTAGGAAAAACATCTTGACTGGCAGGGTGGTGAGGCATTGGAATCCTGAGGTGTCCCGGAGAAGCTGCGGCTGCCCCATCCCTGGAAGTGTTCAAAGCCAGGCTGGATGGGTCTCTGAGGAACCTGGTCTAGGGGAAGCTGTCCCACCCTATGGCACAGGAGCAGGAACTAGCTGATCTTTAAGGTCCCCTCCAACCCAGCCCATTCTATGATTTCATGATTCCACACAGGGCAATCAATTACATTTATTTCCTATGGCTGTTCAGCTCTCAGGTAGATGGGTTTCTTCAGTTTCCCTTCTGCAGTACTATCCATCAGCTCAAGTATTTAACAAGCAAGAATAAGGCTTGAGAGTATTTGTGCCTTCAAAATGCCCCAATGTGCTCACAGAAGATCTGGTATTATTAGAAGGCCTTATACTATGTTGTATGGGTTTGTTGTATTTATACAGTGAGTGAAACTCAACTCTGTCAGAATTTTTGTCCAGGGCTGAACTTTGAACAAGCAAGCAAGATGAATTAAACATATACCCTCAGTGAAAAAATTGAGCAGTTAAAATTCTCATCAGCATTGTTATCAAAATGCATAAAATTACTAGAGAAAGTTTAATTCTCTCAATGATCTGCGTTTTTAAACCAGAAATTTAAAAAACAGAAGACAGAAATAAATTAGCTTACGTTCTATGG
This sequence comes from Camarhynchus parvulus, assembly GCF_901933205.1. Classification (NCBI taxonomy): domain Eukaryota; kingdom Metazoa; phylum Chordata; class Aves; order Passeriformes; family Thraupidae; genus Camarhynchus; species Camarhynchus parvulus. Next base: position 104,013,731 of record NC_044571.1, read on the forward strand.
GTAATATCAGTGTTTTATTTGAAGAATAATGTAATAGCTTTCATTTCCTCCCCTCCCCAGATTTGCACAGTTAACTATGAAATGGTTCAGAATTTGGTATTAAAGCTCCCCTAAAGAAAATTTTAAAAATCCTTTTCTTAGAAAAGAGGGAGAAAAAAAAAAAAGCTTCTAATTGATTTAAAAATGAAGGGTCAGTCTTAAAGTTTAAGGTGCCAAACCCCCCAAATTCCCAGGAGTAGGGTAATTTCTGGTATCTTACACCTCCAGAAGTTCACCCCAAGCAATGGAAAACAAATTTTTGAGCAAAAGAAGCTACCTGCTCCACAAGAAATGAACTGTAGTGCTAGTGGAAAGCTGGACAGGTGACCTCCAGAAGTCCATTCCAACCAAAATCATGCTGTGATTCACTCAGCACTCAAAAGTCGCAGCCCAGGACAGCCCACTCTGGGCAGCCCTGCCCTGCCAAGGTCGGTGCAGACACCTGGAATGAACTGTGGTACCTGATGGATAACACCAGACCCAGCTGAGACCCCACACCACTGGCACAGAGGAAAACAGCAGCATCACAAGCCAGAAGAGAGCTGTCTGAGAGGCCAGTGGAGAGCTCTCTGGCAGGAGATGAATAAGAATCCATTTCATAATTATAAAAGCAAATGAGACAACTAGTAAGTAGGACTGGCTGCATCAGTTCCAAAATCAACAAAATTAACATGAAAGGAAGAAGTACATGAATAAGAATCAGAGCTATAAAGTTATCCATATTGAGGGAATATGAGATTTACTGCATCAGGAAATAAAGCAGAAAAACAATATTTAAGAAGAAGACTGGTACTTCTTTCTTTTTAAAAAATGATGATGGTTCTGAAAGGCATGCTGTGGAAAAACAAAGACATATCTCTCACTTCACATTCAAAGCATACAAGCACAAAGTAAATAATATTTGGGAAGATAAAAGATGGAAGAGCTGTTAAATCAGGAAGGAAAAGTGTAGATGAGTAGTCTCAGAGACCACAAACAGGTTTTTGAGGGCCTAGGCCTACATCTTGGAAAATATTAATGATATCTTACTGACGAGGTCTCTGGTGTTGAGATGACTCCGAGGTGCTAAAAAGTCTCTTTTTCCCAGCCCCACACTCGAAGAAGAAATTGGGATTCCTCAGCTCTGGTTCTCAAGGTTGTTTATTTTCTCTTATCTAATACATTCTTTTTCTGACCTGCTGAGGTCTGTCCAGCCAGTTGGGTTGAGGTGCACTGATTGCCCTCAGGGTGGTGTTAACTTTTTATACTAAAAACTATGTGTACTTTATTTACAATAATTTTACAATACCTATCATCTATGTTAGACAGTCTGTCTCTAAACCAATCCAGAAGTGCCAGCATCACAGCAGAAGATGGTGGACAAGAAGAAGAAGGAGAAAGACAGGACTTTCAGGACACCCAAATTCCTCCATCTTGCCTCTTGAAACCCCATTCTAAAAACCCCAAAATTCTGCATTTTCACCCTGTGATAAATTTGCTATCATTCTATTCAAACCCTTGTGGCTTGTAACGCTTCACACAGAATTGGTAATTGTTTCCATGGGCTAAAATCAAAGGCACAGGCGTCTTTGACTCCATCCCAAGGTCTCTGAGCTCCCTGTCAGGGTTTCAAGTCCTCCAGGGCAGCCAGAGGGATGTCCTGGGTTCCGATGCCTTACAGCATGGTTTCAGCCATCAACAATATCCTACAGCAGTGAACCCAAACTCTCAAAGATGGTGAACTAGGTATGAACCCAGTGTGCTGCAGCTGCCAGAGGCTTTCAGCCTGAGGGAGCAGGCTACCCTGGAGGGGCATTTCCCACACAGCAGAGCCATTGTGTGCGGGTGTCCTGTCTTCAGCGCTGACAGACAGACGCACCCTCGCTGCTCTGCCCCGCTCAGTAATGCACACAACATCCCTGGTGTCTCTGAGAAGGGTCCCTGCACAGCTGCTCTTCACCCACAGAGCTCTTGCTTGTAAGTTGTGGACACTAATGAAAGTAGATGTCAGTGTGCTCGAGTACAGAAGGGGTCTTTGTGCTCATTCTCAGCAGATTTTTTTTGGTCGTGAACCTATCGGTGCTGCTGACAAAAGGAGTATAACAAATATCTGCCAGTCAGGAATGCAGAGACTACATTTTCATTTAAAAATGGTGTGGGTATTTGGGACTCTATACAGACAGATAATGTATATCTATATATATAAATATAAATAAAAAGCAGAAAAACTGCTCATAACTTGCAGAGTTGCTGCTGCTCTGTGGAGATGCAGAGAAAAAAGGAAAAACTATTAGTTTAGAGTGCCTAGGACAGCGTGTTTCAAATTCCTGTTATCATTGTAAAAGTCCTCTCAGTATTAAATGAGTTTTTATTGTTGGAGCCATAAGAATGTTTCTCAGTGCACTAACAGTAGCGAAGGCACAGAAACACACACCCACACAAAAGTTTATGTACAAATGTCTAGCACAAAGGCTGGAGGCACTGACAGTGTTGTCAAATGATGAACACTTAAAGCTTGCTGTGTACACCAGGAAACACAAGCCAAGCAGACACTTTGAAAAGTCTGAAGTAACTTGCTCCCCTCCAGCAAACGATGCCTTTTTTTTGCTTAGTTCCCCAGTATAAGCTTAGTATCAATATTTTTATAGATGACATTTATATCAAAAGCATTTTTACTAAACATGGTAGCACAGAGCAAACAAAAGAACATGAGTTTGATTTTGCATGAGGCACAGCTTTAGGTACATAGTCACCATTGCCCTTGCTGAGTGTAGGGGAGCTAACAGTGGTTCTGCTCCCAGCTTAGCTACTCCAGCTTAGTAAAACAGCTATGTGGACTCTAGCCAGCTAGTTATGCTCACACTCTGAGACTCTACACAAATGAAGCACTTGCAAATGTGTTGTAACTGTGCTCTTTAGCAGATCTGGTCTCATGTGACCAATATTTCTTTCCATAATCTACTATTCTCTTCTATTCTGATATGCTCAATGCTAATTTTCACTTGATTCTAAAGTATATTGTTGCTTCCTGGATTGTTAGACAGTACATTAAACTTCCAATAAATGCCACTAATTCCTACACCCATGGAAATATAATTTACTCCTGTTTTAATCCAATATGAACTGCACTGACAAGAAGGGTTATTTGCCAATGTTTTGAAGGCAGGCAGGGTGAGAGGGAAAAGTCTTTGCATTTTCCAAGTTTATATCTAGGCCCCAGATGGAAACAATTCTACAACAAAAGAACAAAATCTGGTAGGATATTCTTGAGATCTTGTAAGTTCAGCAGCACGTCACTGGTACTGAGGCCAATTTTCCAGAAGACTGATTTGAATAGCAGAAAAGAGGAGGAGAGGAAGGCCAAGTGGAATTCTAAGTTAACCCACAATGTGCTGCAGTCTAGCGTTAAATGGAAACTTTATATAAAGCAGCAGAAATTATAGAATTAACTCAGGCTACATGTTTGCTTCAGTTGTTAATATTGACTGATAATATACGTGCCTGTGGTTTTTAAAAGGAAAAGCCTTCAGCACTTTAAAAGAGGCAAGTGAATGATGCAAGTTTCTGGTACTGATTATAGTACTTACAGTACTTTAGAAGATCTGTATTTATAATCCCAACATTTGTCTTTGACATCGGAGGCTTCAATCTACGACACTAAAAGCTTCATATATTTTGCTGCAAAAATCTACCATTGAAGCAAATAAATGATACCCCCTATCAGCCCACATATCTTTCAAAACAGATTGTTATACTAATCAGTAAGTGAAAACAAAAGGCCTTTTAAAGCCTGCCAGCAAAGATGGAATGAATTACTTCTTAGATGCAGGACTGCAGAGCTGGTAGCCTGCTAAGTAATCATTCTTGGAGACCATTTGCCTTTCACAGTTCTTAAAAAAATTTCATGGCAAAATTAACTTCCTATTTAACATCTGTTTCCTAGCAGAGGAAAGATAGTCTCATGTATTAAAGCTGAGGACTTCTGGACTCAGATTTCCTGGGGAGCCTTGGCCAAATCACTTAATCTCCCCCTACTCCACTCTGTGTGAGTAAAATGGGGGATAAAAATGGGCTGCCTTTATCACTTGCAATGAAAGCTGTTTTGGTGGAAGTCGTGTCTTGTGTGGGGACGTGGAGCTCTCGTGACTAAGTGGTTCTGAACTCAGGTCCTTTGGGTCCTATTGTACAAAAAAATGAAGAAAAGTACTCAGAGATCGGGCTGATGTATCACATGCTCAGGGAGTTGTATCAGAGGCACTAGAGCTGACAGAAGGAAAAGTTGGTAAAATGAGTTTTAATTAATGTCTTGGGAATTTCTTTCATGAAACTACCAGGAGCTTCATGAATTCTGTGAATGTTTGTTGCTGGGAAAAACTATTTTGACAGACCATCATCCTTCACAAGGACTCACTGAACTCAGATGAAATTACCAAAACTAAAACAAGTGAATGTATTTTGTTAGGTGCGAGAAGAACTTTCAGCTCAGATGTCTTGTTTATTTTCAAAAGCCTCAAGCTTAAGTAGCTTCTAGAAACAAATCCCAAAAAGCTGATGCTGATGTTGAGTCTAAGCAATTGGAACTTGAAATAATTTTTCAAATTATTGTCTTTTCCCAGAAGGCAAGAGGATTTTCCCATATTACTTGTAGCATCAAGAGTCTCATTCTTAAAAAGATCACTTATATTGGTCCAAATAAGAGCTTTAAATTTTCAAACCTGAAATAATTACTGGGTGAATAAAGAGATGTATCAAACAACATTAGAATGAGATGAAAAGCTAAAATAAATATCCAAAGTATTTCAAACATGAAGATAAAAAAGGGATGAATATGGATTTTGAGCCTTGTTACAGTAAAACAGGTATTTTTATTTCTTTTTTATAGAAATTGCTTGGATTTTTTATACCAGTACGTAATACTAACTTTCTACAAATGTGCTTTCCTGAAGGTTGAAATTCTTGGTTGGTTGAAAATGGTGTTTGATTACCTACTGTGCATTGCAAATTTGAGTTTCTTCAATCAACTTGCCACTCAACTTCTTCCACTGTAAATAAATTCACCGGAAAAAAACTGAAGGCAAAAAGCAACATTGAACAGGGAATTCTGTTCTTAAGTTACAGATAAAGATTCTGCTCTGAAGATAATCATTCCTGCCTCCCATTCCCTCCCATGCTCCTAGCAGTCCATGCCAAATGGCATGAAAAGCAGAAGTCAGGGAGCAGTGAAGTAAAATGGGGGCAGAGGGGCACAAGGGCAGGCTCAAAATGGAGAAGACACAGCGAGCTAAGTGGATGACCATCGAGTCTTAGGAATTTTCATGTCCGTGCAGCTCTTCAAAGCTGGTTCAAGCAGAAAACAGTTAAATGGAGCATAACCAGAAATGAACTAATCAGTTGTTTTGTACTTATTACTGCTGGGGTCAGCATACCCTTTCCATATTTTGATGCATTTTTAATCTCACTTTTCAAGCAAAAATAATTTTGCTCTTCTGACACAAATCTCACCCTTTTGAACTACTTTTTTTAAAAACAAAAAGTTACGCATTTTAGTGAAAAAAAAATCCCCAAGGCTGTATCTAGAACTAAACAGATAGAAAGAGGTATTTTACACAAACATTTACATTTATCTGTTTTTTTTTAAATTACATTTTTTGAACTTTGATACTGCCAATATGTACATCCCATCAGCACCCGTGTCATCACCAGGAATGTGTTGCAGATATATTTACAGGAGAGTTGAAAATGCATAGTCATGAAATCTACATTTTGGATTAGTGGTCAGTACTGCTTGTGCATAAAAATTTTTGAGTAAGTGTTGAGACCAAGTGACCTGCAGAGGTTTCCTCTGAAGCAAAATATTCTATGATCCTATTAAAATACATTTTTATTAATTATTTTTATCTAATCACTATGGAGATTCATCTCACTTGACTCATTTTACATCAAAATGGTTTAGCAAATTAAGCTGCTCACAATCACACCATGAGGAAAGAATTCTTCAAAATAAGTTTTCTCACTAACCTACACAGGCAATGAAATTATTGGTGGAAAATGGTAAGAAACCATCAGGTTTCTAGGACAGAGGAAAAATCAAAACCAATCAATCAACCAACCAAACAAAACTCAAAGACCCCTAGCCCCAAATAGGTAAATCACCAGCAACCAGATTATATGACACAGCATGTGAATAAATGAAGAAATCCTAATACCACAGAGCCAAATTCTTCTGTTTCTCTTGAAAAGATTTCTGCATTTCTGTGAAATGTCAAATTATTTAGCTTTATTATTTACACATTTTGCTGGTTTATGGAAAGTTATATTCAAAATAATAAACTTTGCAGGAAACAGTTCAGATTTTGCACCTTTTGAACAATTTGGCTGGTGTCTATTAATTTCATGTTGTCTCGATGAAATAGGTAAATGGTTCTCTCCATACTTGTTCGCAATATGAAGCCAAGCTCTAATAATAGAAGCCCCTTGTATTTCTCCAGACTTTTCCCTTGTATTTGCATCGTGTGTTTCATCATGATTTAAGTTATGAAGCAAGCTGTGCCCAGGAAAAGGTGGGCATTGGGTGGGAATAAGCAGAAACCTATATAGCATCTTGCATAATGTGTTTGCAGTGTGGCTGTCTTCTTTCATCTCCTCAGTCTGTTAATATAAAGAAAAATAATAGTCAGATCAGAAAAGATAAAACCTTGAAAGACACAGTGGGCACAATATGTGTTAAAGACAGCCTACATGTATATAGTTAAAGTTGTTGGCTCAAACCTGACATGAGTCATGTTCCATTATAGCAATGAAGCGTCAGCCAACAAAATTTGACATACAACCCAGATTTCTCCTCCTTCAAACAGACTCTAACCTAATGAAATTCAAATGCATATAGAGAAGCTGTGTCAAAAACACAGAATAACAGAACGGTGATGTGAGTCTTCCACTCTGAACACTTGAGGAAGATGTGGGGTCTAATGGACCAGATCCTCTTGAACCCAAGGGACAAAGGGGCACCATCACAAATCTGAGGCTGGATTCTCAGTTCAGGAGCTTTTGCACTTGGAATTCTCCCTGAGGTATGGAAACTGCTGCTCTTTACAGAGCAGTAAGGGCTGACTTTTAGGCAGAGTCCTTCCCATTTCAAAATACTCCACTTAAATGCATAATCCCCAACACCAAGTCAATTGAATATGCCCCATGACCTTTGTGAATATGGGTATTTACCTACATGTATCCAAGTGCACCTTGAATCAGGCCTAAATGAAGGGTAGGTAGAAAAAATGATAGTTATATGAAGAGGTGGGAAGTTAGCCAATGGGAGGGGTACCTGGTTCATAGAGATGATGGAAATTCAGCATTCCATGTCAAAATAAAATGTGAGGTGCAAGGGGTCTCCTAAGGTGTGATCTACAATTTTAAAATCTGAAAACACACTCTCTTGTGCATATTCTTGAATGAAGCAGTTCATTCCCATAAGAGAGACTGCTGGTGATGTGGGTCCATCTACAGCTTGAAATTTCCTCCCTTTTCAAAATCTCTTTATTTACAGCTGCTTTTACAGTTTAGATTTCTTTATTGAATCCTTTCAAAAACTGAACTTTAGACTAGCCCTATAAAGGCAGAAAAACCCCCAGTTTTCCTTATCTTTTAGCTACTCTATTATTTTTTTTCAACAAAAAAATAATTACTATTAGCTTTCTTTCTATATCAAAACTCTTAATATTTTAATTGCGGTTTAGTGCATACTCACTCATAATCAAAAAATTATTGAACATTTTCTTTAGCTATACATATTTTTCCTTAACAGGCTCTTCATTTATGATTCTATCTTGCAGAAAGCCTTTATTTCTGTGCTAACAGGCAGTTCTTGCTTGCTTGCTTTCCTGCTTGCTTTTTTCTTTTTTGCTTTATTGATTTCCTGCATTCTCTCTCTCATTCTCTTTCTTTTTGTCTCTCTCTCTCTTTTTAATTTGAGGAATGTCGGATCACAGAAAAACCTCCTTTAATAATTCTCCTTTTTAGCCTAAAATAAAACACAGCAACTGAGATTCATTTGAAATGGTGGTGGTTTTTTTGGTTTTTTTTGACAGTTTAGACTGCCATAGCTCTGTATAATGCATGTAAAAGAAAGTGCTTAAGTGCAGGCTTCCTAACATCCTTCCATTACCTACATTGACCATATATTAAGGGCAGTGTACATCAAGAGCAATCACACCTCTTGGCCATATTTTCTTGCAAATATTAGGAGACAAACATGAAACTTAACAAGAGTTTGTTTCTAAAGCCATACAGATAAGTTTAAACCAGAAACTTTAAGGCTGGTACCCTTTTGTGTGTATTGGTTTTTAGCTAAGTTAAACTGCAGTAATTTGAATTGTATTCATCTGAATTTATGTAGTGTGACAAGGAGACAATTTATTGCCAGATTTCTTCATAGAATTTATATATTATTTGTGCTGCAGTGGTCCCTGGAGATTCTGTAATAGATGGGGAACTGGTCGCATCCATCAGGAGAGGGCAACGTGCAGTTGTCCCATGGAACAACAGAGCAGTGAGCCTTTTCCCCAAAAATTATAAGTAAAGTAGAGATCTAATTACATGCTTCCCAAAAGACAATAATGAATAAGCACAGTCAAAACATTCAATTTCATGACTGAGAGAGGAGTTGAAGCCAAGGCAACATTTTCAAAATAATGGTGTACATTCTGCTGAAGAACAGACTGGAAGGTGAGCTGTGCAGCTTTTCATAGAGAATTCTCTACAACAGTCTACAGCCACTGCTCTCAAAAGGGAATCTTGCAATGGATAAAATGCATAGGCACTGTTGGGAACTTTTCAGGTTCCATCAGTTTCACTGAGAAATTTCTGAAATTTCTGATGGTGGGAAAGAGCTTTGGTGTTGGGCACATAAAAAACATTAAATAATAAATCAAAGAGAGACCTTTAAGAGCTGGCAAATTCCTGTATAGCCCCAGTTGTCAAGCACAGTAATTAATTTTTTAGGAAAGCATAAAAAATTAGATTTGAATGCTCAAAGAATTAAAAAAGGGTGAAGGAAAGAGATACCATCTACATATTCAAATGCACACGTGAGATATGGCACTCTGGAATCACAGACTGTCTTGAATTGAAATGGACCCATAAGAACCATCATGTCCAGCTCCCTGTTCCTTGCAGGGCTGCCTGTCACCAAACAGAGTGTCATAGAGATGCTCCTTGAACTCTGCCAGGCTTGATGCTGTTACCACTTCCCTGGAGATCCTGTTCCAGTGACCAACTGCCCTCTCAGGGAAGAACTTTTTCTTGATGTCCAATCTGAAGTTCCCCTGACTTTGTTCCATTTCCTCATGTCCTATTGCTGATCCCTGGAAAGAGGAAAACCCTCTAAGTCCTTCAGAGGTCCAGGGCGGAGGATTGCCTGCCCAACAGATTTCCCAGTAGATTTAGGTAGTCTGGTTGAATTTTTAAAGAATCATATCTATTTACTCAGGCATTCTAGTTGTTATTGCTTCGATGACCTGCAGTTGTCTTTACTCTGACATAAGGACTCACACGTGTCCTTGCCCCAGGTTTTTGTAGCCAACTCCTTTATTTAATCTTTAATTTTTGGATTCCTTGTGGTCTGTTCCACTAACAGTTACTAGAACTGAACCATTACTTTTACTTGTTAACTATCTTTGTTTTTTCTGTCATTAACAACAACACACAATGCTAGATGTCAAATATTATCACACTTTTCCAGACCTATTAGGGTTATAAACACTGTATTTTTAATTGTTGAAAGGATCTTTGTCTTTTTTATCCAGCTTCAGCCATTAAGTATGTGATAAATGGAAGCCCATTTCTCCTTTTAATCCCTGCAGAAGGAAAATGAAGGGTCTTCTCTTTATCACCATTCTTTTATTTGGAATAAATTTTATATGGAAGCCTATCACTTTCTTCCATTGTAGGTCTGTAACACTGAGCAGAGAAATACTCTGACTACATCAGTTTCACCACTTACTAGAGCCAACTAGAATATAGACTTTATAACATTGGCAGTTTTGACTGAATAAAAATGGTTTATCTAAAAGCTTTCTGCTTTAATGTGTGATTTTAGTTCAAAGCTGAATAAAGAAAATATTATTTTAGAAACTTTAAAATAGACCTGAAAGTGTCTCATTGTACCTCCTGGTAACTCCAGTTCTGAGATATGAGGACTTTTTTCCCTCTATGGGATAAATTCCCTAGATTAATTGTATCCCCTATGGTACATCTTCCTTTTAAACTCTTGCTAAGCTACTCTAGTGCATGATGAAACGTCCAAATCTGTAGCATATCCAGGGAGATGTTGGAAGTTTATTGGGAATTTCAGCAACCTTGCTGATTTTGCAAGTAGCTATAGATATTTGTGAGATATTTGATATAGATGTCTTTCTAAAACTGTTATTTCAAGCTCCCACGTGGGTACTCTATTCCCAAGCAGTTGTCTGAATTTACCTATGGCAGACCCCAGTGATTTAACAGAATAATGAATAACTTCCACAAGGTGCTTGAGTTAGAGAAGTAGATTTCACAGAATCACAGGGTGGTTGAGTTTGGGAAGGCCTTCTGGAAAGATTCACTCCAAGGCAGGGTCACCAAAACAGGTGACACAGGAATGTGTCCAGGTGGGTTTGGAATGTCTCCAGAGAAGGACACTCCACACCCTCCCTGGGAAGCTGCTCCAGTGCTCTGCAATCCTCAACAGAAAAAAAAATTCTTCCTCGTGTTGATGTGGAACTTCTTGTGTTTTACTTTATGGCCATTGCTCCTTGCCCTGTCACTGGGCCCCACTGAAAAGAGTCCGGCACCATCCTCTTGGCACCCACCTTTAAAAAAAAAACAAACCCTCATACTTTGAAGCAACATTTCCAGTTGCTTTTACAACAAATTCTGAATTTATTCTTTAGCAATCTTCTTCATTCTGGGGCTATTTGCTTCTTTGATTCCATTTTCTGCCTTGAGACATTTAGCAGTGAAGTGCCTCATTTTAGTGGTGGTTTGGGCTAAACATTTCCAGATTTTTAGAAGTCATAGACGTCCACAAGTCTTTCTCACTAGTTTGTACTCCCTTGAAACATGTCTTACTACTCAGAGCTGCATCTACTGCCTTGATTGACCTTGTCTGACTAGATTTGTTCACTTTTTTTCCTTTTCTAATATTGATCAATGCATAACCTCTGTTTCAATTGTTTATAGATATCTTAAGAACACACAGAGAATGCAATATAAGCAGGAAGAGAGGAAATACACATTTAATCCTGTATTAAATCCCTTGCTGAAATGTTATGAAGAAAATCAATATTAGGCAAGATCCTCACCAGGTGTAGATTTGTGTAGTAGCTCTGTGAAAGCGAATGAGATCTGAAAATGTATCCCCACTGAGGGTCTGGTACAATATGTTTTATACAAAGGAGGAACATAGATCTGTTCACACTGAGCTGCTGTAATGTAATTTTATCATAAATTTTGTATCCATAGCATGTTTCAGTTTGTATCCTAAATCATATTTTGTATGCCTGGCTTCTTAAGTGGGTTGAGGCAATCTCATCACAGCCCCTCTTACTTTAGATAAAATCCTGCAGCATCATCTTCCTGGCAGAACTGCAGGAGATGAATAGAAGGTAATGAAAACATGAGAGGCTGCCTCAGCTCAGAGCCTAGTTAAGCTTGCTCCTTTCTTGATCTCAAGTGCCTTTGGTCTTTCCCTCCTTGGGATGATTCTCCCACTTCCACCTTTCCATTCAAATGGGTTTAGGTGGTTCCCAGCAGGGAAGAGCAGAGCCACAAAGAGCGAGGGCTTGATTTTGGTATTCAATGCCTCACAGTGGAGTGGGTACTTACTGTGAAGGGATCCGGCCTCTCAAGTGGAATAAGATGAAGCTTCTGCCCTCTCAAGTGAAAAATCAAGTGTACAGATCAAAATGGTCTATTAATACAGACTTTTGTGGCTCTGTTTTTTTACAATTACAGAATGCCCCTTTCATAATTTACATTATATCCACAAAGCCCTACACTTTTTACCTCAGGCATCATACCAAGAGGACTAGAAAATGAGAAAATAATAGTTTTTTGCATGGTACCTTCTATTTGGATGTGACAGTGAATCCCATTATGTTCTAAAAAGCTTTCTTTGTCATAATTTATTAAAGAACAACATTTATGTTGCAATTCACAATGAGTTTGTAGGGCTTTTTTAATTTGGTATGTTCTCTTGCTGAATGTTCTATCTGGGTGGGAAATTTTGATACAACTGAGCCATTGAAGACAACTTTTTATTATAGACCACTTTTAATTTCTTCCTTACGAATTTACACACATTTACATTGCTGTAGAGATGCAGGGCTCATACGTACTTATATCACAAAATAAAATAGTCTGGTTCAGCGGGAACTCAATTGTTACAACCTCATGATTTATAGACTGAGGCATAATTTTAAATTTAATTAATAGGTACTTGGGTGTGTGGCACTTTGGAGGAAAGGAGCCATTGATAAACTGAAACTTGAGCACATTTAATTATACCATGACTAATCAGTTGTGTTTTCCATTTCACACTGAGCCTCTGTCACAGCTATTCTAGATAGTCATACTTTGCTTCACACGTTGTCATTTAACTGCTTTTTACTTTTCTGATTTACTTTGCCACAAGCTGCAGTGTCAGCACAGACCTGAGTGTGCACTTAGTGTTATAATGCATTTTTAAAGTACAGGATTTTAAGTAGCATATTGCAATTTTTTGTTCAGATAGGAGTCATGCAAACCATGATCCTGAACAGGATGAATAATATCACTGTCCTATGGCCTACAGTTTGAAATAGGGTTTGATTTTATGATAAACACATTTCTGCCATTACAAATAGAATAAAAACAGTCTTTATTTAGATTTACAATGCCATGGCATTTTATTAGGAAAATGTGAAAACAACGGTTTTACGATGCTCAGTTTGTGGTCTAGTACATTCCTCAGTGTTATTACAACTCAGAGTACACATTCTCATTCTCTGGGCCAATGTTATTAAAAACACAACTGGGAACACTTTTCAAATGCTGCCAGCATCCCTTTAACAGTATTTCATCGATAGGTGTTCTGGTAGTAATATGATTTTTTTTTTTTTGTGACTACCAGTCTCTTTGTGTTAGAGTTGTACCTCCCAGCAGGCTCACCTCCTCAGGAGCAGCTCTGTTGGTCCAAGGTTGAGGATCTACAGTGTTTCTGCAGCTGCAGTTTTGGCAGAGGAACTTCATGGCCCCATGACCCTCCCTGAGCAGTGGCTGCTGCTGCCTTCTGCTCAGCTGATAATTTCATAGAATCACAGAATAGTTTGGGTTGGAAGGGGCCTTAAAAACCATCTCTTTCCAACCCCCCTGCCATGGGCAGGGACACCTTACACCAGACCAGATTGCTCAGAGCCCCATCCAACCTGGCCTTGAACACTTCCAGGGATGAGGCATCTACAATTTGTTTGGGCAACCTGTGCCAGGGCCTCACAACTCTCACAGGGAAGAATTTTCTAGATTAGACCCAATGTCTAATCTAACTCTACTTGCTTTCAGTTTGAAGCCATTACCCCTTGTCTTATCACTACATTCTTTCATAAAAATTCCCTCTGCCTCTTTTTGCAGCGTCAAAATCAGACTCTGAAATCAAAGGCCTGTACTGTAGCCTGGTCCAAAGCTTGCTGCTTGGCACTTCTGAAAACAGAGCTACCAGGATCTCTAAACAGACCTTAGGATCCCAACTTCTGACATCCAAGGAAGGTAGCTAAGGTCTCCCAATCTGACTTTTCTTAACTAGAGAGGTCTTGGGTCAAATGCTGATGGCTTTGGAAAGTTATAGCTCTAAATTTTGAGATCTTAAATCAGAGTTTCCAGTGGTGGAATAAGTCACTACCTGCACTTCATACAACAAATTAAAGTGAGTTGTGACAGCACTTGCATGGTATTTTTGACTTACTAGGTCCTTTGGCTTCATTTTGTAGTTCCTTGGGCAGCTATACAGCTACAGAAACCCAAAAGGTAATGGATATCCTAAGGAACAAATAATAATCCCCTGCTCTCAGAAGCCTGCTTGAATTGCCTGTGGTTTTTGAAATCTAATACTAAGGATCCAGAGAGCTACCATAGCTTTCTTTTTTTTTTTTTTTGCATACCTTGGAATCCCATCAGTAAGGATAACATCTACAAGCCACCCCTTTGTGTCTCCTATGACAAACTAATACATGTGTCACTCAGATGGGTTATGATAAGGACAGTCACCCTACTACTAACAATTGTATTGAATTAGCTGTGCTAATTTAATGCTAGTTAGCTGCCTAAATAAAAAAGTTAGCAAATATCCTGCTGTTTGCCAAAAATGGCCAGCCTTCATTGAGTTGGCGTGTTTTAACACCTATACAGAATTCTGAAGCCACAGTCAATCTGCAGCAATTATCAGAGCTCCAAAAGCCTGCAGGATAAAAGAAACTAACTCAGACTGAGCACAAGGATTTATAATGCACTCAATACAGCTCACGCTTATTGGGCCACCTATGTGACTTGAGTATTTTCCAAATATATTAGTACAAACTGCTCCAGGCGTCCGTTCAGGCCCCAGAAGCCTGCAGAAACTCTTGGATCTTTTGCCAGATCCCAGAAACCTGTAGTTACCCTGGCTGTTTTGTTTTGATGCATGGATTGAATCTTATCCCTTCTACATTGTTTTTCCTGCCTTTAAAAAAAAGCATATTAATATTCAGAGGAAAATGGAAGACAAAACAAGAAGGATTTATCTCTTACTGGCTTCTGATGGATCCATCAGTTTGATTCCTTTCAGTTGTGTCCATAATTTTCCACTCTTTAAGGTATTTAATTGTTCGTACATTTTCCACGTGGTCTATGTCAATTTAGGCAGCCAACTGACCACAAAAGACTTAGCCAAAAGCAAAGGGGATGTCTCCTAACCAGATGGCAAAAAAAGTATCAATACTAGAGCTTTGAAATACTACTTCACACCTGAAGGACAGGGCCTGGATAAGGTCCAGTCTCTGTATGGGAGAGTCAGAGGATGAGCTGTCTAAAGCTGAGGCTAAAGAAGAAGATGAGGGGGACAAATGCAGATTTGTTAAGAAATGCTGCCGCAATAGACTGGCAACTGAGAACATGGTTGTGATCACAGTCCTACTCATATCTCATAGCCTTGAACCACTGAGGCAGAACAAAGGGGGCCCACACCATGTCAAATGGTTGAATTAGAAATAAGAGAAATGGTTGCAAGAGTAAAATCATTAAGTTACACTAGTAGATTTCCAATTTTTTACAGTCTAACTTAGGTTTTTGCTATTAAATCAAAATAATGTTTATTTTTCCTGAATGCAATTGCAACACAACCAAACAGATCAATGTTTTGTAGTGTTTTCCTTTCCCCAGAAGCTTCAGCCAGTCAACAAGATCCATGGTTTTGCCAATTTCATCTCTCTGTGCAGCTTTTTTTCTTATACGTTCAATCAAAGAAATGAAAACAATCAAGTTTCCTTTTGCCCCATAGAGAAAGCAAACATGGGGGGCATTTTACTTTCTTTTCTCAGGAACTAGTTGTGAAAGTTGAAAAACTTCAGTGATAAAAGAGAAATATCTTTTAAGGAGTTAAGTGGCCAGTAGGACAATATCACTTGAACCTCTGGGAATGTACTAGTATTGTGTGTTATGAAAAACAGGAGAATCTTTAAACAGTAACTAAAATAGATCCAACACACCAGAGGTGAGGACCACAGAACTGTCCTGACAATCTGGCCCAAGGCATACAAAGATGGCTTATAATGCTTTTGGTTCTATAATATCAGAAATCTCTAATTTAAGGATTTTTCTCAGAGCAATCAAACTGTCATATTTACCAACTAATCATCTGCTGCAGCCAAACTAAAAGTAACATAGCCTGTAATTGCAGCTTTGAAAGATTAATTTAGACACTGTGCACACAGCCTAGGAATGAACTTGTGCTGAAGCAGGTCATTTGTGGCTTGGAAGGTTCATCTAGAGGTCACTGAATACAGGTAACATGAATAATTTACATTTTTTATCGGTAGAAGGAGAAATAGCTTATGCTATATTTAAACCCAATGCTAAACAAAGGGGTCTTTCAAAATTAAATTGGATTTATTACATGTGGTACAAATTTTAAAGCTAAATTGCTCTCCACATACATGGGCATAAATCTGATTGAATTCCTAAAGGCACTTTCAGTCTCTGCTATCTAATTCTAAGCCAGTTATTTTTCATAGCTACAATTCAGCTAATCAGATTTCATACGTGACTCCGCTTGTAAACATTTCCTGAGAAAAATTAGTGAAAGATACAGAACAAACAGAATCAGCTGCACAGGGGAAATGCTAGTTCTCTGCTAATATAATTTAAAAATAATTTATGGCATATTTGGTTGTGTTAAGGCTAAAGGCCCCAAGTGCTCTCTCAAATATCCAAGTGCGGCTCCCATTGACTTCACTGGGAATGGTGTTTGTTCATCTGAAGTCAGAGATGAGCCACAAGCATTTGTGTGAGACAAAGTAATCCAAACCTAGCAGTGGTACCAAAAAAAAAAAAAAAAAGGTGATCAATTACAGGAGAAAAATAATTTTAAAGACTTCAAATGTTAGGTAAAACTATGTTTCCTTGCACAAGAAACCAGAGATAATGAAACTGAGGTGAAACCACCACTGTTTTCCTTTGAATAGAACAAATACTGTGACTCCTTGTCATTCATAACTCCCTTAAAATAATATGTACACCAGGATTTAGATCTCAGGATAATTTCCTTCCACATCACCCACATATCTTCAGAAGATAATTATACTCCAATCATCTGTTTTAAACTTCTGGGAGCTACATATTCTGTAGCTTGCTG
The DNA here is from genome assembly GCF_901933205.1 of Camarhynchus parvulus. Classification (NCBI taxonomy): domain Eukaryota; kingdom Metazoa; phylum Chordata; class Aves; order Passeriformes; family Thraupidae; genus Camarhynchus; species Camarhynchus parvulus. Next base: position 104,030,643 of record NC_044571.1, read on the forward strand.
CTTTTATGAGAGTCGTTTTCAAAATCTAGGGAGAGGAGAGTGCAGGATAACTCAGAATAACTGATAAGGAGAATATATAAAGATTATAGATGGTTACATACTGTTATGACATTGGAAATGGTAATTCACTGACTGTATTTAGCTACAGGAGATGAAGAGAGTGATGTCAACCTGTGTAAATCCATAAGAAACAAGTCAGCTTCCCTGTTGTCACTGAGGTTAATGGAAGTGGCAAACATTGAGGAAGTCTATGGAATTGTTACTCCAGTAGAGTAGGAGATTTAGCTGGATTCACTGAGTCCAAGTTATCAAAGTGAATATACTGCAGCCCAGGTAATCATGGCATGATTGCAAATACTCCAGGGACATATTTTTTCCTTTCCAGCAATTATGCACAATTAGTGAGGTTTATCCTTTCAGTGTCTCAGTAAAATCTCTTAAAGTGCCTAATAAAAATAGGACCTGCTCTGGGTCTTTATCATCGATGGAAATCTTCTGTATCATAATAACAAGCAGCAATTGAAATAGCTTCCATCTTTGGCTTGATTAGTCAAGTACTTTGTCAAACCACAGACGCTCTTCTTTCACCTGTTCCTCACTTTGACACGTCCCTCAGTGGCTATGTCAGTGATACTGCTCTGGAGACTGACAGCTGTGAAAAACTGCTTATGTTTCTAGCATCTATTCCTCTTTGTAAATTTTACAGTGTAAATCTTCAGGAAGTTTGTCAGTCTTAGCTGAGTGTTTTATAGCATAGCTTCAAATGCCAGACCTGGATTTTTTTCTCTGGAGACAAATCTCAACCTCTTTTATTCTTACCCTACTCTTACCTTTTCTGTTAATACAAGTGGGGGTGCAAGAGATTTAAATTACTGTGGAAAGTGGCCTAGCATCTCTGAATAAACACACATAAAAAGCTGTGATTTGCAGTTCTGATTAAGGATTCCCAACACTTGTTTCCTGTTTATAAAGCAATGTATGTGTGCTTAATACTGTAATTAAACAAAAGACAAGGACATTGCCCAAAAAATCTTTTCATCAGGGTTCTGAGCCTTATGAACACAGTGATGAAAGGAAAGGTAGTAGTCAGAATCAAAAGGAAAGCCCAGTATATGAAAGCATGGTCTCTGTGGATTGCAAGGCATAGTTCATACATCAGGTAACTGAGGTTTCCCTTCTCAACGACTCTTGAGCTTGGCTGGTGATCACCACATGGCAGAATTTTCAAGTGCTACATGAGACAGAACTGATTGCATTCTCCACCCAAATGCCATCATTCAAGAGTTATTTCTTTGCATTTTGCTGAGAAGTGGCATGTCACTGCTTCTCCTTTGCTTGGCTCCTCTCTTTTCAGCGCAGCCTTTTACATTAGAAAACAAAAAAGAAAAAGAAAAGGAAAAAAGAAGAAAATAAGGAAAATTTTTAAAAAGCCTTGCAAGCATTAGAAGGTGTCCACTTCATAGAATCATACAATAGACAGGTTGGAAGGGACTTTAAAAATCATCTATTCCACCTCCCCTGCTGTGGACAGGACATCTTTCACTAGGCAACTTGATTAACCCATATGTGGAAAATAAGGCTCTGTCTTTCCATTTTTCTTTCCATTAAAAGCAAAAACCTCTCATTTTAAAAATTCAGTAATTAATTAATTACACATGGAATTACATGATTCATTGTGCATTTCTATATGAATGTTGCAGACATTCATATAGAAATTTATTATTACTTTTTACACATAGGAACTTCAAAATCAAGCATATTTTTAGTTTAAAATTAGGGTAGCTTTTCACAGCTTCCAACAAAGGAACAAAATACCTTTCATATGAGAGTTGCAGTGGATGGTGGCTGAAAAAAAAAAGCTAGAGGACAGATTCATTAATAGTTACCACTTTTATATGATTTGGGACAAATGAAAAAACTCAGTGAAGGCATAAGTCATGCCTATTCTTCTACAGTGCTTAAATTGGTTACTGAATCCTGAATCTAGCCAGATTAATTTTTGGAACATGCAAAAAACCTCTGGACAAACAGATGTCTGAGAAAAGTTTAGCCATCCTTCAAGGTAAAAAGGTCTCTGAATGTGTCACCTGAGAGTGCAGCACATTGTAAAACAGAAAAGAAACAAATTATTGCTGTATTAATATGGTTTCTTCTTACCTCTCATGGCCTGACAAAAACCATGGAAGGGTCCCCATGTGGGACTGGCTGCACACCACGAACAAATAATTAAGTGAGGAGGGAGCATTTTAGATCCAGGTAAAAGAAGATTTTATTCATAGTTTTAGTGTCTCCTGCAACAGAAAATTAAGGTCACTTGAAATGTGAAATCATGAAATGTAAGTTATTAAATGGCATTTTATTTTTAATATAACCCTTCTTCCTGCCAACAGTGTAGAATACTTTGCAAGCAAAATGCCAAGCTGTCTCAGCCTTTCAGGATGTATTATAGATGTCTTAACCACCTCCTTCAGCAAGAAGGAGAAAATTTGACTGAATTTATCAGAAATACTCATTGCTGTAATTTGAATCTGATGCTAGTCCCTTCCAGGCGAAATGGTACAATATCAGAAATGGGAAGGAAAAGAACCAGAATATCAAAGAAAATCAATGACCTGGCAAAACAATGAAAATAACCGCAGAAACTATCCTGTAAAAAGAGTTAAAAAATAAATGTTCTTAACCCTGGTGTGCTAGCTAAGGTCAGTGATGACCAGGAGGAACGACAGTGTGCTCTGGTCATCTAAAAATAGTTGAAGACTAGAAAACCAGCAAGAAAGATGTGCTGGTTATGGTGACCCAGTAGCATGTCAATAAAATTAATGGATTAAAAGTGACTGAATGAGCACTTAGTAAAAGTTCCTAACAATGTGATCTATTATAATGTAGAAATATCTCCCAAGAGAAGTGTGGAAACCCATTGTTTGAGTCATACGCAGTTGAGCTTGGACAAGACAGTGGAGAATGCACTCTGAGGAATAATGCTGCACTGGCAGGGGTTTGAAGAATGGGCTAAATGATTTTACAAGGCTTTTCCAGCACTTTCTGATGTTATTTTTGGCAAGAGTGTTATAAAAACAAAACAGAAAAAGTTATTAATGGACTTATCTCTTTTCAAAATTTCCTTGAAAAATCCCCTAGCATTTTTTTCCTGCATCAGTACTGTTAGTTTTGCATCATTTTTATATGCTTAAAATTTTGCTTTTTGTTCTCAAGAGTATCTTTCTAATTTGAAACAAAACTTTTATTCTAAGTGGAAAATTACTTGTCAATGTGTTATAAAGAGCCTGATACATAAACCAAAACCAAGGAAGACTTTTAACATAAATTGTTACATCTACAAATGAATTATTGTAGTACTCTATACCAAGAATTTTTAATAGCATGTAAATATAAGGAAGCTGCACCTTTCCTGAAGTTCTCTTTAAAGTTTCTTTCTTTCTTTCCTTCTTTCTTTCTTTCTTTCTTTCTTTCTTTCTTTCTTTCTTTCTTTCTTTCTTTCTTTCTTTCTTTCTTTCTTTCTTTCTTTCTTTCTTTCTTTCTTTCTTTCTTTCTTTCTTTCTTTCTTTCTTTTCTTTCTTTCTTTCTTTCTTTCTTTCTTTCTTTCTTTCTTTCTTTCTTTCTTTCTTTCTTTCTTTCTTTCTTTCTTTTTCTTTCTTTCTTTCTTTCTTTCTTTCTTTCTTTCTTTCTTTCTTTCTTTCTTTCTTTCTTTCTTTCTTTCTTTCTTTCTTTCTTTCTTTCTTTCTTTCTCTCTTTCTTTTCTTTTCTTTTCTTTTCTTTTCTTTTCTTTTCTTTTCTTTTCTTTTCTTTTCTTTTCTTTTCTTTTCTTTTCTTTTCTTTTCTTTTCTTTTCTTTTCTTTTCTTTTCTTTTCTTTTCTTTTCATCTTTTAAGAAAAGCAGTTCTGCTGTAACAAAATTTCCATCAAAATTTGTTCTGGTATTCCTCAGATGGTCCTGTCTCTAAACTGTTAAAAAATGCAAGTAAAAGAAGTTTCGTATAGACCTTTCAGACCTTTCTGGCTGCATCTTATTTTTCTTCAGTCTGGGAAAAGGCAAGACTGCAGAGGCCACTGTTTCTCTATTTGTCTTGTCCTAATCCTGTGCTCTCCTTGGGAATCTGGCTTTTCTGAACTAAGGCAGAGCAGGGGTGGGAACTACCTGTAACTAGAATAACTTGTTCCCTCTGAAGACTGTGGAGAGTGGAGAGCTGGCCCACCCAGGACCTATTCTGTGATTTGGCCTTCACAAATAGATTTCTTATGGCTCCCCTATGACTCCTCTGAAACCATTTCCTCCCCATTCACCCTCACCTCCTGCCCTGAAGTAATTTATATTAAAAAAAATTAAAAATCCAGAAACATTATAATGTTGGACCCAAAGGATTAATTCTCGCGGTTTTAAAAGACCAAACGCACCATCACAATGATTTTCAAAAGAAATAAACATATTCTGTCACAGAGATAGGTCAGATTTTTGTCCTACTTTCTTACTTAATAGACCAGAGGGTGGTGGTTTCTCACAGAGACAACATCTGCTGCACTGACAATGAGACGCCACATGTGAGGAGGGAGAATGACAAAAAATTATTATTGCAAGCCTGGACCTCAGGAGGCCAGGCACTGGGGCTAACTTCAAAGTAAGCCATGGGATATAGAGAGAAGAGGGGAGAAGAAGAAGTTGTTGATTTCCAAGTAGTACCTTCTCCAAGCTCAACAATGGCCCATATCCATGTGCAGGAGGAAGCCAAGCCAGTAGGTCTGTATGGATGAGCAAGGAGCTGCTGACAAAACCCAAATGGAGAAAGGAAGGGTTAAGGGGGGAACAAGGTCAGGTGACCTGGGAGAAATATATTCTGACCTTGCCAGGATGGGTTTAGTGAAGCTAGAGGACAGATTCATTAATAGTTACCACATTTATAGGATTCAGGCCTGGAACTTGGTAAGGAACGTGAATGGCAAGAAGAAGGACTCCCCCAGGTCCTTCATCAGCAAAAGGGGGACCGGGGAAACTACCTCTGAATGGGGCAGGAAATGGCATGACAAGGGACATTAAGAAGGCTGAATTATAAACTGGCAAGGTCAATGTGCCTACCTCAGTATCAACAGGTAAAATTTGCCCTGCCAATCCTCTGTGAAAAGTTGCTGCAACTGGGGGAAGTTCCTGAGGACTGGAGAAAAGCAAATGTCACCCCTATTTTCAAGATGAGCCAGATGGAGCATCCAGAGCACTGCAGACTCGTCAGCCTCCTCATGATTCCTGGGAAAATGATGGGGTAAACAATCCTGGAAACCATTTCTAAACATATGAAATTCAAGAAGGTGTCTGTGGGGGAGTCAGAATGAGTATAGACAGAGTTGGGACTCTCCAGCCTGGAGCAGAGAAGGCTCAGGGGAATCTTATCAATGTGTATAAATAACTGATGGGGCATGTAAAGAACATGGAGCCAGAATCCTGTCCTGTCACTAAGCTCCCCAGAGAAGAGGCAATTGGAGCAATTTGAAATCCAGGAAACTAAAGAAAACACCTTTACAGAGAGTTTGAGCAATGATTTGACCTTGGGGGATGTCAGGTGCCCACCAATCCACTCTATCATTTCCTTCCTCAGCAATGTATGGGGGAAAAATCAGATGAAAAAGAATTTGACAGCCAAGTGAAAGGCAGTTTAAGGGAGTAAAAGCAAAGGCCACACATGGAAGCAGAGGCAAACAAAAGATTCATTCTCTGCTTCCCATCAGAGGGCAACATCAGATGGCCTCGATGCTGTGGGAGCACTGCCCAGCAGCGCCCAAACACTGGCAGGCTCTTTCTGACTGCCAGTGCCAAGCCCAGCACTCTGTGGGAAAATTCCATCTCAGCCAGACCCAGCTCAAGGGTCGTCAAACACTGGTAGAGGTTGCCCAGAGGAGCTGTGGAGTCTCCACCGCTGGAGTTACTCAAAACTTGACTGGAAACATCCCCAGGCAACCTGGTCTGGCTGACCCTGCTCTGAGCAGGGAGCTGGACCAGGTCATCTCCTGATGTGTGCTCCTGTCTCAACTGTGTTTGTGTCTTAGATAGAAAATCCTATTGAGAAATGGTGAATAGATAATCAAGCAGAGTATAATGTTAGCACATACTTCAGCAATAGCTGGAGAGTACGGTAAAATATTTCCTCCCTGCTAAAGAAGAAATGTATTTAAATGTTTTTCTTTTAATAGAAAACCTCTACAGAATGTGACAGAGGAACTGTTGACTCTATCAAAATGCTTGATTGGTAGAGAAAATACAAAAAGCTGAGTCAGATTCTGCTCTACATCCATCTTTTTCATGCTCTCAAAAGCTTTGGGACGGCATTCATTTTGATTTAACTTTAGTGAGGGAAGTCTAAATAATTAGCTGAGCCACCGTATACCAAAATCTCTTGCAAAGTTTGGTTTTAGATATAGTTTTTCTGGCTGAAGTCAATGCCTCAACCCACTACTCAGATTAAGTGATTTTTCCATCCTTTAAATAATATTCTTTAGCTATTCAGCAAAGAGGAAATCTGAGTTTTTAAACTTCAGCCATCTTTTAATCTGAATATTTATAGATACTGAATTACCTTTGGCAACAGTACCTTTTTGCAAATGAAGAAAGTGAGACTTTCATGGCTAAATTTCATAAAGTTTTGACCTTTTCCCTGAATTAATTATAACTATTAGATCAACCCCAAATTATTTGTCTGTTATTCAATTCTTAAATCTGAGACATTTGCACCAAACATACCAAGGTCACAGGAAATCCAAGCTAACTTTGTTCTACACTCTGGTTTCTTTTCTTTATCCACATTAGCTCTCTGAAAATAAAAGCACAATATAGCAAGCTAAGCACATTTTAAAACCTGCCCTAACCTTTCAGACAAAGAACTGTCATGCAGCAGAACAAAGTTGTAATTTGGAGGAGAAGAGAATATTAGGGTTCACAGTTCTAAGATATTTTTGGCCTATTCAGAGATCTACCATTTTTTTGAAAAATATTAATTTTTTTTTTGTACTTTTGAAAACCACAGTCACAGGTTGGGATGTATTTTGGAAGGATCCAAAACCCAGGTGAAATGGAACAATGGAAAAAAATTCACCTGGCACAATTCCCTTGAAGTCAAAGAAGACATGGCATTTTCCACCTGCTGAGAGTATGACCCAATATTAACAAATACAAGATATGCAAACATTATTTCTCAGATGCAAATAGGTTTAGATGAGCATATGATTCTGCCAGAAACATGGCAATATAAACATACATCCATATTAAAGTATAAAACGCTAGAAGACATTTATTGAGACAATGGAGAAAGAAAAAGGAAAATCTCAGAACACAAACACAGTTAATAAGGCAACTTCATAATATAATGGCCAGATTTATTTTTCCTATTAATTTATCCTCTAGTTACTGGCTGACTTAATTTTTCCTAGTGGAGAGCTTTTCCTTCATGACTTCTTTCTTTTGGAACTGATTTGAAGTTCACTAATTTGAAAAACAAACACTAGCTTGACAATTCATAAATATTCCCTCAGAGTTATTCCTAGTTCAATATGTGCTGAACTTTGCAATGTTTATCAGATGTTAAAATTGATAAAAAAGTGATGATTAGAGCGATGATGGCATTACACACACACAACAAATGTGCTTTTTCAATGAATAAACATAGTGTGCATTCACCTAAATGCATACGGGTGTGTGTATAGGTTATTTTATACAGTATTCCACGTGCAGTTAAGAACTCAGTGTTCAGCATAACCTATTTCTGAGGCTGTCAACCAACAGACCTCAGTTTGAACACAGTGCACTGAAATTCTGTGGAATGGTATTTAAAAGAAACCTTTCCCTCCGACAGCCTGTCTGCTCTTTGTGTCACTGCCACTACCCTGAGATGTGCTTCATTTGAAGCACGGAAAAGAGGAAGGAAAAACCCCCTCCAAATATTTTGATTTACAGCGAGGAAATAGACTGTCGTGTTGGAGTCTCTGATAGCTCCATGGAAGGCACACGGCTGGGGATATGAAGAGGCTCATTTGTTTATGGCACCAGCCCAAGCCACAAGAAAAGGGAGGGTCCAGAAGAGGTTGGAGTATTTCATGACTGGCTCTGTCTTGTGCACACTTTTTCCCCTACATAAAACCTTAAATGATACACTTAAAAACCACGAGACAAGAAATATTGAAGAGGAAAGCACAGTGCTTTGACACACCAATGAATTAGCTTCTTATCTGCACAATGGCTGCACCACTTTCAGCAAGGAATGTAAATTCCAGCGAGGCAGCAGCAGGATCCTGTGGCCCGACAAGGTAGTGTAGCTACAGATGAAAATGCTGAGGAAGTTCAAAGCCACCTGAGGAAGGGTTTCTTAGCAACAGACCAGATCATGAACCAAAGGAAAAGAATGTGATATAGCTATTTTTAATGTTACAAACCAAACTGAGATATTAAGGCCCTTGCATTTTTGCTGAAATGAAATGCTGGTGCTTTATTACATTTAAAGATTTTACTGTGTCTGTCTTGCAATCATCCCCAGCATGCAGATGTGTAAGCAAGAATAAACCTCAAGAATAGCTAGTGTGCTACAAATAAATCATTTCACTCTATTGATTAGTCTTCACAGAAGAAGCTGTAAGGGAGAGAATTCAAATCACTGGCAATTATAAGAGTCCAAATAAAACCTGATTCATAACAGAGAAATCTCTTAGCAACTTATCCAGAGAAAACCCCTGAATTGTACAGGTTTGGCTTGTAATGCTGTGAGACAAAGGGCCAGAGGGGCAATTCATTTTCATTGGTGACAACCCAAAAATGGAGCAGTTCTGCAATAACTTTTCTAGCAATTGGGAAATTAGTGCAACCTGCCAGTGTGTGTGTGTATCTGTGTATGTGTGTTGAATTAATCTGGTCCTGAAGCATTCAGGGGGTGTTTATATTATCCATTCCACTATTTAGTCTGAGGAGGTAAGAAATAAAGAAATAAAAATGAATAAAAAAGATGTGGATGGAGTGCAGTGAATGCCTGTTTGCTGAGATCACCAGAATTAAAGGGACTGAGAATAGCAGATTGAAAAGCAGGTTAAAAATACCCAAATAACCTTTTTTTTTTTAGGGAGATATTTTAATGCAAATTGTTTCATAAAACACACAGAGCTTTTTAAAATGAGCTTTTCTGTTCCAAGTTTATGTGATTTTTTTCCAGCAGCGTACTTTTTCATTGCCTCTGAAGTATCTTCTGTTTCTGAAAACTGAGGAGAAGCCTTCAGAGTTGGTTTTTTCCCAGTGATCTCTTCTAGCTCACAGTTTCTTTGGCTCACCCCTTAAGGCCTGCTGCCCCTGACTCACGGTATTGCACTGGCACTGAGTTGTTGGACCACAGACAGCTGGGGAATGAAGAACTGCAGAGTCCCATAGCCCTGCCTTCCTTGCCTTCCTCCAAGGCGGGATGCAATCTCTGAGTGAGAGAAAGTGAAGTTGAGCAAAGTAAGAGTTGCTTGGAGAGTCCTGAGTGCCACTGACCTCTCCTGAGCCCCTGGGATAACGAGTGAAGGCAGACCCAGGCCTCCAGCAGACCTGCTCCAGGACACTGAGCTGTTTTTTGGCTCCAAATGAGCTTCTTCAGCATCTGGGAAAGCACAGCAGGACCCTAACAACAGGATCACAAATGTCCTTTCTCTCTAACAATCCAAACCAAATCCTGGCTAAACCCACCAAGATTTTTGCTTATTAAAGCCCATTCTAGGTCTGGTTTCTCTAATTCAAATCATCTCTCATTAATCTAAAACTAATTCTGGCATGGATGCAGAGAGGCAATTTATGCTACTGTTCAAAATTAACATTCAGTGGTATTAATGAGTAATATAGGTCAAAGGGGATTAAACTGGCAGTATATTTGCTTTAAAATTTTGTTTTCTGTCACCACTGGGATCCCAAAATTCTGTTCCTCATTAAAAAATTCTATATATAATTTCTACAATTTTTTTTTTTGTGCTCACATAAAAGTTTTTATCTTACTGTCTTCTAATAGCATGGACAACTTCACATTCTTGAAGTCCAAATCTGTCAGACCCAAGGCACAAAAGGGGAAGGTGACTTTGGAAGCTTACACAGGTTGCAGCTGCTGCAGTGATTTGGACATCAGAGAAATACCAAGCATCAAGAAAGGAAAGATTTTCAGATGTGTACAGTTTTGATAAATCTGCATGATAGCTGGCAGAAACATTAGTGACAGAAAGTTGTCCCAGAAAGAAAATCTGCATTTGTGCAACTCTGGAAAATTCCATATAGAAAGAACTTTGCATAGCATACAAAATTTCAAAGATCAATAAATATAATTTATTGCAGAATTTTGAACATTCATTGTCTGAAAAGAGACACACTCAAAGTTCCAATGGATGCTTGAACAAGGAAAATGCCTTTACTAAAAAGAGAGGAAAAAATTCTGTGAGAAACGTTTGAACTTTTAACAGTAAATAAAGTTTTTGTTAAAATCTGGGATTTAATTTTAACCCAATTTGTGTTAAAAAAGAACAGACTGATTTGTAGGGACATACTTCCAAAAGTAAAACAAATTCTTATAAAGGGAATACCAAGGGAGGAAGAAGATTTGAGGGATTTTCTTCCTTTCTCACAGGAAACTACCTTGGGAATCTCTTAGTTCTTCCCTTTTCCTAAAAAGAACAAGCAGAAGGCATTTTTGCCTCTCAGACTTCCTCTGAACAGTTTCTCTCAAGCAAACATTTCTGCATATTTGTCTTTGAAGATGAACAACCAGTTCCTTGCAGTGTTTAATAGGTGTTCTGAAAATAGTCAGTGTTCCTCAAAATGGATTTTAAAATACTTTGGATGAATGTCACTTTGAGATTAAAAAAAAAAAAAAAAAAAAAAGAGGGTGGTTTTTGTCAAATGATAATCACTATATTTAAGGTTATAAGTGTTTAGGCAGCAAGTAGGATAGACAGACAATTGTCTTTAACAGAACTTGACATGGGAAGTTAGAAGGTGTAGGCTTTAGTACAATCCTCACAGCTGAAACACTGAATCAGCTGGGTTTCAGTAACAGGTGCTCATCAAGCCCTGTTTTAGTTTCTGGAGCTTTTTTTCCATGACAAACCCCCATTTTCAAATTAGAGACTATTAGGGAAACTGTCAAAATATCTTTTCTAAGACTTTGCATGCATGATGTCAGTCTGTGCTGTGAGTATTAAGAAATTTAAAAGCAACTGAAAAAGGGTGGGAAGAAATTCTTGGTTTAGTCTGTAAATACCAAGTGCTTCACCTGTAGCCTGAGATTAAATGCAACTGAATGTGAAAGCAATGAATCCTCAGACTCTGTGTGTTGATACAAGTGAAAGAAAACTTTTATTCCTGATTATGCAAAATGTATTCATTATTTACTTTAGGTGTATATATGGTTCCATTGGCTCCTCCTCCTTTGTATCCACTGTATTTTAACATATAATGGTTTTATAATTTAGTAATTAGGATCTTAAATTTGCTTTAAGTACTTAAACTATGCCTTCACTCTCTAAAGTTTCAGCCTACTGAGCAGCACAGGAGAGGTTAATTTTTAGAAGACTTTCCTTCACTTTTGTTTTGCTTCTTGCATTAAGTGTACTTCTTGGCTTGAGAAGATTTTTTGTTTTGGGTGCATTAAAAATGTGGCAGCACTGGCAAAAAGAGAAATGGAGAGAGGAAAAAACTGTAAAGAATGAAGAAGGTGAAGCAAAACCTGTACAAAACATATTACAGAGCTTTTTCACCTTCCAGACTAGGATTTCTTAGAGGAGAAAGGTTACAAAGAGAACCTTTAGCATAAATGTCTCAGCTCACCAGTTGGTAAGACAGACAATTCATCTTGATAATATTAGAAGAAGTAATTTTTATGTCTCATATTCAATGAGGAAATACACTAAAATCAAAAAGCTACAATGAGAATGATAAAATTGAAATAACCTAACTACTTATTGCACAAAAGAAGAAAAATTAGATCCTCTGCTATTCTGAAAACTGCAGGTATACACAGTGAGGTCTGAACTTTGAACATTGACTCTTGTTCAGCAGTTATTGTATTGTACTTCTTTATTTTTAAACTCAGAGAAGATGAAAACTTCCCCAAGGCTTCTTTCAGGAATTGTGCCCTCAGTGAGAATCAGAGGCTCTGCTCTTCCTCTCTGTGCAGGTCCCTGTGCCCTACAACAGAACCAATAATTTTAGAGCTCATTGCAGGACTCAGTTAACATTTTGGGCAGCTGCTTTGGCTCCTGGATGAGGCAATTTGATATTAATTTGACAATCTGCAATTTATATCTGAAATTCAGAGAGGGAGAAATGGGTACTTCTGAAGCTTTAGGTTCAAGACATGCTTGAGAATGGCTTTTATACTTCAGAGATTCATTTTACACCTAATTTTAACTACCTAAAACTTTGATGTCAAGCTGCATTTCTAGAAATATTTAAAAATGGAAGCAGAAAAGTTCCTGTGGGGGAATTCACCCCGCATTAGCACAATGTTAGGGAGGCCCTTGAGAAACTTTGGTCACCTTTGGTTGACCTTGTGGAGGAGCCATGGGCAGTGCCTCCTGATGAGGCAGAGCTGGTATCTGCCTTCCAGGTGTGCATCCAAAGCACCCAACAGCAAATGGGTTCTTGTTCAGACTCAGGCTAGTCCAAAATCTCTTCCCCATCCTAAAATGCATCACACCAAGTCCTCAGGACATGCTGCTCTTGCCCTGCTGTGGTGAATTTTCTGGAAGATGCTCTTCTTTCTTCGCTACAGGGAGAGTACACTCAAAGCATTTCCACATGCCTAAAGTTAGGTGAAATTAATGCTGTTTTGTACTGGAACAGCCTCCATTTGCCAACATTTGTTTGTACTGCAAGACTCATTTTTTTCCTTCCTTTTAGCCTGGAGGAAGGTTAGAAATGGTATGATTGGAATGAGATTAACTGAAGACAAGCTGGGAAGCTTTTTACAGTGTTTTTGCTTTTGCTCTTACTTCTAAGAAAAAAAAATCTGCCATTCAAACCATAATGAAAGTATGAGAGGGACAATTTTCAAAGGCAGAAAACCAAATATCAGTGAATTTCACTAAAAGCTGCATATCTGTTCTTCAGATATTTTAAACTCTTTATTTAAACACATTATCAGTCAAGCTAAAAGGTGTGTGTGAAGTGTTGAAGAAAGAGGTAATAGCGTTACCTGCTATTTGCTTCATTTTTAGATGAAGAAATCCATACTCTCTACTGACAAATAACGAAACCAAACAAATCCAAAGCAACCCACCAGGCTTCTGTCTGGTACCCTGTGAAACTGAAAGTGAATCTCTATTAGACTACCTGTGATATTCATAATAAGCACAACGAAAACTGAGACATTTAGACTTCTGATTTGCCTCAATGGAATTTCTTATATGAACATTTTCAGACTGGATTATAAAACTTTCAATCATATTGCACTCCAGAAGGAAATAGGTCCTACTTATGGAAAACTGTTTTCTTAATGCATGACACTCTGAAGGTGGAAACAGTAGATAAACACTACCTTAATGTAATACCACAGTAGAATCCCTTCGATTTTGTTGAGTGCATTTTGACCTGGTCCATTATGGGCTTATGAAACATTGATTGTTTAAAACTCGGATATCTCAAAGCAAAATGAACAAGCTTGTTTGGGTCTCCTAATTTTAGTAATAATAACTGTTATTCACTTGCTACATAATTTATGTTAAAATTTGTCAACCCACATGGTAGAATTTTTAAATCATCTTGATGAGAGGAAAAAAAATAAAAAAGAAGCCAGCCTTTTTCTGGAGAGTATCAGAAGAGTCCTGATAGAATCTGGATTCCTGAAGAGACTGTGGATAGAAGGAAGATCCCCTCTTCCCTTGCTTCACTTGGGTACAGTGCCTGCCTGGCCAGGCAGCAGAAATTCTCCATCACAGGACAGGCCAGGAAATGAAGGATATCCCCAGAGAGCAAAGGTGCTCTTGTCTGCTTTCCTTGCTGCTTTCCCTTCTTTGATAGATTTCTTCAAACTCAAAGCCCGTTCTCCTTTTCTATCAAAAGCTTTTGCATTAGGGATTTTTACTTCTCTTTCCCAACATTTTGGAGCAAGCATATGGAGAAATGTATCACTCTAACTTATATCTGTATAAAGAAGTAAGGAGAAACATCAGTGAAGTTAAGGATGGTAAAAAACCTGAAACTAAAATAGAGCATTTGAAGTCTGTCAACTAGAAGTCAGGTGCATTGACCTTCTGCCGCTATAATGACCTCTTTGCTCAATGTTGACCTACCATTTTTTGTCAGGAGATAGGGAAGGCAAGGAGGAGGAAAAGTACCTGGAACACTGTAAACAGGGTAAAATCCTCTGTTTTTCTTCTATTCAATCGACCCAGCAGTGAGGAAGAGCTGTGGGAAGCACATAAACTACCATTACAGACAAAGTGTCATTGTGCTATCATCAGCCTCTCTGTGGTCTATTAATCAGTAAGCCAGATAAAAATTTCTGTGTGTGCAATAAAACACAAAATACAGCTTACTTATTTCTAGTATTTTTATGTAACTACAAGGAAAAACTGTGTTACCCTAATTAATGTTTCTCTTTATCATGTATTTATGTGAAAAGGAATAAAAAATAGTCCATTGAGATTTTCTTCTTTCTGTATCAGCTCTGCTTTCTGTGCAGATTGGCATTCTCTGGAGAGAGAGAATATTTTCTGCCCCTCACCTTGCACAGTGAATTTTAGTTATTGTGGTAATAAATAATACTATATTCTTAAAGGGATGTAGTGATGTAGGGTGCACACATGGGTGATGCACAATGACACAAAGGAATACCCAGGCAGGCCTGAAGTGTGGTGTTATCATCAGGGATAATTCCATGAGCAAACAAAACCCCCACAGGACGCACGGTCTGCAGTGCAGAAACCACCAGCCCTGCATGCAAAATGAAATTAAAGAGACAAGTGCAGAACAGCCCTCCCAAAACAATGAACTAGAGAGGATCCTGCTATGCCTGACAAATGGAATGAAGTCACAATAATTCTGACAAATTCATACTACCCTTCATTTGCATGTGCTTCAGGAGCAGATATAATAATGGTTAATGAAAACAGGAGTTGAAATGACCCTAACATTGTAGCCTGCCCAGAGTCTAACCAAACACTGAATTAATATGGAACAACGGTGACTAAATGGATTATTTAAATCTTCATGTCTTAGAAAGAAATTACAAATTCAAAGTAATCACGGAGCAGTGTAATAATTAATTTTGTGAATTTTGAATGCACTCATCTTTGCAAGCTACAGAAGCCAAAAAATTATGGTCAACTGATTCACTATGGTATCAGCTATGGTTGTTGTGATAGGACCTAATGAACAACCAGCTGTGTGTGTGACTGTCTTTGTGCTAGGCAGGATGCAAACAACTAGCTGGATATGTGCCTCTCCAGCAGGACTCCAACCCATGGTAACCCAATGGATGCAACTTTGGATTCTGCCATTCCATTGTCCAGAACAGCTAGCAATGAATGGCAGCAAATATAATAATTCCAAGGGTAGGTGAGGTGTTGCCAGGCATTTCCCCCTCTTTTAATCTTGGCAGAGGGGCAGAAATGGATAGGGAAGAAGCAGAATAATTATCAGAGAAATGTTAAGTGAAATGCATTGGAAAAGACTGGTAAGACAAGAAAGTGAGGAAGAGAACAAAAAGTCAGATGCAGGATTTGTCTCAGGTGGTGGAGGTAAGAGAAAGGCTGGAAAAAAGAGATCAGAACAATGGTCATGGAAACCACCAGGTCTAGCCAGAGACTGATGAAGTAGTAAAAAATTAGCATCTGGACTGTCTCTTTTCTCATCTATTTCCTTTCTCTTCCAAGAAAAGCCCCATGCAAAGAGGCCCTAGGACTCAGATAAGAATCCCTTTTATGAGCAGGTCCTTCAGCTAATGATCACAGGCCTCATTCTTAACAGCATGGAGTCCCCAAGGCTTCTATTTAAAGACAGCAGGAGAAGCAAATGCTTAGTAGTTCCAAAAAAAAAAAAAAAAAAAAGCGGTCAGATTCTGTTCTTTCAGAGTATCCACTGCAGAAATTAATCTGAATTCTCTTGCTGATAGTTTAATATCAGAATTTTTAATGGACTTTGAAAATAATCTTGGTATTATTTCTTCCCTTTTAGCTGCTTTGTAGCTCATGGTCCCACTCAAGTTTTTTAGACTGTCATCTTTAATTTTTTTTTCCTTTTCTTCAGCACGGTATCACTATCATTACAGCAGAATTGCCAGATACCTGCAATAAAATATTTCAAGCCAGGAAGAGAAACAACCCTCTGAAGAATGCATATGGGCTGAATATTTTCTTTGGTCAGTAACTCTGTTATTCTCTGAGAACCCTTTCACGACTTCTGGAATAAATTTGTCCTTTCTGTGCTGAGTGCCTGCTGTCAGACTGTCCAAGTACCTCTGCAGACACCTCCAGCATTGAAGGTTTCCAGGATTTCCCATTAACAGCCTTCTCTATGGTTTGCCATCTCATGCAGCAAATTTTCTTAGCTGTCCAAGTCCAAAGAGAGAATGTCAGAAATGGAGTCCCATCTTTTTTCTCCTTTTCAATGAAATAACTTCATGCCTTTGCACTTGTATTCCCATGGGTGTCATAATTTGTAATATTGTTCCATCTCCTCCTAATTTACAAAATTATCAAATAATGGAGAGGATTACTTACTTGGACTGCATTGGCCTGGGTATGTGAAATGCCCAAAGTCAGAGACCGCTGAAATAAAAAGAAGGCTGAGTTCTCAATGTTTTGTAGATTATTTTGGTGTAAAAGAATATGTTAACAAAATTGAACTTGTCAGGTTTTGTTTGAGGATCTGCCGTGCTACAATGATCTGTCAACACAGCCTTGATCTAAAAATGTTAGATTTTTGATTCTAACAAATTGACACTTCACTGTTCAGCTTCAACTGTCTCCTTAGATGCTTTTGACACTGAGTTTTTAATTACTCACATCAGTTTCTAAATCCAACATTTATGCATGAAGTAGCAACTTATCTCAATAGAGAAAGGAACCATGCTTCAATATCCAATTTCCACTGGTGTCTGGGAGACCAGAATTCCACCCAGAATCTCCAGCTCCTCTAAAATAGATAAATGCATAGTTATATCCCGGACAGTTTCTTTCACTATTGCCAAAGATACCAGACATTGTTTATTGTATAATTTTGCCAGCTGTTTACAACTACCAATTTTTAAACAATCAGGATGATACTTCTCACTTTGGCATTCTGTTGTAAGATTTTTGTTTGCTTGTTTTGTGGCAAAGATAGGGGAGCAATCTTCAGGGAGAAAAAGCCCAAAGAAGCACATGACCACACACAGCTTCCTCTTCTGAGAAAATCAGTGGTTGCATAACTTCATCTCACTCATATTAAAATTTCTGGGATCTTTTCCTTTGGTGACTTCCCCATTGGTAACTTTTGGTTGCCAGGTTCAAGTTTCTGCCCTAAAAGAGGAGGGACTGGTGCTGTGACTCAGATGGCAAACCAAACCCACTAAAAGGGGGAATGCCTCTTGTATTGCCCATGGCCCCATGTTTGCCTCAGACAGTGTAAAAGAGAAAATATTTTTATTCAGACTCAAGTGAAAGGAACAGAAGCTCAGGTCAAAGCAGACAAACAGTGGATTAGTTCTTTAAGTTGGAAAATACTGGTCCTGAGAAAAAATTAGGAAAAACAGAAGCAAATATCAACATGGACAAAGTATTTAATAGCTATATAAAGCCTAAAATAACTATTCTATCACACCAAAAATCAATGTAAGGTTATCCTATTAATGCTCACAGGGCCCAAAAAAACCACTGTAAAAACTATCTGCTTTCTGGACCAATCAAATGAAGACATATTTCTCAGCAGAAGTGCTCAAAGGCTTAAATAAAAGAAGCACAACATTCAGAAGAACTGATCAAACCCAGCATTGGCTCATCTGAACACCATCAAAGCTAAGGTCACATCAAACTTACTTACATGTGTATATTGCATGATCTCAGACATCAGCCTTAAAAGAGTACTCTGCTCCAATCTGCATGTTTTCAGGTTGCTCATGAGACAAATTTTGGACTCTACTTGTAATTCCCTCAGAGCTGTTACCTGAAATTGCTGATTTCAAACACTCTTCTTTGGAAATACATCTGGAAATACATCTGGGATGCAAATTCTGGCAGTTTTTGTGATGCCTTAAAAAATAGTCATGGTAAGTGGACATGTGCTAGAAAACACTAAATGAATGAACTTTACTCTGTAAATCAGGACAGAAACACAATTTTCTGAAACCCATGAAAAAATGAAAAAAACCCACCAGACTTGTAAACATCACCAAATTACTGAAGTCTTACAAATAATGTATGCTTCCTACATCCAGAGCTTTTAAATCTCTCTATTCACATAATGAAACTGCAGTATATGATCATCCCATGTGATTATGGAATAAAATATGATCATCTGAATGTAAGTCCCAAAAGCAGGGAAGCAAAATAGGAAATATTTCTTCCCTTCTCAGTCTTTCACAAGACCTCATGACTTCCAGACACTTTTGTGCTTGGGAAGAGGAATTTATGGTTAGTTAATATTAGAGATCAACAGCCCTCACACAGTTCTCCTTTTAAAATGGATGATGGCTGCTGCTAAATTATAGTAACAAGAGACAAAAAGAAGGTTTGGGCCAATTTATTATAATAATTTCTCTTATTTCATGATAAACATTCTATGTCTTGATGCCATAGAGAAGAGCCATTTATTTCCTTTGTCTGAGCTGAACCTGAATGTTCTGATCTCTCACTGCAAAAGCACTGCCCCATAGATTGCAATGTAATGTTCATGAAAGACCCTCAGTAACATCTGTGCAGCTGTTTAATTGCTCATTTGCCAGCATGGAAAAAACCCAGTGTCAAAAAATTCCATCTAAAATGCAAACTTCAAAATGCTCTAAATCAGATGATAATCATCTTTACTGATGCTTAAAGTGCAATAATTTTTATCCAGACAGCAATGACATTATGCAAAATAACATGAACTTGGGAGTACTTGAAAGAAAGAATTACATGAATGTGAAAAGCTACAAGAACTGTTAGAAATGCACACAGACCATCATCTCACACCACAAATAGGAGCCAGAATGACAATACCATAAATTAAAACAACCCTGAAGCAAAAACTAACAGCCAGGAAATGAGAAACAGATTTAAAACAGAGAACAGAAACCAGAAAGCATGACCACTAATGAGATTTTGCACAACACTTACAGTTACAAAAGAGGTGACAAATGATAGCAGAGATACAGTTTTAATAAGGAAGTACAAATTATATTTCCTGTTTATGCTGTCTTTCACCTTGCATAGGCACCTAGTAATTGGAAAGGGGGCATACATTCAGTAATCTCTCACTTTAGAGGGGTGGAAAGCTGGGAATGGCATGAAAATCCAATTGCAAAACAGCTCACAGCTGGAAAGTGGAGGGAAAAAAGCAGGCTGATATAACCTGCAGAATTAAAATAATGTTATAATGCATAAAGTGATGCCCAGCCAGCATAGGAATAATGACTTCAACTCAGATTACAGCAGCCAATTTAGTGTAAATATACTGCATGCTAATGTAGTGTCACACTCATTTCCTCTCCCCCTCGTGCTGCTCGTATTGAAGGCAGGATTCCCATATTTCTGCCCAGGATTTCTGCCCAGATAATGCGAACGCAGGGAAATTGATGCATCTGGGATCCCTCAGAGCGACTGCACACATGAAATACAGATAACCTGTTTGTGAGAAAAGTCAGGCCTGCTGCACATGTTCCATTAAGCCCAGATCTTGTGGAGCCCAGTCATGCACAGAGCCCCATTTCAGCACGTGTGCTGTGGGGCCAATGCACCCGAGCTCTGAGTGTCTGTGCTCCTTTGGTGGTCTGCACAAGAGCTGTGGATGCATCCAGAGCTGTGACATCTCCACAGCCTTCCCAGAGCAAGGAACAAACCCTGGGCAAGGAGTCCAAGCCCTCACAGAGGCCATATACAGGGAAATTTGGGCATAGGCAGGGCAAGTTACAGGCAGTTGATCTCCAGACTAGGGCAGCCAGAAAGTAATTTTGCAAAAGTCACATCTAGATAAGTCTGGTGAAGCAGCTAGAATACAAAATGAGAAATTAGCAGTCTATTAAATAATTAGAAAAAAAATATACAACCACAGGATGTGAACAGAAGTCTTGAATGACATGAATTCTATGTAATCTACCAATACTATGGGCATAGTTTAATATTGCTCAGTCTGAATTGAATCTTTTAATCTGTCAGCTAAGAAAAAAGAGAATGCTCTTGCAACATAAGTTTTCTTATTCTTAGGAAGCATGGTGCATTGGAGTTTCATATCACTGCACAGAGTCTCCCAAAATGCAACCATTTATGCCCTTATTTTATTTTCTTCTGCTATCCTAGTGTCTCAGAACTATTGCTGCAGTTTTATAATGGATAATGAAGATGCACTTCATGAACAACATGAAAAAACACCTATATGGAAGATTCCACTCAATGTGAAATAAACCCATTAAAAAATATCATAAATATACAACAAATACATAAAACAAAATTAATAAATTTATGCCTTATTGAAAGTATGTAATAGAGTCATATAAGAAGTCATAAGTGGGATCAAAATACTTATTATTCTTTAGGAAAAGGAAAGACATTTATGCAATCAGGTGCTAATACTGAATCACATACTCAGAAGCTTTTTCTTTAGGTCAGTTAAACTAAATTCATTCCAGTGCAATACTACCTTCATTTCAGTTGTATCAGGGCTTAATGAACCCAATTACAGTACATAATTAAATGGTATATATGACAACAGATGATTTTTTGGAGTACCTTCTCTTTTTCTTTGCCTGTACATTGTGAATACTTTACAGGAATCAAAAGGCAAGGACTCCTGACTGAGAAAAAGCTTAAATATATGCTTAGCTTGACTCATGTATAAACTCATGATAACAATGGAATTTTTCCCTCTGTCTTCCCAGATGAGATAATTTCCTAGAGAGAATCCTTCTTTACATGTTGCAAAACCTTTTTAGAACAGAAAACCCATACTTAATGCCATAAATCTGTGTTTCCTCAATCACATACTGTACCAAACTTTTCTTCCAAATTAGCAATCCCACAACTGACCTTCTGGCACAAAACTACATGCTTTTGCTATCCCAAATTTCTATCTCTACCTTCAGAAGGTCTTTGCTATGTCTTTTAATATAAACACGCCTGCATTTTGTCAAAAGTTGATCTTTAGGACTAATGTCTAACCTGAATTATTTTACAGCAATACATAATACTGACTCAGAAAATGGATGGCAGCAGATGTTTAGCAGGCACAGAAATCTTCCTAAAAAGCAGAGAGCATGGACTATATGTGTATTGTTCTGCTAGCTCAGGACTCCTGCTTGCAATGTGGCTAATGTCCTTGGCCAGGAATGTGGCCCTCTCCATGTCCTGCAGGCTGGCTTTGGCAGAGCAGAGTCTGGCTCCTCTCCTGGAGAAAATTGTGAAAACTTGGAGAAACAAGTGCTTGCTTGGGCAATTTCTGTTCCTGTAGGGATACACCCATCCTAAGCTTTGAGATGCTCCCAACTACCCTACCATGCTTCTTCCACCTCCAAAATATCCTCAGCTCTGGTGTAACTACTCTGGATGTGTTGCAGCCAGACCATGAGAGAGAGGAATATATAGAAAAACAGTTCATGCTTGGAGCAGCAGCTTAAGTCTATATATTTACTGCCACCATAAAATCCTAATTAAATGCCAAACACTGCAATATGCATGAGTTTGGATAGAGTTAGAGACACTGAGGCACACTTTCACTCTCCTCTCATGATGCAGTGACTGGACTTTATGCATTAAGTTGGATGACATATTCAGTCCCAGCAGAGGAACTGTCTAGGGACTCTGAGTTCTCAGAGTGTTATTTTAAACTAAAACTAAAACAAATAAAACAATTTAATACCATTAGCATTATAAAAGAAAATATTACTTAAGTGCTGTCCTTAACAAAGCTTCTTTATGCAGTTCACACTTGGTTTAGAACTGACATCTCAAAGAACACTCCATATTTTATCCTCACTCGTCACCACCGTCTACGAATAATAAAATTCTTACACGTGTGCGTATTCCACAAGAAGGTTGTGACTGAATTCAGGCTCTGTGCTTCACACCTAGCCAATGAAATTGAAGCCAGGAGTAGGAAAAGGTCTCTGGGAGGTTCCCACTCCCACTCTGAGGAGGAATGTCCATGGCTGCTGGGGAATGTGTTCTGATGCTGCTTACAAGCACTGCCAGCAGTCACGATCCCACATCCTCCCCCCGCAGCCACTTTGTTTCTCTCTCTGTTGCAACTTAAACCCATTTTTTCTTTGCCCTTTCCCTGGCACGTCTTGACAACAATTTATTCTTTTCCTGTTTGCAGCAGCCTTTTTAGAGATTCGAGGTCTGTCTTCACATCTTTCTTAAAGGTGTTTTCTTCCAGACTGCGCTGGTCTCAGAACTGACACTGAGCACCAGGTGAGGTTTCAAGCAGCATCCACTGAAGTCAGAGATTATTTTGCTTGCCAGCATTGCTCCTATTTTCACAAAACACCCTGTGCTATTTGCTTTTCAAAGGAAAAGTCTACAAACTGGCAGTAGATGACAGAAAATGAAGTTCTATGAAGTGCAATGATTGCTCCCATATTTTGCCCAAGCTGGTCCTTGCAGAAATACTGTGTTTGTGTTTTGCTTTTATTTGTTTGAAAGAACAGCATAAGCAGAGGTATATTCCCTGCATGGATTGTCTCCTGCTTGCAAGAAATGCGATGAATTTGCCTGACTTTGCAGATGTTGAATTCTACTTCTCTATTATACATCAAAAACCTTTTCTTTCAGTCATACTGCCAAAGACTGAGCAGAGCCACAGCCATTCTGCCTGGATTAATGTATGCTGTATTCCTCTTCCACCACAGCAGGGTGCCTCTAAGAGATGTCTCTGGTCTGTCCCCAGAGAGCAAAAGGATGTGTCTGTATGGATTAGCACGTGGAAATTCACAGTGTATGGGTTTCCAGACATGCAGCAACCTGTTCACCTCCAAAAGCCTCCAAAGTTGAAGAGCTGCCTGAATTAAATTCTCTTCTGTTGTCTGTCCTTAGCTAGGGGGACTTCTGCCCTCTCACTCTTCCTTGCCTTGTCAAAGTGTAAACCTAGATGGCAAGGAGTGAACAGCCCAGGCAGCACACTGTGACCTCAGCATCAGCACAGGAGTCACTCCCAAGGGATGCTCCACCTGGCATAGCACCCTCCTCACTGGAATGCCTTCAGAAATTGTCTTGGAGCTTGTATTTCATCCCTAAGGCAGCATTCTGAGGTCAGCATGTCCCTGGAGGGCCATCGCTTGGCAAAGTCTCTGACTTCTCATGGACTTTTCCAGCTTCAGAGCTGAATGTGGCCCCAAGTGAAGATGAGTCCAGAGAGGCTTACAGCATCACACTAATGGAAATATCTTCTCTGGAATTCTCAGCTGCTCAAATACATTCCAAATCCAGCCCTATGGTAATGTTCGTGTGGAGAAACAGAAGGTTATAAATAATCTGTCCTGCATTATCTAGGGAAAATATGGAATTTTCTGCACTTAATATATATTTTTTTGGGTAGAAAGCAAACAAACAAACTAACAGACAAGCAAACTAACAAACCAAACAAGAAACAAACAAACAAAAATATTTTAATTGGTCAAAAAATACATTTAAACTGGTTCTTGGATTCAAAAAGAGTTATTGCAAACCAGTTCTTCCCACAGCACTTATCAACATTCTCAAGCCTATAACCAAAAATGTGTATTACATTTCA
Source organism: Camarhynchus parvulus (assembly GCF_901933205.1). Taxonomy (NCBI): domain Eukaryota; kingdom Metazoa; phylum Chordata; class Aves; order Passeriformes; family Thraupidae; genus Camarhynchus; species Camarhynchus parvulus. Next base: position 104,054,541 of record NC_044571.1, read on the forward strand.
TCTGATGGGATCTTTTAAAGAGATAGAGGGCTGCTAAACAGTTTGAGCTTATCAATCTGTCAAGTACAGAACATCAAAGCCTGTAAATATTTGTAAAAGCAACTTTTAAACCACAAAGGGTATTAAATATACAAGAGACATGGAAGATAGTGGCAACAGGAAACAGGAAGCAATGGAAGAGCAGAAATCCATCTAATGGTATATATACAATCATTTCTACTGTACTTGGAGCATTTAGGCGGACTGTTTCTTCTCCAAGTTGCAATCAAGTCAGTTCTAATTACTTTAATTTTCAGTTTTTCATTTTAGATTTCCTGCTTACACAAGATCCCAAATTTCAGACGTAATAGAGTGACCCCCTACATAATTTTAGAACTGCCTTCTTACAGGGAAAATGGACAACATATCTGCAGACATTAGTGCACCACACCTGTGTTCATAAAGCGTTCTCCACATTTTTTTATTTCTCTACAGTCATAACATGGAGGTGAGGGAGGGAAATATTGGAAAGCAAACCTTCTCATCTTGACTTCACTCCTACACCTAAGAGTCACCACATCTAGCTGCTTTTGAAGCTTCAGGTTTCTGGATTTTCCATTTATTACATCCGTAATGGTTATCTGGATTTGGGACTTCTGATCTAGGCTTTTTCTCCACTCTGAAGTTGTCTTTATGAATTGGATTTTCACACATATTATCCTATTCTTTGTTACACACCAAACAGAACAAAATATGTAACAGAATCACCCATAATCCCAGCTACATGTCTGTGTTACACAAGTGTCAGGTTTTGGTGTATGAGATGGTTTGTTCCTGGCCTGCTGTAATTGCACTCTGTCGCTGTAAATTCCCTTAATCCTCAGAGTGAGACTTGTTGTACAGTATAGTGTTTGCAGAAGGAAAACAAAATTCTGAAACATCTGAATTACAAACATTAGAAGTCTCAAGCCTAGCACCTTGAGAAATCCCGTATCTTGTGCTGTGGGGAGGGTAATACAGATTGCAGGAACTGATGGCAATGTGGGAGAGGACCTAGTCAGCAGGAGGTTGACCAAGTGATTGATGCTGCTCAAGATCTCCAGAGTTCATAAAGCAGCAACAGTCAAATCTGTCTTGGTCAAATTTGCATAGTGCTTTCTGTTTGTTCCCAGCAAAAAGATATTGGAGACAAAATATTTGAAGTAAATTTAATCCTTACTCAAAATCAGCATTAGCATAATATCCCAGCACTCAGACTGTGCCTCCAGGCAGGGTGATGAGTGAAGGGTACAGAATATAAATTGCACACTCCCCATCTTGGAGACTGTCTTTTGAAGGAGAGGTCACAGCATTTGTGCAGGTAAATATTCCAGGAGAGCTACTTTGCTGACATGTTTTGTGTCTGCATCGAGTGTGTCAGATAAAACTTGATTACATATGCCTTCCCTGTGCAAATGGTAGTCCTTCCTCTCTCATCCTTCTCTGAATGATTACCAGCTCTTTTTGCAGAGTCTGCAGTAGATAATAATTCTATGCTTGGGGGACTCCAATAGCGGTATTAGTTTCATTTTTAAGTGCTTATTTCTTTGAAATATCTTTTTTAATCAGGGAGAATACTAAACAGAGCCCTTCTTCAAACTGTATTGGTTTGTGATCTAATGCACACCTAGTTTGAGCATCTCTGCTGCACAACAGATGACATTTCTGTGTCAACTTTTATGAACTTTTCTTGCAAATACCCTCCTGAGTTCATTACAGTATTAAGGCAGAGAATGGAGAAAATTCCTGTTTATCCCAGGAATACCCAAAGATGTGCATTTATCAGTTGTGTGTTCCTCTGCCTTTTTTTCCTTTCTGCAATACTTTTACAGTGTTATGACTCGCCCTTACATTTCCTCTCAGCTTTTCTGTCTTTTTCTTCAATGTGAGTTGGATTATTTTGAATTAATATGACCATAGCTGCAGAGCTTTCATTGCATACTTTTCCTCAGAGCCTGGAGGCCTATTATTTAGGATGAGGTTGCTTTTAACCTCACCATTTTCTCCTGCTTGGTACTAACTTCACAGAAGTGCCTGCTTTTAATTGCAAGACTTCTGCTGTTTCCATACCAAGCTGCAGACACTGGAGTTCTCTACTCTGCAACGTGACTGTCTGTTCCTTTTCTGCTTGCTGGCTTCAGGCAACAAACACACGAGAATTTCAATTGTATTTTCACGTAATTTTCGTCTGTCTCATCGTTCCAATGTTTCAGACATTAGTTTTAAGACCATATGTTTCTTACAGAGCATAAATACCTTAATTAAGATGTAGGCTTAAAACAATCCCTAAATAGTTTGAAGAGGTCTGAACAGATTTTTTTAATTTAGGCAGAACTTCAAGATTTTTTTTGCTAAAAGCTCTCAGGTTTTGTATATCATAAAAAAGTAATCAGACTACATCTCCTTGAAGATTTTATTTTAGACACTGCTTTTAATCTGTTGGCACAGAACTGAATGAAAGAACGTTTTCTGAGAAAATGCTGCTCAGTAGAACTGCAGAGTTTTCCACATTACAACGTGTCACAACCATGGCTGAGAGAAGCTGTTGTTACCATATGAGCACATGGTTTCTTTCTCAATTTGATGCCTTGCTTCTTAATAATACATACCTTCTTTTGTTGATTTTTTTGTTTGTTTTCCCCCTCCTCTTTCTTGCTGTCCACGTCACTAGACAGCATTATTAGGTCTGATTGAAACTGTGAATTATGAATTGTGAAGTTCATAAAATAGATTTTTGCCTAAGCAGTAGTACAGGTTGCAAGACCTGCAGGAATTTCTCAGAAGTTATTGGGAAGATAAGAAGTCAAAATGCTGTCAGACAAGCTTAACTACATGGAGATGTGAACAGGAGCTAATCTATGACAGGGAGGCTGAAAGGTAGAAAAGTGTGATCTATTCCTGGCACAATTTAGAAAAAAACCAACAATTTTCTTCAACTATTTGCTAACGGGAGAGTGAACTGTGAAGATCTGTCAGATACTCAGTGAGTTTTTTACAAAGACAAAACTGACAGAGTTTTTAAGAGGTAAAATGAAGTCCCAGTTAAAGAAATATATGTCACAAAAAAGAGTGAAAACAAATGGAGTCTGACATGGTCCAAGTGAAATGGAGACGTGGTCCAAGGGAGTCAGGCTCTCTAGGTTAATCCACACAGCAAGCAAATGGTCAGGTGTGTGAGCTAGATCAAGTGTGACCCCATGAATCTGAGCTCAGAGATGATTCTTAGGTTTTTCATTTTGGTGGTAAGCTGAAGCTCACTTACAAATTAACATACCCAAATTATTGTCCCATTATACTTTAAAAGTTCTTCCTCATTACAAAATAGACAACAGTCTAAAAAAGCCAGAAATGTTTTGAAAATAAGACTTCAATAATTATCCTGTTCACAATGTATTTAAATAGAATAAAACCTTTTAAAGAGCTATTTCAACATTTCTTTGAAGTGTGACACTGTGAATCAATTGGATGGCATAGTGCTAACAACCACCTGTTTTCCTAGAGGCTATTGCCATTTATCTGATGGCCCCAGGATTTTCAGCTCAGTTTCCTCATGTCTCGTCTCATACACTGCATTTTATGTGGCCTAAGTAGGGAAAAATAATTCATGTGAGTCCTTTTGTGGGCTGAAGTTCTTAGTAATGCCCTGTGGCAGGTTGCCCAATATGTGCATTTGCAGAGCCATCTGCTACCTGCAGTTCAACAGAGAACATGACTTGGCTAAAATGATTACTTTCTGCACAGAGACGTGCTCATACAATTTTTACTGGCTGTTCTGAGGTTTCAGGAACATATATTTTTTTAGTCCTTGAAGAAACTAATTCATTCACCACACCCTTTTCTATTGGGAGCTGCCTGGCCACATGTTTTCTTAGGATTTGCATCAAAATTAAATATCCAACAGTAACCACCTGCAGTCTCCACATATGTGTGGTTCATGGTCAAGTATTTAATAAATTCAGTTCCATAAGGAAAAAAAAGAAAATCTGTGCTACTTGTATTTGCTGCCTCTATGCTAAAAGGCAAATATATCTAGTTCAGACTAGTACTTAAATATCCCAGAGGCGACAAGCAGCTCTTTATATGAATGACACTTGACTTATGTTTGAAGAATATTTGGACTTTGACTTGGAAGCACTTAGACATAAAAAGGAAGAGATTCATTTTGAACAGATTACAGAAGCCATGTGTGACAGAGTAGAACAAATGTTAAGCACTTATTTTGAACATAATTGAGAAGGGCATTACTAGTATTTTATGCACAAAGCTTGCATAAACAGAAAAACATATCCAGTAGCTCCTACCTTAACAGGTGTCCCACAAAGTATGTCAGATTGGTGGCCAAAGAAGGTAAGTGAAATACTTAGGTGAATGGGATGCCATGGAATAATCCACTCCCTCATTTTGCTCTGAACTTAGGCTGTAATTCTTCTACCAAATAGCGTCAGTAACAAAGACTGAGTTTGAAGCCTAGAATTCCACTGCAAAATTTCAGAACAGTTTGTGTCTGTACTATAACCAAACCCAGGAAAAAGGAAGTATCCAGTCCTACACCCTGTCTTTGTAAAGTTCAGTCCACCAAATCACTGCACTATGCATTTTTTTTACTGTCCTCAAAAGAACAAAGCTATCACAGAGCTTCACCACCTCTCATCTCTCTGGTCTGCTCATCCAGCTAAACACAAGGTATCATACAGCTAAGCTGCCATTAGTTTCAGATCCAGAGTTGCTGTGTTAATGGTTGCTTTTCTGCCAAGCCATCCCCCTTTGCTGCCTTGGTCTTTAATGTTGATTAGAGCTCAGCTGAACACCTCATCTCTGGCTGGTCCAGCAGTGAGAGCCTGCTAAATAAAAAAGACCAAACCTCTGAACCCAGATTTTGCTTTTCCTGGGTAGCAAAAATTGTTGTCCTGAGGCCAAGAATAAAATTGGTTAAACTAGAAGGGGTAGGCTTGTTGTCTTTCTGGGGATTGCTGCTAATTCTGACTCTAGCTGAAGTGATCCTGCATGCCCTGGCCTATGGTAGCAGAAGGATGCTCACTTTTCCAAGACTCCAGGAGTGAGGCAGGAAGAAGCAGGTTCATGGTTGCCCTTCTGCAGAGGCTTTCCTTGAATCCATCTCCTTTTGCACATCTCAGCAATTCCAACACTGGTGCTTACTGGGCTCAGCAAAAGTGTTGAGGTCTATTCAGCAACTGCTTTGAAATTGGTAACTTTGTTAGCTGTATGTCTTAGGCCACCAGAAGATCTCCCATACATGAGAGATCTCATGAGCAATCAATGCCCAGCAGTCTGTTCAAGCCCTAAATAAGCAAAGAATAAGTAAACTCAGAAATGGTTTTTTTAGATGCTTCTGAGTATCTGAATTGATCAGCTGTCAGATTTGGTAAGAGGAGGGAGCCCTAATTTCTAAAGCACAGACAATGGGTCTCAGACCAAGTTAAACCCTACAAGTTCCTTGGAAGTTGCAACTCCCTCAGTATCACCTGTTTTGAAATTGAGGCGTAGTGTAGTTGCATTTTTTCTCTTGAAGCAAGGACACCTATTGATAAAGAAGGGAAATCAACCACTGGGACAAAGCCAGAGACTGACTCCAGAATGTGTCTATTCAGCAGTAATTTATGAGAATGATTCAAGAATGGAATTGTGATCTAAACTTATTAGGAAATGCTATTGGGTTTTTATTCTGTGCTAAGGTGATGCTTTCTGGTTACCAAAGTCACCCCACACTCAGGACAGTCCACGGACTGGACTGGCTGTTATTTAAATGATGACATAAGCCTGTGAAGTGTAATAGCCCTAATGGGCAACAGGAATGAGTGTGGAGGGTAGGGAGAATTGATCAGCTGGTGGGATACCAGTAAATACAAAGTGCTTAATCACAGACAGACTCAGCACCTTGATCTCCCAATCAATAGTGCTTGCAGGTTCAGAGCACATGAGGAAACCTTGGGTTTAAAGAGAAGATAAAAGGTGTTCTCTCTCTGTTATTTCTGTAATGTTCTATACTTATATATCCTATTTCATCCTAGCAGTCCAAAGGCTTTTGCAATTTTTTAAACGAAGCAAACACTTCACCCATTTCAGAAAAAGATTATACAGCTGCTCAGTAGCCAAGAGCACCCTAGGTCTGGGAATAAAGAGGGCATCATACCTCCTTGTAATGCTGTGATTAGAGAAAAACAGATTTTGATGTTTAAACCTAAACAAGTACCTAATTGAGATGGAGGTTAATTACCCATACCCTGGAAGGAATTGTACAAAGTTTCTGAATGGGCATGGCACCAACATGTACTGTGAGAGATGCCACCTTTAACATGTGTCATTATCTTCAGTAATCAGGAGCACAGTAAAACCTGCAACTGGCCTAGGGAGAAATTATAGAAAGAGGCACAGTTTGATTTTTCCTTTAGGCTAGAGAGAGAAAAAAAAGGAAGAATAAAACTCATACACAAGGCTTATGTTTCAGCCAGCAACCACTGAGCTGTCCCTGCTGTGAACTGATAACTGAGACTGATAATAAATGTAGCCTGACTCTATCAGCTGTACAGACTTATTGTGCTCAGCTGAAAATAGAAATAAAATCAAATAGTGCCAAGGAAGGACCAAAAGAGATTCTCAGAATACTGAGACCCCTGTGAACTTTGGCCATTTGGTTAATAGAAATCTTGGATGCAGACCATCTCAGGACAGGCTTGAAAAACATAAATCCTGACTAACGTTGTGCTAGCTTAAGTCTCAGGGTTTTAATTTCATATCTGTAAATGTTATTTGTCGACTTCAGGACTGGAAAAAATAAATATTGAAGCAATACTGCAATGTAGTATTCAGCTTGAAATGCTCCACTAGAAAACAGAGGGGGGGTTTATATTTCTGTGATTATTTTTTATGATTTACCTTTACTCTGTTGTTGTCATATATTGTTACAGATTTTGGCAAGCAGCAAGCAGCTTACCCTTAGTAATTGAAAGATATTTTCCAACTTTAAGCTGGCTGCCTGCTGCCACATCTGATCTTGTGCTGCTGCTTGTGCTCGAGAAACGAAAGGGCTGGGAGACAAAGAGCCACAGCCATCTTGGAGCTGGGCTTCAGGAAGCTGCTGGGGAAGTGGGAATTCTTACAACAGCCTGTCCCATCTCAAGTCACTCCTCTGTAGCTTAACACTTCTTCTCAGAGCCAATAACAAAGCTACGGGAGATTTCAACAATGGCAAGTTCACAATTCCCCCAAGGCGGAAAAACAAGAAAAGCAATTAATTTCTTCTCTCAACTGCTTCTTTTTTTTTTTCTAAATCTTCATCTGAGTGTGTTCCTACAGGTCTCCTGCAGCTGCTTCTCCCATTATCCCCCATTGTACCATTTGCCATTTTCCACAGGTTTGTGCTCTTATCAACAATCACCAAACATTTTCCATCTCTGCTCCATGAAAATCCTCATAACCACATTCTATTCCTACATGTGGTGAAAAAGCTGCGTTGCTGAGTGCAACATTACACATGACATCTCCAGAGCCTTTGGAGCTTTGAGGGGCAATCTGATGGCATCATTGAGGGCATTCGAGGCATGAGATACCTTCAGAGCCAAGGCAAAGGAAAATGTTAAGACTGAGACTGGGAAAAATAGAAAAACTTAACAAAAATAGTGGCTATAAACAAACAAACAGACTAAAATTAGAGGTAAAAACAGAGGGAAAAAAAGCAAAAGAGGAAACCATTCTTTTACCATGGAAACTGTTGGTGCTACATATAGATAAAGGTCTGACAGCTTTTCCTTTTTAAACCCCTATTTACAGGGATTATGTAGCTCAGATGTGGAAAGTCTCTGAAACATTGCTTACAAGGTGTCAGGAAAGAAGCCTTAAAAATAAATTTAACTCTTTCATTCTTAAGTATAAAACTATAAATGCTAACTAATTTTAAGAGCTATGAAAAAAAAAAGCCAGAACACTGCCTTAATTCTAAGTTAGATTTTTAGACTAATTATTTAAAAATTCTATCCACCATATCTACAGATAATTCCATCTATTCAGATTCTTCATGAGTTCAAAATTTAGCTATTTTTAATTAAAGAGGTGGAAATAGACAGACATCCAGTTGTATTTTTCTTTTTGGGCACTATACATTTTTTGAAGATGGAAGAGGAAGGTAAGATGAAGTTCCTTAGCCAGTAGCAGGGTGTTTCTAGGCAAGGAAGACTCTCAGACTATCAAACTTGTAAGTGATCTTAGATTATTGCATCCTCAAAGTAATGTAAAACCTCTCTGAAGCAGGAGTTGGTATCTTCTTCTTGGCTGGATGAAAACAACTTCCAGAAGTCAGCTCTTACAAGTGGTCAAAGCTCCTGGTTTAAATTTGCCACCTGCAAATATTTTGCAGTATTTTCTTCAAAATAGCTATTTCTGCAAATATTGCTCTAAATAGACTCACTCTTCCAATGGGCTGTTTACAAAGAATAAATAAAAAGTGTATATTAGAGCAGAGCAAATAAAAGTTGTTTCTGTTTGCAAACCTGTTGGCTACAGCAGGTTCACTTTTCTATCATCACTTTTCTATCCCGAAGGTTTTAAACTTCAGTTTTATGGGAGCTTTGCAGGTAGTCCCTTTGCTCTGTTTGCTTTTTAGTCACTCATGCCACATTTTTAGCAAGCGATGACTGTGTAAAAATATTTATATTTCTATGAAATTCAATGTGTTCACAAGCAGATTTAAATGTTCATGGGCACACCTGGTGGTGGAGAGCATAGAAAAGATTACTTAGGCATCAGGAGTTAGAGTTTTGCCATCAAAACATCACCAAACCAAATGGACTCAAAATATTTAAAACCTTGGAATCCACATACTTGGGCATAAAAACAAATCTTTTCTCATTCCTTAGAAAAAACCTGAGGATGAAAACAGACTGCTGAAATAAAAGTAGTAATTTTCCTCCAGGTTTTTATTTGTTTCAATCTAACCAGTGTTTCAGTGCATCAGCGACCATTTGGAACCAGAAAATACTTTAAAAATGCAATTTTGTATTCCTAATACTGTGGTATAAGATGCTCTGATAAGACACAAACTACCAACATCTAGGTCATCAGAGAGAGGAGAAAGTGCTTTCTGCATGGATTGGAAGCATTGAACTTTCCATGAGCGGTTCCAGCTTCAAATGCTGTTCAAACCTGTCTGCGTTGGAATCAGCCAGCTGTGGTGCAAGAGGTGCTCATTTCTTGATGGAGATGTGCCAAGGCATATGAAACTGGGAAAAACTGCTCTTTGCAGTACAGGCTTTGGCTTAGGGTGCTGCTGAGCATGTCACAGCGATTAAAAAGAGGGGAAAGTGCACTGAACTGGCAGATGTCAGTGGTTCAGTGCCCGCACTGGCCGGGATTTGCTCTCTGAGGACGAGCTGGCAGATCCTGGGATCACTGCAGGCAGAGATGCCTCTGCACAGAGCAGTGCTGGAGAAAGAGCACAGCAGCAGGAGGGTAAGGAATTGGGCAGGTTTAGAGATTTGGGCCTATAGGTTGTTAGAATATATTCTTCTACTCTTTTCTGTTGGATTGCTCATCCTCAATGATGGAAAAGAAAGGATACAGGACGTCACAGAGTCACAGAATCAACTATGTTGGAAAAGACCTTTGAGACTGTCAAGTCCAACCTATGACCTAAAACCGTCTTGTAGGCTAAACCATGGCACTGAGTGCCACATCCAGTGCCACATCCACTCTTATCTCTCTCTTTGAATGACCACATTCACACCTTCCTCGGGAGGGGACCTCCGCTGATAACAGACTATTGAATATTGGTACATGACTGATAAGAACTGTAACATCCCATTGTGAGATGCTCCGCCCAGAGGGAGGAGCCAAGCACTGCTACCCCATATACTCCAAGATTCTGAAATTGCAGTTTCAGTTTATTTCTCCTCGAAATTCCCCAGAAGAACAGCAGCTACCTTTTCCTCCTAAATCTTCAAAAGAAGACTACATCCTTCTCTACAAAACCCCCTTGCTCCAACAGAATCACACCTGATACTTCAGAAGACTGCAGCCACATTTTCAATCAGACTGCCACCAGCACCCTAACCAACAAAGTGTCAAGTTAAGTTCTGACTCTGTCAGTGTTGTTCCAGTAGACTGTATTGTTTATTTTATTCTTTTTATTTCTTCCCTATTAAAGAACTGTTATTGCCTGCTCACATATCTTTGCCTGAGAGCCCCTTAATTTAAAATTGTAGCAATTCGGAAGAGTGAAGAGGGTTTACATTCTCAATTTCAAGAGAAGCTCCTGCCTTCCTTAGCAAACTCCTGTCTTTCCAAACCAAGACACTGGGTCTGATCCCTTGGCCATCCTGTGGGTGTTCTATGATAGCGCTCAAGATAATCTATTTGATGACTTGTCATGTGTCCAGTTCAGGCTGACAGGACAGGCCTGGAGTTTCCCAGATCCTCCTTCAAGCTTTCTTGTGGATGGAAGTCACATTGCCCAGCTTCCAGGAATCTAGAACCTCCCTGGTTCACCAAGACTGAAATTAAATTATGGAGAGCAACTTGGTGAAAAAACAAACAACTTTTAAAAAAGCAACTTTTAAGAAAACCCCTTGTCATTTCTATTCCCAGAGTAGTTTCTGCTCCACAAATAAAGTAGACGTACAAAGCTCAAACTCTGTAATTCATGCTACTTACTTGTTTGTGCTGAACTACTGGATAAAATTTCTTCATTATTTTCATAACTCATAGGTGTCTGGACAGGTGAGGGCTTATATAAATGTCATTGACTTTAATTTTCAAAAAGAAAACCCCCCTCACACAAACACAACCCTCTTCCAAGAAAAGGGGAAATGAGTGGTCTATTTCCTTAAACTTGAGCCATGATGCAAAACTGCCATGATCAAGGTAGATGCAAGTTTTGGGATGGAACATAATTCCAGAAAAAAATCAGCAGCTTAAATCCAAAAAAACAAAATTAATTCCACTGATAAAATTCTGTCTTGTAAATGTATCTCACCCTTTTTTCCTCTCTGGCTTCATGCCTTCATCTGCTGTAGAAATCACAGCATATACAAGAATGAAGAATCTGGGAAAGATGTGTTCTTTAACTGCAACAGATACTTATAACTGCAGATACATATATGACTTTTCCCAATGTGTTTATGCTGTGTGACTTTGCAATTTATAAAAAATTGGGGGTCCCTGAGAGAAATTCTGAATAAAAGCCTGACTGTTTGCCTGTGCTGTTTTGACACAAGTTAAGTGTCAAATGTATTTTAAGTCATCTGAGTCACTGCACATACAGTTTGCAAAACTTACAGCCATAAAACAATATAACAATTTGATTGGCAGCACGCTTTTGAATGTAATTAATACAACAAAAATAAAACATAAAGAACTGTGATTGATTCTGTGTGTGCATGTCTTCATGCTCGAGACAAGAATAACACTACACCCCAAGAGTAAAAAAATCTACTATTCACAATATTGGTTATCCAACTTCACCAGAATATAATTGGTCCTCAGGGAGTACAACACAGAGAAATGAATAAAATTCATAGAAGAATAGAAAGTGAGAATAAGAAGTTTAAAAATGCAATTATTTTATGATATCTAAAACAATGCTTGTTGAAGACAACTCTTCTTAATTTGTTTTGATGAAAATAGAAAATGATATTTCAAATCTATTTGTTGTAAACATGACTATCCATGGAAAAAAAGAGAAAAATTTAAAAAAGGCTGAGACTTTTCTATAGATACTCCCACTACTTCTGAAAAGACAGAAGTAGTTTCTATTTACTATTTTCAATTGCAAAGAGAACAAAACCATCTGAGCAGTCCAGTTTTTTATATTCAGTGTTTCTATGGATGCTTAAGGACTACATGGATGGCAACAGGCAGTAGGTTCATTTTTACATATACCTTCAAGATATTGAAGGACTGGACTGAAAGATGATTTGGGTGAATACCTTCCAGAAGGTGAGTTTCAGAAACTGATGAGATGTCATGTGACAGGTAACAACCTGCTCCAAAGCTCCATTCCTGAGTTTCTTGTCCCTGGGATTTTAAGATTACATGTTTGTGCTGGTGGCATGCATTTTAAAAGACTATCATCATCCCTGTTGCTGCTGCGCTGCTCCTGCCAGGCCCTACACAACAAAGAGACTTTTTGTGCACAAGGGAGTTCATAATTAACTCAGTGATGAGAGGCAGCAAGCAGATATGATGAAAAGAAGGAGCAGCAGAGAGAACTGCCATGTTTCTGCACAAGGGACAAGTGGCACCCACCACAGGCAGAGCACCCAACGCTTCTGCCCAGTCTTTCATGGGTGTTTCCAAGCAGGCAGGTCTGAATGAGAGATCCAAGTGAAAATAAAGCACCACCTTTAGTGCTTTTTGCAGATTCTACAAGATTTCCCCTCCCTTAGTCCAGCTTCAATCTCCCTGGGGATTGAGGACATTCCCTGGGTACCTGATGGGGAACAAATCCACATGTGAGAGAAGGGGCAGGATAGGAAGAACAGCAAAGGTCATTCCCAGGATAAGACAAGGGAAAGAAGCACAGGACAGAAACAAGAGTTGTAACAGAGAGAAAACTTCTGCAAAAGGGAAGACAAAGCAGATCAGGATGAGTCTGCAGTTCTGGAACTGAATTGCTAAGTTGAAAAACACATTCTGTGTAAAATACCTTTTGATGGTGCCATGAGTAGGTAGCACCATGAACAATGAGTCTAAAGGCCTTTGCCTGGTTGAACAGATATGGAAATCTCTACAGTTCAAAGCCAAACAATATTGTTTACTTTTTATCTGGTCTGAAAAGTATAAGGAGTTATGTTTAGAAGTACATAGAGGGATTACTATGCCACAGGCTTAAAAATTAGGAAAAAATCAAAATCCCAAGGTTGTCTGTGCGACATCATGCCAGCCCCTGGAAGCAGATGTGATGGTTCCTTCTAAGATCCCAGAGAATTTTTGTCTTGCCTTGTCATGACTTCTGCTGGATCCTCTCTGTCACCCATCTGTGTGGCCTCACAAGTGCTCAGATTGAGAGAAAAACAAAGACATTTAAGAATTTTTCACTATGAAAGGAGCTAAGGGGGTGCTGCAAAATATTCCTTTGAGGTAAATGTTATCACTTTAACAAATTATCTGCAGGTATCTCATGTTCTGCTATTTAAAGTAAGATAAGTGCAAACACTCATCCTGATACCTTAATTAAAAAACTCAAAGTGTTATGCTTTTCCTCAAAACGGATGACACTCACTTGATTACTGTAAGCATAACCACACTCAGCTTTAACCACAACAAATTATCCATCACTCCACATCTTATGCTGTTAATGGCAATGTAAGTACAATCTTCAAAAGCATCCAATAATGGCAGGCTAAAGGCTGTTTCAGTTCTTGTCCAAAAATAGCAGAAAACTACCTTTCATATCATTCCAAGGACTCTGCACTTTCTAGAAAATGTATATCTTACTCTTATCTGCAGCTTGTCAGACAAAAGCCGTATGTCTTAGAAGTCCTAATACGCCCTGTGCTTCAGGCAGGCTGGGTTTTCCAAACATTTAGTGGGAGCTTATTATTTTGAATTATATTTCTTAGCCCTGAAATGTAAAATTCCCTATAATATACTTTGGTGTTATGGTGTGGTATTGACAGAAAATATTAAAAAAGGGAAATGTAACTGGTGGATGCAGTGTGGAGCTTCTCCTGAAAGGCCTAACAAGCAACGGATGTCCTAATGGCACAAAAACAATAGAGATTAAATAAAGGCCCATGTTCTTGTCCTAGAAAGGACAAAATAGAGACTATTTCTAGTATTAGCTGTTCAAATAATCAGGCACCAAAGGAGCACAGGGACTACCATGCTGAGAAAGACCAAGGAATAATAATACCAAGCTTTGCTTTTCTACCAGTGGTATACACAAGATATTTAGGGTGAATAATCAAGCCCCAAATGACACACACTCTAATTGTGGATTATACAGGGTCAGAAGGTGGTTTCTCTTGACCTCGGCTACCCTGCTTGTGCTGTGAAATATGAAGAAACTCTGTAATTTTCACTTTGATGACTATAACAGCAGTTTGCACCCTCATTTATATTTAGCCTTCTGTATTAGCTGATACAATCTCCTGGTAACAGGATTAAAAGGCACTGAAATACACAAATAGATCATTAGGGACAAATTACATTTGTAACTAATGTGATTCTCAAGGCTCGAAACTGATAACTATCAGATGGTGGCAGGCAAAGAAACCCCAAGAAAATCCCTTAAAAACCATGGCTGAACTTGCAATTAAGATGAAACTAAATTTATTCCGAGTCAGCAGTATTTTCATTGCCTTGGCTTTCCCTGCAAGGGGCATGCCCAGTCCCTCCAGGATCACAGGGTAATGCTGTATTCCCCTTGAAGCCAAAGGGGAATTCCCTTCTGAGAGTCTGTGCCATAGGCCCAGGTGAGGAGGCAGCAGCAGCTCCATTCCTTCCCCGTTGATCTGGCCCCAGAGCTCTTTTTCCCTGGCTTTACTGTACCAGCCAGCCAGCCCTTTGCAACTTGGCTCCCACTCCAAGCCCCTAGCTAGAGGTGGTTTCACAAGTTCTCCCATAACCTCCCATGTTCAACATGTTACTGCTGTCCCATGCCAGCTTTTTGCTAAAATCTTTGTTTTCTGAACTTGTGTTTCCTCTCCCCACACTTCTTTTCCTTTTTATTTTAGGCTCCCCTTCATGAGGAGCTTTTTCAGAAGCTTTCCCCAAACAATTTTGTTGATAAAGCTGTCCTTCCTAGTTCTTCTTCCAGTTGAGAGAATAATCACTGCTGTCTGCGGATTCCATTAGGTACACTCAGGTTGCTCTTTCCATGAACATCTCTCAGCCTTAGATTTCTCTGCAATCTGCTTTTATTGTTATTTTAGATTCCACCTCCTGAATGGCTGCTTTGGGCTAGTGGACACATTTTTTTCAGCTTTCATTCTAAAAAAAAACCAACTCAGGTATCTGTGGGCTGGGTAACAAAACCACCAAAAGATTCATTTGGGAAAGGAAAACAGGGGAAGGCAATTTTGGAGCAAGAGTTACCAAGCACAATCACACAATATGGATGGAAAAATCTAAAAAGTTTAGTGGCCACATTCCCATCTCTAATTGACTATGTTTTTTACAAGCATGCAGCTGTTTCAATATATAAAAGCAAAATATAAAAGCAAATAACATCACTGGGAAGTTGAAAAAGGATCATGAACCTCCCACCCTATTATATACTAGACTCCTGAAGAAAATGTACTGAGAAAAACCCCATACATATTTAGTAATATTTTACTGGTTATATTCTTTAGATTTTTATTTTTATTTTCATTAGATCCAGATGCCCAACCATGAAGAGATGAAATCATCTTTCCTGACACAGCACTTTAGGCAGGTTAGGGGTGACAGTTTGTGCAAATTGAAAACTTTATTATACTTTGGTCATTTCACATCAAACTTATGACATATATAATTTATAATAAGTGGAAAAATATACTTCTATATAATAAATTAGAAAGTAACAGAGGTTAATAGAAATCTGCATGCTCCAAAAGACAATGAACTGGAACTCATCTCATACATTGACATTGCATGTAAGTGTTTAGTGAATTCATGTTCTCTAGGCATTCCAAAGCCATATCACCTGCAGAGAGAACACACTCATGCCTCAAATAAACCCCTGAATGTCCAGGAACTCTGCAGTCTTCTGATCTCTGACTTCTTATAAATTAGCCTGTCTGAAAACTGGATGTAGTAATCAAAATGACCAAGAAAATGAATTTCTAACACCAACAAACATGAGTGCATGCTGCACAGTGTCAAGGCTTGGCTGATGCTAAGACACTTCCCAGACATTCCCCAGATCACTTGAATTGCTAAACCACTCTAGAACACCTGGTCAAGGACCAGAGTGTTCAGAGAGTGAAAACTCTTCCTGGCCCAAGCAGGAACATGCATGGTCATGTTTTAATAATCCAGAAGAACAAGTTGCTCAGAACTGACTGCTTGTGTTCTGGACAGTGACCATGTTTGTGGTAGGAAAACTAGATCATAGTCAAAATCTCTTCAGCACAGTGAAGAGTAGCACAGAATAACAAAATTGCTTGCAATTAATTTCTTTTTTTTTCATTCTAATGGAATTCCTTGTTCAAAGGTACCAGATATTGATTCTCACTGTGTATTTATCCTTCTTACAAAAAAGGGATGCTGTCTGAAGCACCGAAGACACCAAGAAGGAATTTAAAATCAACTAATTCAAATTAATTCAAACTGCCAGCCACTGTGTGTTTTTATGACTGCTGTGCATTGCCAGGCATCTCCTAGATTTCAAAGCCATGATATTGCTTATAAGTGTATAAACAACACAGAGGTAAGGGGCAAGTGACTTCTTATGATGCTTCCAGGTTTCATGCAAGCATTTTTTCTTCTCTTGGTGCCGTTCCACAGCTCTCACTTGCAGCTGGACTAAGAGGACGGCTGCACTGAGTTGCATTTCAACTATTCCACCATGAGAATTCTACCATGTTTTGCCATGCAGCCAGAGATAGCTGGTCAAGGATGTCATTTCACACACATTCACACATGCAGGCACACATTGTTGACTTAGAGCAGCTTTAACTGAAGTGACAACTGGGTGTGGGGGGAAAGTTACATTTGCTTTAAAGCAGGGGGAAAGGAATTAAACATCAAAAAGTTGGAAGCCCATTCGGTTTCAAGCCATTGTTTCACACATTCTCACAAAAAATTGTTAGATGGAAACACAACAGATGTGAAAAAAAAAAATAAAAAAAATCTGCCCTTACTGGCTGTGTTTGCAACCAGTTTTTGTTTGAGGTATGTTTAATATAGCTCTTGTGCTGTTTCATGGTGATGATATTTCCCTCTAAGGTAACATGTCAGGAATTGATAAGTTTGTTTCAAATTCTATATAATTAAAGCAGTAAATAGAATACTGACATGTCTGTGAGCTGGAACACCATTTAATAGATAAGTATGTGTGGGGCTGTGCTATGAAAAACACACACAGGATAAGCCAGAGGTCAGCAAGGTCCTCTGCTTTCAGTGAAATTACCTTTTTACTCTAAATCATGCATCAGCATTAAAATTGCAGGAAGAAAGCACCCCTCCTCCCTCCAGCACTGAGACAGATGGAATAGACCTCCAGCTGGATCCTTTTCAATGTTTTTCTGGATGGAACTGATATCTCCAGAAATTAAAAGCTGTATCTACTTTTTTTTTTATTTTGCTCATGTGGTAAGTATGCTAATTGGATGAAACAAGCACAGACAGTTGCAAACCCATTGCTACAAGATTTACTGTTTAATACCCACTCTAGCCATGAAAATGATTCAGTTTGTGTTAGAAAAGAGAAGCCAAGGAGAAAGGTCATTATATTGTGTCTGCAGCTTTCTCTCCTAATATGTGATTCTCATTTCTCAGTAAAGGGAAAATCAATACTCCTCTAAGTTGCCTTGGATTCAGAAAAGATAGAGGTTTTACTCACTGTGTGGTAGTGATTTAGAATGTCCATGATGTTTGTCATGCAATGCTAGTTTTTACAAAGCTCTGAACTTCATTTTGACATTTTTAATTGTGCCATTGAGCCTTGTCTAAAATTGCAAAATAGAAACACTTTAAGTGCAATGATATTTTAGTGGAAATTTAGCTCTCTCCATTATGAGCTGCCTCTTAACACCATACTGTTCTCCCCAGCTTTGATTTAGGTGAGAGATTTTTCCCTCAAAGCTGGAAGATTAAAGGCAGCCATGGCATCCAGGATTTGTGACAATAACAAAAGAAGTACAGATCAGTTTCATACATTTATGAGGGTTTAGGTACCAAGAAGCTACATTTGTAGCAGAGACACACAAGTAGTTTGCTTCCTTTTTTTCTTTTTTAGGCTTATGACCATGTTCTCAACCATTTAGGCAGAAAAGGCTCAGAAAAAGAGCAAGGCATTACTGGAAATGATAAGGAAATACGACCAAGTTTTAGGTTCATTATAGCATATTGAGAAATGTTACTTATATTCTAGAAAAACCCAGCAAACTGTGACAAAGCTGGACACAAAGGAACAATGAGAAGGAACAACGGAGACAGGTACTGTGCAGTAGGAGCTCTTACTGCCACATGTGAAGGAGTAACTGGGATCACTGTAAGAAAAAGCCTGGAGTCAGCAGCTGGAGGTACAATCACTCTCTAAGTCAGCACGTAACACATTCCAGCTGTAGTCTCCTACAAAGAGTGAACAAAGAGAAGATGAGGACGTTTCTCACAAGAACAAACCTCTTGAAAAACAAAATTCCTTAGGCTTAAAGAGATCAGTATCATCCCTGACATCACAAGCTCAGTGTTCAGCACTAAACCCACAGGCCTCATGTCTTTGCCATGCTGTTTCCATCTAGACAAGCACATTTAAACAGGTATGCAAACCTCTCTCTGAGCATGTGTTGGTTGGAGAGCCCTGATGCTCTGTGCACCCAAGGAGAAGCTAACCCCATTCTGGAGGGCTGTTCCTTCCTGCAGTTGCTGGGCCAAGCCATGATAGGGGCTGAACAAGGCCCTGCATGAAAATTATTATTCACCACTTAAGGGGGAGTTCAGATCTGGATCCAAATTCTGATCCTCACTCATCAGCCCACAACAACAGGATTTCCTTAATTTCAGTCTCAGATTTCAAGTTATGTATTACCTCTTCCCATACTTCTTGTATTTTTTCCCTCTTTTTTTATTTTTTAATTTAGAACACAGAATTTTAAGTAGATATATGTCTAAAAAAAAAAAAAGCAAAAACCAACAAACCAACCCAAAAAATTGCCGTTGCCAGCTGCTCCTTTCCCCTCACCATCACTCACTAAAGACACCATCTGGGAATGACTAGCAACCAGAGCAGGGAGTGAGCAGTCCATATGTTAAAATTTAAAATTTGACAGCCCTATTCTGGCCTTTCCATCACCCACTATTTTTCTGTTTTAAAGTTTCAGGATGATAACTAGTCTCTTCAACATTTGCAAGGACTAAACCATTTTTTTTTTCATTGTGGATAGATCTTTATTTTAGGTTAAATCTTTCATTTAAGCTGAAATCCATAAAATTCTCTCCACTCTCAGACTTCCAAAAATTTAATGTGAAACAGGATGAAATATTTAATTATCAAAACCTGTGGCAATTACTGTATGCCTCATGTATTAAATTATTAGACTAGAAAGATGAGAAAAAAGCACAGTTCTCTCTTCTTTTGCATTAGTTTGTAAATGTGACAGACCTCTGGGTACTGTTAATAATATTTCTCAAAGCTAGCAAGAAATCTACATAACCTTTTCTTTCCTCTTCTCATTTCAACCCCCAAATCCCATCTTGTGGATTTGCCTTATCATTCACATACATGCAAAGTGTACTGAGACCCTTAAGTAAAAGCAAGGTAAAATTTCTTAAAAAGGAAAATGTATTCATATCACTATAAAAATAGGCAGGAGAAATCCAAAGGAAGATGCAGTACCTGAAATGATGTTTGTTTCTTACTTACTATCCCTGGTCCAAATTTTTTACAGACTAACTCCTCTTATGATAATGAAACTTATAGATTGTACCTCTTTAAAGTTTTTTGGTGTACGTTCATGTGGGGGGACATTTTAAAGTAGGCTCAAGCAGATGGAGGAAAAATGACTCGTGAAAAAGGCCAGACACAAACTTTTATATGTACAAAACAAAGCCAGACTGAAGCATTCCACTGAATATCAGCAGATCTAGTACATTTATCTTTTGAATGGATACATTTGTTTAAAAAGCACAAAAAGATTCTGTAAGACCATTTATGAACATCTGAAAGAAGTTTAAACGTTGCAAGACTCGACTATTACACACTGAATAAAACCAACACCCAATAAGACTCTTTGAAACTGAAACTATATGAAGCATTTACTTTAAAATAAAACCTGCAACTACACCTGATAAAAGCTTCTGAATGCTTTTGTACTCCACTCATAACCCTTTCAAGGTTGTTTGGTGCCAAGCCAAATATTATTAATGCAACTCGGGAAGTGTTCTGACTTGGCAGACAGCACAGTGGGGATCACAGAGATTTGCATGAATTCAAGGAAATGTGAGGAGAGAGAGATGAGGCTCATCAGAATATCTGTTGGAGAAACACAATTCACATTCTTTAAAGGTCTTGAGCACTTCCTAGCCATTGTCATTTTAACATTCAGTTTGTCAGTGGATTTCTAGGTTTTAAACTTCCATGCAAATTCAAGAGTTTATTGATAAAGTATTTGGTCAAAATGGGCATTACTGGGAGTCAAAACCTAAGTGGGTAAGGATCAGATTGTGCCATCTGGCTGAAGGTAAAAAATCAACAACCTCTGCCAGAGTTTCACTTTGAGATGTCCCTACTGAAAGGGCAGCATTAGGCAGGAATTAGCACTACACAGGGAGTTATTTCTTTTAGCCACAGAGTTCTGAGATTTACAGCTGAGGAACCAGAATGTTGTTTTAGTGAGAACCTATCCTGTAAAAGGCACATATTTTATACCTGTTCTCCCTCCTCCCCTTGTATTTTGGAACCCTACTGGTGTGGCTCCCAGCTGTGACCAGACTGTCAATTAATTGGCTCCCTCTCTGAAGGGCTGGATCACATCCAAGGCTTCTTATTTACAAGGCTAAAACAAAATCCAGGCCCCTTTTGTTTGTATACAGGTGCTCAATTAAGAGAGATCTTATAGGGAAAATTTTTTTTGGACCATAAAAGACATTGATACTCTTTAATCTGAAACATCAGCAAAACATGAGTGGCTGCTTTGTGTCAGGAAGAAAAGTAGTAGTGGAGTCAAGAGTTTCACTGATTCAGTTCCCCTTCTTCAAAAATTACTTATTAAGCCCAGAGAAACACAAGGAAATGCAATGTTTAATCGGACTTCCAAGATTTTTTCAGTCAGAACTGAATTCTAGAAGCTTTGTTCCTGTTGCAGTTTTGCTTTCTGATAGCTTTGTTTTCTGACACCTCCGAACCCTGAAACCTCCTCCCAAGCACTTCTGGCTGCTCTGAGCAGGAACTTGCCCCTGCTTGGGAGTGAGAGCCCAGGAATTACTGTTCCATCCCCCTCAGGTAAAAGGGGAGAGCTGTGCTGCCTTCCCCAGCCATGGGAACCAATGAAACACTGCCCTTGAATCCATAGGCTCCTCTACAAGCTGTTTTGAAGCAGCAAACAGGCCTTAAGCAGGAATTCAGAGCCCTTCCCTGGGGATGGCCATCACAATCACAAAGTACTGGTCCAAGGATTGGTAATGGAACAGTTTTCCACAGTTTTGTCAAAGCCAAAGCATTCAGTAAAGTTTTCCTTTAACAAATTCTAAAAAAATTGTTTAGGATGTCATTTTCATTGAGATGTGTTTTTTATCTTTCCTTTCATATTCTTTCTTTCGGTATGATGAGATTAGGAAGAAGAAAAACTTATTTTTTGAAATTCTGGGGTTTTTGTATCATGTCACTGCAATATAACATTTATTTTGACTTTGTGTGATATTTTAATGTACAATGGAGCAGCAGCATTTTGAATATTATTCTGTTGTCTCACTGGTGGGCTGTGCCATTAGAACTGCTACTGTTACCAGAAAGAAACAGTTAAACATTTATTATATGTTTATGTTCAAAGTTCCTCTTGTCACATTAAAACTCTGATAGCCATACTTCAAAATAAACATTGCCTATGAGAAAAAATAAATTCTTAGATATTTCTCTGAATATTTTTTCATAGAAAGATAACTCAAGGTCAACAAGGAGATAGCAACAGCTGAGGAAAACATAGTTTACCATAGAAGAAAAGCTGAAGAACAGCCCAGTATAATCTTTTGGGTGCTATCCTGTGCTATCATGGATATATATAACAATCTAATAACATAAAACAAGCTTAAAAAAACTTGGCATTAGAATTCAGACATTTAAAAATGGCAAAGCATTCTGGATATTTTTAGTCTTTAGGAGCTTATCCTCCAGCTGGACAGCTACAGGTCATGGCCTGGCACAGTTCTCAAGTGATGGGCAGCCACCTCAGCAATCCATTGCTGCTTGAGACCACTAAGTGTTAAAGGGGCCATCAGCAGCAGCTTTCAGGGGTACATAATTTTTTAAATCCCTGATTAGGCTGTTGATACAAACAGGAATGTTTTCTCTTGCATTTTTCTTTCTTTGAACTGAAGATATGAAAACTCAATGGGTAGGACACATCCATTGCTGGGAGGTGTGGTGCTTTTCTAGGCTCTACTGGCTTTGTCTATGTCTCCAAATTAAATTATTTATCAACCAGTTTCTGAATGTGAAGAAAACTTTCTACTGGCCTCCACTCTCCGTAGTATTTAGCAGTGCTCAACTACAACAGATTCTCAGCTTAAAGTTCTTGGCAAGAGTCTCCCTCCTCATAAAAATCTCTCGAATTCTCACTGATGTTTTAATGATACTTATGTTTTTCTTCAGAAACACAGCCTCAGAAGCAAACTTTTGCAGAAAAGTTTTATTGTATCTCCAAGAGCACAGATAAAGGTGCTAAAGGTGTTGCATTGGTTACGTACATAAGGAATTATTTGATTAAAGCAAAGGAGATACCTGCAGTTACAAAAAGGGATTCTCAGGCATTTGCAATGCAACTGTTTCAAACTGCTTTGGTCTGAAACTAAGCATAAAAATTAATGGCTCAGCCAAGCATTGCAAATTCCTTAGAATACTTCAGTAGTACTTACGCTGGCACAAGTGCTAGTTCTCTGCACATTGATGTACCAGCTTCTCTTTTTTAGTCTAGATTAATACAAATGGGCCCTTGTCTATGGAACAGGTGACCTGTTCTTTGCAGAGCTTGGAAAGTGTTTCCTAACAATATTGGGAAAAGGGGAAACAACTATTGGTCTATATCTGAGACACCTTGATATAATCTCAAAAGTGGTGCTCACAGTTTTAACTTCATCTAGGGGTATAGTCAATGCAGAGGGGTAACGAGAACGACATTGGAACTCTGATCCTCTTGCTGCCACACATTCCTGCTTCCCTTAGGGAGGGTGAGGTGAGGGAGTAGTAAGATCAAAACTGGAGTCTGGCCCTTGGATCTGTATAAATATGCAGACATATGCACCTTCATCCTTCCCAGGGGAAAATTCCTGCTGGCTTAACACAGCGGGGAACTGCAGAGTAAGGTTCAGGACGAGTCCTCCTGATAACCTTGCATATGTATTTTGATCACCAGTAGCAGCCATTAAAGAGACACACTTGGTTTATTTTTAAAATTGAGTATGTATTTGATATTCCAGTTACCTGGGGTCTCCCTCCTGGAACACATAAGGGCCAGGCTTGATGCACTCAGCAAAGGCAGAGTGTGGCCAAAGCAGATCTGAAACACCTGGGGCAGGTAATTAGAAGTCCTTGGCAGTGCAGCTTACCCCCTCTTACCTTTCCAAGCTCCCCAAAGTTCTTCCAGAACTATGTGTTTATTGGAGAATGGACATGGCATCTATGCATAGCTGCCCCAACTCCTGGAGAGAAGAATTTCTTGCAAGTGCTTTTTGCAAGGTTACTTCTGATGGCTCTGAAATTTTCAGGAGCCTTTCCACTGCCTTCAGAGGCCAGAACTCTGCTCTCTGCAAAGTCACTGCATGAAATACAGTTAGGTGTGAAGGCTCATAAGAGATAGAAGAAAACTTGCTGCTGAGGAGGGACTTTCATTCACAGAGTAAGGGCTGGCATCTTCTGGGTATAGAATTTCAGTTTTTTAATACTCCAGAAAACTTTCCAGCAATTTAACATCCTTGTTGTTCCAAAGATATGGTTGCAAACCATAAGGAAACATGAATATAGAAATGAAAGATTTTTTTTTTTTAATTGTTAAACTCACAAATTTTTCTGGCTTAATGCTAAGAATTTTTTATGTTCTTTTGCATGTTCAATAACATATGTCCACAAAATCAGTGTGACTGACTGGTCTAGAATATAACATTAATCCCCTTCATTGTGACTCAGGAAATAAATGTGATTAAAGCCCTCTTTTTTTTTGTATTCACCTACTTTCTTGTCAACCAAAACCCATTCTGCCAGACAGCTTGTTTATCTTACTACTGAATGAGCTAATCTAAGACATAATTGAACAATCATTTTGGGTATATCCTACTCACCAAACAACACAAGACAATACACTCTACAAATAAAGAGGTTTTTTATTCTTTTGTTAAATATGATCTTATACACTACAGATCATAATATTTCTGAAATTTAATGTAGTTAACATGGTGAAAAGCTGGAGTTTATGAAACATTAAAAATAATTGCTACTTTCTTGCTTTGTAGGTGCAGCAATAAAATTCAGGCAAAATTATTTTTATTTTAGTGTTTCAAGTAATCTGCTCAGAAGCAAAGTTCAGTCTTTCCCCATGTAAAATCTCCACTGGTTGTGAGGGTAATTAGATGAGGACTATTGCATGAGGACTATCCATAAAGGGCAGTCCTCCAGACACTCCAAGGCAACAAGGAAGTGCACAGGCTGATCCTGCTCATGCTGAAGATTTCAGAAGTCCTGCTGCCTCACCAAAGGCAGTGTTGTTTGCGTAAGCCAAATTAAACAGAAAGGAATATACTTCAAAGCATCACTTATAAAAGGATATGGGCAGGTGATATTTTTTTCCACCCCATGCTGGCTTTCCACTTGATTCCAAGTGTTGCAGGCCAAACACAATGGTTGTATGGATGGGATGGAGGCTCCTGTCCTCTTTCTTTCTGTCCAGGATGTGTTCTGGATTATCAGAGAGCTCCACATGGAAGTTTATATTTCACACTAGAAATAGTTGACTTCTCCTCCATGCCTGAGTTTTAGAGATCTTATGAGGCCGTATATGGTGGTTTTCTTCATTTTCTCACTCCATGTCATCAAAGGGACTAGCAAATGATCCCTTTTTCTTTCTTGGCACTGGCAACAGGAAAAAACCTGGCAAATATTGGACATTTGGAAGTGGCAGATGCTTAAAAACAATTGATTTCAACAGTACAATGATAATTTAGACCAGCTGAAAAGCAAGGAGAAAATAAAAATTCTGGACCTATAATGCACTCACATAGGCAAAAAATATGCAAATATTTCTGTTGATTCCCTGCTGGACTTCCTGACTAAATAAGGATTTTTTAATCACTAAAAACCCTGAAAAAGTTATCAGAGAAAAAAAGCCCAATACTTTCAGGCAGTTGCCAACAATAAACGCCAGAATAATCCATTCCTAGCCCAATCCCTAAACCATTTGTTGTACCAGACAGGGATAAAGAAGCAATATGAGGATCTCCAGGCTTCCAGGGATTACTGGATGTTGGATGCTGCTGTGGGATCTCTGCTACCCTTAGTGGGGGTGTCACTTGTGTTACCTTTATGCAGGCTAAGTCAGTTGTTATCCATAAATTAACCTGGTCCACACAGCAAACCAGCAAACCGCTCCTTTTCACAAATTTCTTTCAGACACTGTCTTACATTTCCCCTTCTCTCAATTTCACACTATATATCTGGCAGATTTTTTTTGTTGCTCCTTCCTCAAAAACTTGTGGATAGGTATGGATACAGCTCTATTGCTATAGGTATTCTCACCTTTATCTACCACGCAAAGCATGATACATTTCTCCCTGGATTTGATTGTTTTACACTTTTTGCTCTGATTTCATGTGTATGTTCAAGGATTTATATGCTTCTCCAAGTGAGAACTGGAGCTTTGCATTGTTAGATGGTCTATTGACCAGCCTGGTTTGTGACATGAAGAATTTTCACATGGCCTTTGAGTACCTGAGTCAGTATTTCTCCCACCTTTTCACCTTGTAAGTGCAGGCCAACAGTTTTGGCTCTTGAATACTTAAATCCTATCCTCAAACCACTTCCCCACTTTACCTGGAAATACCTTTTCAGGTCTCTCACTTTCACAATGTAATTATTTCATCCCCAATACCTTATAACTCAGTCTAAGAATTTCCAGGAACTTCCCCTGAGGAATTGTCTATATTTTGCAGCCCTGACTGAATCCAGCCATGCTGTAGACACAGCACTCCAAGCTCCGTGCAGGGAGTTGTACTTTGCTGCTGCTTTTTGTGGTTATGGTACTTCACCCAAGACAGTGGTTCATGCAACAGCACCATGTAAAAATCAAACTGGAAATCTCCAGTGATACCTTGACTCTTACACCACAAAACTTCTCTGGATATTTACCCTTGATCAATAAAATGTTACAAGGCACAGCATCAAACTGCTACTCTCCCTTCATCTGCTAATTGTAGATCAGTTTTTAGGGCTGTTATTGACATAGATAATTTCTACCAGGATGATACTTTGAGGGTTTCTTCAGTGAGTCAGCCCTCACAAACAATAGAATTTCATCCTTTGTAACTCTATTAGAAAAAAGCAATCTGGTTTGTCAGGCAAGATCTGTTCCTCATAAACTCATGTCATTTATCGCTCTTGGCATTACTGCCCTGGATTTAGTTATTTTTCTCTCAATAGTTGTTCAATT
Source organism: Camarhynchus parvulus (assembly GCF_901933205.1). NCBI lineage: Eukaryota > Metazoa > Chordata > Aves > Passeriformes > Thraupidae > Camarhynchus > Camarhynchus parvulus. The sequence goes on from NC_044571.1 coordinate 104,081,063, forward strand.
ATTTTAACAAGCAACACAATTACAGTTTTAGGCTTTGATCCTGATATGAGCTCTGCAGGAGCTTTACAAGTGTCAAAATTCAGTTAATTTCATGCCCTTTTTCACTTAGGGCCTTGCCCAACTAACATGGAAGTCACTGAATATTTTACTCATTGAATAAATTAAATTTAAGTAAGACATAAAGGAACCTCTTTCATTGATACCTAAACTAGCTGCACTCTTTCCCTTGACTTTAAAGTGTTTTAACTCTGAGACCTATTAAAGGCTCAGCCTTCATGTGTTTCCATCAGTCTTCTTTCCCCTGAACTCTTTCAGACAGTGTTTCCTATCCTAGTCTCCCCAGTCTGGTCTCTCTGGATCTTCCTGAAAGGCCACATCTCCCTCTCCCTTTCCCCCTCCAGAGTAGCTTTTCTTCTGTGTCATCCCTGGCTGTGTGATCGTTCATTTGCAGAATCGCTTTCTCCATGCATTCCTCTCCCCAGAAGTCCTGAGCAGCAGGAGTCATGATTTTATGAAGGACCAAACTGTAGGTGGGTTGGTGCTACTGACATCTCTTTGTCTTTGGAAATTGGGTTGAAATTCCCTGTAGAACACGTCAAACAGACTCCCACACACTTTTCTTACTCTTATCAACCCAGGAGAAACCAGCAAGTGAGAGACTTGTGAAAAGGGAGAAAGAGAAGAGGGGGAAAAGTTTTTAGGCATTATAAATGCTTTGGCTTAAGGAAGGGGTAAAGGGTCAGCTTGGTTCTTGTTTTGTCTGATATGATTTATATATCACTGTTGACAACAAGAGAGGCCAACTCCACATTATGGATTAACAGCTTGGCAGTGAAGGACAGAGTCATTTATTTACTTTTCATTACAGAGTTCATGGGGTTTGGACTCTCATATAGGACATGCTGGGAGATTTCTCTGTATTTTCCTAAATTTTACTCCTAAGCAGACCTTGGAGGAGAGGGCAGGCTTTGATTTGTGGACATTTGATATTCCTTTGTGTATTAAATATTGTATTACTTGACACTGGGGACATCTGACTTAGAGAAGAGAGGTAAAATAATTTTAAAAATGCAGAAAATATTTTATTGTATGAAAATCAGAATTAAACAATAAAAGCAGAGATTCTTTTTCCATTCCTTTTCTGGATGTAAGGACTTTTTGAAAAAAAAACAACCAGCCTCTACCACTCAACTATAACCTTGCACATTACGTCTTTAACTCAGGCAATTGCATACGGCTGAATCACATGAAACTATAAAACAGTTCATAAAGGTGGATCCTCACCAAGATCTGCTTTAGCTAGGTTCACTAGAAAGTAGGGTTTTAAAATTGAAACTTGCTTTTTTCATGTGATATTTTGACCTTTCAGTTTCTTGGCACTGCTTGTTCATAATTTCCCTCTCTTTCCCAGCAAATGCCACAGGAATTTAGCTTTTTGCTGGCTAACCTGGGAGCCATTGTATGCACCATATTCATTTAGACAATGTCAGAGGTGGCAGCAGAATTCCAGACTGAAGTCAAGACAACAAATTCCATAATGAGAGTGTCTTGATTGTTTTTGTACATTTCCTTCCACTTCAGAAGAAGTTTGAATTTGTGTTTGGGGAAAACTGGGGGGAAAGCTGGATTTTCTTCTTCTTCTTTTTTTTTTTTTTTTTTTTAGAAAATATGTTTGTTTATGAACATTTGCAAATGACATCTTTGGATTTCTAGGAGATATCTTGGCAGAGGAAAGGACTATAAATCTTCACACATGCATTTCTGCAATCCAAAAAGAAACCGTAAGACCACCAAAACCTGGCAAAAGCAAGTGAAATAAAAATGACTGTTCCCTTTTTCCTGCAACTTACTTATTCAGAATATTAAATAAAAATCTGACAGATGGAAATATTTAGATTGGCGCTCAGAGAGAAGATGCAGTATTATCAAAATGGTTTCCACTCTACTTTGTAGTCTCCAATGCCTCCATTAAAAAAGCACGAGGCAGAGTTATTCTAATGGAAAACATTTTATTTGCATTTATATAGGAGAGTGGAAACCAAAGTTTAAAACCACAAATTACTTTATATGTAACATTCCAGCTCTGGGGTTTAAAGTGTCCAGATGTGAAGAAATATCAGGTATTTTGAACTGAACTTATTTTCCAGAGGAAAAGAGAGGTTGAAATACAGATTTGCTCTACTCTCTAAAATACCTCAAAATCAAAAATTGATATTGAGGAGTGTGTGATTGGATGATCTGGGCCAAATAACCAAATAGATTAAAAAAAAAAGGAAATAGCTTTTACTTAAATTAAAGGTTCCTAGATTTCTCATCCAGCCTCACTTCAAAATAGAATTTACTTACTGATGATGTAGCTAGGTGAAAAAAGGTCATTCATTTTGGAAATTGATCTTACAAAAATCTGAATCATAACCTTACCTTTAGTCAACATCTTAATAGGAGATTAACTGTCATAATTAGTACCTACTGTAATTTTATTCGAGAGAAGACTCATGCTTAAAAGTCATGAAGTAAACACAAAAAAAGGGGGAGGATATCTCCACAGAAGGTGTCACATGGAGAAGAAAAGGACAAGTTGCACTGGGAGAGGTTTCATCTTGAAATACGAAAGAAATATTTTACAGTAAGAACTCACTAAGATGTGTCAGAGTCCCTGTCCCTGGTGGTGTTCAAGATGTGACTGGACAGGGTGCCAGACATTTCCTGTAGGCTCCCTTTCCCATGAAAGGTTGGACCAGAGGAACTTTCAAGGCGCCCTCTACCCTGGGCAGCCATATGATTGTATGGATATGAGAGAAATTGTGGCTGTCCCATCCCTGGAAGTGTTTGAGGCCAAGTTGGATGGGGCTCTGAGCAAGCTGGTCTAGTGGACAGCGTCCTTCCCATGGCAGGGAGGTTGGAATGAGATGATCTTTACTGTCTTTTACAAGCCAAATCATTCAATGATTCCATGATACTATAATTCTGTGACTATGATCCATGCTGCTGCAGTGTGGATGTTTGAGAGTGAGGTGAACTCTATATATGCTTATTCTTTTCAAGGTGATGAATGAAAAAGTACAAAAGTACAATTGAATGAAAAAATGCATTCCAAAAGCATTCTGAAATGAAAAATGTTGAAGAGCATTAGAGAGAAGACTGAGTTCTATTTTTCTTAGCACTTAAACATTTACAAAATGTACCACTGCTTTTCAAGTAGCCTCATTTGAAAACATTTGAAAGGAGAAATTCTAGTAGGTGATGTTTCCAAAGGTCCTGCCCTCAGTCATGTGTGGCATTAGAAAACATCAGTCAAGCTGATGGGCTTCATCTCCCAGAACAGTACTTCTGGTACTTGCCATTCCTAGGCTGTCACAGACATTTCCTCTCTAGCAGAATTCATCTGCAGCAGGGCAGTATCTAAGAGGTTTATTAATAAAAGATTATACCTCCACTGTATTCTATTTCATATAAATAATTGAGGAATAAAGGAGTTCCCTGGTCCTTTTCACAGACTTGAAAAAAAAATAGAGTGCAATGCCAAAGAGGATTGTGGCAAATCAATCTGTTCTTACATTCTCTTACTAAAGACACATGAGTAGTTATAGAAAAAGAGTGAAAAAGATTGCCAGAACAATAAAATATGAGGTACAAAGTGAAAAGGAACATAGAAGATGACAAAGGCACATCACAGAGAAAGAAAACAAGAGAAAGTGGTTTTATTGATACTAATGCTGGTCAGAAGGTTACTGTGTTTTATGAAACATTTGAAATATTCTCTTTTTCATACTACACTTTGAAATGAAATGAAATCGATTTCATGGAAAGAATGCCCCAAAACACAGAAATAATTTAGCAGCTTGTCTGATCAGGGCTCTCACCTGAGGCTGTAAAGCTTCTCCATAGTGATAACTCAGAGCAGGGCTTTGAGTAGGTCCATCCCCTCATCCAGGGGTGGTTTGATCAGTCAGAGGTTCTACTGCAGATGCGTCTTCTTCTTGCCTATGAACTTGAAAAGTTTCCTGATGAACGAAACCCATCAAACCCTTTTTGCAAAGGATTTTGGGATTTGGTCCAGAACCAAATCCCATTGCTGTAATTTTAACAGCTGCAAATGAGCTACTCTGATCTGCACCAGGCAAGGAACAGAGTCAGAGAAGGAACCTCATAGATTACATGTGATGGTTGCCTATTTCCTCTCTTTGCTCATTTTCTTTCTGTCACCTTAGAGATATCTAAGTTAAACCTTCAAGAAACCCAATTTCCCACTTAACTGTTCTTCTCTCCCTGTCTCATTGCTCCTCAGCCTAAAGAAGCATCCTGCAAAACTGCTGGGCTGGTCTACAGCTAATGCTTTTAAAATAGGTTTCTGAAGGTCTAGTTCCAACATATTCCATCCCATCCCCATAAATAAGCACCATGTTTTATCACTGGTCTCAGCTCACGTGCCTCTAAAGCAGGTGCAGTACTTATCCTGGCACAAACCCATCTGTTGAGGTTACAAATTCAATGGACCATGAAAGACACACCTGATGATTTTATTAAGTGGGAATTTGCAAAGGCAGGCAGTAGGAGTTATTATATCCTGGAGCAGGAATAAAGCTAGAGCCACTTCCAACCATTTAGGGGGAGTCAAAGTCACATTCCATGGAAGTAACGGACAACTTTTTCATGTGCAAATCCTGCATCTAGGAAGAAGTCCATGAAGAGGTAACATCATGCTGTCACATTGATGATTAACTCCTTTCCACTGCTGAGGGACTAAAAACCTCATGGGAGCAAAACTGAGCCTTCATGCCAATCAAAACAAGTGTTTCACAATCTTTTTTGACTCAAGTAGTTGTAATTTTCATTTATTATCTGGTTATAATCAGAAAGGAACAGCAACAAAAACCCCCAAAATAAATACAGGTTATTTGGTACATGGTACCAAAGAGCTTGGTATGCTCTTTGGAACTTCCACATGAACACTGCTTGCTCTGTTATGGGAAATATTCATGATTCTGTGAAAAAAGCTGGAAAATATAAGGTAAATCCTCTACTGCTAACACAAGCATTCTAACAAGCAGACTGCATTTATAATTTCCTTGGTTTGAAGAAAAAAGAATATTCCTGTGTCAGAAAAACAACTCCTCTTAATTAACTTTTAATCCTGCCCTTTTGTTGCTGAGCTGTCACCTTCACATAAACACTTGCTAACCACTTTCATTGTGTTCCGTGTCATACTTTGTGCACCTCATTCTAGAAATCAACATTACATTTCTATCACTTTTGATTTTACGGTGATAACAAAGCGTGAATTTACTAATGTGATGGAAGTATCTTAAAGAAAAGTATCCTGCCTGCCTTCACTAATTTTGTGCAAGAGGAATCCTATCTCTAATCCTAGAATTCTGTTATTCTGTAGTTAAAAATATTAAAACCCATACACAAGAACAAGATAACTGCTTTTATAAATTCATTAGAAAGTGCTGACCATCCTACAAAGCAGAACTCTTGAAACCTTACTTCATTCCAACATCCACAATCTGAATGACCTTTTTCCTCTTATAAAAACAAATACAAATTTCAATTTAGCTTTTCAAAAGCATAATTGATTCCTGTGCATAGGTTTCCAGAGATGTAAGTGCCAAAAGACTTAATAAAACATATGAATTCATCATGAGATTAAAAATTCAATATTATTTTTCCATTATTTTATATAAAATATTGAATGTATAGAAGTACTGCCATTATTTTTTAATAAGAACACAAAGGATGAAGATATTGAACACAGTTAAGGCATTAAAGAGGAGTTTGTTCACTGATCCACCACAAAGTAGATCAGTCAGCATTTGCCTGCCAAATAATGTCACTATAATAGTGGTTTGAGAAGTTGGTGTACAACATTTAAGGCATTTCTGATAGTGTCACTGCTCTGTAGGGTTACAAATGTTCTAAAACACACTCAAAATTTTCTAAAGGGCAATATTTTTATTCATAGGAAATGAAATGTGCCAAGAGCACTTTGTCTGTCACTTCTTCATCCAGCTGTATGACAACCCCTTTTCTGTCTTCTAGTCTTACCTGTAGATTTCTTCCCTCTGTCTCTCCTAGCTGTCTGCCTCTGGGTTCACTTCTCCATTAGGGACTTATAATTCAAATAAGAATATATATGAATTATCTTCTGGAAAAAAATATCGTTATCAAGACCATTATAAAGCCTCAGGCACTGTAGAAAAGCCAGGATGCAAGGCCAGTTGATGCCTCAGGCTTATGGCAAAGGGCAGCATAACTCATAGTATGGGGGAGCGTATGAAAATAGAGATGTTGTGTTATTGAAGCTGAAGAGCAAAGGGATTCCTTGGATCCCAAGGACTGCAGTGAGAACAGAAAGTCCCTCCATGCTGATGGAAGTTACTTTTGTAGCCTGAAATCTTGGGTGAGCCTCTTACAGTGAGAGATGCTTCTTTTTAATAAATACAGCAGGTCAGATTCTTGTGCCAGGATGAGTTTATGGTGCAACGAGAAATCGCAGTGACCTTTGTAGTTAAAGAGCATCTTCATCCTTTCAGGAGAAAATGGTGACATAAAATGTCTGTCCAGTCCATTCCTACAGCCTCCAGAAAATCAAGTGGCTCGGTGATTTACCTCTGGACATTTCCTCCACTTTTTTTATCAGCACATTTGAAATAAGGTTCAAGTCTATATTCCTTGCGAGCTAGATAAAAAGGCTGCAGCATTGTTTTTTGTGTTGCCACAGACCCAGGTAGGTGGTTAAATGGAGAACTTAATAATTTTTTCACATTAAAACCATAGCTACAAAAGAAAAATCAGTGAAATTATTAAATTGTTAAGGTTGGAAAAGACCTCCAAAATCACCGAGTCCACCCATCAACTCGGTACCACCACTGTGCTCACCACTAAACCATGTTCCTTAGTGCCTCACCTACACATCTTTTAAATCCCTCTGGGGATGGTTACTCCACCACTTCCCTGGGCAGTTCCTGTGCTTGACATACCTTTCTGGGAAGAAGCTTTTACTATATGATCTTAACCTCTCCTGGTGCAATTAATAGCTTTTCCTCTTGTCCTGTAACTGGTTACCTGGGAGAAGGGACCAACCCCCACCTGGCTACACTCTCGTACCAGGGAGTTGTAGAGGGTGATAGTGCTCCCCCTGAGCCTCATTTTCTCCAGGCTGAGCACCCTCTGCTCCTCCTTATCATAGCTGTTCTCTAGATCCCTCCTTCTCTGAACACAGAAAGTATATTCAAATAAAATTTAAAGAAATATATATTCAAATCCATCCAGATTTTCAAGGGTACTGTGTACCTGCTACGACTGAGGGAATTTGGTTATGATAATAATTAAAGCACATCTTTTTAGAAACTTCATCCTTTGATAGGACTGCTCTCAAGAATATTGATCTTTACCTTGCTAATTTAGAGAAAACATTTCTTTTTAAATTTGGATAAGACTCATCATGATTAAACTGTCTTCAGCTATTTCTTATGTTCAAACACTAACCTGAAATATAATTTACAATAATATTTGATGAAACAGGAAAAAACCAAAACCAAAACCCTTCTTGATACCAGCAATTATGTTTCAGTTGAGAAATGAAGGAAAAAATAGTCCCTCAAAACTAGTTAAATAAAACACTTAATATTGGAAAATTATCTCTTTTTTAACCTGTTTTTCAGACTCTTTGAAGTCCTTGTCTTCATGTATGCCATAAAGGGAATCACAAAGAATTGGAAGGTGCTATTGTGCCAAGTTTCCTCCTGTAGTCACTACAGACAGGCGTGTTCTCCAAGAGCTAAATGAGAATACCAATCCTAGGATCTCTGCATCATCCCTGGAGGAGACTCTTAGTCACTCCTTCAGCAGTAGAGGGTAAGGGAGAAGATTGGCCTTTCTAGGTAGAAGCTGGGCTTTAAGAATACTCACCTTGAGCATTCCTGGCACTTCTCTGTTCCCAGGAGCCCCCTCAAGTTTCAAGAAAGGTTAACATTTCTAGAATGAAACAAATTTCGAAAATTCCATCAGATTGGGATATCATGGGTCCTAAAGGTGCTGTTTTAGTAACTCTCAGAAAACTTCCTGGAAAATCAACCAGGAAACTATAAAATATATTTTTATGAAGTACTGAAATCTGAAGTAAGGACCTTTCCTTTCCCTTTCTCTTTCCCATTAATTTGAAGTATCCCAAATAATGAGTTCATATTCTAATACCAGATGCAAAGACCAACCCCTAAATTTCTTATAGATTTCTTTCCTGCTAACACTTCTTTAAAGTTTCTCTTTCTGGATTTAAAAAGTATGAAAGGGTGCCCTAATTCAAAAGTAGAAACATGAGACATAGAAAGAGAAAAACAAGAGCTGGTTGATCAGAAAAAATGAGAAAAAAGGAGAAGAAAAAGTAGACCTGAAGCTAAATCTTACATTTTTTTGTGTATTTTAGTATTTTAAATGTTCTGGTCTAAGGGACTCTAATGGAAAGGCATGAATACATTGTGCAAATGAGTATCAGATGAGATGTCTTCCTCAGGCTCTGGAAAGCTGCCACTGCAATTTTCTATTGATCTTAGAATAGTGTCTCTTTTAGAAACAAACCAAAACAATTCTCAAGCTTAAGAGAAGGAAACCCCATGGAAATTTAACCCCATGTAATTTCATATAACAAAGCAAAGCAAAATGGCAGCATGGAGAAGGTTTCTATAAATGTAAGGAAGAAGAGCAAGTACTAATCCAATGCCATCAGTACACTCTTTGAATGAGAGAGGTGTCAAAAAATCATCATCAGAAGAGCTTTCTGCCTTTAGCACCACAGACAAAATTTGGCATTGATCTGTCAACAGAGATCTACTTTTGAGGTGCTTGTAAAAGTGAAAAGAAAATTTAAGTAATGGTTTTGAAGAGATACAGACTTTTATTTTCCTGTGTCTTTGTGGAGCAGGAAGACATTTTTCTCTTCAGCAAATTTTCTCCAAGACTCTTGCAAAGCTGAGAAAGGATAGATGTAATTTGTGAAAATACTGCTTATAACTATGGCCTGTACAGAGGAATGCAGGTACATGCAGAAACCTGTAAAGCTTCTGTGGGCATAATAAAGGATGATTTACTCTGTCAGTGCTGTCCTGAGCACAAGACACACTAGTAAAAAATCTGTATAAATGTGTCCTTTTCTCTCCAAATATATGTACTGTGTATTTCACATACATTTATAAATTCGGAGAAATACATTTATGCACTTCATGAAGATCAAGTGAATTTCAATAGTGTGCATAGGCAGCACAAAATAAGTTTAATATTTATGAAATATGGTTCCAATATATTCTAAAGTAAATGAACATAAATTAACCATATTAAGAATAATTTTAAAAAATGTTACATATTGCTTTCTTTATGTACCATAACACTTTTGGATATTTTCCAAACATTTATCAGAAAAATTGCTTCAACAGTCTATAAAAGGCTTCTATACGTTTTCATAAGTGTTCCATGCCTTCCAATATTCCTCTCTCAAATAAAGTAGAACATATGCTTATGGAAAGATCTTCCACATTTCCTCTTGATATATCCAATATGCATATCAATATTATTTTTTGCCACACATTACTTTGCCATATATCACATTTTCATTCATATACTTTAAACATAATCAAAATATTTCAGAAGATATTGCTTCTGCCATAGGAAACACAGGAAAATCTGCCATCAGTGGTCACCCAAGAGACCAACAGAAAAAATAAATCACCGCTTAACAGAGGTGGTCTTTTACTGCAGTCAAAGCAGCAGCATGCATTCAATACTTGTGGGAATACATTGGTTTGGTTTCCTTAAGACAAGAAATGCCTTAAACAGGGTGGTCTCATGAATAACTCCCTGTCTTACTTACTTGATGATAAATTCAAATATAACATAATAAGCCTTACCCTAACATGAGTCCATGTGAGCTAGGCTGATCATAAAGGCACATAGACCAAGTCTGAAATGCAGAATGCTTACCCTTCATGACAGTATTTTTGCTTTCTCTCTTTTAAAGAATCAAAGAGAACACAATTTTGAACAAAACTACAAAGGTGTTTTTTTGTTAACAATTGCAGTATTGTTGCTTTTTTTCCAAAATAACCCAAATATTCTTTAGCTGTTCTATGTTTCCATTTCTAGCTTTTATCAATAAATGATAAGAAAAAAAAAGAGAAGTAAGAAAAAAAAACAACCCTCAAAAAAACAACCCTCAAAAAAACAGCCCTCATTGTTTAAATGTCTCAGATTTATTTAACATAAGCTTTACTCCTCCACCAACAGTCACATGTATTCAAGGCCCTGCAAGGCCCTTTATGTCACTCATTTCTGAATTAACCATCATCACCTTTTCTTTTCCCCCTTGGTAGCATTCAGGAAGGAGTCTGCAGTTTCCACTGAAGAAGTCCTGGTAAAGTTGGACACCAGATAAGAAAGTTAGGAGAGAAAAATAGCGGAGCCAGATGGACAAGAGAGTGAGTGGAGAGGAGACAGAGGAACAAGAACTCATACGTCTTTCAGGGAAAAAAAAGAAATATTGGAATCTCATGAAGAAGCTGGAGAGAAAAATATATTATAATTAAGAGGGTGTAAGGGCTGATAGCAGCCAGAAAGAATGTCCCCCTAATATCAGCACTACCTTCACTTCTCCTGGGTGTGAGAAGTGTGCTGGCACAGCTGAGGCATGGTCACACCTTGAGGTAATGCCAAGGCACAGTGAGACCAACTTGGCAGGCAGAGGTGAAAGCAAGGCCTCAGAAATTTCACAGCTAATTGTGAGATGGCACAGGGCCTTTTCTTGTGTTGTTTCACTTTTCAGCTTATAAACCCTGGGGTTTTCAGGATAAACCTTTGAGCATAATAAAATATATCCTGCTAGAGCAGGTTGCTCTTAGCAACCACAGAAATCCCCCGCACACTCTTTTCTGATGTTACCAACTACTTGCACTGTTTGCCACTGCCAGGCCCTGCGAATCATCATTAAAAAGCAACAAAGCCTATGAGCCCACCCACTTGTGACTTGGTTTGCACTCTGAGGGGTTTGTCTGCTCTTGGTCTCCTCTCAGCCCATACATTTCCAGGCTATGAGTGATCAGGAACACCTGCTCATTCCCTCTCCTCCAGATGCGCATGCACAGACTTTTGGCTGACCAAGACAGTCAAGCACAGGCAGGCCCATTGCTATCAAGCCTTTGTTACTCCGAGACTAAAGATTTGCAATCTTCTCAATGTTGTCCTGGTGATGGGGCTTTTTTTCTTATGGGTACCTGGACATCAAGGCATTTTATTCCTATGGACACTTCAAGGAAACAAAAACTTCAGAAAATCCTTTTAAGCAGTCTGCAAGGAATGGTAGTCGCTGTCTGGAAGTTTTTCACTGAGTCTTTTAAGCATCATTTGCTGCAGTTTCACTGTTTCATGTGAAGCAAACCAGGACAGGTTAAAGTGTGACAGTCTCACTTTCCCGGTGCCTTGCTGAGCATGAGCATCATCCCTGTGGTCCACTTGATGTGGTGGAAAGGGAGCTTGTCTGTCTCTAGCCCAACTCACCCCCATGCATATTTCTGGGTCTGCTTGACTATACAAACACAGGAACTGCAGAAGCTCCCAGGACAGGAAGGACAAGTGACACAGCTAATTGCTTTCAGCAAGAGCTGCTACCCAGGGCAGTCTAAAATGATCATGAAACACAAGCTGAAATATGTCTGAAACCACTTAAAAAAAAAAAAAGAGTGAGAAAACTGTACTAATGTTCAGAAGGATGTTACTTTTCAGCACTGGGTATGGCCAAAGGACATGGTGAGCTTGGGAAGTCTTACCAGACTGATGTCAAGGTTATCCCATCTCAAACTTTACTAGTAAGGACCTCACACACACTTAGGTTCAGAGTTCAGATCTTTGAGGAGCTCATGGGAGAAGAAGGGACTTAACAACTTTCCATTTCATAAGAAAAATTTGACAGGGTGTCAGAAGTAGTTTTTCAAGTATGACATTAATGTGCCTTGGGAAGACTATACCAGAAATCCAATGGTTGAAAAAGCCCACAAACCCAAAAAACCAAAGACAAAATGATCCTTGAACTCAGCCTGGCCTGAGCAGAACCAGACAGTGAAGAGAAGTGACTTGGTACCAGCAGGAAACACTACCCAACCCTCCATCCCCACCACCTTCCTCTTTTCCCAGCTTCTCATACTCTAGGAATATATCAGAGTAAAAAAAGACAAAAAAAACCTCATGCAACTATTTCTACTTTGTCTGCTTTAAGATGTATTCAAATGGCGAAAGCAATTTAATAATAAATATCTTTTTTTGTTTGGATGCAGCTTTACGTGCCAAATGTTAGCCTGAAATAAGTGTTTATAGCAGAGTTTAAAGTCCCTGAAAATAGAGATTTAGATTTATAATGAAAAGGTTGATGATCTTTTGCTGTAGCTATATTAGCAGACCATTCTATAATAAAAAGGTGTTATTTTTATAGGAGCATTTCTAATATCACTCTAATGTAGTTAGGAAAGAATGAACTTTATGGGGTGAATGTACAATTAACACAAATATTCATGCCAAAAGATCAAACAGTAGATCATAAGAGCAGTCTATTTTGCATACAATTTCTCATAGACTGTCTGATTTTAGATTTTTACCAAAGAGAAATTCAACACCTTCAGACTTGTTTAAGTCTTCATTAATTTTAATAATTGATATGTTGCATAGAATAGATTTTACTCCAAAGAAGTTCAGGAACAGAATTCAATGGATTAATAAATTCCATCAATGGTAGTGAGTGGACTAACAGCAAAATAATAATAAGAGGAAATGTACATGCAAATTCAATAACTGATGGATTGTTTTAATTATTTAATTAATTAAAAAAATGCATGCCACTTGGAGCACAGTATGAAGGTGGCCTTCTAGGAGCTATTTAACAGAGGACAAATTCTGATTTCACACAAAAGAGGGAAAATCCTCTCAAAATATAAAGGTAATCCTAAGAAGAAATCTGGGATTTCTATACAGATCCCATGAGCAAATCCTGTGTAAAAACCAGGATGTGTTTCCCTCCTTACTTGTATCAGCCCAAAGCCAGAAAATGTAGCTCTATAGAAGGGGTTGTGATGGTGAAGATCCCCCCAAACCCAGCATCAAGGTCAGCCTCTCTGTAAAGCTAAACCTGGGGCAATTCTTGTAGCCCTTAAATTCTCTCCCCAAAGAACTATAAACAATGCAATTATCAGCATCATCTCCTCTAACCCATTCTCATAGTTCTTTTTTGTGTGGTGTCTTCAAAGCTGTCCCAGAAGCTTCTCTCCTAACACAGACAGGAGTGCATTTCTCAGGGTGGGCTGTGAATGTCACGTAGTACATGTAACACACATTTTGACAGCACAGGGAATCTGTCCCTGCAGCCCTCACCCAGGCCACTGCTGATCCAACAGCCTTGACCAAAACCTACCTCTGGTGGCACCGCTCCAGGTCTTCCCACAGTGTAAATCTGTGGAGCTGTAACTAGGGCTAGACCAAAAGTGAGCTTTCCAGAAGGAAAAAAAGTCACTGCAAGTACTCTTGTGAAGTACTCCCTGTAGGGCAATGAACCTGTCAGTCAATAAATATAAAAAAGCCCTAGCTCCTCAAGCACTTACATACCTGCTTAAATTTAAGCCTCTGAGTAGTCCCTCTGCGTGTCAGTGGGCCTTCACACTTGAAAGCAAGCAAAATCCATAAGTGTTTATAGGGCCAGGAAATAAAGCACCAAAGTTTCTTCTCCTTTCCCACACCATCTAGAAGAATTAAAAGCAAGTCCTCTCAATTTGTAAGATTCATTGTAAAAAAGGCTATACTATGGGCCTCTTTAAATGCTGTAAGAGAAGCAATACAAGGGAAAAAATGTCTATTTTTTCTTCACCCTATTTTGAATTCAGTGTTGCCTTTTGCTTTCTCTTGCACTTTCTTGCTTGTTCCACTTGTACTCTCTTCCTTAATTTATTCATTTTGATTTGTAATAATAACAAATAGCCTGAAATATGAGCTGATTAAAAGTTACATTGTTCATTTAAAAATAATTTGACACGAAGAGCAAATATGTTGTACCTCTTGGCTCAAAACTCATTGGAGTTTGTTTCTTCCTTCCACTGAGGAAACAGTGTTAAAACTGTATGTTGCAACCCAAAGTCAGCATGTCATGCTGATAATGTGAGAAAACATCCATATGAGACAGGGTTGTACTGTGGCCAGGTGTAGTTTTTTGAAGCTGAGTTAAAGAGTTTAGCAGGTAAAGCAGAAGTGCCATGTGTAAGCAAAGCAAAACAAGGAAGCAAGTCCCCACTTCCCATGGTCAGGTGCTCAGTCATCTCCAGGAAAGCAGGGCTTCATAACATATAACGGTGACTTGGAAAGACAAATGCCATCAATCCAAATATCCACCCATTCCTTTCTTCCCCCAGCTTTTATTGTTGAGCACAACAACATATGGTGTGACACATCTCTTTATCCCAGCTTTGCCCCTTCCCAGCTTCTTGCACACCCCCAGCCTCCATAGCAAGAAGAAGAAGAAAAGGTGTTTGCTCTGTGCAAAGGATGCTCTGAACAGACTCCCACATTGATGTGTTATCAAAACTGCTTACTACACAAATCCAAAGCATAGATACAATGAAGAAAATTAATTCAAGGCCATCCAAGATCAGTACACCAGTCAAAGCGACTCAAAAACCTATTAAGATAATTGCAAAGTCATTTAAAAAAACCCATTAAAATAAATTTAAAAAGCAGCAACAGAGATCCCGCCATGGAGAGGCCCATACTACCACCAGTATATTCACTACTAAACACACAGGGGTGTCACTGAGGTCCCAAGAGCACTTCCAAAAGCACAGAGGTCACCAGCAAGGGAACCAGTTGCATCTCACAGCAAGAGATTTCCAAGAACAAAGCATTCATGCGGAATGAAGGCCAAATTCATACTTGAAAAGGGTTTGGTGGGCTTCAGCCTGTTTGCTCCAGGGAAGACCAGCGGGTCAGTTATAACCTGTGCATGTACCCTTGGTGTGTGTCAGGTCTTTGGATGCCTGGGGCCATTTTGAGTCCCAGAGCTGATGTAGAGAAGGAAAGCAGGGCTGTCCTATGCCATGATGCACTGTGGCACCTGTGACATCACAGCAGCAGCGTCACAATGGGGGCATCTATAAACAGCAGCAGCAGGTAACGCTGCCCCAGTGCAGCCTCAGCGAGCGGCGAGTGTGCACGCAGACAGGAGGCTGTGCTGATCGCTGACCGAGGCCAACAGCAGAAACCAGAGTTCCTGGGGATCCACTTCTCACAGGGCATCCCGAGGCCAGTTCCTGGCGGGAGTGCCTTTGGCAGGGCACGGTGCTGCTGCTGCTGCTGCTGCTGCTGGGGCAGCGGCACAGGCTTTGCAGCCTGCCAGCTGCCTGGGCCCTCTGTGCTGCCTTCGGATTCCCAGGGCTCCTGTCCCCACTCCCCCTACTACTGCCTCCCTCCCTCTCTCCCTCACTTCCACACTGAAACCCTTTCTCCAATTCTGAGGCCATGGTTGCCACCACATTCCTGCTATTGCTGGTGCAAGGCCTCCTGCAGTACCCGCAGCAGGCTGGCGATGGGCTGGATGAGGCCGCGCTGCAGCGCATGCAGCAGCGTGCTGAGTATCTCAACCAGCAGATGACTCGGCTGCTGCAGGAGCTGGAGCAGAAGAGCCTGGAGCAGAGTGATGGTGCCTGGGGATCACTGCTCGGGTGGCAGTTCTGGGCTGCTCTAGGAATCCTTGTCGTCCTCTTGGCACTGTGTTTGGGACTCAAGAAAATTAGATGGAATTCAGACAACAGTGGCCCAAGAGAGAGCTCCTGCAGAAGCTTGGTGGAAGATGAAGAAGACGACAATGTTGTGGCAAGGGAAGAAATAGAAAGCAACAACGTAATTGTGGAAGAAGAGCAAGACCACCATGTTGAAAATAACCATCAAAGCATTTTTGAGGAGGTGATCCAGTGGCCTGTTCCGTACCGTATTGAGCACCTGATTGAGAACATGGTTAAGAACGTCAATGATGATTGACCTGAAGGGTAAACTCATGGAGACCTTCGGGCAAGGCTTATCAGACAGTTTCTACCCAGTGCCACAAGAAGCCATCGCAGTGGGCAGTGCTTTCGAAGGCTGGAGTCCCCATGCACACGATGCTGTGTATCCTGTGCTTCTGGCCCTGAGACCCCCTCCAGGACATGCCTGCCACCTGGAGCTGGACACTGCAGGGATGCCCCAGAGGAGCTTCTGTATCCATGTGGAGCTGCTGTGCACTTGCATGAGGGAGCAGCCGGGGAAGAACATGCTTTGTTTCCTCCACCACCCGGAGCAGGAGCTGTGCTTGTGGGGCCTCTGGACAGAACCCCGTTGTACATATCAATGTCCCATAATGAGTGCCTTTAATGTATACATTTATACCCTCTACTTAGTGCATTTACTATAGATATGAAGACCCTTTAGTTAGTACATTTACTAGATATATTAAGACCCTCGAGTTTATGCATTTTTTATACATTATTATATATATAAATATATAAATATATAAAAATATATATTTTTATATATTATATTATAACTCTTGTTACTACATTCAGCAATGCTGAAGAATCAATGCTATTCTTTCAATAAACAGGAGCATTCTAGTATCTCGAGTGTGCATGGTCCTCTTGAACTCAACCAATACTGAAGGTTTATGAATTGCACGAGTTGTGAATTAGTGACTTGCTGGGACTAGGGACTGTTAGAAATACCCCTTTTTTAACAAAGGCACACCATTCTCACTGTGCAGGCCTCTACTCAACAGTCCCCCTGGTGTGGCAGCCACTGAAGACCATGGTGGCTACAAAGATGACTCTTCTCTGTGTTTCCCTTGCACTCTCAGGCCATGCTGGCCATTTCACATGGGCACTGAAAGTGCCTGGCACCTCTGGCTGAGTAGAGAGCAAGCAAGAGGCATTGCTGCTGTGCCTGCTGTTGTCCGTTGGGCAGACAATGAAGATTCTGCTCATCCCAGGAGCTCTCCAGGGCTTTGGCACAGCAGAAATGGACTTGTTGGAAATGGAGGGAGCTATGCTCTGTTGGCAGTGTGAATTGCCCAGTGGAAATCAACCCCCACAGCTACTCAGAACTCCTGGACAATGTCTCTTTGTAATCGAGGTCCTCTCGAAGTGGCCCAACAGGAAAAGAGATCCTGCCATGGAGAGGCCCATGCCACCACCAGGATATTCACTACTACACACACTGTGGTGTCACTGATGTTCCATGAGCACCACCACAAGCACAGGGGTCCACACCAATGGAACCAGTTGCATCTCAGAGCAGGAGATTTCCATTTAGAAAACATTCATGGGTCATGTAACCCTGTTTCATATCTGAGAAGGGTTCGGTGGGCTTTGGCCTGTTTGGTCTGGGAAACCCCTGAAGAGTGAATTATGACCCGTGCATGTGCTCTTGGTGAGTGTCAGCTCTTTGGTTGCTTGGGGCCATTCTGAGTCCCAGAGCTGAGGCAGAGATGGAGAGAAGGGCTGTCCTGGTCGGGATGCACTCTGGCACTTGTGACAAGCCAGTTTCTGGCGGGAGTGCCTTTGGCAGGGCACGGTGCTGCTGCTGCTGCAGCTACTGGGGCAGCGGCACAGGCCTCGCAGCCTGCCAGCTGCCTGGGCACTCTGTGCTGCCTTCAGATCCCCAGGGCTCCTGTCCCCTCTTCCCCTACTACTGCCTTCCTCTCTCTGTCCCATCCCCATTGCAGCCCTTTCTGAACTTCTGATGCCACGGTTGCCACCACGTCCCTGCTGTTGCTTGTGCAAGGCCTCCTGCAGTACCCGCAGCAGGCCGGCGATGGGCTGGATGAGGCCGCGCTGCAGCGCACGCAGCAGCGTGCTGAGTATCTCAACCAGCAGATGACTCGGCTGCTGCAGGAGCTGGAGCAGAGCAGTGGTGCCTGGGGATCCCTGCTTGGGTGGCAGTTCTGGGCTGTTCTTTGAATCCTTGTCGTCCTCTTGGTGCTAGTGTTTGGACTCAAGAAAATTAGATGGAATTCAGACAACAGTGGCCCAAGAGAGAGCTCCTGCAGAAACTTGGTGGAAGAAGAAGTGGGGACAATGTTGTGGCAAGGGAAGAAATAGAAAGCAGCAATCTAAATGTGGAAGAAGACAACGAGTTTGGGAATGAAGAAGACCATGACCACAGGTTGTGCCCAGAGTTGTGCTTGTGGGGCCTCTTGACAGAGCCTGTACATATTTACAGCCCATAGTGTTTTTAATGTACACATATATACCTTTTACTTAGTGCATTTCTGTAGATATTAAGACCCTTATTTAGTGCATTTACTATATATAGTAAGACCCTTAGTTATTGCATTTTCAATATAATATTTAGACCCTGTAATTAATGCATTCAGTATTGCTGAACCTTCCTTGCTATTTCTTCAATACACTGGACCATTCTAGTATCTTGATTGTGTAAGCTCTTCTTGAACTCTACCAATCCTGTAGGATTGATGAGTTGCACAAGCTGTGAATTTGTGTCTGGCTGAGAGTGGGGACTGTTATGAAAACCCCCTTTCTAACAAAGGCACACCATTTTCACTGTGCAGTGCTCCTCTCAGTGGATTCCCTGGTGTGACAGTCACTGAAGACCATGGTGGTTACCCAGGATGATTTTTCTCTGTGTTCTCCTTGCACTCTCAGGCCATGCTGGCCATTTCACATGGGCTCTGAAAGTGCCTGGCAGCTCTGGCTGGGGAGGGAGCAAGCAAGAGGCACCGCTGCTGTGCATTGGGGAGACAATGAAGATTCTGCTCATCCCAGGAGCTCTCCAGGGTTTTGGCACAGCAGAAAAGAACTCCTTGCACATGTAGAGTGCTGTGCTCTTCTGCCAGTGGGAGTCGCCCTGTGGAAATCATCCACCACATCTGCTCAGCACCTCTGGGTAATTTCTCTTTGCAATTGAGGTCATCTCACAGTGGCCGAGCAGGAACAGAGATCCTGCCATGGAGATGCTCCGTGTCACCACCAGGATATTGGATATTCACTACTATGCACCCAGTGGTCTCACAAGCGACTCCAAAATCTAGTAAAGTGCAAAGACTTCTAAAATGAAATGGGAAAATCCAGTGTGGTCTTCTAAGACTCTAGATTGAAAAACTTCAACATATCTGGGCAGTGATTTTATGGACAGAAATGTCTCTATTTTAAATTACACTTTTCATTGGGTAGAGTTCTATGCATGATTACTATTAACCAGATGTATTTAGGAGTTGTGGTTCTAGATATACATTTTTACACTCTTTGGACAAATGCAATCATTGAAAGAGGACAATTGCAACAGGAGTGTTTCAATAATTAATTAAAAAGAGCTGGTTGCTAAAAGATGCTGCCTTTGTGGATAGCTTACTGTGTTAAGGCATGGATTCTGTCCATCTTTTCCAGAAAGAAAATGCTTAAAACAATCATTATTCCTAAGAAGTGAATATTAAATGTTGAAATTCTTTCTTTAGATCAAGTGACAATTATTTCTTGGACTGAGGTTTGGGTCCATGATGGGATTTATGGTCTGGAGGAATATACAGTTCCTCAGGACACAAAAGCTAGTGATTTTTTACATTTTCTTGTATACAATCATGAGTTTTCTAGAGATCTTTCCATTGCTTAAGCCTTATGCAGGTTGCAACCATTTAAATTTTTTTTCTGCTCCATCAGCAGGCATATACATTATAGAAAAATGCTTTTCACTGTCCCATTTCCCAATTTAGAAAGATAAGACATAAATTCAATGCTTGGTTCTGAGACTAACTCCTCCAGTCTCTAGTTTTTAAAGAGTCAGAAAACCAGTGAAGCTCAAATATCACAATATCTTTTTGGCATGTTCAACTGAACAGAAGCACTGTTGATCAGCTCCTGTTATTAGATATTGATTCCCCTGCAAAAGTGACAAATTTCCTACACAAAGCTGGGTATTTCAATGTACTCACCTCACACTGCACACATGTTTTCCATTAAAAACCATCAGGAACTAGCACATGTATTTAGGGAACAAGTTCTGTTTCTTTGTGCATGTGTGTTCCATAAAATAAATTTTTTCCGTACCATGAAATTGAGCAACCTTATGTCCACTGCTGACAATGGAATATAGCCACTGACTTCAACGTGCTTTATATCAGGCCCTCTGTACTTACTTCTAGCTGTTCCAAGCACATATTTCACTGGGCTTAATGTGGGGTTAGTCACTTGAAATCATTCTGTACTTTAATAGCACTTCATTATGGATGATAAAACTTCTTTCACAATAAAATCTTTTAAATACTGCTTTTGTTCGGGGAAACAAGCTCATGATTAATTCACTATATGTATTTAAGAACTGCACCCTTCTCTAGAAAAGGTTAATGGTGAATTTTCTGCAACTAATACCTTCAATTTAATCACCAAGTTAATTCTATGTAAGAACATCAATGGTTTATTTGGCAAAAATACTTGCATGAAACATTATGAAAAAGGTTCAAGACTGTAAATCCATATAGTGCCCTTTAAAGTTACTATTACCACACATTTATGAGAGTATAACAAAAAGGACTTAGATTTCTTAAAACCAGAGGAGGAATGCTGTTACCACAAGAAAAACAGTAGAATTCACCAAGTTGAACATTCTCTTCTTGCTGCCTTATGTGTCTGGATCCACAATAAGCCTTTCTTCAGCCCACTTTTCATGTGTTTCTTTGTAAAATGTTAAAGAAAGTTCACAAACGGGGAAAAATCAGGCAACATTTGACCTATATAATTTTAAATTAAAGTACTTTAATGCTTTACTACTGTCCAGATTTCCAGAAAGAAAGTGGCTTTTATCTTATCTGTCATTTTGTAAACATAAAAGTCATCCAAATATCATTGCTGTTCATGTTGTTTTTCATGCTGATTTTATCAGATTGAAATCCTAGGTTTCTTCCCCTCATCAGTCACTCATAATTTTTGTTTAAATTTTTAAAATTTTTATCTTGAGAGATTGAAGATATAGCTCTGTTTTTCTCCTACATCCCTTAGCTTTACATCCATATTTCTGCTACTTTGTACCTACCAGCGCTGCAGTCATTTAATTATCTGGTTTCAAAACTCTCATGTGTTGTCTGTGGTTCATTCAGATACATACAAATCTCAAGGGCAGAAAGGATCACAGTGAACATCCATCACAGTCTAGCACAGTCCATAGGACTGCTCTTCATCAGACTCTGCTTAAATTGAATGGTTATGCTTGAACTAGCCTGGGGCTTTTAGGAAAAGCAAACAAACAGCTATATCAGTTTAAAAGTTACCCACACCAGGGAAGCCAAACCAACCTTCATTATATAGTTTCTGGCCTCTGGTTTTTAAAAACACTCTGTTTGCAGAATGATTTTTTCACTTCATCTATCATATTTCAATTCTCCAAAAGCTCATTATAAATAATATTACTAAAACAACTATAATGGACTTTAAAAAAAGGACTCTATTTTCTGTTAAACAAGACAGCCTGTCAGAGAAGGAGATAAGTAGTTAAATGCCACTGATGAAAGATTTCATTTGTGATGACTACAGTTCTCTGTCATACACCTAGGGGAATTCCAAAGTGATTAACTCCTTTTCATGATTGCAAGGCAATGTGCTTCCTCCCCAGGCTATTCCCACTGTTTTCCCATGTGCAGCACATTGACTCAAGTTCCACTCACTTCTGGCACTGAGGCAACAGTCATTATTACTGAGAAAGTATCACCCTTCTTCTGAAAGCAGTTCCTTCAGCAATTAGTCCCAGAGGAGGCAGAGTTGTGGCCATGTTTTACACAGGGATCAAGCCAAGCTATGGCAGATTTCTAGACAACGTCTCAATACTCATGTTGCTCATGTCCCTCATGTCCTGTCCTGTCCTTCTCATCCTTGGCTCATGAAAGAACAGACCTTCTGATTTCTGGAGAAGGTCTTCTCTCTTGTCAATACTTTCTCCAGAATATATAGAGTAAGAAGTCTGAAACTTCAGTACGTCAGTAACTTCACATAATATATCAAACTGGAATCCAACTTTTTTATCTATAGATTGTTATAACTTTATTTTGAGCAACTGGCAAGTGTCTCTATTTTAGTACAGCAAAAAGGGAGGAAATTACATTTTCTTATTTTATGAGACACTGCAATCCTTTAGTCAAAACAATTCAGATCACCACAGAAACTAGATAATGTAGGCTCAAAAAAAGGTGAAGGTATCACACTTTAAAAAAGTATTAAGAATTTACTCAGAGACAAAAAATTAAAAGTAAAATGAAGAAGTATTGTTAGAATTACTAGAATGAGTTACACATTTGGAATAAACTTTTGTTCTTTAATTATTTGGGCATAAGATTTCAAACACTTAAGGTTCATTTTCTTCCTGCCTTAGATCGAAGGCAGGTGAGGTTCAGTAGTTATTTTAAGTAGAGTGCAGCCTAAAATTTCTAAAAAAGACAAGTGACAAGCCATATTCTTTAACATGTGTTCATGCATATGGAATAAAGAGACTTACTCTTTTAAAAATACCAAGGATTCCTTCCTTCTTTTCCTACACCTCCATTTCCCCCAGCTCTCAACTTCTGGTGTTGTAGTCTCTGTTCAGGGAGAGCTGATGGAAGCAGAATAACCAACAGTTTTGTTACTCTCTGTGGTGTGTTTAAACCCTTCTCTCAAGCTACAGGAATAGTTTATGATGTGTCTGGTGTGTCATCAGAATTGTAATGGTTAATTACCAGACACTGCAGAGACAGAAAACTTAGAGGCAGCCTCTTTGCAACAGAGGAGTGGAGGCTCATCTGTAGATGAATGGGGGTGAGGATGATAAATGGCATAAAATTACTATTGTACTCTGAGTAAAACAAGGATGAATGCTCCATATCTGGCACGTAGCAAGATTTTTTTTTTAATGCTATGCAGCATTTATTTTGCTTGGCTGGGGCATTCCAACATTATAAATTCCCTTTATGTATTAACCACTGCCCTCCTGGCATGGACTTGAGCCAGCTGTTAATGGTTTTGTTGCTGGGGAAAAAAATAAATTCAAAAAATGATGTGTCCTTGACATGTCACTGGTATAAATAAATATTTTCAGAGAAGGATGGGAGCTTAGATGCTATAATTTTTACTTGACAGATTAGGACAACCGGGTTGAGAGTATCTGACAGCTAGATACAGTCTGATTTATAAGACTGAGTAGGGAAGCATGACAGACATATGTATTTATTAAAGATACGCTTACAAAACGTTCCAGTTTAATTTGACAACTCTGCCAGCTAAGGCCTCAGGAAGTGCAAGGATATTACTCTCTACATACCATCATTACTCTACAGTTTCAGCAGAAGTTAAAAATCAGAAAGAAATAGTTTTAATAAATTGTATGTACACCCATTAATAGATATAAAACAAGTGTATCTTTTAGCAAAATAAATTTTAAAAACTGAATTATTCCACATAGTCAATGTAGAAAAAATGAATATGTAAAATACATAAATATACAGCACTGTACAGTATTATGACTATAATATTCAAGTATATATCAGGAGAAATACTGGAGAAATACTGTCATGGCAACATACTAGCACAGAAATATTCTTTTTTAATTTATAAATTCAAACTGAGGACAGCATGCACAAGATGCTTTCCCCCCCACCCCAGAAATGTATGAGAAAAATGCAGACATTCTTCTACCACTGAAACAATAGTCTAGTGTGTTTTACTTCTGAAAGTCAGCTTTCTCACCACTGTCACTGCAGCTCACCTCATATTTATCTATCAGTCAAGATTTTTTTTGATTTATCAATCAATTCTTTTTGGAGCCTTAGCACGCTGATATCTACAGGCAACATATTTCTAGTGAAATCAGTACTGTAGTAAGGCCAGTTTAATCTCCATGCAGATAAGTAGAGTACATACACACACAACAATATTAGATGTGTCCAGAAATCTCAGTAAACTTAGCTTAGACCAGAACTTAGCACTGTTGAACAAGTTTTACACTCTCTTTCAAAAAAAAAAAAAAAAAAAAAAAGGTTAAAAGGCAAAGAACTAGCATTTTGAGAAAAGTCTTCCAATTAGGATAAGTGGAAGACTTGAACACTTTCACTCCCATATCTAGTATAAGACTGCAAATGAGGCAAGAGGGAAGGGAAGGAGGTAGGCCAGTTGGCAAGACGAAACCCAAATAAATCGCAAGGCGTCACTATTTTATGTAGTGAAATTGTTGAACAAATCAAAATAGTTGAATATAAACCAATCTTAATAACTATTTTAAACACATAAATCTAATTATATTATCTCCCAAGAAAAAGTGATGGCCTTGTTCTATTTTTCTGCAATCCAACTTTTTATACCTGCCTAAGTTTTCCACTTGGAGATGTGGCTGTAAGTCTTGATTTACCCTGGGAAAATCCTTCACACTTTTGCTTCTCATCTTTCTTGCAGACAGTCAAGCACTAAGTCTAAGCTTAAAGAACTGCTGTGCATCAATAGACCATAAATTAGTAACTCTGATAGACAAGAGGAGAAAGCATTGCACAAGAAACTGATACATCAAACAAAGAAAAAATGACAAGAAGTAAAGGAATGCAAAGACAACTTTTTTTTTCCTACAATCAATTTCTTTTTTTCCCCCAAAGGACAGCAGAATTTGTGGACTACAGTTTTTAAAATTCATTGCTAATAACTAGGATCACTCACCTACAGCAAGCTTTTGCTGAATTTTCAGTCCTTTAAAGAAAATAATAAATCTTTATATGCTGTTATATACCTGAGATCTGGTGTGTTTACAATGTATCAGGATAACTCAAATACATGTTACTATGCTAATAAAGATGTTAATGTATCTAAAGGCACACATATGCCATGAGCAAAATTTGCCATTCCATTTGTGTGGTGCGAGAGAAAAGAACAAAAGAACCTCTGTCCAGTTTGCAGCTATATACAACAAAATAATGTGCAGATTTTCAGTGAAGTGATTACCACTCAAAAGTATTTCAGAAATAGAAAGGAAAAAGTTTAATAGACTGAAAAGACTTCCGACTACATGGTTTATTTTTGAGAAGCTTATTTCTTCATTGTAAGTGTCAATGATAATTTTTGATGCATTAAGAACTTTTATCTCAGCTGATGACAGTAAAGATCATAGTTACAAACTGAAAAGAAAGAAAAAAATTAAAAATCTTAAAAGAAAATTAAATTAAACTTTCGTCTGGAGTGCTAATCCAGGCCCAGACAGTATTTCAATATATTTCCTCAGCTTCAAATCCCCAAAATATTTAATAGGAACTTTTGGGATTTGTTAAAAAGATGCAGGTTACAACATGTAGTTAAGCCTTCTCTTGAGCAACCATCTTCATCATTGAGTTCTTCCAATTTCCTTTTATTTTTTTTTTTTTTTGTGGGTTTGCACCTCAATAATATATTGCTTTGTTTTTAGATAGAGGGAGAAAAGTCCCCATATCTATCGCAGGTAAAAACTGATAGAAGAATCTGACACCAGACCCAACCCATATATAGTGTTCTTAGACCTCACATCATCATCTCTTCAAATTTGGATGAAAACCACACAAATTAAACTTTCAATGGAAATACATTTGCAAACTCAAGTAGAAAGTAGCTTGTGCCATTCTTTAATCACTTCACAGTCTGTATGTTATTACTGCTATTGAAATGGATGGCAAGAATACAACACCAAGTTTCTGCACATGATTAACTTTTTATTCTTCCTGTAACTTGCTATAAACCTCAAATGAACTTGCAGGTTGGCAAGAGCATGTTAACAGCTAGATG
The DNA here is from genome assembly GCF_901933205.1 of Camarhynchus parvulus. Classification (NCBI taxonomy): domain Eukaryota; kingdom Metazoa; phylum Chordata; class Aves; order Passeriformes; family Thraupidae; genus Camarhynchus; species Camarhynchus parvulus. The sequence goes on from NC_044571.1 coordinate 104,106,877, forward strand.
CCAAACTGTAAGAGACATTTTTTCCAAACAGCATCACCTTCCCTGGAAGTGTTTCCTTTTCCCTCTCCTCTCCATTTTTTCCTCCATCTCCCGATAGCTATTATAGTTGGTTGCATATTTCATTTGTATTTGAGACTTAAATCCTTCAAAAAGTCTTGATCCTAGACATAAAACACTCCATGAAGAGATTTTTCCTCCTTTCAGCTCCAGCCTTGCTTTTTTTTTTTTTCTGAGAAATGCTGCAAAGAAAGACATCAATTATTCCAACTGGCCCGAAAGCAAAGGGCCAGACTGGGCTCACTCACCCATTTTCCATAGATCCCAGAAGAGGAATTGATGTTGTAGCGTAACTGTACAACTTCAGCTGTTGTTTTCTTTAGTGTATTTAGCAAGCGATGCCAGATATTCAGTGCCCAAGGAATCAGCTTGGTTGCTGCACGGTCCTGCAGGAAACACTTCAGCTCTCAGGCCCAAAAGTCACACGTGTCAGCCAGAACAGGATCCCTCTTCAGATTTTGTGAACATACTTAATGGAAGGTCCAAAGGTCATTGCTAAAGGCCTTATTTTGCAGGAAGACCAAAAGACTTAAAATAACTGCAAGGGGTTGGCTTAGTACAGGACTCAGAGATGAAAGCCTGACAGGATTTCCCACAAAATTTCTTTGGAAAAAGGAACAAGGTTGGCCAAATCATCTCCTTTTTAGCGTGCCTTCACTTGTTGAAAATCGTAGAATAGTAGAATTATTTGGGTTGGAAAGGACTCAAAGATCATCAAATTCCAAACCCCCAGCCAAGGACAGGGCCACCTTCCACTACTCCAGGTTGCTCAGAGCCCCATCCTGTCCAGGAAGACTTCCAGGGATGGGGCATTCACAGTTTCTCTGGACAGCCTATGTCAGGGCCTCATCACGCCTCCTAATATCTAATCCAAACCTACTCTCTTCCAGTTTGAGGCCATTCCCCCTTGTCCTGTCACTCCAGGCTCTTGTAAATAGTCTCTTTCTGGTTTTTTTGTGGGCCCTTTCAGGTACTGGAAGGCTGCAATCAGGTCACCTGGAAGACTACTCTTTTCCAAGCTGAATAATCTGAGATCTCTCAGCTGTTCCTTATAGGAGAGCTGCTCCATCCCTCTGGTCATCTCAATGGCCTCAGTCCAACAGGTCCCTGTCTTTCCTGTGCTGGGGACTCCCGAGCTGGATGCAGCAATCCAGGTGGGGGTCTCATTCCCATTACATCCAGTAGGTGATAAATGAATGCCCTTGCATGTCAGTAATGTGGAATCTCAATTGCATACTGAAGCAGCTAGACATTTCAATTCTATGCTGATAAATTTGTTCCTTTGAAAATGTGGAACATATTTCAAAAATATCAATGTGATGCCTCAGTGAACATCCCTTTATTGAAGAGCCACAGTAATGATACAACTCTGGTCACAAACAAATGGCCTGACAAAGTCCAGATACAGACAGTCAAGGTCCTCTTCTGCCTTCACAATCACAAGACTGATTACAGTGGAAGTGCTCCCCCCATGCACCTCAGGGAGTAATTGGCCTTTAGTTTCCAACACCTTTAGGTCCATGTCTTTTGGATGATGAAAGCTTTCCTCTTTTGCTGCTATCAGCATCATTTTCTATTGATACAGCTCTTGTGAACATCATGACATTTTGCTCCAAAGGGGGTAATCTCTATCTGCATTACTAGAAATGAGAAGAGAAAAACAAAAATATTGAATGACAAACTGACATGTTCAAAGCTGCTGGCAGCTACAAATAATATTAAGTCTCAGACATCCAGTCCACCATGCTCTATCTATTCAATCTAACCCAAGAGCTGCTAGATTCCTTGGAGATTGTACACTATTAAAACAGAAAAAAAGAAAGAAAAGAAAGCACTGTGAAAGAAATAATAAATTACACAGTGTTAAAACAAGGATTGAAATGGTTGGTGACATGGGAAAAGAGGAGTCTGGGCAGCAACACAAAAAAAAAACAGGTACCAGAAAGCAGGAGAAGAAACATCGACAGCACCATCAAGTAGCAATCAGGACTTAAATTTGTTTTGTAAAACCAATCTCATATAAATCAAGAGGAGACGTATCAGAATTTAGGTGAGGTTTGAGTGTCAGCCTGAATGTACACGAACTAAAGATAGAAAAGTTATTAAAATTGTGTAATTGCTACATTGTTATACCTTTGTTTGGCATTCTGGAGGAAAACTGAATGGAAAGATCTTGCCTTTACAGCTCTCTCTTCAGTTTGCTCGTGGTTTTTTCTCTGGAGTTTTGCATGTGCAAATAGCCTAACCAGCTACTAAATCCGAGCCACAACTCCATTTTCTACTTTCCCTGGAGTCCAAAAACCAGGACCAGAATATTTTCCTCTGTGATGCTGTTCCACAACCCTAGGCCAGAAGGCTGGCCAATACTTTTAACACCTCCTAAGACCCCCTGTTGTTTGACCAAAGGGCTTAGAAGGCATTTCTGACAGCTGGGGTTGTGCTTGGCACCCTGCAGAGATATCTACTGGCATCCCAGTCGTGCCATCCCAGCAGTGCTGGGGGCTGTGGCAAACTCTTCACTCCCAGGGAGTGGTGGCTGTGCCCTCTCTCTGCCGACCTTCAGGGCACAGCTGCCTTGGGCTGAAGTCCTGTTCCTGTGACCATGGCCAGAGTGGGATGGTTTTTCTCCCTGGTTTTTCAGTTCCTGTTCAAATCAGTGAGTTGTGAGCACATTGGGCTCCTTTCCCCACACCAAAGAGCTCTGAGAAACAGAAAACAGATGACTGGGTAAAATATTGTATGGGATATTAATAATGTCATTTCCAGGCTTCTAAGGTTACAAAGACTTCAGCCCTACAGAGTGCTTATTATGTAACTGCTCCCCATTAGTTTATATATACACAAACTGGTAGAGAAAAAACATTTACATAGGAATGAATAATTATGGTTCCATGCAACATGCTGCATGTCAAGAAAAATAATTTTGGCATTCCTGTTTGAAACATCACTTTGAAGTTTCAGAATATAAAAAATTGGCAATTTCATAAACAAATATATGTGATGCATAAAACAACATTTTTTGGATAAAAGACAGAAATTCTACAGTTGCAGTTTAATTCAGTTTTATGATATAGGTAAAGAGCCTGTCTGCACAGGACACTGTGAAAAGCATACCTTCAAATGGCTGTAAATTGGACACAAAATTAATAACTTTATCCATGATACTTATGAAAATATCACTCTTCGTAGGATAAGAGGAGAACAGGCTCAGAAATGCATAGGAAATAAGTAGTGCAATAAAAAGTGTGATGAAAAAATCTATATATATTTCACATTTCTTCCTAATTTTCAGAACCATTCCATATCACAAAGATCTTTTAGGCTGTTTTGAATACCATCTATGCAAAAATTTATCTTCAAATGATGTCTGAATTGTAGACATGGATTATGAGAGGAAAATATTAGGACACAGAAATATTCATCAATATCCTAATTTATTTTGAACTGTTTCTGACACGAAATGATGAAAGCAAGCTTATTTCACATTTGCAAACTTGAACCAAATAGTTTGACTTGAGGAATTAGATTACAGTTGCCATTGATTTATAATTCTGAAAAACCCCTATGACAACACATTCTCACAGAAAGTACAGATTTTGATTTTGAGGACCTCAAGAAAAAAAAAAGGCAGTTGTACTTGTGTTTCCAGGCATGTGTTGTAGTTGTATTCTTTCTGTACACATTCTGTTCTTCTCTTGCTACCTGCTAAAATGTAACACAGGATTGTCCTTTAGCATGAAAACATTCCAGACATATCTTTAATGAAGTTAGATGTTAATGAATAAATAAATAATAGTAATGATTAAAAATAAAGATAACTTGAAAAAAAAATGAATACCTGCTAAGGGATTTTCATGGCAGAGTTCTTCAGTTATTAGCTGTTCTATCACAAAATATGATCCTGCTGAAACCACAAAATTTAACACATTAATAGAAACAACTGATCAATACAGCAGTACCAGCAGCTGGCCATCTGTAAAGTTCAACATTTAATCATAATTAAGTCAGGAAAAGCTGACAAATACAAGCATAAGAAATCACACAATAACAATGCAATAGAAGTAACCGAACACCCTAAAATCATCAATCTGGCCAATTCTGACACTTCTTTCTGCTACTTCTAAATTAATCTGGAATTAAAAATTAATCCTTAATGCGTATCTTTTCCAATTATCAAATTAAGATTTGGGTTAAACCAATAAATACAGCAATGTTTTAATTATATTAAACCACATGAAACACCCAATAAGGAAGAGTGTGTGCGCAGGTAACTACTTGTATCCACACATTAAAAAAATTAATGTAATAAAATTAGTGCTGTGTTTTCTTTCCCATGCAGTATTGTGTTGCTATCACAGCAACCCCTGTTGGTTGGTAGATGGGTATAAGGAGAATGGAGAACTTACATCTTTGGATATGATTTCTTTTCCTAGGGCACCAGGTGCTTTAAATGCCACCAGAAGGATGCTCTTGGCAGTGCCATACTGTCCAACATGGCTTGGCAGAGATTAGCTCAAAGCTTTTGTGTCTTTGCAGACTTTGATTAAGGGCCAGTGCTAGAACTCCTATGGGTTTTACTTGATCCAGTGTAGCATAGGGATTTTTTTCTTTTATTTTTTTTTCTCATTATAGCTGCCAAAAATATGCCAGTTAAGATAATTACATTTCAATTTAAATTGGTAATTTAATGGAAAATTTTAAATCAGGATGTAGGGCAGAATTTTACTTCCAACCCTATCCCACAGCACCTTTTGTCTGTTGCAGATGATTTAGGAGCCGAATATCCTATGTTTGGCTCTCAGCAACACCAGAGAGTTTAGAAGTCTCCACAGTTTTTTAGGATTGTCTCTTCAATCTCTTGTAAGCCTGCAAACCTCACCTCAATTTAGTTTCCCCTGTCTACTCTTTGCTGTTTCATTGACCACCTGTCTTTATGAGTCACAATATATGCAAGAACCAAATTATTCATCAAGATATTTGCTCCCCTTCGAGAGGAGAGGTAGAAGAACCCAAGATATTCTGCCTGCCACGGCTCTGCTGCTTTCATTATTTGTTTCATTATTTGACACAGAAGCCTGGCAGTCGCAACATACTGTAAGGGGAATGATCTTCCTTTGTTTAGGACGCCGTGTGTACTGTCATTTACATAATAAAATCCTCACACAAATAACAGATGGTGAAGAGGCACTCATGTTGCCACATGTTGGAAGCATGATGTAGCTCCTTGATGAACTCGTTTCTTTTACTTTTGCCTACAGATGCCTACCAACTATTAAACCTTGGGAGTTAGTCATCTGGTCAGGGGTTTAAAGACAGGCAAAAATCTGTCTGCAGAATTTTCCTGCTTCTAGGAGGAGCAAATTATATGCCCTGATAGAAATGTGCAATCCATTGAAAATGGTTTCCACTACCATGAAAAGTAAATAATAGTCTATATTTTCAACACTCATTGGGCTGAAATGCTTCACTATAGAAGACAGAAATGTCATTATTCCACAGGGTCTGAGCTATTTTTCTCTCTTTTTGGAATCCTTTTCTCAGCAGAAGCTAGGGACAGAGAGAGCTACGCTAATGCTGCATATTAGCAATATCAGTTCTTGGATGCATTACCATTAGTTCTATGCGCAAGTTAAGTGCTGGAAAACAAACGTCTGTCACTTGAAATAGCAGGCACAGAGGCTGTATACAGTGCAGTGAAATAAGATCACACCACATTCCCTAATTAGAGTTAATGGATCTGGTTTTGATCCCATTTACACCGATTTTACAATCATGTAATGCATGCTATTGTCTTGAGGGGAGCTGGTCTGTAAAAAGAATCAGTCTCCAGGATAGCAGAGGGTATTTAAATGAGTGGTCATTTAGTTGCCTAAAAGCTGCTGTTTTGATGCAGTTTTCTACATTGCTTTCAGGGCTGGACTGCTGCAGTTTCACTGCAGGGGTTGGGATGGTGAGGCAGGCTGTGGGAACTCCTGAAGACACTTTGTGAAGGCCAGATCTATGCAGGAAATGTGGCCCAGGACATGGGATTAGCCATGGCAGGTACAGTGGGATTCACTGAACATCTCAACACAGCAGGCTGGCCCCTTTACCCCGTCCCCATTTGGAAACCCACATGCCTTCTAACCACAGATCACCAGCTCTGAAGCTGCTGTGCAAAGCAAGGGTGGCACATACAAAACCTTTACAGGCAAGAAACTCTGCTGTGGCACCCAGCTGCTTCCATCCCATCCTCTGTATTTGTTACTGCAGCTCAAAAATGTCTAGTCTGTGCATTTCTGTCTGTGTCATGTCTGCTGCATTAAAACCTACAGACACGGTAATTCTGTATAATAGATCTGTTGATCAGGTAGTAGTTCTTTCAGGGAGATCCACAGATCTCCACTCTCTAAACAAATCTAAAAATTCCCAGACCAAAGCAAGCCCAAAATTTTAAGGTTTGCATGAAAGACTACACTATGATGACTTTGAGCTCTTATTCAGACTGTAAACCTGAAGTGAATATTTTTTTAATGTTTGGTTAGCTCTGATTATCTTATTTCGGTTTTGTGGGGTTTTTTTTGGTTATTGGTTTGGTTTTTGGTTTTTTGGTTATTGATTTGATTTTTGGTTATTATTCATCAAGATATTTACTCCCTTTTGAGAGGAAAATTTGGGGATTTCGTTTTGCTTTTGCCACAGGAGCCTGTCTCTAAGGCAAGAATATTTTGAATCAGCAGTTTTTCAGCTAGTGCAGCTTAAAGAAGAATTGCAGTCTGATTATCCCATAGCATGGAGTCTTGATCTGCAGTCTTTAGAATCCAGGAAGTATGTGGTTATTTTTCATGCATTAATGCACTAGTATTGACCAGTTAATTTGAAATCCCTCGCATCTCATGTCATGACAAAAAAGCAAATGCAGCACATCCGGAGCTACAGATTTACAAGGTTGCATAAAGATATAAGCAGCGAAGGGCAGATAAAATTCCTTCATGTATTTTTGCATCAAGGTCGACTATCAAAGAAGTCCTTCTCTAGAAATGCTTTATGTGATGCTGATGATGGCACCAAGAACTTACTACTCCTTAAGCAGTTTTCACCTTTGCAGGTTATATGCACAGAATATTACATTCTACTCAGGTAATCCCACTGAACTGTCTTCAGTTAAGAAGCAGTGTCCCTTCTTATCTTTCTCTGACTTCTCTCTTTCACCACTCCCCAGAGCAAACAAAGACAAAACCCTGAGGATTGAGAAGGAGTGAAAAATGTCTTGTGGGTGATTAGGGAATTTGAAATAGGATTTTGATTAATTTCCTCAGGGGACCCTACATCTGACTGGCAATAAAAATACATTTTTTTTCATTTCTGCTTGTTCTATAATTAGAGCTCCATAGATACAGCTATACATCATACATTTCAATTATTACAAATAAAACTCTTAAGCACAATATGCTTGTAATATACTAATGGTGGTTGAACAAACAATACTGGGACTAGAGTGTAGCTCTGCCATGTGGATGTGCTTCTCAAACTATAGCTAACATGCATGTTAAAATTAAACTTTTACCAAATAAAAATAATATGATTGAATAATTAAAACCAAAACTGACCACCATTTCCAATTGACTAATTTGCATTTCTCCAGTTACAGATTCTTTAAATATCAACAATTTGTTCATAAATAAATGTCAAGAAAATGACTTTAATAACATTCAGAGAACTTACAGCTAGGGCATTAGAATTATAACCTGAATAGCTGAGAACTGAATTCAAGAGTCTTGTCTTAATATTGACATACAACATTGACTGCAAAATCAAATGTCTATGTACCTTATGTAAATAAGATTTCTCACTCAGGCACTGGAGGTAAGATACACAAAATAATGATGAGTACAAGCAGAGAACAAGCATATCATGTTAACTGGATGTTCACTCAGGATTGAAACAACTCAGGATTTAAAGAAAATCACTGCAGAAAGAATGATATTTAAAGCAATGATAATGAGTAAATTCTAGACAAAAAGGGTCAGTTTTCATACACATTTTTACTTGAAAACAAACTGGTTCAAGCAGTTCAACTGTTCACCAGTTCAAGCAGTTCACCAGTTTCAACTGGTTCAGTTGAAAAATTTACCCCCACTCTCACTTTTATTATCCAGAAACAGGTTTAATTATACCTTTTTAATGATATGCTGTATTTCAGTTCTAGACACATAAAAGGAATAAAAAATTAAAAAAATAAAAATAACAATAACAAGAAACCCCAACAAAAAAATTAACCAAGAAACCCAACTTTCTTTTAAAGATTATTAAAAGATTATTTGTTTTTATAGAAATTTCCATACTTGCCAGGCAAGTTTATAGTTGGCATTGAAGCCTTCCTCAGAAGAAGAAGGCACTGTAGTGCATGACATGGCATGACCATGGCTGTATCTGTCATGTTCACTCTGCTGCAGACAAACCCATAACTCTGTGCCGTGCTCCTATTGACCCTTCTTTCCATTTTTATTCTCCTTTTAAGATGCTTCTTTTACTGTTTCCCCCCCTTTTTCCTATTTTTTTTTCAGCTCCACAAACTTGTTTTTCTACTTTAAGATTGATTTGTTTTATACTTTCAAAAGATACCTTAAATTATTATTACCTCATTTTAAGATTCCTAACTGATGCTCTCTCGGACAAATACAAGCTTCTCATTTGTCTCAATTTTACTCATTTTCCTAATGTCTTGATTTCAAATTCAGTTTTATTTGTCCTCAAGGGGCAGATGCTGCCAAGGACCCCTCAATTTCAACAGGTCTATGACATCACAGACTAAGCAAACTCCAATATTTTGTTCAAATCTATTTCTGCTTTTTCCTAGGTATTTATCGCAAATCCTAACCACAAGTATCTCTCCTTACAAGCAACTGTTTCTCTAAAACCTGTTTCTTAATAGCTCTAGTTCTAGGTAAGGATTTCCATTGTCTAGAAGCCTATTTCCTATGCAATATAACATGGAATAAAACAAACTGCTGCTTTATTGAAAACACAGCTGCCCTGATGTGTCTACTGGAATTTCCTTCCTTTTGACGCTGTCACATCTTTTGTACTTGTACATAGAGTGAAAGGTCTACACTGCCAGTAAAGCATGAATCCAAGAATTCCATACTGGTTGCCTTTTGAGTTTCCTTTTTATTCTTCCACTTTTGTTGTCCAGAGAGATCAGAAATAGTTCTAAACAGTCCTTTTTCACCCTTCTCAAAATTCTTATTCTGGAATAGCTGCAGCAACTCTGTATAAGCAGGGAGTAGTAGAATAAATCATGGCAATTTCCATGTTTATGTATAAAACTTCTTGTAGGCTAATTACAGACACATGAATGCAAGTGGTGTCAGAGTACAATAACCTAATGCTGTTTTTTTGGACTTTTTTTGGAAGGGGCAGGTTGTCTGACAGTATTTGGAAATATCAAAGGAAAAAAATCTAATTTGTTTTAACTTATAAACAGTTCATTTACCTGGTGGAAGTTTAAACTTGTTGATTTCTACTGCTGCTCTTTTTGAAGCAACTCATAAGCCGCTCTTCATCTTTTCCCTTTAGTTGTTGAAGGCTCCAGAGAGACACAGGACAATGGTGGGGGGGAAGTGCAAGAGCTCTAGAAAACATGAAAAGCTGTTCCAAATATAGCTCCTTTTTGCTTTGCTATTATCCATCAGCACTTATGTCTCAGTAACAGCCATATCCTAACAAAATTAAGTGGTCTTCATGCTACACAAAACAGGGAGCCTATCATGGTACCTAAAGACCACAATAAAATTGAAGACACACCAACTTTTCCCTTTTTCAGGTTTAAACGTATTTGATAGATCACTCATTCATCTCAGACCTTCAGAAACCAGGGTCATAGCCTCAAGACCATCACATCTACTTTATTGCCTGCTCTTTCTGCTAAGTACTTTTTCTAATCTTCCTTTTTTGTCTCCAAGTACTAAGCAATCATTTCCTCTATCAAATAATTTACAAATTCCTTTTTATATCAGAAATTTACTATCTCTAAGTGAAACTGTAAATCTACACATGCAGTTTTCTGGGTCGTAGCCTTGATTGTTCACAAGATGACAGGGTCCTTGTTCTTTCCTGATCCCTTTGAAGAAGGAATTGGTCTTTCATAAAACAAAACTCCAGCTGAATAAGAGGAAGCAAGGTATTCAAAAACATCTTAAAAGTAACAACAAAAAAATCATTCCAAGATATGTGTTTCTCTTTGGATTTTCTCTTAACTAACTTTCATTCACCTGTTTTATTGATCTCAAGTCTCAAATGAAGCAGCAGAATTTGACTATGACCATTTACCTTGCTGTCTCAATTTATTCCAACATAATCCCCTGGATGAGCAGCTTTACTGAATATGGAGGTATTATTCTTCTTATTTTAAATACAGAAAATTACTAAAAGCCACTAATTCCTAGCAGTATGTTAAAATTCTGGATCACCAGGTTGTCAGTTAACCAGGTCACACAGCTTTTGTTACTCAAAGCAATACAACCTGATCATTGCCTGCCTCCAATCCAAACAGGTAGTTTCCTTCTTTTTTTTCCTGTAGCACTTTTTTTTTGCAGCATTGAATCAGTTAATATGTGAGTATACATTACCATTGATTATTAGCACATCATTACTGGCAGAAGATAAATACTTTCCAAGGAATTTTGGAAACATAGGTCTCTGCAGGCACCAGCTGCATAAATTCACAGCCTCATAATCTCCCTCCTTTGGATCAGAAAGATGTACTACCCAGTGTGCAAAACATTAAAAGTTGTACTAAAAGAACAGACAAGTAGGATCACAGGCAGAAGATAGTTAAAGTATAATTGTGACTTGTCAAATAAAATAATCCAACTTTTAGAGATATTTATCCAACAATTTCACCTGTGGGGCGGAAAAAAACAGCAACAAAAAAGTCTCAATTTGAGGTCTGAATATTTATATACACAAACCGTTATATCCTGGTTCAGATATTTCCTTATCCATAGGCGCATAAAGTCCCTGCAGAGTTAAGCCTCCATCAATAAGGCTGATGTGTTCAAATTTCCTTTGTAATGTGCACACAGAGGTACCTTGTTCCTGATGCTCAGTGCACATACCTCAACAGCTTTCACAGTTGTTCTTAATCTTTCCTGTTCAAATCTGTCTAAAGCACAGAAATATCAAGAAAGAAGCAAAAAGAAGTCTCTGCCTGACCACTGCTGAAGGCATTCTCCCAGGAGACCCTAGTCCTGTTTTAGTGAGTGCATGCAAAGGAACAGCTTCAAAGTGGGAGATTAAATAGTTACTGCTGGCAGACACTGCTGCCCTCTCACAGCGGATAAAAATGAATCCAGGGAAGAAAGTGCTTAAATCTGGATCCTTCCTTCTCTACCTGTTGGATGGTCTGTAAGTTGAATCCAGATTTTGATCAGGAAGACTCTACTTGTATCTTCTCTCCACACACAGTTACAAAAGCCTGGCTGAAGTAGAAGCTGAAGACAATGGTTGCTGAATCCACGTGTCTCACAAGAAACCTTAACACTTAGCAGACTCCTGGCATTGTCACTCCGAATCTAGACTGTTGACCAGAGGAGATTTTTGGCTCTATTCCTCTGTGATTTTTGGCAAGCTGTCTAGAAATTTTATTGAACGGTAGAGAATTAAACCTTGACATGCAATATTCTGGCCTTGTCAGTTAACTATGCCTGTTTGAATATTAAAGAGTTACATGCTACTGAAATGTAACTTGCTCCTAGCCCTGTTCAAAAGCAAGCAACAACTCAGTATGGTGAAAATAAGGTGTCTAAGATTGGCTTATATCTCACATGCAGGTCTATGGCAGTACTAAATCAGAGTAAACCTGTTGAAAATGTATTTGCTTCAGTGGTAGTAACGTCAGCATATCCTGATCATGAACCTACTTGGACTGATTGAGGTACTGGGATGCTCACAGTGCAGGTTTCCTGGGACTGTAGCAACTTATTTACATGGAGAGCCCATATTTCCAGCTAAAAAATATCTCCCCCTTGTCCTTTGAAAGAAAAAAAGTATATACGGATTAATAAAAAAAATTAATTGGATCTCTGTGCGCTCTTTATTTACGTGGCTGCTTTTCAGATATTTATGCTAGCACCTCACCTGACCTACCTAAATAATCATAAATTTGAAGAGGGTGGTTGATCCTTCATCCCTGTCCCACACCTCTAGTCCTTACTGAAGACACAAAATCCTCAAGGGTTTGCACGAGGAGTTTAAAAAGGAAAGTCCTAAGGAGTACAAGAGCTTATTTTATGTCAGCCTGTAGGGGTTTGGCCACTTGGGCAGATTGGAATCAGCCTGAGGGATACAGCCCATTCCAATGCTGTTAACACCACTCCATGTGTCCACCCACCTCATCACCATCCTCTGAGACCATGGCCTGGGTCAAGGACCCACACTACTTAGCCATGCCAGATCTTAACCTCCCATGATCTCTTTCCACCAGCTGAATTCCCAGGTTTAAACATCTTAAACACACATTAGGCTAATCTTGCTGCCACTATGCAAAAATAACTGAAATGGGTATTGGACTCTTTGTAAATACCTAGAAAATACTAAACTGATAATACCAGCTGAGTACAACTATAGCCCTAATAATTTTGCACATGATGGCAGAAAGAAAAACACTTCTACATTCTCTCTCCAGGAGTTCTCTAATCCTCAAGAAAAGTAAATGTGCTTACAAAAAAAATTGACAGAGCTTTGCCCCACTATACCATGGAGAGATTTGACTTACCAAATGAGATACGACTTATCAAAAGAGGCACCAATCTGACCCTGGTTCAATTTCCAGCTGTCTTAGGGCTCTAGCGCACAATTTTAGGTAAATTGTGTCTGTGCATTGGTTTTCTCCACCTTGAAACAGATTTTATTTTTCCTTGGTTTTATCCTGTGAAGCATTAAATTCTACAGACATGAGAGGAAGGTATTACTATGTTCCACAACTTTATCTTGACAATTTGAAAGTGTATCCTTCCATGCCAGTGGCACTGCTCTTTGGTTGTTTATCGTGTACTTTTCCATCATCCAACAACAGATGTGCTTTCTGGATTGTCTTCAAGATTGTTTTACAGAGCACTTGAGAGTATTTTGTTTTAATTTTATTTCTTTTGTTGTTTATTTTCTTTAAACATTTTAACCTCAGGGATTTGGCTAAGCTACGACTATTAAAAAATTATACAGCAATATGTAGTTTCTGTTTTCCATTTAAGCTAACATTGCAAAAGTAGATCTCAAAGGATTGAATATACCTTCTCCACTTTTCTGGTTCTTTCTCCATGAATGCTGCTTTCTGTCTGGGCAACATCTCTTCCCTTTGTAGTATTATTATTAAAGCCAAATGTTGCTTGAAATATGGAATATATTTGCCTTACTCCTAGAATTGAGAACATAGTGATTTCCTTACTTTCCTGTTTGTCCAAATTCTGTCATCAGGTTTGCATAAACACGTCAGGTAGTCTTTCTTGAGACCAAGGAGATGATGACAGGAGGAAAGCAGACCAGAATGAAGTTGCAGGAAATAGAGCCTTTTGAAAAAAAAAACCAGTGTGATTCTCCATTCCAGTCTCCATCCCAGAGAGGCCCAAACTGCTAAAATAAACTTAATCTATCAAAAGCATAGTTAATCCCAGTCACAACCTTGTTTTCATTCCACCCTCTGTCCTTTACTGTTCTTAAAGCCACGGCATTTAAAAAATTACGTATTTTTGCACCTTAAATTTGATCCAGAATTTAGAAGGCTCTGGAAGGGTTGAAACCAATCACAACTTGCAAAGAAAAAAAAATCCTGTGATCAACTGTAGCAAAAATAAACAAAAGGATTGCAAAATTGATTTAAAATAGTGCCATAAACCTTTAAAACTGTGCTGGAGTTGCAACTATGCAGCTCCCATTCCATTTTATAGAGGCTGTATATTTGTGTTGCATAAGCTGCTCTGAAGAACCTCAGTCTGCATGCTTAATGCCAATATCATAACTTTAAATTTATTGCTCCATTTAACTTCACTCTGGCCACTAACTGATTCCCAAATTCTACAAATTCAGATCAGCTTCAAATACCAATTTTAACAAATAAATGAAATCTTGTTCAGGAAACAATATCTCTATTTTCCCTGAATATTAAACATAGATCCAGAAAGAGAGTTAAAATCTGATGCACTTGACATACTTGCTTTACAAGCAATTTTTGTTCAGTTAAGGACAGGGCAAGAGTCAGCCTGGGAATATTTAGGTAAGCCCAAGAAGCAACACTGGCAAGGCAAAAAAAAAATCTAACCTGTTCCTAGTCATCACAATTAGTTCTGACCCACTGACTCAACCTAAAAAAAAAACCTTTGAGAAGTTCTAATTAATTATTTACAATTCTCCCTTCATTAAACTGTCATTTTACTGAATGTGGACCCATTAAGAAAGAAAAATACGTCTCCAAACCCCCAAACTTTACATGTGCCCATGGAGGCCAATTGTTTTGTTCTCTGAACCTCCGTTCTGGCATTGAATTAAAAATTATTTCAACTAAATTGCTTTTTGAGGGCTGAATTTCAGATAGTCTCTTATTTTCTTTCATTATTTTGCCTGATGGGTTACATGGCCACAAAAACTGACTAAAATAAATATCAGTCAAGCTTTCCAGGAGGGCCAAACCAAGTTTTTTTCCTCTGTGTAGTCTTAACTACTGATCAAGAACTTCTGTGACTGTTTCACAAATCAACCAGTGGTTTCTCCCAGCCCTGCACAAACAAGATTCCCACGACCCATCACCATGGTATCATCACTTTGCAGGACAGTTAAAAACTACCTACAGCTCCCCAACAAATAGCAAGACACACCACCTAACAAAAAACACCTGGTTAGATCTTGGCTGAAGCCCCCAATTCCCATGGACAGGTTTGTCTTTTCAAAGACTTACATATGGCTTCAGCCATTATTTATTAGTATTTATACCTTGTACAATAATAAGTGGAACTTTTATTGATGACCAGACTATGATTTAACTTCTAGAACGCTGGCAGATTCGAAACATGCTCAAAAAAATGCAATGCATCTATGGGAGATCTTGCATGAAATGAATTTCCAGGACTTGTGGGCTGGTATAAGCACGACTTACTAGCTTCAAAAAGGACACAACTAGGACAGACCTTACAAAAGTCACAAAATTAGTTAGCTGTTATGATTTAAGTACCTATTTCCTTAAATAATTGATAATTGGTATTACTGATTATGCAGGAGAGAGGATTTCACTGTAATTTCAAGGATAAAAATAGATTGTACCAACATAATTGCCCTGGGTTTGTCTTAATTAAATTTTTGGGTGAGGAGGAACCAGACTAAAATCCCCACAGAATGTAATAGGATAGAGTTTACATGCATGTTTATTTTGTGATGGATTGAATTAATGACTAGCATGTGCAAAGGGCTCTCTAAATCTTCACATAAAGAGCAAGCTTCCATAATTACGAAAACAGAGAACATGGATTCTCTCATTCC